>NC_134357.1:586088760-586688760 GCF_048569485.1 Anomaloglossus baeobatrachus
CAATTGGGTCATGAGAGTGCAAAATTTGCTGTACCTGTAAGCGCATGCGTGGAGGCTCAGACACACCAAGAAGGCGCACTATCGCGTCATTGCCCAGCAACAGCTGGTACCCCCCATCACATTCACACAGACCAGCACAATATCAAGGATCCATACATAACATGCAAGTCCATGCTACGGGCACGATCTGTGTAGTGCCGCACGATGGAACGATCAACACCACCATCCCACACATATGCCAACAGTGCTGTGCTGTCACACAACATGACAAAACGAGACAAGACAATTGCCCCCACTGTTAATATGAACCATCAAGAACACCAGTAAGGATTGCTATTGATATCGTCAAATAACCATAGTGAGTTGGTAGAACGGGGTGGGGGGGGAGGGGGGGGGGAAGGGGGGGCGGGGTTGTGGGTGGGGGGAAGGCACCTCGAGCTGGGAACCATATAGTTTAAACAGATCAACCTGTAACACCAATGTCAATATGTGGTCCCACATTGTCCTGGTGTGTATTTAGATCTGTGTGTTCGTCTCAACCGTGAAACATGACCAATACTGTTCAGAATTATACTAAAGGCCAACGAAACACACAGAACCCACACCTTTTTAACCTATATTTCAGGGATATAAAACATATCCCCCAACAGAGGACTCTGTAACATATATGTATAGACAATTATGTATGCAGTATCCAGGGGACAGGGAATACCGCACACTCAACACACCCACATGATACAAGCATTAGCCCATAAAAATAAGCATGTTTATAAGTGAAAGGGAGAGGGAGGGGGGGGGGGGGAAGGGAAGAGGGGAGGGGGAAGGGGAGGGGGGGGGGGGAAAGAGGGGGGGGGAGGGGGGGGGGGAGGGGGGGGAGGGAGAATAGTGCATGACCGGGGCTCTCCATAATAATGCATGGAATCCTTGCTTCTCATGTAAGGAGTCCATTTATAAGGTCCAAAGGAAAAGGGGGGTCAAGAGACAACCTAGCCTGAATTAATGTCGTGATCAAATCACAAAGCCCTGAAGGGTAACCACCGCCACAAACGTCTCTAAGAGGATCATACAGTCAGAAAGAATCTCCAATACTGCAATCATGTTATCCTATGCCGGTGTCTTGTTAGCTCCCTAAGGAGTATATTCCGTTGGATTAACGTCGTGGTTATCTGTGCCTAGCCCATGGGGCCCGCGTAAGGTGTCCAAAGTGGCAATCAAATGCCAAAATTGTAAGTAGGCCAACAACAGTAACCATCCGGATGATGCAGGGCCCAGCAGTCCAGTGTGGCAACAGGTCCTTACTTCCTCAAGGGTGTCCATGTGCCGATTCGAAATCCAGAGAACCAAAAGAACAGAGGAACTCCAGTAAATTAAAAGACAGTCTGTGATGGAAGCGGAACCACCAAGGTATCCAACCGAAGAACTCTGCGTGGTGAATTAGCCCAGGAATCCTGTAAACAGCAACTCATTCATGTAGGCCTGATGGAGAAACAGAATGCAAATTAAAGATCCACTTGGATTCCTGTTGTAATAGCCATCTATGGCATGTGCCCCTCTGCCATTTCCGAAGTATTTTGCAACCCAAAAATACGTGTGCCCGATTGTGCTACTCCGATGGCATGTCATAAAGTGGGAGGCCACTGGGGTGATGGTTTTACCCTTTCTTATATCTGATGGCGCGAGATTGATCGTCGAAAAATGTTTTTGGATCTCTTACGAAGCTCCTGTGTTGTCTGTCCCACATATACTAAATTGCACCGGCAAATCAAGCAGTAGAATCGGTTAGCAATTTTGTATCCGGGGGGGTGGGGTGGGGCAGGGGGGGGTGGAGGAGGGTGGGGGGAGGGCCGAGGGGTGAGGGGGGGGGGGGGGGGGGGGGGGGGGGGCATGATCCTTGTTGTCATATGGGTTGTTTAAAAACATTGAATTATTGAGTTGCCTATAAGCCTCATCCAAATACATGTTTATAGGCCAGATCACCACATTGCCTCCTTTGTCCGCTTCCTTGATAACCCAGATGGCTATTAGTTTTCAAATTGTGATGGCCTTTCTCTCCAACACAGTGAGATTGGGGGCCCTAGGGTTCCCCACCGGCAATTTCAAAAAATCATCTTTGACCATTCAAAAAATAACTTAATGGAAGGTGCTATTGGAGAATGAAGGAGTGACACTGACTTGTTTTTGTAAGGGAACTTACCCCTGCTGGTGTCACCCTCATTCTCCTGTAACAGTCCCAACAAGTCACGGAAAACCTGCTGCTCATCTGGCTCCAATGAATCAAGGCTTGTGGTTTTCTGAAAAGGACCTGAAGTGTTAATCTCCTGCAAAAGAGGTACAGATCTTTAATCAATGTAAATTTATCCAGCCTGTAAGTTGGTGAGAAAGTAAGCCCTTTCCTCAAAACCGAAATTTCATGAGGGGACAAAACATGGTCGGATAAATTAATTACCTGCAGGGTATCCTCTTTCTCCTGGGTGGTCTTAGAAGGTCTCAATTCCGTTGTTTTGGTCTCGCTCCGAATCTGTAATGATTCGTTTGTTTGCGAGTTCTGGTCGTTCTTCTTGTGAACACACTCCTACGGCCCCCCTCGTCTGGTCCGGTATCCGGATCGCTGCCGGTAACGGACAAAAAATCACTGGAACTAGTGTCCCTCGAGGCCCTACGATCCTCCTGTTATTGGGGAATGTTCTAGTGAACCTGGTGTTACGGGCATTGCCCCTGTGTTTCCATTTGAAAATCGTCTTATTATCAAGTCCGTACGGTCTCTCTGGAACTTCTTCCGTTTTTTTGTCGATAATCTCTTGTTCATATCGATCAATGGTCCTCCTTGAGCTTACCCTGAAATTCCAGGACCCCCGTTTGGTTATCCAATTTACTCAATTTTGTCTCCAAATCTTTGATATTGGTTTTGGTTGTAGCCAAAAGGGTCCTATCGTGCTCTAACAGCATATTTATGAGAAATGCCCGGAACACTTCAGGAGTCCCTGCTCCCAAGTGTCTTGAAAGGCCAGGGACGGCTCCCATGCTGGGAAAATAGAGACCCGTAACCCTCGTGGAACAATACCAGCCTTGAGGTATTCCTCAAGGGCTGCGTATGTTCCACCACAATCTTACACCCGTCCTATGTGCTGAGGTTAAAATCTGCGGTCAAAATCGAAAACTCATCTGTGGGCTGATGGAATGACCCCCCCGCCAGAAACACACTTCCGACTGCGCCTGCCATGCGGCCTCACGAGAATCCCAATCCATGGGGATTCCACAATAGCGTCACTCACAGGTGACCAATCCCGTCAAATGTAATTAATCACAATGCCACCACAATAGATGGTGTGCTACTCCAAGAAGGCCTATAGCAGGCTCAATATGTATAACAAAGAGAGGAGGGGAGGAGTGCACCACAACAGCATTTATATATGTTAGTCGAAGGGTGCTGGAATGCAATGAAAAAAATAGTAGTCACAAGAAGAAAAAGACATTGCACATGTCCGCACACACCTGAATATATTATCAAAAAACCTTTATTCGTACACTTTTGGCAATAAAACACCATTAAAACCGTGAACCATAAAACCAACAACCTAGCTCCCACAAATTGTAACAATACAGACCATAAAGTGCCCGTGTAATCAGTTAATACATTAATACATTGCCAAAATTAGTTATGCCCACATCCCACAATTGAGCATGGTATGCAATTTCCAACAAGGAACAGGTCACATGCAACACAGTTTTGCAACAGTTATAATAATAACAATAATAACAATTATATGCAACATAGAGTGCTATGCCTGGACGCAAGGAATCACAATGCACATATATATGATGCCACATATGGAATATAGCCCCAAAGTACTTGAAAGGGGTCTGTGGCTGAAAGGCTACTGTAAGCCCTAAGCGCAGTGGCAACCAAAATGGATGCATACAAAAATACAGCATGGGCTTGCTCAATCCCACACACAATAGCAGCAATAATACCCCAATGAGTTAGATAACCCCCAGAGGAGGGGGGGGGGAGAGAGGGGGAGGCTATACCTATACGGCTATAGACCAAGTGAAGCAAACCGTGGCAGGGCACGTGGGTGCACAGGGGTTCCCACGCGTATCGCCGCCGCTGCGGCTTCGTCAGGGAAAGAAAAGTGTAAGCGTACAAAGTTTTGAGGGGTATTTAAGGGTTTAGATAAGGTGCCCCTCCCCCCCCCCCCCCTTTAACCCCCCCCCCTTTCCCCCCTTCCCCCCCCCCCTCTTCCTCTTCCCCCCCCCCCCTCCCTCTCCCTTTCACTTATAAACATGCTTATTTTTATGGGCTAATGCTGTATCATGTGGGTGTGTTGAGTGTGCGGTATTCCCTGTCCCCTGGATACCGCATACATAATTGTCTCTACATATAGGTTACCAGAGTCCTCTGTTGGGGGATATGTTTTATATCCCTGAAATATAGGTTAAAAGGTGTGGGGTTCTGTGTGTTTCGTTGGCCTTTAGTATAATTCTGACAGTAATTGGTCATGTTTCACGGTTGGACGAACACACAGATCTAAATACACACCAGGACAATGTGGGACCACATATTGACATTGGTGTTACAGGTTGAATCCTGTTTAAACTATATGATTCCCAGCTCGAGGTGCCTTCCCCCACCCAAACACCGCCCCCCCCCCCTTCCCCCCCCTCCCCCCCCCTCCCTCCCCCCACCCCCCCTTCTCCCCCCCCCCCCTCCCCCCCCACCCCGTTCTACCAACTCACTATGGTTATTTGACGATATCAATAGCATCCTTACTGGGTGTTCTTGATGGTTCATATTAACAGTGGGGGGCAAATTGTCTTGTCTCGTTTTGTCATGTTGTGTGACAGCACAGCACCTGTTGCATATGTGTGGGATGGTGGTGTTGATCGTTCCATCGTGCGGCACTACACAGATCGGTGCCCGTAGCATGGACTTGCATGTTATGTAATGGATCCTTGATATTGTGCTGGTCTTGTGTGAATGTGATGTGGGGTACCAGCTGTGCTGGGCAATGACGCGATAGTGCGCCTTCTTGGTGTGTCGAGCCTCCACGCATGCGCTTACAGGGTACAGCATTTTGCACTCTCATGACCCAATTGACTCGCCGTACATGCCCTACTGCGCATGCGCTACTGATGACACACACGGTCCGGGACCGCGCCTGCGCCGGCGTCATGACACAGGTGACTCACCTTATCTAAACCTTAAATACCCCTCAAACTTTGTACGCTTACACTTTTCTTTCCCTGACGAAGCGCAGCGGCGGCGATACGCGTGGGAACCCTGTGCACCCACGTGCCCTGCCACGGTTTGCTTCACTTGGTCTATAGCCGTATAGGTATAGCCTCCCCCTCTCCTCCCCCCCCCCCCCTCCTCTGGGGGTTATCTAACTCATTGGGGTATTATTGCTGCTATTGTGTGTGGGATTGAGCAAGCCCATGCTGTATTTTTTGTATGCATCCATTTTGGTTGCCACTGCTTAGGGCTTACAGTAGCCTTTCAGCCACAGACCCCTTTCAAGTACTTTGGGGCTATATTCCATATGTGGCATCATATATATGTGCATGTGATTCTTGCGTCCAGGCATAGCACTCTATGTTGCATATAATTGTTATTATTGTTATTATTATAACTGTTGCAAACTGTGTTGCATGTGACCTGTTCCTTGTTGGAAATTGCATACCATGCTCAATTGGGGGATGTGGGCATAACTAATTTTGGCAATGTATTAATGTATTAACTGATTACACGGGCACTTTATGGTCTGTATTGTTACAATTGTGGGAGCCAGGTTGTTGTTTTATGGTTCACGGTTTTAATGGTGTTTTATTGCAAAAAGTGTACGAATAAAGGTTTTTTGATAATATATTCAGGTTGTGCGGACATGTGCAATGTCTTTTTCTTCTTGTGACTACTATTTTTTTCATTGCATTCCAGCACCCTTCGACTACATATATAAATGCTGTTGTGGTGCACTCCTCCCCTCCTCTCTTTGGTAAACTTGGCTGTTTCACAATTATTTCCACGCTGTGTATGAGAGTGTATAGATGTTACTTGAAAAAGACTAGCCAGAAGGGCAGGAGGCAGGCCAGATGACTGATCCCACTTCATTTTGTTTTTCACCCTCTTCTATACTGTCAGTGCTGGTGAAGTGGTGAAGAAGGGGTTAATCAAGTTGAGCTGTGATGCACTTCAGGCTTATCTGCTTCTGTTTACTGTTGCAGATTACAGGCCTTGTGCAGCAGCCATTTAAGATGAGACCTGCAGGGATGTATCTGCGCCCTCCTCAGCCCCCTGTTTATCTCCTGACCTGCTCTCACAGCCGAATGTCTCCAGGGGCTCTCAGCTCCCCCCTCGCCCCTCACTCACAGTATCTCAGACGGTGGGCCTGTCCACGGAGCTCTGTGTGACAGGTAAACACAGCGTGCAGTCCTGTTTGCTGAGCTTGCTGCTGCTCGGTGTGACGAGCTTCTAGGACCCCCAGGGACACAGGAGAGCCGGGCTAACGCTGCACTGCCCTTGTCCTGACCTTATCCCCACTGCCTGGTTTTCGGTAAGCCCTCTGCTGATTTCTATTTGGGCTTTTCTCAGGCTGTAACAGGGAGCTCTCTTAAGAAGCAGCCATTCCGAAGCTCCGCCTCCCGGAAGTCCTTTTGACGTGTCTTTGAACGAAAAAGAATAAGTCAGTCCATAAAGTATTGGACGTGCTGAACAAGGTGAATCAAGTCTCAGAGGATCATCCATCAGATCATCTGGTCATTCCAGGTAATAAAATGGATTTTATCTCTTCTTTTTCTAAGCAAAGTAAACTTCAGTTCACATACTCAGATATTTCTAATGTAGAGGAGCTTTGGGTAAGCCTTTATGGGGAGTGTGAACTTGAGAATTCACGTGTAGAATGTGCAATGTCTTTTAATAGAGAGAAACAGAAAATCAGGAATGTCTGTCATTTAGTCTATGAATTTCACAAGTTAGTGTTAGAAAAATGTAAAAATGGTGGAAATGGACAACCTGAAATGTCAGTCAGTGATATTGTGAATTCTGACTGTAATGTTGCAAATGAAAAGTCAGATTTTGACTGTAATTTTGTTAATCAAAATCCTCAAGATGGCTGCAGACATGTGCGTCTATTAAAGGTGATCTTCACGACACTGGGAAAGAAGCAAGAAATGACATAGAGAAGCCAGAAGGGGGAAGAGCCAGAGTAAGAGACGTGCAAAAAGTTGTCAGAGAGCATGGCGACTATCAGTTTCTAAAAATAGTACAGGCTAAGTTAGAACTTAAACTTAGGAAGAATCTTTTGGACTTATGGAAATTAATTCCCGCATACGATCCCAAAATACATGTGTACAGAAATTCAGAAATATTTGAAAATTATGTTGAAAAATTAAATTTAACCAATAGCGAGAAGACTCAGATTTTCCATATATGGATATCCCAGCATTTTTTCAGACAGCTAGCCTTAAAAAAGTCTTCTGACAATGAGACATTTGATTGTCCAAATGATGATGACATCACAAGGCTGAGAAATCTCATTTTCTGTGAACGGAACGAATCTAATCCAAATTATGAGATGTTGAAGGAATTACAAATTGAACAGAATGAAAGTACGTTCTCATTTATGTCCGTTTTTGAACGTTTATATAGGGCGGTTATTCCAAATGTCAGACTGAATGAAATGATACAAGAAATTTAATTTTCTAGATACTAAAACCTGTGCTATCGCTTTAAAGAAACGGAATCTATTCGAAAGCACCCAATTTATCGATTTTGTTAGAAATCACCAATTAAAACAGAAATTAAATAATTCTGTGAAACTAAAAAAGGAGACATTTTATGACAAACCAACATTGTCTCCCAGATCCAAATATTCCTGTGACAAAATGTATGAAATTCGTAGGAAATTGCATGTAAACTACAAATCATACAATCCATCTGATACTAAAAGCTTTGAAAGGCGGAAACAGGTGTCTTGTGCAAATCCTTTTCTCTTGTCATTATTGGGAAGAATGCCTTCTAGGATACGTGACACCCAAAGACAGCTGATGGGTCCTCAAGACATTCTTGCTCATTTAAAAAGAACAGTCGGGTTACAAGATTTTTTCAATCATCCCAATAATTTACAAATGGGTTTATTAAATTTAATTGGAAGAAAAACTCAGTCTGGTCTTCTGTTTGGGTAGAAGGGGTTTTTTGAATTAATAGAATATGGTGATTCGTATTTGATATTCATAATTATTCATATACAGTGAATCTATGCATTACGTATGTGTATGTGTATATATGTGTATATATATATATATATATATGTTCATATAGCATATTATATATTTAAAAGTAGTGATAGTAAAATCAAAGTTATATTTTCATTCAGTTATCTGATAGTTTAATTGTATAAGTTAATAATTTGATCTCTGTATATGAGTAATAATATTTAAAATTTAATAAGAGAAAGTAACTTATTTTAAGTGTTTCATTCTTATCATAAATACGATAATAATTGTATTCTTTTATTTCCCACAGAATTTATCAGTAAAGCAGATTGATGAAGTATTAACTTTTTATTTATAAATTTGTTCTTATCCTCAATCAGGTAACATATATCTTATATTTGCGAAAGGCTAATCGTTAAAGCATGCTTAATAGTAATAATAATAATAATGATAATAATAATTATATTCTCAGGTAGCAATCGTCAAGAGGAAGATCAGTTGTTTTTAACATCTTTCTTTTAGGAATATGAATTTATATATTTTCTTTAGGGCTATTTTGGGAATGTAACTAATATGTGTCCTGAGTTTTTGTGGAGTGGAATACTTACACTGCTTGCTTTGTTGGAATGATGTTTTTGTCTTTAATCAAAAGCATGTGATTTTTGAATTACTGAACTAATAATAAATGTCTGTCTGTCCTATGGCCAAACGTACAGTATGTGACTATCAAAGGTACCTGTTACTCATGAGTAGATGTAATAAATTATTCGTATTTTTTTCAATAAGTACTTCAAATTAAATTATCATATTTTTGAAATGCGCATAGAAAAATTGAAAAATCAGAAAGGGGATATGTGTTTTGTCAATGTCTTGTATGTGAATATTTTTGTATATACAGTGAGGCAGTCTAATTGACTGAACAGCTGTCGACTGAAATTCTATCCAGGGGTCTTTGAAGCTTCCAAAGGAAAAAAAAGGGGCAACATTTTTTTTACTTCTAAGTTAGGTATATATATGTATGTATATTATTAGAATAAATAAGTTATAGTACATAAGTATTAATAATGAATGAATTTATGCAGAATATATCTTTTTCATAGACATATTTCTTTATTGTTGATGTGTCCATATCACAGGTTTATTCTGAAGAATCATATTTTAGAATAAGTATTTTTAATGTTTTGATTTATACCGTTTTGTGTTACTTATTTTATTTTACTGAAACACAGATTGGTAATAATTTTCTTTTCAAATATGAAAGAAATATTTATAATATGGTCTTGAAGATATACAACATAAATTTTAATTTAATTTAATCTTAACATATTAATTTTTTCATAACATCATATTTGATGATACTAGAAAAAGGTTTGGTCTCAATCACACATTTATAGTTGATTAATATACGTGTCTACACAATACTTTAATAATTAATATTAATCAAGTACAAAAGGAAAATTGGAAAAAATATTTGAAGTATGGTAATCACAATGCATTTATATACTAAAGAAGAGTATTATCAGCAAGATTACATGACTTAATTATTTTTATAGGTTAATAATATGACAGGTAGGGAACTCATACAAGATATTGGAAATATTAAGGTTATGTGTTATTAAAGACATAAGTGTCATATACATAGAAGGCCTTATTTTTATTCCAATTTTTATTTTTTTATTTTTATTCCGATTTTCATTTTTCCTTTTATTCCTATTTTTTTATTTTGATTATTTTTATTCAATATTCAAATTTTTAATAGAAAATTTTATTTTTCCTAATTTTTATATCTCAATTGAGGAAACACTTTAATATTTAGTTAAGTAATATCTAATATAAGAATATTACTTTATTAAATATGAATCATATTAAAAGGGAAAGTTCCAATTTTTGGAAGAAAAGAACACTTCATTCATTAATATATTTAATTATTTACTTCCTAACAATACATTATTCTTATATTAGTATGTTAACACAATAAGGATGGAATTTTGGTTATAGTTACATACTTTTTTATATAGTAGGTTATTTAATAAATAATAAACAAATCAAATAAATTAAATTAGAGTAATAAAGATGGAAGATCAAGGTACATCTAGGCAGTCTTTTCTAAAAGGTTATTTGCTTTGGTTTATAATTTTACAAATGATCTAACTAAATAAGCCACATTGTTGCCTTTCATATTTAAATTATGGCACATGTTATAGGTATATATATTATTTTATATTACACTTTGGATATATTCAAACACATTGCCACCTATGGGTTTGGAAAGGTAATTACACCAATGACAAAAAAAAAGGTTATTACATGAAATACTATTGTCTGTACCATTATGCAGTATTATTTTATCATTCTAAGTATCAATTATATTAATACTTCTACGATAATAATAATGACATGGTATAGTATTAGAGTTATGGTACGCTGTGACATTTATTAGTGGTAGTATCATTGCCATATTTGGTATCTAGTTTAGTGAATGAAGTCTTCAATCAAGATTACAGAAAGCTGAAAGATTTTTATTAAATTTTAGAAGGTTAAAAGGGATTCTACAAAAAGGTTGCAAAAGCTGATACTCAAAGGTCCAAAAGGTAACGTCTCAAATAAGACTGTGCTAAATATAAAACACTTACCACGTCTGGACCTCAGCAAAGATGGTGATCTTATGGTCCCAGGATGGACAATGTTACAACACATGGTTTGTGCATTAAGACCTCACCACAGTTACCAAGGAGAGCAATAAAGTGTTAAAGTTAACCCCTGTCATGCTGACCAAGAACATCTCAACATCTGTTCAAGGAATGACAACAGGCAGCACGGAGGATAAAGGTGACTAATGTAAATTACACTGCACAGACATCAAAGACCTATACTATTCTTCTACACTCATGAACTGTGGTTTATCAACATTGGCTATGGACTTTGCAATAAAGAATAAAGTTTATGGACCTAATCTAACAATGATAAACGCAATACGGGACTGTATTAAATTGGTAACCATTCATCTTTTATCAAAGGATTTATTTTTAAGAGACTGTGTTTATGCCAGATTACATCGGAGATAAGAAGACATTATCCCAGAGGACATCATATGGTGACCGGATCTGTTTTGCATCTTTTTAGGTTTAGGAAAGTATAATTATGTATTTTATATGATTATCAGTCATGGCCTAACATAACATGAATCCACATTATTATATTGTTGAACATACAACATGAATAATGAAGATTGATTATTATTCATCATTATTATTGACATTAATCAATTATCGCAAAAAAAAAAGGAAAGAAGATCTGTTATTTTAATGATGTATTAATTTAGTTTGGGGGTTTCATTAATAATAATTTATCCGCCTCAAGGGGGAATTGTAAAAACATTAAAATTAATGCATCTAGTTATCAAACATTTTATAATAGGACATATTATATATGTTCACAGTTCTGTCTATATTGGAAGGGCATAGCTCATTGATAACAGTACTTAAATTAAGATAAAAAGGTATCTGTATTGAATATCTGTATCGAATCTAGGTAAATGCTGACATGGTAGGATATATATATATATATATATATATATATATATATATATATATATATATATATATATATATATATATATATATATATATATATATATCCTTCTATCTGGAAGCTTCTAGTGATTACCCTATATGGTTTGGACAGTTGTCATATAACACACGGTGGTAGGGGGTGGCTGATGGGACTCCTGCTCCGAGAGTCAATCCACACATGTCGAAGCTAATCCATCCATCCAGCCTCCAAGAAGCATGTCATGCCTGTTCCTTTGATCCAGCATTCATCTAAGACGAAGCAAGATATGGCTGCTCTCTCAGGAACTCAAGAAAGACTAATTGAACTCTTTTACGTAAGCTAATGCAGTATATTTTTTCTTTTCTGTAACTGAACTGCAACTTTATAATTAGCCAACCATTTTTATCAGATATAAAATACATTTATTTTTTATACATTTTGAAGTCCATCATTCATGCGTCTTATCACGTATTTGAAGAAAAATATATTTAAGAGTATATTTTTAACACATATCATATACTTTTTCCTTTGTCACACCACTGCTAAATAGACAGGTTCCTCAGATTCATTAGCATTCTGATTGAAGCTTGACAAGATGGCGGCTATAGGAATATGACTTCATAGCTCAGAATATATCCCTATTTCCTCACAGATGGGCACAAAGGTACTGGGCAAAATACTACAAGGATGGGCACAATACTACAAGGATGGGCACAAAGGTTCAGGTAGAGCCGCCAATAGCTTTGTTACATAACTTCTAGCCTGTAGGTAGTGAAACATGGGAATGTGACCGTATGGTATTTAGACTGCAGCTCCTCTATTGAGTACATGCGATGTTCCTCTAGATGGATCAAGTGTCTGACAGAAGTTATATCCTGAGAATGCCAACGATAGAAGACAGGGTGAGAGTGACCATGTTGGAAATGTGGATTACCAGTGAGTGGGATAAAGAGCGACATCTGAGAGAGCTGAAAATGCCAGTGTAGCTTCTGCCATGCCCTCCATGTGCAAAACAGAAGAGGGTTTGCTCTCACTTCACTGACAGCTCACTGTATGGGAGAGCCAGCCCTGGTGTAAGGCAGCACTCCAAGCCATGCTGGGTGTAGCAAGAAACCCCCCCAACCAATCCATCACCGCCCGGACCAGAGATGCTGGATTATAGTGTTTAATATCAGGTAAATTTATTCCTTCCTTTCCCTTCAACTGCTGGAGTCATTCATAAGTTATACGGGGTTTTTTACCCTCCCAAATAAATGAGCGATATAGGTAGCTGATTCGCTTCTCTTTAGGAGCAAAATAGATTGGGAGAGTGTGGAAAAGATAGAGATGATGTGGAAATTCTGTCGTGTTAATTAGGTTATCACTACCCAGATATGAGAAACTGAAGTTTCTCCATTTAAGCAGAGTGTATTCTAAATTGTTGATGTACAGTTTGATATTAGTATTATATAATCTGGCCGGGAGCCTCGTCACTTTCACTGCCAGATATTGTAAAGAGCAGGTAGTCCACTGGCAGGGAGATCTCGATGCCCACAACGGCCTGGGGGACCTCGTAGCATCATTACCTCTGTTTTATCCCAGTTAATAGTATAACCCGATAAGTCACTCATTGCTTCTACGTCTTGTATAAAGTTAACCTAGGACTTGTTTAGGATTGGCCACGATCAGTAAGAGGTGTCATGATGTATTTTACCTTCTCACTGTATTTGCTGTAATACTATGTCAGGATGTGATGTCACTTTCCTTTGGTTGTACTTACTGAACACTTTGAAATGTCTTGGGATGTAAGTAACCATACCTTCCCCCCATCTCCTGTGTCTCTGGGCCCATAATGCAATTATCTCTTGTCCACACAGCCAGGGGAACTTCTCATTGTTTCGTAAGCAGTGGATAACGCCAACTACACAAACCTGTAGACATCTCGGAGCCAACCTTCTAGAATCTTCTAGTGGGCCCAACCATTGCATAGACCCCTACCATTGAGGGGCGGGCCCACGAGCTCAAACAATTCACTCCTGTTTCTAAATGCAGTTGGGAGTTGAGTTTTTGAAGAGGAAGGGAGCGAGATCTGAATCTGCGGACAGACCTCGCCGTCCAGTGGATTGTGTGGGATTTCTGGGACTCTGAAAAGGACTATTACGTTGTGATCTGGCACTTTGGATTATCGGGAGGTGCCCCCGAATCTGTTTTATTTGGACTTGTCGTGTGCTGTTCCTGTATTCCTGTTAGTAAACCTGTTGGATCATCCTCGGCCTGTTGTCTCTCTTTGCTCTGATGTACACCCCGTCACAAACTGGTGGCAGCAGCGGGATCAGAGCAGAAGAAATGGAGGACAACAGCCAATCGACGTCTGAAACCAGAACCTCAGGATACAGGAACTGGACTGTGGCGAGTCTACAAACAAAGGCCCGTGAATTAGGTGTCAGCTACAAAGGACTCTCTAAGGAGCAACTAATTGAGGCATTGGAACACGCTTGCCTGCAAGATGGCACCGAGGAACAATTTCCACAGCAAGGGGAGCAAAGACGGGAGCCGGAGGTGAATACCCAAAAAAGTCAATGGGTTGTGTGGTACAAGGAAAAGATGGCACTGCTTGGAGATGAGGCCACCATAGAAGATAAGAGGGAGGCCATGCGTGGAGCTGAAGAGAAGGAGCGCAGGATGGAGGAGATGGCATTGCTGGATAAGCAGCTCGCTGTGGAAGCCGCGAGAGGTTCCAGACAGACTGTAACCCCAGCACCCATCATGAGGGAACTTCCCAGAGTGTCCCGCAAAGACTTCAAGCAGTTTAATGAGGCTGCTGGTGACATTGAGGGCTTCTTCCAGGACTTTGAGCATCAGTGTCGATTAATGGAAGTCCCAGAAAGGGAGCGCGTCCGGCATCTGGTTGGGCTCTTAGAGGGTGGAGCTGCTGTAGCCTATAGAGCTATGGACCCTCGGTGGAACTGTGAGTATGCGGATATTAAACAGACTATTCTAGAACATTATGCTGTAACGCCAGACACTTACAGGACTCAGTTCCGTACTCTAGCATGTGATGAGGAAGTTTCCTTCAAGATGTATGCCCACAAACTCAAACATCTGTGGCATCGTTGGCTGGAGGCAGAGGAGGCCTTAACCTTGGAGACCGTCCTCCAGGTCCTCCTAAAAGAGCAGTTTTACTTCAAGTGCCCCGCTGAGATCCGGGAATGGGTGCGTGAAAGGAGACCAGCCACTGTGGAGGAAGCTGCAGCTCTAGCTGATGAGGCTCTCACCATCAAGCCTCAGTGGAAAAAACTACTACCCAGTGAGAAAAAAAACACCAACCCCCCAACGCTGGTGGCCCCTGGTCCTTCTGGCCCCAATGTTCACCATCACCCTAGACCGTCAACTCATGGGGACCTTCGTGTGACTGTGCCTCGCATTACTCATGCTCCACCTTTGGGAATACGACGCGGAGGAAGAATCCCAGAGCGCAGATGTTATGGATGTGGGCAGCCTGGGCACATGCAATTCCAATGTCCAGGTGTTCGTAGACAGAACAGCTACAGACCGCCTTTGCCTGTTCATTACCTACAGACACCTTCACCAGGAGAAGAGCTGGATTCTGTGCCTGATGACTTGCCAAGTGACTCAGATATCCTGGCTCCCCTACCCGGAGTCTATGGGGTGCGAGCTCCAGCCACCTGTTCTTCTGATCTTCAGGACAAACATCTACAGGAGGTCGTGCTGGATGGCCAAAAAGTTGTTGGCTTCCGTGACACTGGGGCTTTCCTCACCATAGCCGATCCCCGAGTAATTCAACCACAAGCAATTCAAAAGGGACCAGGAATTGCCATTGAACTGGCAGGAGGTACCCAGAGATATATTCCAAGAGCGAGTGTGACCCTGGATTATGGCTTTGGGGCAAAACAATGTGTGGTCGGTGTGATGAGCGGCCTCCCTGCAGACGTTCTTCTAGGAAATGATGTGGGGAATCTTCATTGCCACTTTGTCGGTGCGGTAACCAGAAGTCAAGCCAAGAGAGCAGCCCATGTGGACGTGTACAACCCATCCATGGAACTGAGGCCACCAGAACTGCCATTACAGCCGGTGAGTGATTCTTCTTGTGGGGATAATATGAATGTTACTTGGGATAAAGTTCAGTTTAGACAAGAAGTAGAGACTGACCCCACCCTTGCTAGTTTTAGAACTCGGGCTGAAATAGGGCAGCTAGGGGAAAACGGAGAAAGAATTATCAGAGAAAATGGACTTCTGTATCGGGTTGCCAATGCCGACTCCCTAGATAAGCCCTGGACTTATAGCAAACAGCTGATTGTTCCTCAGAAGTACAGAATTCCCCTATTACACCTGGCTCATGACATTCCTACGGCTGGCCATCAAGGCAAAACCCGCACCGAGAGACGATTGACTCAAACCTTTTATTGGCCGGGGATTTCCCAAGCAGTGGCGCATTTCTGCCGAACTTGTGACATATGTCAGCGTAGAGGGCGACCCGGAGATCACCCAAAGGCACCCCTGCAACCGCTCCCTATAATAGAAGAACCCTTTCAAAGAGTAGCTGTTGATATCATTGGACCTCTGGCTAAACCAAGTAAATCTGGAAAGCAGTACATTCTCACTGTTGTGGACTACGCCACCCGATATCCAGAAGCCGTGGCCTTGTCAAGTATCTCTGCAGCCAAGGTGGCCGAGGCCTTGGTTATTATTTTTACCAGAGTAGGATTCCCCAGTGAGATCTTGTCGGACCAAGGCTCCCAGTTTATGTCAGAGTTGGTCCAGTGTCTGTGGCGCACCTGTGGAGTACGAGCGATCCGAACGACCCCGTATCATCCCCAAACAAATGGACTTTGTGAACGATTCAACGGCACTCTGAAGAATATGCTGAGGGCCTTCACGGACCGAGATTCAGACTGGGAGAAGTACCTACCCCATCTCTTGTTTGCCTATCGGGAAGTTCCCCAGGAGTCCACTGGGTTCTCCCCCTTTGAACTACTCTATGGAAGAAAGGTCCGAGGACCCTTAACCCTGCTCAAGGAATACTGGGAGGGGCAAGTTGAAGATACAGGAACCCCTGTTGTCCCTTATGTCCTAAAGCTGCGAGAAACCTTGGCCCAACTTGCTAGTTTTGCACAGAGTCATTTGCGTATGGCTCAAACCAGACAGAAGACATGGTATGACCGTAACGCACGCTATCGGGAGTTTGTAGAAGGACAACAAGTCTTAATGATTGTTCCCCATCGGCAGAATAAACTGCAGACCACATGGGAGGGTCCCTTCCGGGTTCTCAGAAAACTGAATGATACCAATTACCTTCTTGCTTTAGATGATCAGGGGCTAAGGCAAAAGACTGTCCATGTGAATATGATTAAGGAGTACCATGACCGGAACATTCCAATGATAGCAAGCTGTCGGTTGGCTTCAGAAGATGGTCAAGAGGATGAGGACTCTCTACCTGATCTCGTGGAAGCAGCGAGAGCCCCATCCACTGTGGAACAGGTTCCCCTGGGAGATTACCTGGACTCCTTACAGAAAATCCAGATGCTGGAAGTGCTTCAACAGAGACGGGCTGCTTTCTCATCCCAACCAGGTCGAACCACCGTCACCCAACATCATGTGGACACTCAGGGCATCCGTCCCATACAACTGGCTCCTTACCGGGTACCTGAATCAGTTCGAAACACCATGCAGCACGAACTGGAGGAGATGTTACAGCTTGGGGTAATCCAGGCCTCCCATAGCCCTTGGGCCTCCCCTGTGGTGTTAGTACCCAAGAAGGATGGGAGTACTCGATTTTGTGTGGACTATCGGCGACTAAACGACCATACCGTCAGCGATCCTTACCCAATGCCTCGTATTGACGAACTTCTAGACCGACTGGCTGGGTCCCGATATGTCACTACCTTGGATCTCAGTAAGGGATACTGGCAGATCCCTCTAACGGATGAAGGGAGAGAACGGTCCGCTTTTATAACCCCCTTTGGTCTGTATGAATTTCTAAGCATGCCTTTTGGAATGAAAAATGCCCCGGCCACCTTCCAGAGAATGGTGGATCAGATCCTCCGGGGATGTGATGACTTTGCTTGTGCCTACTTGGATGATATCGCCGTCTTCAGCCACACATGAGAGGAACATCTGAATCAAGTAGCCATTATTTTGGACCTGATTCTTGCAGCCGGCCTAACTATTCGACCCGATAAATGCCAATTGGGGATGGGGGAAGTCCAGTACCTAGGACATAGAGTGGGAGGAGGGAAGCTCCGACCTGAGCCTGCCAAAATCCAGGCTATTAGAGACTGGCCTGTACCCCAAACTAAGAAACAAGTTATGGCTTTTCTGGGCACTGCCAGTTATTACCGAAAATTTGTTTCTCATTTCAGTACTGTGGCCAAGCCTCTTACCGACCTGACCAAGAAAACAATGCCCCGGCTGGTGATCTGGACTCCAGCCTGTGATGAGGCTTTTAACCGGCTGAAGGATGCTTTGATCTGCGATCCTGTCCTGGCTGCTCCAGACTACAAGAGGAGATTCATTGTGCAAACGGATGCCTCTGCTTATGGACTGGGAGCTGTCCTCAGCCAGGTGAATGCAGCTGGGGACGAGCACCCCATCGCCTATCTCAGCCGGAAACTGCTGGACCGAGAAGTGGCCTATGCAACTGTTGAGAAGGAATGTCTGGCTGTAGTGTGGGCCCTTAAGAAACTACGGCCGTATCTGTATGGACGGGAATTCACTGTGGTTACTGATCACAATCCCCTCACCTGGCTGAACAGAGTCTCTGGGGACAATGGACGCTTACTGCGATGGAGCCTGGCTCTGCAGCCCTATAACTTTACCATACAATATAGAAGGGGCAGCCAACACCAAAATGCAGATGGACTGTCCAGGCAAGAGGAGCCTTGAGTCCTGTCAGCCATGCCTGCGTGTACTTAACCAGCGACCTGTAGAGGTCCCTAGTACGTACACAAGTTGGGAGGGGAAGGAATTGTCATGATGTATTTTACCTTCTCACTGTATTTGCTGTAATACTATGTCAGGATGTGATGTCACTTTCCTTTGGTTGTACTTACTGAACACTTTGAAATGTCTTGGGATGTAAGTAACCATACCTTCCCCCCATCTCCTGTGTCTCTGGGCCCATAATGCAATTATCTCTTGTCCACACAGCCAGGGGAACTTCCCATTGTTTCGTAAGCAGTGGATAACGCCAACTACACAAACCTGTAGACATCTCGGAGCCAACCTTCTAGAATCTTCTAGTGGGCCCAACCATTGCATAGACCCCTACCCTTGAGGGGCGGGCCCACGAGCTCAAACAATTCACTCCTGTTTCTAAATGCAGTTGGGAGTTGAGTTTTTGAAGAGGAAGGGAGCGAGATCTGAATCTGCGGACAGACCTCGCCGTCCAGTGGATTGTGTGGGATTTCTGGGACTCTGAAAAGGACTATTACGTTGTGATCTGGCACTTTGGATTATCGGGAGGTGCCCCCGAATCTGTTTTATTTGGACTTGTCGTGTGCTGTTCCTGTATTCCTGTTAGTAAACCTGTTGGATCATCCTCGGCCTGTTGTCTCTCTTTGCTCTGATGTACACCCCGTCACAAGAGGTCATCTGCGAATGCAGCAATTTTTGTGTCTCCTAAAGGTAGGGGTCTGCAACAGATAACGTAGTAAAGGGTCAATAGAGAGGTTAAATAAAAGAGGCGACAAGGTACATCCCTGTTTGACTCCTCGGAAGAGGTCTATTGGTGGTGTGGTATAACTATGTACTGTCACGCAGGTGGTTGCATTTGTGTGTAGGTATTGCATATATTGGAATTTTGAGCCAAATCCTCCCCTACCTAAAACCTCATATAAGAAGGGCCATACTTTAATACTTTAGCAAAGGCCTTTTTGTCATCCAGACTCATCAGCATTGCAGCCGGTTGCGATGGATCTTGGGCAAAGACAGTAGCCGTGACCGCCAATCGTATGTTTGTCACACTGCTTCGCCCTTGGGTAAAACTCATCTGGGACTCGCAGAGAAGACCGGGCAGTAGGACCTGTAAGCGGTTTGCCAGAATTTTCACTAACAGTTTATAATCGTGGTTGAGAAGTGAGATAGGGTGGTAAGACTGTGGCAGTTGTGGGTCTTAATTTGGTGTAGGGATAACTATGGTGAGTGAATCAGTATACCAGTCTATGGGGATCCCTAGGAGGAAAATTACAATGAAAAAGATTAGTAAGGATGGATATCAGGTCAGGGGATAAAATCTTATAATATTAATCAGTATAACCATCAGGGCCCAGAGATTTACCATTAGACACGCCTGCTATGGCTTGTCTTACGTCATCCTCTGTTATCCTTGAGTCTAGCAACTCCTGTTGCTCACTAGTCAGGGATACATCTTCTTCAACATCTTTTTATAGTAATGTTTCAAAGACACAGCTGGAAACAATGACATATCACCCTGGCTTTAACATATAAATCCCTTAATTCCCAGATCACCAGATAAGGAACTTGTAACCATTATTTCAGTAAATCTTTATCTTCTGCCCTATTGTCCAGAGAGGAGAAGCCTAGGTAAATAAAGTCTGGACAATAGATAACGCTCCCCCTCTTCATACATCAGCAGACATAGAATCATGAGTACAGAGAACTACAATTATTTATAATATCCAGCTATTAATATGAGATTAAAAATCCTATAACACGACTTATAATGAATACAGAATATTGAATATTAATATGAGATTAATATTTTCATATCAACCTCATGTTGTGAGCCTTTGACAGAATCCAAGACCATGGCTCCTAATGGTGCAGTTATTAACTCTTTTGGGAGAGTCCCTTTTGTGATGGTGGGCTATGGGGGAGGTGTATCTTGCTGTATAGATTCCTATTTCAAGCTGGGTTCATTGTCTTATTTGAACTACTTCTGTGTACATTTCTATTGTTGTAGGTAATCACCCCCTAAAATGCAAGGTTGTATCCTCTTGAGGCACTTCCATCCCTGGGAGTAGGGGGAGGTGGGCCTAGAGTCCAACTAGTGTAAACTCTGCTTACCTGGGAGATTCAGTCAGTCTGTGTGAAACTTGAAGAAAGAAGATTGATCCTCTGGGAGGGAATAGCAGAAGCTGCATCCTAGAGCTGGTGTATGGACAGTTACAGACTGGAGATCAGTGGCCCGTGGGATTGTGTGGAACTCTTTGGACTACTGTAAGGACGATTACTTTGTTATCCGGTCCGAGGATTGTCGGGAAGGGCCCCCGAATCTGTTTTACGTGGACTTATCGTGTGCTGTTCCAGTGTCCTTGTGAATAAACCTGTTGGATCGTCCCTCGGCCTCGTCCATCCTTTGCTCTGTTGTACACCCCGTCACAAACTGGTTGACAGCGGCGGGATCAGAGCAGAAAGAATGGAGGACAACGGCCCATTAACATCTGGAATCAGAACCTCAGGATACAGGAACTGGACTGTGGTGAGCCTACAAACAATGGCCCGTGAATTAGGAGTCGGCTACAAAGGACTCTCCAAGGAGGAACTAATTGAGGCATTGGAAAACGCTTGCCTGCAAGATGGCACCGAGGAACAATTTCTACAGCAAAGGGAGGAAAGACGGGAGCTGGAGGTAAATACCCAAAAAAGTCAATGGGTTGTGTGATATGAGGAGGAGATGGCACTCCTTGGAGATGAGGTCACCATTGAATATAAGATGGATGCCATTCGCAGAGCTCAAGAGAGGGCAGCATTGCTGGAGAAGAGGCTTGCTGTGGAAGCAGCTAGAGGCTCCAGACAAACTGTAACCACAGCACCAACTATGAGGGAATTCTCCAGAGTGTCCCGCAAGGACTTTAAGCCATTTAATGAAGCTGCAGGTGACATTGAGGGCTTCTTTCAGGACTTTGAGCATCAGTGCCGATTAATGGAAGTCCCAGAAAGAGAGCGAGTCAGACACCTGGTGGGCCTCTTGGAGGGTGGAGCTGCCGACGCCTATAGTGCTATGGACCCTCAGTGGAATTGTGAGTATGGGGAGATAAAACAGACCATTCTGGAACATTATGCCGTGACCCCAGATACTTATAGGACTAAGTTCCGTACATTAGCCTGTGATGGAGAAGTGTCTTTCAAGATGTTTGCCCACAGATTGAAACAAGTGTGCCATCGCTGGCTGGAGGGAGAGGGGGCCTTAACTTGGGAGACCTTCCTCCAGGTCATCCTGGAAGAGCAATTCTATGCCAGGTGCCCTGCGGAAATCAGAGAATGGGTGCGTGAGAGAAAGCCATCAACTGTGGAACAAGCTGCTGCTCTAGCTGATGAGGTGGTCACTATCAAGCCTCAGTGGAAGAAGCTGCTAGCAGAGGGAGCAAAAATGACCAGCTCCCCAACACCAGAGGTTCCTTGTCCTTCAGTGCCCAATGTTCCTCAACCTCCTAGATCACCACCTCATGTGGATACCCGTGTGTATGTGCCTCCAGTAGTTTCTACCACATTTTCTGGAATGCGACGAGGAGAGAAAGTAGAAGAGCGAAGATGTTATAGCTGTGGACATCCCGGACATCTGCGGGCCACATGCCCATCTATCCAGTGGAGTCATCCACCAAATCGACAACCACCTCCAGCACCTGCACCTCCCTATCAGTCACCAAGGTCTCCTACCTACTTCTCCAGAAGGCAAACTGGAAGGAGTGAGACGCAGCGCAGATGTTATCAATGTGGGCAGCCTGGTCATCTGCAAGCTTACTGTCCAGGTGTTCAGAGGCAGAACAGCTGCAGACCACCTTTGCCTGTCCATTATCTACAGACACCCTCAACAGGAGAAGAGCTGGATTCTGGCCCTGATGATTTGCCAAGTGACTCTGATATGTTGACTTCCCTACCAGGAGTCTATGGCGTGCGAGCCACAGCCACCCGTTCTTATGATCTTCGGCATAAACATCTACAGGAGGTTGTGCTGGATGGCCAAAAAGTTGTTGGCTTTCGTGACACTGGGGCTTTTCTCACCATCGCAGATCCCCGAGTAATTCAACCAGAAGCAATTCAAAAGGGACCAGGAATTGCCATTGAATTGGCTGGAGGTACTCAGCGATATATTCCAAGAGCGAGTGTGACCCTGGATTATGGCTTTGGGGCAAAACAATGCATAATCGGTGTGATGAGTGGCCTTCCTGCAGACATTCTCCTAGGCAATGATGTGGGAGATATACAATGCCGATTTGTGGGTGCAGAAAGCAGAGTTTGAGTGAGGGAATACACAAAAGGAACCTTGTCCTTCCAACCCTATCGCTCTACAGGGGATTACCTACACCTTTTCCATCCAATACAAGTGTGGAAGCCAACACCAGAATGCTGATGGACTGTCCCAGCCAGAAGAACCATAGACTATTCACAGCTGAGCAACATGGACGTAAGTGAGATGGCCAGAGGTCTGTGTAGACCTCGTGGCATACTCACTTATTAAAAAGGGGGGACAGGTTGTGATGGTGGGCTATGGGGGAGGTGTATCTTGCTGTACAGATTCCTATTTCAAGCTGGGTTCATTGTCTTATTTGAACTACTTCTGTGTACATTTCTATTGTTGTAGGTAATCACCCCCTAAAATGCAAGGTTGTATCCTCTTGAGGCACTTCCATTCCTGGGAGTAGGGGGAGTTGGGCCTAGAGTCCAACTAGTGTAAACTCTGCTTACCTGGGAGATTCAGTCAGTCTGTGTGAAACTTGAAGAAAGAAGATTGATCCTCTGGGAGGGAATAGCAGAAGCTGCATCCTAGAGCCGGTGTATGGACAGTTACAGACTGGAGATCAGTGGCCCGTGGGATTGTGTGGAACTCTTTGGACTACTGTAAGGACGATTACTTTGTTATCCGGTCCGAGGATTGTCGGGAAGGGCCCCCGAATCTGTTTTACGTGGACTTATCGTGTGCTGTTCCAGTGTCCTTGTGAATAAACCTGTTGGATCGTCCCTCGGCCATCCTTTGCTCTGTTGTACACCCCGTCACACCTTTGAGGGGGTCCTGTCACACCCCTGTCCTGGGTCTGGGTTCTTCTCCCTTCCCCCGGTCTGCTAAACTTTCCTGTGCTCCAGATTGGGCTTTGTAAATATCCCAGCGTGCTCCATGTGTTGGGCTTCCTAGGCCTATATAAAGCCTATTAAGACATAAACCTGTGCCTTGGTAGTAAGGCATTAGTTTTCTTTATGTGCACAGCGACTGGTTTCCGGTGCCTCGGTTACCTGTCTGCATGCGGCTTTATATCCCTCTGACCCTATCTGCAGTCTCCAGGACGTCTCCTGCTGCGGCTTCTGTACTTCTGCTCCTCGCCCCCGATCTTCCATGACCTCTGCTAATGTCTGTTTGCAGCTTCCAGTGCCGCACTTTATGAGCCTCTGACAACACTTATATATACAATTAAAAATGGGAACACATCGTACACACACAGCTCCGCTCTGTACACGTCGTACACACACAGCTCTGCTCCGTACACAGCCCCACTCCATAGACGTCATATACAAACGGCTCTGCTACACTCACGTCATACACACGGCTCCGCTCCGTACACATCATTTACACACACAGCCCCACTCCATATGTCATATACACATGACTCAATGCCCTTACACACACGGCTCTGCTCCATACACGTCATATACACATGGCTCCGCTCCGTACACACATGGCTCCGCTCCATAAATGTCGTACACACACGACTCCCCTCCATACACATTGTACACACACGGCTCCGCTTCGCACACACGCAGCTCTGCTCCCTATATGTCGTATACACACAGCTCCGCTCCATACATCTCGTACATACACGGCTCCTCTCCATACACCTTGTACACACACGGCTCCGCTCCGTACACACACAGCTCCGCTCCATACACCTCGTACACACACACACGGCTCCGCTCCGTACACCTTGTACACACACAGCTCCGCTCCGTACACATCATTTACACACACAGCCCCACTCCATATGTCATATACACATGGCTCAATGCCCTACACCTCGTACACAGACGGCTCCGCTCCATACATGTCATATACACATGGCTCCGCTCTGTACACACATGGCTCGGCTCCGTACACACATTGCTCCGCTCTGTACACACATTGCTCCGCTCTGTACACACATTGCTCCGCTCCATAAACGTCGTACACACACGACTCCCCTCCATACACATTGTACACACACAGCTCCGCTCCATACATCTCGTACACACACAGCTCTGCTCCTTACACACACGGCTCTGCTTAGTACACATACAGTTCCACTCCGTACACATCATAAACACGCGGCTCTGCTCCGTACTCCTCGTACATACACGGCTCCGCTCCGTCCACACATGGCCCCGCTCCGTATACATCGTGCACACACGGCTCTGCTCCGTACACGTCATATACACAAGGCTCTGCTCCGTACACCTCGTACACACGCGGCTCTGCTACGTACACCTCGTACACACGCGGCTCTGCTACGTACACCTCGTACACACGCGGCTCTGCTACGTACACCTCGTACACACGCGGCTCTGCTACGTACACCTCGTACACACGCGGCTCTGCTACGTACACCTCGTACACACGCGGCTCTGCTACGTACACCTCGTACACACGCGGCTCCGCTACGTACACCTCGTACACACGCGGCTCCGCTACGTACACCTCGTACACACGCGGCTCCGCTACGTACACCTCGTACACACGCGGCTCCGCTACGTACACCTCGTACACACGCGGCTCCGCTACGTACACCTCGTACACACGCGGCTCCGCTACGTACACCTCGTACACACGCGGCTCCGCTACGTACACCTCGTACACACGCGGCTCCGCTCCGTACACCTCGTACACACGCGGCTCCGCTCCGTACACCTCGTACACACGCGGCTCCGCTCCGTACACCTCGTACACACGCGGCTCCGCTCCGTACACCTCGTACACACGCGGCTCCGCTCCATACACCTCGTACACACACTGCTCCGCTCCGTACACCTCGTACACACGTGGCTCCGCTCCGTACACCTCGTACACACACGGCTCCGCTCCGTACACCTCATACACACACGGCTCCGCTCCGTACACCTCGTACACACACGGCTCCGCTCCGTACACCTCGTACACACGTGGCTCCGCTCCGTACACCTCGTACACACGCGGCTCCGCTCCGTACACCTCGTACACACGCGGCTCCGCTACGTACACCTCGTACACACGCGGCTCCGCTACGTACACCTCGTACACACGCGGCTCCGCTACGTACACCTCGTACACACGCGGCTCCGCTACGTACACCTCGTACACACGCGGCTCCGCTCCGTACACCTCGTACACACGCGGCTCCGCTCCGTACACCTCGTACACACGCGGCTCCGCTCCGTACACCTCGTACACACGCGGCTCCGCTCCGTACACCTCGTACACACGCGGCTCCGCTCCGTACACCTCGTACACACGCGGCTCCGCTTCGTACACCTCGTACACACGCGGCTCCGCTCCATACACCTCGTACACACACTGCTCCGCTCCGTACACCTCGTACACATGTGGCTCCGCTTCGTACACCTCGTACACACGCGGCTCCGCTCCATACACCTCGTACACACACTGCTCCGCTCCGTACACCTCGTACACATGTGGCTCCGCTCCGTACACCTCGTACACACACGGCTCCGCTCCGTACACCTCATACACACACGGCTCTGCTCCGTACACCTCGTACACACACGGCTCCGCTCCGTACACCTCGTACACACACGGCTCTGCTCCGTACACCTCGTACACACACGGTTCTGCTCCGTACACCTCGTACACACTCGGCTCTGCTACATCCACACTGTAAACCCCTCCTGACCCCACACATAAACTTCCCCTCATCCAGCACCATGACAACCAGCACAGCAGAGCCCTGCATACACTGAGGAGCTGATCATGTGACCCCCTGACTCCTCCCCTCCATGTGACATCATCACAGGTCCTGTAAGCACAGAGCAGCCATATATCTAGTGTGCGGCTCTGCAGGTGGAGGTAGGTGCAGGGTATTATATATCTAGTGTGCGGCTCTGCAGGTGGAGGTAGGTGCAGGGTATTATATATCTAGTGTGCGGCTCTGCAGGTGGAGGTAGGTGCAGGGTATTATATATCTAGTGTGCGGCTCTGCAGGTGGAGGTAGGTGCAGGGTATTATATATCTAGTGTGCGGCTCTGCAGGTGAAGGTAGGTGCAGGGTATTATATATCTAGTGTGCGGCTCTGCAGGTGGAGGTAGGTGCAGGGTATTATATATCTAGTGTGCGGCTCTGCAGGAGGAGGTAGGTGCAGGGTATTATATATCTAGTGTGCGGCTCTGCAGGTGGAGGTAGGTGCAGGTTATTATATGTCTGGTGTGCGGCTCTGCAGGTGGAGGTAGGTGCAGGGTATTATATATCTAGTGTGCGGCTCTGCAGGTGGAGGTAGGTGCAGGGTATTATATATCTAGTGTGCGGCTCTGCAGGAGGAGGTAGGTGCAGGGTATTATATATCTAGTGTGCGGCTCTGCAGGTGGAGGTAGGTGCAGGGTATTATATATCTAGTGTGCGGCTCTGCAGGTGGAGGTAGGTGCAGGGTATTATATATCTGTGTGCGGCTCTGCAGGTGGAGGTAGGTGCAGGGTATTATATATCTAGTGTGTGGCTCTGCAGGTGGAGGTAGGTGCAGGGTATTATATATCTAGTGTGCGGCTCTGCAGGAGGAGGTAGGTGCAGGGTATTATATATCTAGTGTGCGGCTCTGCAGGTGGAGGTAGGTGCAGGGTATTATATATCTAGTGTGCGGCTCTGCAGGTGGAGGTAGGTGCAGGGTATTATATATCTAGTGTGCGGCTCTGCAGGTGGAGGTAGGTGCAGGGTATTATATATCTAGTGTGCGGCTCTGCAGGTGGAGGTAGGTGCAGGGTATTATATATCTAGTGTGCGGCTCTGCAGGTGGAGGTAGGTGCAGGTTATTATATGTCTGGTGTGCGGCTCTGCAGGTGGAGGTAGGTGCAGGGTATTATATATCTAGTGTGCGGCTCTGCAGGTGGAGGTAGGTGCAGGGTATTATATATCTAGTGTGCGGCTCTGCAGGTGGAGGTAGGTGCAGGGTATTATATATCTGTGTGCGGCTCTGCAGGTGGAGGTAGGTGCAGGGTATTATATATCTAGTGTGTGGCTCTGCAGGTGGAGGTAGGTGCAGGGTATTATATATCTAGTGTGCGGCTCTGCAGGAGGAGGTAGGTGCAGGGTATTATATATCTAGTGTGCGGCTCTGCAGGTGGAGGTAGGTGCAGGTTATTATATATCTAGTGTGCGGCTCTGCAGGTGGAGGTAGGTGCAGGGTATTATATATCTGTGTGCGGCTCTGCAGGTGGAGGTGGGTGCAGGGTATTATATATCTAGTGTGCGGCTCTGCAGGTGGAGGTAGGTGCAGGGTATTATATATCTAGTGTGCGGCTCTGCAGGTGGAGGTAGGTGCAGGGTATTATATATCTAGTGTGCGGCTCTGCAGGTGGAGGTAGGTGCAGGGTATTATATATCTAGTGTGCGGCTCTGCAGGTGGAGGTAGGTGCAGGGTATTATATATCTGTGTGCGGCTCTGCAGGAGGAGGTAGGTGCAGGGTATTATATATCTAGTGTGCGGCTCTGCAGGTGGAGGTAGGTGCAGGGTATTATATATCTAGTGTGCGGCTCTGCAGGTGGAGGTAGGTGCAGGGTATTATATATCTAGTGTGCGGCTCTGCAGGTGGAGGTAGGTGCAGGGTATTATATATCTAGTGTGCGGCTCTGCAGGTGGAGGTAGGTGCAGGGTATTATATATCTGTGTGCAGCTCTGCAGGTGGAGGTAGGTGCAGGGTATTATATATCTAGTGTGCGGCTCTGCAGGTGGAGGTAGGTGCAGGGTATTATATATCTAGTGTGCGGCTCTGCAGGTGGAGGTAGGTGCAGGGTATTATATATCTAGTGTGCGGCTCTGCAGGTGGAGGTAGGTGCAGGTTATTATATATCTAGTGTGCGGCTCTGCAGGTGGAGGTAGGTGCAGGGTATTATATATCTGTGTGCGGCTCTGCAGGTGGAGGTAGGTGCAGGGTATTATATATCTAGTGTGCGGCTCTGCAGGTGGAGGTAGGTGCAGGGTATTATATATCTAGTGTGCGGCTCTGCAGGTGGAGGTAGGTGCAGGGTATTATATATCTAGTGTGCGGCTCTGCAGGTGGAGGTAGGTGCAGGTTATTATATATCTGTGTGCGGCTCTGCAGGTGGAGGTAGGTGCAGGGTATTATATATCTAGTGTGTGGCTCTGCAGGTGGAGGTAGGTGCAGGGTATTATATATCTGTGTACGGCTCTGCAGGTGGAGGTAGGTGCAGGGTATTATATATCTAGTGTGCGGCTCTGCAGGAGGAGGTAGGTGCAGAGTATTATATATCTAGTGTGCGGCTCTGCAGGTGGAGGTAGGTGCAGGGTATTATATATCTAGTGTGCGGCTCTGCAGGTGGAGGTAGGTGCAGGGTATTATATATCTGTGTGCGGCTCTGCAGGTGGAGGTAGGTGCAGGGTATTATATATCTAGTGTGCGGCTCTGCAGGTGGAGGTGGGTGCAGGGTATTATATATCTAGTGTGCGGCTCTGCAGGTGGAGGTAGGTGCAGGTTATTATATATCTAGTGTGTGGCTCTGCAGGTGGAGGTAGGTGCAGGGTATTATATATCTGTGTACGGCTCTGCAGGTGGAGGTAGGTGCAGGGTATTATATATCTAGTGTGCGGCTCTGCAGGTGGAGGTAGGTGCAGGGTATTATATATCTAGTGTGCGGCTCTGCAGGTGGAGGTGGGTGCAGGGTATTATATATCTAGTGTGCGGCTCTGCAGGAGGAGGTAGGTGCAGGGTATTATATATCTAGTGTGCGGCTCTGCAGGTGGAGGTAGGTGCAGGGTATTATATATCTAGTGTGCGGCTCTGCAGGAGGAGGTAGGTGCAGGGTATTATATATCTAGTGTGCGGCTCTGCAGGTGGAGGTAGGTGCAGGGTATTATATATCTAGTGTGCGGCTCTGCAGGTGGAGGTAGGTGCAGGGTATTATATATCTAGTGTGTGGCTCTGCAGGTGGAGGTAGGTGCAGGTTATTATATATCTAGTGTGCGGCTCTGCAGGTGGAGGTAGGTGCAGGGTATTATATATCTAGTGTGCGGCTCTGCAGGTGGAGGTAGGTGCAGGGTATTATATATCTAGTGTGCGGCTCTGCAGGTGGAGGTAGGTGCAGGGTATTATATATCTAGTGTGCGGCTCTGCAGGTGGAGGTAGGTGCAGGGTATTATATATCTGTGTGCGGCTCTGCAGGTGGAGGTAGGTGCAGGGTATTATATATCTAGTGTGCGGCTCTGCAGGTGGAGGTAGGTGCAGGGTATTATATATCTAGTGTGCGGCTCTGCAGGTGGAGGTAGGTGCAGGGTATTGTATATCTGTGTGCGGCTCTGCAGGTGGAGGTAGGTGCAGGTTATTATATATCTAGTGTGCGGCTCTGCAGGTGGAGGTAGGTGCAGGGTATTATATATCTAGTGTGCGGCTCTGCAGGTGGAGGTAGGTGCAGGGTATTATATATCTGTGTACGGCTCTGCAGGTGGAGGTAGGTGCAGGGTATTATATATCTAGTGTGCGGCTCTGCAGGTGGAGGTGGGTGCAGGGTATTATATATCTAGTGTGCGGCTCTGCAGGAGGAGGTAGGTGCAGGGTATTATATATCTAGTGTGCGGCTCTGCAGGTGGAGGTAGGTGCAGGGTATTATATATCTAGTGTGCGGCTCTGCAGGTGGAGGTAGGTGCAGGGTATTATATATCTGTGTGCGGCTCTGCAGGTGGAGGTAGGTGCAGGTTATTATATATCTAGTGTGCGGCTCTGCAGGTGGAGGTAGGTGCAGGGTATTATATATCTAGTGTGCGGCTCTGCAGGTGGAGGTAGGTGCAGGGTATTATATATCTAGTGTGCGGCTCTGCAGGTGGAGGTAGGTGCAGGGTATTATATATCTAGTGTGCGGCTCTGCAGGTGGAGGTAGGTGCAGGGTATTATATATCTAGTGTGCGGCTCTGCAGGTGGAGGTAGGTGCAGGGTATTATATATCTAGTGTGCGGCTCTGCAGGTGGAGGTAGGTGCAGGGTATTATATATCTAGTGTGCGGCTCTGCAGGTGGAGGTAGGTGCAGGGTATTATATATCTAGTGTGCGGCTCTGCAGGTGGAGGTAGGTGCAGGGTATTATATATCTAGTGTGCGGCTCTGCAGGTGGAGGTAGGTGCAGGGTATTATATATCTAGTGTGCGGCTCTGCAGGTGGAGGTAGGTGCAGGGTATTATATATCTAGTGTGCGGCTCTGCAGGTGGAGGTAGGTGCAGGGTATTATATATCTAGTGTGCGGCTCTGCAGGTGGAGGTAGGTGCAGGGTATTATATATCTAGTGTGCGGCTCTGCAGGTGGAGGTAGGTGCAGGGTATTATATATCTAGTGTGCGGCTCTGCAGGTGGAGGTAGGTGCAGGGTATTATATATCTAGTGTGCGGCTCTGCAGGTGGAGGTAGGTGCAGGGTATTATATATCTGTGTGCGGCTCTGCAGGTGGAGGTAGGTGCAGGGTATTATATATCTAGTGTGCGGCTCTGCAGGTGGAGGTAGGTGCAGGTTATTATATATCTGGTGTGAGGCTCTGCAGGTGGAGGTAGGTGCAGGGTATTATATATCTGTGTGCGGCTCTGCAGGTGGAGGTAGGTGCAGGGTATTATATATCTAGTGTGCGGCTCTGCAGGTGGAGGTAGGTGCAGGTTATTATATATCTAGTGTGCGGCTCTGCAGGTGGAGGTAGGTGCAGGGTATTATATATCTAGTGTGCGGCTCTGCAGGTGGAGGTAGGTGCAGGTTATTATATATCTAGTGTGCGGCTCTGCAGGTGGAGGTAGGTGCAGGGTATTATATATCTGGTGTGCGGCTCTGCAGGTGGAGGTAGGTGCAGGTTATTATATATCTAGTGTGCGGCTCTGCAGGTGGAGGTAGGTGCAGGTTATTATATATCTAGTGTGCGGCTCTGCAGGTGGAGGTAGGTGCAGGGTATTATATATCTAGTGTGCGGCTCTGCAGGTGGAGGTAGGTGCAGGGTATTATATATCTGTGTGCGGCTCTGCAGGTGGAGGTAGGTGCAGGGTATTATATATCTAGTGTGCGGCTCTGCAGGTGGAGGTAGGTGCAGGGTATTATATATCTCGTGTGCGGCTCTGCAGGTGGAGGTAGGTGCAGGGTATTATATATCTAGTGTGCGGCTCTGCAGGTGGAGGTAGGTGCAGGGTATTATATATCTAGTGTGCGGCTCTGCAGGTGGAGGTAGGTGCAGGGTATTATATATCTAGTGTGCGGCTCTGCAGGTGGAGGTAGGTGCAGGGTATTATATATCTAGGGTGCGGCTCTGCAGGTGGAGGTAGGTGCAGGGTATTATATATCTAGTGTGCGGCTCTGCAGGTGGAGGTAGGTGCAGGGTATTATATATCTAGTGTGCGGCTCTGCAGGAGGAGGTAGGTGCAGGGTATTATATATCTAGTGTGTGGCTCTGCAGGTGGAGGTAGGTGCAGGGTATTATATATCTAGTGTGCGGCTCTGCAGGTGGAGGTAGGTGCAGGGTATTATATCTAGTGTGCGGCTCTGCAGGTGGAGGTAGGTGCAGGGTATTATATATCTAGTGTGTGGCTCTGCAGGTGGAGGTAGGTGCAGGTTATTATATATCTAGTGTGCGGCTCTGCAGGTGGAGGTAGGTGCAGGTTATTATATATCTGTGTGCGGCTCTGCAGGTGGAGGTAGGTGCAGGGTATTATATATCTGTGTGCGGCTCTGCAGGTGGAGGTAGGTGCAGGGTATTATATATCTAGTGTGCGGCTCTGCAGGTGGAGGTAGGTGCAGGGTATTATATATCTGTGTGCGGCTCTGCAGGTGGAGGTAGGTGCAGGGTATTATATATCTAGTGTGCGGCTTTGCAGGTGGAGGTAGGTGCAGGGTATTATATATCTGTGTGCGGCTCTGCAGGAGGAGGTAGGTGCAGGGTATTATATATCTAGTGTGCGGCTCTGCAGGTGGAGGTAGGTGCAGGGTATTATATATCTAGTGTGCGGCTCTGCAGGTGGAGGTAGGTGCAGGGTATTATTTATCTGTGTGCGGCTCTGCAGGTGGAGGTAGGTGCAGGGTATTATATATCTAGTGTGCGGCTCTGCAGGTGGAGGTAGGTGCAGGGTATTATATATCGCCTCCATACTCCGCGGCGCTGTACACTATTATCACCGTCACGCTCTCTATAGACTTTCCTCACACTCGCGGTCAGTGTTGGCCTCGGATGGCAGAGTCCCTCCTGTAACACTGACTCTGGGGGGCTGCTCAGCTCCGGGCAGATGTCCCCTTCCCCTCAGTCACATATTTCCCGCTGCTTCTATATAAGAATACACTGGACAGTTCGGTAAATGATGATTGGATCCTTTATAGCGAATCAAGTGTATTGTGGCAACTACTGCTCATATATAGGGGTCGGGGTCCATTCCTGCAGAGGGGCCACCCGGGAATTCTCCGCTCCTCCTGTGGGCCAGTCCGAGGTTGACTGCGTTTCCAATTTTACATCTGATAAATCGACTTTCTCTGATGCTTCGTGTTTCGCCCATTATTAAGAATGTTTGTCCCTTCGCATCGGGCAATTCTTCATTTGTGCATTTTATTATTTGTCTGTGTCTATAGTCATTTGAGTAGTATTTCTAAATGACACCATTCACTTTACTGTGTAATGTGCTAAAGAGGAACCAAATTCAGGGACATTTTTGAAAAAAACAAAACAAAAACGCAGTTTGGCCTTTGACATGTATATTTGGGGGGTGTTTACCGTTGAGTAAAATTGTCCTCGCTTCATAACATCACTACGGTTACCATGATAGCTATGTTAGAACGCTTTTTATATTTTTCTATTAATTTGTGGTTAGAAAGAATCAAAACTTTGTCAAATAAATTAGTCGTGCTTTTTTTGTTATTTTTCCTGATTTAGAACCTGTTTTTTTAACTTGTTGAATTATTTTTGTTCAAACTATTTTAGGACACAAACAACATTTTAACCCCTTCACGACCTATGACGGATACATCCGTCATGGTGCCCTGGTACTTAAAGACCCATGACTGATATATCCGTCATGGCGAAATCGTGGCCCCAGAGCCCCGGTGACCACGATCGGTGTGCAAAAACTGGAGATTCGGGAAGGAGAGGACCTGTACCTGACTTCAGGAGGGGTGGTGTCTCCTCCCCGGACCTACGGAGGCTGTGATTGGCTGAGCGGCGTTTGTCAGCCAATCACAGCCAGTGTAATGTTTCTGCCATTCATTGAAAATGGCTGAAACATTGAAACCCAGCTATGATCAGTGCAGCTATAGCACTGCTCATTGGCTGGAGCAGGGTGGGCTTTGCTGCACACTCTCCCAGCTCTGATTGGAGAGATCGGCCTTGTGACCGATCTCTCCAATCACCGTTCTGTTCTGGGACTGGTGATCTGTAGGTGAACGCTCTCCCCAGCTTCTCCGTCTGTGGAAGCTGAGGAGAGCGATCCCTGTGGGTGCCCAAAGGTAAGTTACTGCCCCCGATCCACCGCTGTTCCTGATCATCCACCGCCGCAGCCACTACCCCAGCTTATGCGCCGCCCTCCATATGCTGCGCCCATGCATCGCCGCTGCTCTGCTCCTTCTTCTGCCACCCTGCATCTGCCGTCGCTCCCCCCTGCATCTGCCGTCGCCCCCCCCTGCATCTACCGCCGCCAACCCCCATCTGCCACTGCCCCCATGCATCAGCCACTGCTCCCTGCATCTACCTCCACTGTCCCCCATCTGGCACTGCCCCCCTGCATCAGCCACTACCCCACTGCATCAGCTACTGCCCCCTGCAACTGCCACTGCCCCCCTGCATCTGCCGCCACACTCCATCAGCCGCTGCGCCCCTCCCCGATCTGCTTCCCGCACTCTCCCTTCCTATTCATCTGCTGCCTCCTCTCCCCCTCTCGGATCTGCTGCCTCCTCCATCTGCTGTGATCCTTTTGCCTACATCCATCCTGTAAGGTAGCTATCCCCAATCTCACCTCCCACTCCCCTTCCACCCTGCCCCCATCCTCTGCCGCTCCTGCATCCATTGCGCCCTCTCCCATCCTCTTCCGCTCTTCCATCCGCCGCGCCCTTTCCCATCCTCCGCCGCTCCTCCATCCGCCGCGCCCTTTCCCATCCTCCGCCGCTCCTCCATCTGACGCGCGCTCTCCTATCCGCCGCCGCTCCTCCATCTGACGCGCCCTCTCCCATCCGCCGCCGCTCCTCTATCCTCCGCACTCACTCCCATCCTCCATCCATCCTTTTTTCCATCCCACCTAGTCCTCCCCCCCCTTTTGCAGCATGTCCCCCCCCTTTTACAGCATGTGCGTGCGTCCTGATTTTTTTTCTGTAAACTAAGAAAGAAATACAAATAAACTTAGTTTAGGGCCAGTAAAATAATACTGTAGTAAGCCTCAACTACAGTATTTTTTACTGATTATTGTAAGGGTCAGCCCAGTGCCACACATGAGAGTGATGTACGAGTCTCGCATCGCATCATCCGGCACGTTCGCTCTCTTCCAGACAGGAGTGTGCGGCTGTGCCGGATGATGCGATGCAAGATTCGTGCATCGCTCTCATGTGTGGCATTTGCCTTAGTGTCAGTTGCAGGCGCTCATTTTTTATTTTTTTTTTTACTGACGTCCATATTTTTTATTTCGACAAACTAATATTTTTTTGTATGGGGGGTCTAGTTTCCAAAATTGGGTCTCATGTGGGGGAGCTTCACTGTTTCGGCACATCAGGGGGATCTCCAAATGCAACATGGTGTGGCTAACAATTCCAGCTAATTTTCCATTTAATAAGTCAAAAGATGCTCCTTCCCTTGGGCACACGGCAGAGCTCCAAAACAGTAGTTTTCTGCCATATATGAGGTATCAGCGTACTCAGGACAAATTGCCCAACACATTTTGTGGTCCATTTTATCCTGTTAAACCTGTAAAAAAATTAAAAAATTGAGCCTAAAATAACATTTTTGTGGCAAAAAAAGTACTTTCTTTTTTTGGCTCAATGTACAAAGCATGTGAGGGTTCAAAGTGCTCATTTCCCCATCTAGATTTATGCCATGGGGGGGGTGTCTAATTTCCAAAATGAGGTCATTTGTGGTGGAGCTCCATTGTTTAGGCACTTCAGGGAATCTCCAAACGCAACATGGCATCCGCTAATGATTCCAACCAATTTTGCTCTGAAATGGCGCTTTTCTTCAGAGCCCTGCCATGTGCCCAAACAATTACTTTCCACCACATATGAGGTATCTGTGTACTCAGGAGAAATTGCACAATACGTTTTATGGTGCATTTTTTCCCTGATACCCTTGTGGAAAAAAAGCTACCTGGTTGAATTAACAATTTCGTGGTAAAAAAAAAATATATATTTTCATGGCTGAACATTCTAAACCTTTGTGAAGCCTCCAGGGGTTCAAAGTGTTCACTAAACATTTAGATAAATTCCATGAGGGGTCTAGTTTCCAAAATTGGGTCACTTGTGGGGGAGCTCCAATGTTTAGGCACCTCAGGGGGTCTCCAAACGCAACATTGCATCCGCTAATTATTCCAGACAATTTTGCTTTCATAAATTCAAATGATGCTCCTTCCCTTCCGAGCCCTGCTGTGCGCCCAAACAATTGATTTCCCTCACATATGAGATATCGGTGTACACAGGAGAAATTGCACAATTAATTTTATGGTGTATTTTTCCTGATACCCTTGTGAAAATGCTAAATTTTATGGCTAAACTAACATTTTTGTGTAAAAAAGTATAATTTTAATTTTTTCCTTCCACATTGCTTTGGTTGCTGTGAAGCTCCTAAAGGGTTAATAAACTTCTTGGATGTAGTTTTGAGTAGAGTGAGGAGTGCAGATTTTAGAATGGGGTCACTTTTGGGTATTTTCTGTTACCGAGGCCTATTAAAGTCACTCCAAATGTGATGTGGTACCTAAAAATGTATTTTTGTAAATTTTGTTGGAAAAATTGCTGATGAACTTTGAACCCTTCTAACTTCCTAACAAAAAAAAAAATTGTTTCGAAAATTGCGCTGGTGTAAAATAGACATGTGGGAAATGTTATTTAGTAACTATTTTGTGTGACATATCTCTCAGATTTATGGCCATGAAATTTCACATTTTGAAAATTGCGAAATTTTCAAAATTTTCACCAAATTTCCATAATTTTCACAAATAAATGCAAAACATATAGTCCTAAATTTACCACTGACATGAAGTACAATATGTCCCGAAAAAACAATGTTAGAATCGCCAGGATCCGTTGAAGCATTTCAGAGTTATAACCTGTCAAAGTGACACTGCTCTTACAGACCTGTTATTTTTTCTACTACTCTGCACTCATTACCTGTATTAATTGCACCTGTGTGACCTCGTTACCTGTATATAAGAATCCTGTCCACACACCCAGTCACACTCCAACCTCTCCACCATGACCAAGACCAAAGAGCTATCTAAGAACACCAGGATCAAAATTGTAGACCTGCACAAGACTGGGATGGGCTACATGACAATAGACATGCAGCTTGGTGAGAAGGCAACAACTGTTAGTGCAATTATTAGAGAATGGACCGGGGCTTCTTGCAAGATCTTGCCTCATGGGGTAAGGATGATTCTGAAAGATGTCAGGAATCAGCTTAGAACTCCACTGGAATACCTGGTCAATGACCTAATAACAGCAGGAACCATAGTCTCAAAGATTACCATTAGTAACCATTAGTAACACACTACACCGTCCTGGATTAAAATCCCCCTGCTCATGCCAGCTCATGTCCAGGCCTGTTTGAAATTCTCCAAAAACCGTCTGGATGATCCAGAGGAGGCATCGGAGAAGGTCATGTGGTCATATGAGACCAAAATAGCACTTTTTGGTATCAACTCCACTCGTCGTGTTTGGAGGAAGAAGGATGAGTACAACCCCAAGAACATTGTCCCAACCATGAAGCATGAAGTAAAACGCTGTCCAGCGCTCCGGAGTGAAGGATTTTCCCAGCAGGTTTAAGATTTCCAAGTTTTATTTTCACAATATGCGCTTATGAAATGACGATTTACATCATGGGCGAGACATCCTCTATACAGAGGAGAGGAGAATATGACAAGGACATACAACCATGAAGCATGAGGATGGAAACATGATAATTAGGGGGTTGCTTTTCTGCAAAGGGGACAGGACAACTGCACCGTATTAAATGCAGGATTGATGGGGTCATGTATCACAAGATATTGTCTAACAACCTCCTTCCCTCAGTACGAACATTGAAAATGGGTCATGGCTGGGTCTGGCAGCATGATATTGATCCAACACACACAGCGAGGGCAACTAAGGAGTGTCTCTGTAAGAAGAATTTTCCTTTTCCCCATGACAGCACCACCAGAGAGAGAGGTCCACCCATCTTAGGACAGGAAACCCACTGAAATAAAAGGGCGGTACCTCTCCACTGAATCAGTTTGGTTTCCTGTCCCAAGATGGGAGACCCAGAGTCCATCTGCAGGTGAAGCGGTGAAGATAGCGGTATCCAGGGGTTGAACCGACACTGGCAGAACAGCTTACCTGCTGTGTTGTCGGAGCTAAACCTCAGAACCATCCCCCCAGGGCCGTGGTCCCCTGCGGTAGTGAGCGCGGACATGGTAGGGTCCAGGAGAATCCTCTGCCCAGGCGCTGTCTGAGTCTGCGTAAACGCTGGGCGACCTACAGGTGCAGCCAGTGGTTAAAACTCACAGGACGAAGATCCAGGGGCGCAGGAGGATTCTCTCAAGATGCTGTCCAGGACTGTGCACCCGCCATGCGGTTCAATCATGCCGGAGGAAGTTCCAGGAGTTTGTGCTGGTGTCAGCAGTCATGGCCGAATAATGGTAACAGGTAACCGGTTTGTGCATCTGCACATGTGCGGAGTCCGGAACATGGCGGCGCCCATGAAGAAACATCCAGAGGAGGTCATAAGGATAAAAGGATCTGCGGCTGGGGTAAGAGGCGCTTATGCATTCCTCCAGCAATGGAGGACCAGCCGCAGCAGAAGCAAATGCGCTCCAGCAGCCGTGCCAGCCAGAAGTACAAGGATTTGCGAACGGTGGATTCCGGTGACCTGGTGCAGCCTCCCGATCCAGTACCTCCCTTTTTACTGCAGAGTGGTAAGTAGACTTCGGTTCATCCGGCTAACTGGGGTTCCCCCTTATTTTTTGTTTTCCCATGTCCCATAGTAAGTAGCCCGGAAGAGGTCGATCAAAACTAAAAATAGAAAATGAATTCTGTGTAACACCTTGCTACCACCTGGGACACAGAATTATGCAGGAATTGCATTCTGGAAACTGTTAGAGAGGATACCCAGACTTCACCTCTAATCTCAGAGCTAGAATCAAGGCTGAGGTAAAGGAGTCCTTTAAAGCTCCGTCTCGGAACCCAAGAGGTTGAAGAGAGTTGTGTCCCAGGACTGAGACTCCGGGGAATCATCGGAGTCAGAGGAAAACTCAGGTTCTACTGTTTCTTCAGCTTCCTCGTCATCTTCTTCAGAAGAGTGCCCAGGTGGAAGACCTTGCTTCCCAAACTCAAAAGTTAGCCGGATAGTTAAGGTGGTTAGATTCACGATGGGGCTGATTGACATTAAGGATCCTGAATCCCTGGAGGACCTTGTGTTTGGAGGTCTGAAACAGAGGAAGAGATGCTCCTTCCCAATTAATAAGGTCAAACAGGTAGTGGAGGAGCAGTGGAAGAAGCCGGACAAGAGTGCCACACTGTCCTCTTCCTTCAAGAGGAACTACCCCTTTGAAGAATCAGAAGCCGCCTGTTGGGACAGAAGCCCTAAAATTGATGTAGCGGTAGCCAAAGCAGCAAAGAAGTCTTCCCTCCCATTTGAAGATCGGGGTGCCTAAAAGATCATCTTGATGATAGAAATGCGGACGACTACCTGCAGGGCTCCTGGGAGGTGTTGGCCGGAGCCCTGAGACCAGCTATGGCTGGTACCTACAGTGCTGGCCAAAAGTATTGGCACCCCTGCAATTCTGTCAGATAATACTCAGTTTCTTCTTGAAAATGATTACAATCACAAATTCTTTGGTATTATTATCTTCATTTAATTTGTCTTCAGTGAAAAAAAACAAATTGTCATAAAGCCAAATTGGATATAATTCCACACCAAACATAAAAAAGGGGTGGACAAAAGTTTTGGCACTGTTTGAAAACTCATGTGATGCTTCTGTAATTTGTGTAATAACAGCACCTGTAACTTACCTGTGGCACCTAACAACAGGTGTTGGCAATAATTAAATCACACTTGCAGCCAGTTGACATGGATTAAAGTTGACTCAACCTCTGTCCTGTGTCCTTGTGTGTACCACATTGAGCATGGAGAAAAGAAAAAAGATCAAAGAACTGTCTGAGGACTTGAGAATCCAAATTGTGAGGAAGCATGAGCAATCTCAGGGCTACAAGTCCATCTCCAAAGACTTGAAAGTTCCTGTGTCTACAGTGAGCAGTGTCATCAAGAAGTTTAAAGCCCATGGCACTGTGGCTACCTTCCTAGATGTGGAAGGAAAAGAAAAACTGACGAGAGATTTCAACGCAAGATTGTGCGGATGGTGGATAAAGAACCTCGACTAACCTCCAAACAAGTTCAAGCTGCCCTGCATTCTGAGGGTACAACAGTGTCAACCCGAACTATCCGTCGGCATCTGAATGAAAAGGGACTGTATGTTAGGATACCCAGGAAGACCCCACTTCTTACCTCGAGACATAAAAAAGCCAGGCTGGAGTTTGCCAAAACTTACCTGAGAAAGCCTAAAACGTTTTGGAACAATGTTCTCTGGTCAGATGAGACAAAAGTAGAGCTTTTTGGGAAAAGCCATCAACATAAAGTTTACAGGAAAAAAAAGGAGGCATTCAAAGAAAAGAACACGGTCCCTACAGTCAAACATGGCGGAGGTTCCCTGATGTTTTGGGGTTGTTTTGCTGCCTCTGGCACTGGACTGCTTGACTGTGTGCATGACATTATGAAGTCGGGAGACTACCAACAAATTTTACAGCATAGTGTAGGGCCCAGTGTGAGAAAGCTGGGTCTCCCTCAGAGGTTATGGGTCTTCCAGCAGGACAATGACCCAAAACACACTTCAAAAAGCACTAGAAAATGGTTTGAGAGAAAGCACTGGAGACTACTAAAGTGGCCAGGAATGAGTCCAGACCTGAATCCCATAAAACACCTGTGGAGAGATCTCAAAATGGCAGTTTGGAGAAGGCACCCTTCAAATTTCAGGGACCTGGAGCAGTTTGCCAAAGAAGAATGGTCTAAAATTCCAGGAGAGCATTGTAAGAAACTCATTGATGGTTACCGTAAGCGGTTGTTCGCAGTTATTTTGGCTAAAGGTTGTGCAACAAAGTATTAGGCGGGCTTTGCACGTTGCGACATTGCAAGCCGATGCTGCGATGTCGCACGCGATAGTCCCCGCCCCTGTCGCAGGTACGATATCTTGTGATAGCTGGAGTAGCGAAAATTATCGCTACGCCAGCTTCACATGCACTCACCTGCCCTGCGACCGTCGCTCTGGCCGGCTGGCCTCCTTCCTAAGGGGGCGGGTCGTGCGGTGTCATAGCGACGTCACACGGCAGGCGGCCAATAGCGGCGGAGGGGCGGAGATGCTCTCACCTGAACTCCGGATATCATCCCGGCCTGTCTGCAGCTGTCATGAACTGACTGCAAGCACCGGGGAATCAGTCACTCGGTGGTAAAATCCGGCGTCACCGCGAGACTTACGATCAGCTGATGCGTCAGGTGACCGCATCAGGTGATCACCGCCAGGTCCTCACGACCTGGTCATGCAGCTATCGGACGTGCCTGGGAGCCGGCACACAGCCGGAGCGGGGGTGGCAGGACCGGGAGAGGAGCTGGGAGCGGACATGGCACCGGGAGTCTGCAGACAGGTGAGTATGACATTTTTCTACTGTTCCCTTTTGATTTAGCAGCCGCTTCCACCTCCTGCATGGGAGCGGACATGGCACCGGGCAGGAAATGGAAGCAGCGGTGACGGTACCGGGAGGATTCACGCTTCTGTGTTTACTGACAGAAGGAATCCTCATCCTGTACATGTCACTTTACTACCCACCCCTTGCGTTTATAGCTGCGTTTTTAGTAATAAAAACGCACTAAAATGCAGCTATATTTGTAATTTGCTGTTTTCATTGCGTTTTTGAACATCTCATTGAACTCAGTGGGTGGAAAACGCAATGAAAAACGCAAAAATAATTGACATGCTGCGTTTTTGTGGGCACCACAAAAACGCAGCTAAAAGAAACCGCTGTGTGCATACAGCAAAAATGAAAACTCATAGACTTTGCTGGGGAAGCAAAGTCATGCAGTTTTCTGAGCAAAAAGCCGCGAAAAACGCACTGTGTGAACTTACCCTAAAGCTCCTCAGTCTAAACCCTATCTTTCTAGTAGTTGTGACCTCAGCCAAGAGAATGAGCAACCTACAGGCCCTATCTTCCATTCTTCCAGACACCCAAATTTCAGAGGATAGGATAATCTTAAGAACAGAACCTGCGTATTTACCCAAGGTAGCTAAATCCTTCCATATACAGTATCCCAGGAGATAATTCTGCCTTCTTTTTGTGCCTCCCCCAAGAATCAGGACGAGAAAACGCTGCATACCCTGGATGTTAGAGATGCACTGATTCAGTACTTAGAGACTACGGCTATGTGCGCACGTTGCGTACTAGCCCTGCAGAAATTTCTGCAGTGATCTGAAGAGCACACGTGCGCTTCAAATTGCTGCAGAAATGTCCGTAGAGAAAAAAAAAAGCCGATTCCATGCGCTCTGCCTGCAGCTCCTGCCATAGACAGAGCAGGAGCTGCCGGCAAAGCGCACGGAAGAAGTGACATGTGTGATACCAATGTAATATGACTGAAGACTGAATGTGATTTAGATAGGGATCATAATCAAAAGATAGGAGTGATCCCAGATATTATTTGACCTATCAATAATTCAGTATCAAAGAGATGTCCTCTGGATAACCAATTTCACTATGATGACCAAAGAATACATGTCAAACAGATTTTAAGATAATGAGGTAGTAACATTTACAGTTCCACTTACCGGAAACTTGTGGTTGGCTTAAAGACAGGTGTAAGGAAGCTTACATATAAAATTTACGGCTCATTGCAATATTTCACTAAAACTATGGTCAACTGTGGTCGGTCAGTTGTCAACTGGCAGGATGTACAAGTAAATGTGCAGGAAGCTGCTGGTGCCCATAGCAGTTTGTGGTCAAGTTACATGAACATGACTCAGCTGTCACATGCTGGTGACCATTTAAACACAACCTACAAAGTTTTCCTATAAAAATACACCGGACTCGCTTAATGTTAGGGAAACCTTCCAGGACATTGAAGTGTACGCACTGCTCCTGTGATGCAAGACACCATGTTGTTTCCTTATCATTAAATCGAGTCCCTCCGATGTGAAAGGATTGCTACAACAAACGGTAATGTTGATGCATATTTCTGTTATTGTATAAGATTCTATGCTAATGCCTATATGTACCATTGACTATTCATGTGCTATTAAAATAAATAGTATCTTGCTATAAAGAATATTCGTATTCATGCCTGATTAGGATATCAGTGAGCGCTTCGTAAGTACGGGCTTTCAGCCCCCTTTTTAGTAGAATTTAGCAAGACCTAAATGTCACTTCTTAGAACGCAGCGCTTCGGGCAGCAGCCGAAGCGCTGCGCTCTAAGACGCCACGTGCGCACGGCCCCTGCACAATCTCCATAGACTGTGCAGGGGACGCAGGACGCATGCAGTTACGCTGCGCTACAAAGCGCAGCGTAACTGCATGTATTTACGCAACGTGCGCACATAGCCTACTACAGGGTGGAGGAGGAGTCGAGCATTGTTTTATTTGCTTATAGAGGGCTAGGAAAGGCCTGGCAGCCTCTAAAAGTACTTTAGCAAGATGGGTCAAGAAAGTAATTAGTGTAGCCTATATAGCCCAGAACATTCCAGTTCCCAAAGGCATGACAGCTCAAACCACCAGAGCGGTGTTGACTTCCTGGGCCGAAAAGACGGAAATACCTATTGACCAATTTTGTAAGGCTGCAACTTGGTCTTCCCCTTTCCTCTTTTTTAATCACTATAGATTGGATTTTTCTTCCATGGTGGATGTAATGTTTGGTAGAAGGGTTCTACAAGTGGTGATTCCCTCCGTAAGGTGCTTGAATCAATCAAAATCTCTCTAGTGGTGCTTTCATGGTGGAAGAGATAAATGAAAATTACTTATTGGTAATGTTTTGTTTCCAGCGCCGATGACAGCACCATTGCTTCACCCTCTGCTTAGTTTTAGGGTATGTGCGCACGTTGCTTTTTACCTGCTTTTTTGCTGCTTTTTCTTCTGCGCTGTTTAATGCCAAAATGGATGTGTTCTTCTATTCAAGCAAAGTCTATGGGAATTTGGGTTTCTTGTTCACACTATGTTGTTCACAATGCTGCCTTTTTGTGGCAGAACTTTGGTCAAAAAGTCAGCTTTGCAGTGCAAAACCCAAATGGCAAAAACAATTGACATGTTGCTTCTTTGAAAAGCTGAGTTTTTGACCAAAGTTCTGCCACAAAAAGGCAGCATTTTCAACAACATAGTGTGAACAAGAAACCCAAATTCCCATAGACTTTGCTTGAATAGAAGAACACATCCATTTTGGCATTAAACAGCGCAGAAGAAAAAGCAGCAAAAAAGCAGGTAAAAAGCAGGTAAAAAGCAACGTGCGCACATACCCTTAGTTGTGTAGGGTCGAGGTGCTACATCTTAGTTCATGTGTTGGTGGAGGTTTATATTAATATTGTTTCCTGGTATTCCTCTCTTACTCTGTAACCTACCTTATGCGGTGGAGAGGTATCGCCCTTTTATTTCACTGGGTTTCATGTCCTAAGATGGGTGGACTTCTCTCTCTGGTGGTGCTGTCATGGGCTCTGGAAAAAAATATTACCAGTAAGTAATTTTGCTTTTCAAGGTATTTTCTACACTCTGTGTGTGTGTGTGTGTGTCTGTGTGTGTATATATAGTTTCATAGTTTTTAAGGTTGAAGGGAGACTCTAAGTCCATCTAGTTCAACCCGTAGCCTAACATGTTGATCCAGAGGAAGGCAAAAAAACCCCAATGTGTCAAATAAGCTCCAATGGGGAAAAAAATTCCTTCCTGACTCCACATACGGCAATCAGACTAGTTCCCTGGATCAACACCCTGTCATAAAATCCAATATACATAACTGGTAATATTATATTTTTCAATTAATGCGATCAGGCTCTGCTTAAATTTTACTTGTGAATCCCTCAATACAACATCATACGGCAGAGAGCTCCATAGTCTCACTGCTCGTACAGTAAAGAGTCCTCATCTGTGATTATGATTAAACATTCTTTCCTCAAGACGTAGCGGATGCCCCCGTGTTCCAGTCGCAGGCCTAGGTGTAAAGAGATCTTTGGAAAGGTCTCTGTACTGTCCCCTCATATATTTATACATTGTGATTAGATCCCCCTAAGCCTTTGTTTTTCCTAACTAACTAACCCCAAGTTTAATAACCTGTCTTGGTATTGCAGCCCACCCATTCCTCTAATAATCTTGGTCGCTCTTCTATCTACCTGTAAGATTATGCTATTTATAACCTTCTATACTTTTGCTAACAAGAAATGCATCCATTCCTCTCTTAAATTCATTCAGTGAGTTGGCCATCACCACTTCCTCAGGAAGAGAGTTCCAGAGCCTCACTGCTCTTACCGTGAAGAACCCTCTTCTATGCTGATGTAGGAATTTTCTTTCCTCCAATCGAAAAGAATGCCCCCTTGTTCTTGTCATAGTCCTTGGTACAAACAGATCATGGGAGAGATCTCTATATGGCCCTCTGATATATTTGTACATATTTATTAGGTCTCCCCTAAGTCTTCTCTTTTCTAGAGTAAATAGACCTAATTTTGATAACCTTTCCGTGTATTGTAATGCACCCATTCCATTTATTATTTTAGTAGCCCGCCTCTGAACCCTTTCAAGTTCAGTAATGTCTTTCTTCAGCACCGGCGCCCAAAATTGCACACAATACTCCAAGTGTGGTCTGACTAGTGATTTGTACAGATGGAGAATGATGTTTTCATCTCGTGCCCCCAGACCTCTTCTAATGCATCCCATCACCCTATTTGCTTTGGTGGCTGCTGCCTGACACTGGGCACTCCAATTTAGATTCTTATTCACTAAGATGCCTAAGTCTTTTTCCATGTCTGATTTCCCCAGCAGTTTCCCATTTAGTAAGTAATCGTAGCATCTGTTTCTCCTTCCCATGTGCATAACCTTACACTTATCTGTGTTAAACCTCATTTGCCATTTTTCAGCCCAATTCTCCAATTTACTCAAGTCCATCTGTAGTTGCAAACTGTCCTCCTTTGTGTTAACTACCTTACATAGTTTTGTATCATCTGCAAATACTGATATTTTACTCTGTAAACCATCCACCAGATCATTAATAAATATATTAAATAGTAGGGGGCCCAATACAGACCCCTGTGGCACCCCACTAGTAACCCTGGCCCAATCTGAGTATGCACCATTAATAACCACTCTTTGTTTTCTACCACTAAGCCAGCTACCTACCCATCTACACACATTTTCCCCGAGCCCAAGCTTTCTCATTTTACTTAGCAGTCTTTTATGTGGGACAGTGTCAAATGCTTTACCAAAGTCGAGATAAATGACATCCAATGATTCTCCTCGGTCCATGTGAGAGCTTACATCCTCATAGAAGCTGATCAGGTTAGTTTGACAGGAGCGATCCTTCATAAATCCATGTTGATATGGAGTTAAACAGTTATTAACATTGAGACATTCCATAATAGTATCCCTTAAAAACCCTTCAAACATTTTACCCACAACAGATGTTAAGCTTACCGGCCTATAGTTTCCAGGTTCCCTTTTGCACCCTTTTTTGAATATTGGTACCACATTTGCTAGCCGCCAATCCAGTGGAACAGACCCAGTTTCTATAGAGTCTTTAAATAAAAGGAATAGAGGCCTGTCTATCACATTACTTAACTCCCTTAATACCCGAGGGTGAATGCCATCAGGGCCTGGTGATTTGTCAATTTTAATGTTACTAAGTCGGTTCTGCACTTCTTCCTGGGTTAGGCAGGTAATACTTAATGGGGCATTTACATGATCACTCTGCATTTCCCGTGGCATATGCTTTTCCTGTGTGAACACAGTTGAGAAAAAAGTATTTAAAACATTTGCTTTTCCCACATCGCTTTCTATGATTTTACCCTCATTATTCTTTAAAGGGCCAACACCATCAATTTTAATCTTTTTTCTGTTTATATAATAAAAGAATAGTTTGGGATTTGTTTTGCTTTCCTTAGCAATGAGTCTCTCAGTTTCTACTTTTGCTAAATATATTTGTTTTTTACACATTTTATTTTTTTCTCTATATATTTTTAATGCTTCCTCGCTGCCTTCTTGTTTTAGCTTTTTAAATGCCTTTTTCTTATTATTCATTGCCCCTTTTACATCCTTATTTAGCCACATTGGTTTTCTCCTGTTCCTAGCCCTTTTATTTCTGTATGGTATGGCTAGCTCGCAGTGGGTGTTTAATACCGATTTAAAAATTTCCCACTTATTTTCTGTGCTCCCATTTTTGAGGACATTGTCCCAATCAATTTGGCGAAGGTCTTCTCTAAGCTGATCAAACTTTGCTTTCCTGAAATTCAGCGTTTTTGTAACCCCCCTCCAAGGCACCTTACTGAAGGACAAGTGGAATTGTATTATATTGTGGTCACTATTCCCTAGGTGCCCATCCACTCGTACGTCTGTTATTCTATCTGGCCTGTTGCTTAAAATTAAGTCCAGAAGGGCTGCCCCTCTAGTTGGGCCCGGCACAAGTTGGGACAGATAATTATCCTTAGTTACTGACAGAAGCCGGTTTCCTTTCTGAGATACGCAGGTTTCAGTTTCCCAGTCTATATCGGGGTAATTGAAGTCCCCCATAATAATCACCTCATTGTGATTTGCTGCTTTGTCTATTTGTTTCAATAATATAATTTCAGTAGTTTCTGTTATATTTGGTGGCTTATAACAAACCCCTATGAGGATTTTATTAGTTTTCCCTCCTTGTATCGCCACCCATAGAGACTCCACCTCTTCATTTCCCTCTTGAATATCTTCTCTTAGTCTGGGCTTTAAACTGGACTTTATATATTGTGAGACTGTGACCGGGGTTATCTATGACGGCCGGTATGTCTCGCCCAGGTTGTGCTCACTCCATGATAGAAAGTAAATCCACTATAGGGTTAATGCTGTTTCCCTACAGGCTCAAGGAAGGGTTAAAAGGAAACAGGAACGAGGGCAGGTGTGCCGGGTGTGGGGGAAGTGACCAGAACTTCCTGAGCCCTCTGCTGGAGAGGCACATGTATTTTGTTATGGACTTTTTTTGTTTGGACATTAAACACCGTGTGCTGTGAACCTTGATGCCTGGATCCCGTGTCTTCTGCTGCGCAGCCGACCGCGCTACCTCACATATGGTGGAGAATCGGCGGGCATGACAGCCGGTGAGGTGTAGCATCCATCCCTGGTGACCCAGCTGCGCATGTCCTGGATTCGAGCGGCTATACTACAGCCCAAACCCGGCGACGCCATGGAGGACATACTAAAGCATTTGGCTCAGGCTAATGCACAGCAGCAACAGGCTAATGCACAGCAGCTACAAACCAATGCACGTCAGCAGCAATCCTTGCAAGTGCAGGACAAAAGGCACCAAGAACAGATGGAGCAGGCCAATGCACGTCAGCAGCAAGCCTTACAATTGCAGGAAAAAAGGCACCAAGAACAGATGGTTCTCCTGGCCAAGTCGATCCGTGCCGGACCGGCAGCAACAACCCCGGGACCGGGTGACGACGGCAGCGTCCGGAAAGCGGTGAGACAAGCGTTGCAAAAGATGACCCCGGGTGATGATGTGGAAGCGTTCCTGGCGGTGTTTGAGCGGGTGGCCGAGCGGGAAAAGCTGCCGACCCCGCAGTGGGCTGAGGTATTGTCGCCCTATCTGACGGGGGAACCCCAAAAAGCGTACCTGGACCTCGGTACCGAGGACGCCATTGACTATGTGACCCTGAAAGCCGAAATACTGGCTCGGTTGGGGGTGAATACCTATGTACGGGCTCAGCGGGTAAATCAGTGGTTCTATGAGGAAGCCAAACCCGTACGCTCCCAGGCCTATGACTTATTACATCTTGTAAAAAAGTGGTTGCAGCCTGACACTCTGAGCCCGGCGCAAATGGTGGAAAGGGTAGTAGTGGATCGTTTTGTGCGCACTTTACCCGTCACCGTTCAACGGTGGGTAGGACAGGGTGACCCGAGTACCCTGGACCAATTAGTGTCCCTGGTAGAGCGGCATGTGGCTACGCAGGACTTGATACGGGACACTGAGACTTTGCGTACCGCCCGTCGGTCCGGCCCCTCCAAGCCTAGGGCCAAGGACCCACCGCCGACACCGGTACAGGAGTCCGCTACCATCCTGGCTCAGGCCGCGCCCGCCGTTCCTGAGGTCCGGAAGGCCATGTACCCTAAACGACAACTTGTCAAGGGGGTTTCCTTCCCTATTAGATGTTGGCGGTGCCAGCGGGTGGGACATATGGAAGCCCAGTGTCCACTCACCACGGAGCCCATGGATTGTGGGGTTACCCGGCGGGGTTCAATGTATGCTCAGGTGGTGTGTACCGCTGACCTGGTCTCCCCAGAGACAGAGCCCCACTTGTGCCAAATACAGGTGAATGGATGTCCGGTTACAGGATTGTTGGATTCCGGAAGCTTAGTGACCCTTGTGCGATCCACCTTGAGAGCTAAAGTAAAGGCCACAGGACGCACTGTGGGGGTGGTTTGCATACATGGGGACCGCCACGACTATCCCACGGGGATTGTCACCATCACAGCACCTTGCGGTCAGGTGCAACATGAGGTGGGACTTCTTAACACTCTTCCTTATGACGTGATCCTAGGAAGGGATCTGCCCTATTTTTGGACTTTATGGAGGGGACCCCCTAAGTCCCCTCAGATATTGGTCGGTCCGGGACCTGAGCCCTACAATCCTGAATCCGGGACACCTGCCGTAGGGGTCACGATGATAGGGACAGAGTGTGAACCCGATAGGTCACCCCTAGAGGTATTGGCAGGAGAGGCTGAGACGGTCGAGCCCATCCCGGAGTTGGAGGCGTCCCCGGATACGTTTGGGACAGCCCAACTCCAGGACCCTACGTTAATACATGCCCGGAGTCGGGTGACAGTAGTTGACGGGGTGGCACAGCTGCCCAGTGCCCAGGTAAGGTACCCCCATTTCGCTCTTAAGCAGGATTTACTCTACCGGGTAGATGAAATACGGGGCGTAGGGGTAGAACAGTTGGTGGTGCCCCAGCCGCATCGCCGGCGGGTCCTCGACTTGGCTCATAAACACCTGATGAGTGGCCACCTAGGGGTCAAGAAAACGCAGGAGCGAATATTGCAAAGGTTCTATTGGCCCGGGGTCTTTGGGGAGGTAAAACGGTTCTGCGAAACCTGCCCGGAGTGTCAGCTTACTGCACCCCTGACCCATTTTCGCAGTCCGTTGGTACCGTTACCCATTATAGAAGTCCCTTTTGAACGGATAGGGATGGATCTGGTGGGGCCCCTCGTAAAGTCCGCTCGAGGGCACCAACACATCCTAGTGATCGTTGACTATGCCACCCGGTATCCCGAGGCGATACCTCTCAGACATACTGCAGCAAAGCTTATAGCTCGGGAGTTGTTTGCTGTGTTCTGCCGGGTGGGATTGCCCAAGGAGATCCTTACGGATCAGGGGACCCCATTCATGTCTAAAGTGACCAAAGAGCTATGCCGGCTACTCCAGATCAAGCAGTTGCGTACGTCTGTGTATCATCCGCAAACGGACGGTTTAGTCGAGCGTTTCAATAAAACCCTGAAAACCATGCTAAGAAGGGTGATTTCAAAAGACGGGAAAGACTGGGATATGATGCTTCCCTATTTGATGTTTGCCATACGAGAGGTGCCACAGGCATCCACGGGGTTTTCGCCTTTTGAATTGTTATACGGGCGACATCCCCGGGGATTGTTGGACCTGGCAAAGGAAACATGGGAGCAGGAGCCCACCCCCCATAAAAGTGTGATTGAACACATTTTGGGTATGCAGAACCGCATAAGCGCGGTCATGCCAATTGTGAAGGAGCACTTACAGGAGGCTCAGGCCGCGCAAAGCGGCCGCTACAATAGACAAGCCACCGTGCGGACCTTTAAACCCGGGGATCGGGTGTTGGTATTGATCCCCACGGCGGAGAGCAAATTCCTGGCTCAGTGGCAAGGCCCCTACGAGATAAAGGAAAGAGTCGGGGTGGTTAACTATAAAGTATTGCAGCCCGGTAGGCGGAAACCTGAACAAATATACCATGTCAACCTATTAAAACCTTGGCAGGAACGGGAAAGCCTGATGGCTGTTTTTTCCCCACCTCCCTCCTCTTCGGGTCGTTCACATCCGGCTCCAGCGACCTCCGGAGAGGACGAACCGGAAGTAAGGATTGGAGAAGCCCTCACCAAGCAACAGAGGCGAGAGGCCAGACGGTTGGTTCAGCAGAACCCCGATGTCTTCTCCGAGCTGCCCGGTAGGACCAGTCTGATACGACATGATATTGTCACCGAGCCCCACCTGAAGGTACGCCTGAAGTCATACCGGGTGCCGGAGGCTCGACGACAAGCCATATCGGAGGAAGTAAAGACAATGTTACGCCTGGGGGTCATCGAAAAATCCCGGAGTGAATGGGCTAGTCCGATTGTCCTAATACCAAAACCCGATGGCTCCTTAAGGTTCTGCAATGACTTTAGGAGATTGAACGAAATATCCAAGTTCGATCTCTACCCCATGCCCCGGGTGGATGAGCTGATTGATAGGCTGGGACAGGCGCGATATTTTACCACGCTCGACCTGACCAAAGGGTACTGGCAGGTGCCACTAACGGAGTCCGCCAAGGAGAAAACAGCTTTTGTTACGCCGGAGGGTCTCTTCCACTATGTTGTCTTGCCTTTTGGGTTACATGGCGCTCCGGCCACGTTCCAGAGGTTGATGGACTTAGTGCTGGAACCCCACCAGGCGTATGCATCAGCGTACCTGGATGACATCATTATTTACAGCTCCGATTGGCAGACCCACTTGGAACAGGTACAAGCGGTGGTGGACGCGCTTCGAACAGCCGGATTGACAGCCAATCCCAAGAAATGTGCATTGGGACTCACGGAAGCCCGCTACTTGGGCTACGTGATAGGCCAAGGAGTGATTAAGCCCCAAATTAACAAGGTTGAGGCGATCCAGAAGTGGCCTAGACCCCTGACCACGAAACAGGTTAGGGCCTTCCTGGGTATCGTGGGGTACTACAGGAGGTTTGTAAAGGATTTTGCGGGACTATCAGCCCCCTTGACGGACCTTCTCAAAGGCAAGAAGTCCGTCATGGTGCGGTGGACTCCGCAGGCCGAGGACTCCTTCCGGGCCCTGAAGGGGGTCCTGTGCGGACAGCCCGTTCTGGTCAACCCTGATTTCCGGAAGGAGTTCATAGTACAGACTGACGCCTCGGAGGTCGGCCTGGGGGCAGTGCTGTCTCAGGTGGTTCAGGGGGAGGAACACCCCGTCACCTTCTTGAGTAGGAAGCTCACCCCTCCCGAGCGGAATTATAGCGTAGTGGAGAAGGAGTGCCTGGCGATCAAGTGGGCCTTGGAGTCCCTACGCTATTACCTGCTGGGACGGCAGTTTCGCTTGGTGACGGATCACTCTCCACTGGTCTGGATGAGGTCCGCCAAGGAACGGAATGCCCGGGTTACCCGGTGGTTCCTTTCTCTGCAGAACTTCCGGTTTACGGTTGAACACCGGGCCGGTAGGTTGCAGGGCAACGCCGATGCCTTGTCCCGCGGCCCGTGCTTGATGGCTGGAGTTCAACCCCGCACGCTTGAACTGAGGGGGGGGGTATGTGAGACTGTGACCGGGGTTATCTATGACGGCCGGTATGTCTCGCCCAGGTTGTGCTCACTCCATGATAGAAAGTAAATCCACTATAGGGTTAATGCTGTTTCCCTACAGGCTCAAGGAAGGGTTAAAAGGAAACAGGAACGAGGGCAGGTGTGCCGGGTGTGGGGGAAGTGACCAGAACTTCCTGAGCCCTCTGCTGGAGAGGCACATGTATTTTGTTATGGACTTTTTTGTTTGGACATTAAACACCGTGTGCTGTGAACCTTGATGCCTGGATCCCGTGTCTTCTGCTGCGCAGCCGACCGCGCTACCTCACAATATAGACAGACTCCACCCCCTTTCCTTTTTTTACGATCCCTCCTAAACAATTCATATCCTTGCAGGTTAGCCGCCCAGTCATAACTATCATCTAACCATGTCTCAGTTATTCCTACTATGTCGTATTTCTCCTCATACATTACCAGCTCCAGTTCCTCCATCTTATTGGTCAGGCTTCTTGCATTGGTCAGCATGCAGGAAAGAAGTTTTGCTCCCCTTTTCTCAGCTTCCTTCTTAGTACCCTGTCTTGGGTCCTCTTTACGGCATCTAGTATCCTTGATTAGTTTGTCCTTCTGCTGCATGTTCTTGTCTGCTGTTTTTTCTCCCATCCCCTCTTCTTCTAGTTTAAAGCCCTCCTGATGAGTGTGGCAAGCCTTCTGGCGAACGTGTGTTTCCCAGGTTTTGTGAGGTGTATCCCGTCTCTTGCGAGAAGTCCATCGTAGAGGTAATTCACTCCATGGTCTAAGAATCCAATTCCATAATGCTGATGTAGTGTATGACAGGCGAAAGTCATCAAAGGTTTTGCGATGTCCTCAAACAGCGAGACCCGGCAAGTCCCAGCAATCGATCAGCTTACGGCGACTCTTCTCTTCTTAAACAGCTACAGTTATCACCACTATGAGATTGTGTTAAAACTATGCCACACTTATCTTCAGTCGCTTCCCTTTACTTCAGTACCTCGCACTCTCAGCACCTCGCTAGCTCTGGCTGGTTTATATAGTTCTACAAGGACTACTAGAAGCTGCTAGAAGCTTCTAGAAACAGGTGTGGCTAATACTACTGACTAAATCACTAGACACACTTTTTTTTTTTTTTTTTTTTTGCTTTTTCACAGTACCCCAGACAAATACAGACAACAAATCCCTAATGAAATTAAACAGTTACAGTTATCACCACTATGAGATTGTGTTAAAACTATGCCACACTTATCTTCAGTCGCCTCCCTTTACTTCAGTGCCTCGCACTCTCCAATATATATAGTAAGACTCATGTGGGATTAGTGGATGAGGGCAGGTATATCTCACCCCGGTATCGGTCCTATGTGACTTAGGGGTACTTCATACACAGCGAGATCACTACTGAGATCGCTGCTGAGTCACGTTTTTGTGACGCAGCAGTGACCTCATTAGCGATCTCGCTGTGTGTGACACTGAGCAGCGATCTGGCCCCTGCTGTGAGATCGCTGCTCGTTACACACAGCCCTGGTTCGTTTTTTATTGTTGCTCTCCCGCTGATAAGCACACATCGCTGTGTGTGACAGCGAGAGAGCAACAATCCTGAATGTGCAGGGAGCAGGAGCCGGCGTCTGACAGCCTGCGGTAAGCTGTAATCAATGTAAACATCGGGTAACCAAGGTGGTTACCCGATATTTACCTTCATTACCAGCCTCCGCAGCTCTCACGCTGCCAGTGCCAGCTCCTGCTCCCTGCACACGCTAGGCTAAGTGGTGTACGCTGGTAACTAAGGTAAACATCGGCTAACCATTCCCGATGTTTACCTTAGTTACCAGTGTCCGCAGCTTCTAGACGCCGGCTCCGTGCAAGCGCAGCGCCGCTTGCACGTCGCTACTGGCTGGGAGCTGGTCACTGGTCGCTGGTGAGATCTGCCTGTTTGACAGCTCACCAGCGACCATGTAGCGACGCAGCAGCGATCCTGACCAGGTCAGATCACTGGGGGGATCGCTGCTGCGTCGCTAAAGTGTGACGGTACCCTTAGCCTGGTAAGGATTACCTGGCTACTAATGGATTAATGGGAGGTGAAGGACAGATGTAAAAGGAGTCTGGGAGGTTGGGGGAGGGTCTCCATCTGGGCAACACAGGCTAGGTTCACACACTGCGTTTTTTTTGACGCTGCGTTTCTGTGCGTTTTTTAGCGCTAAAAACGCACAGAAACGCAGCGTCTTTAAAAAGGCATGAAAAAAACGCACGCGTTTTTGCCGCGATTTGCTGCGTTTTGCTGCGTTTTTGCTCACTGCGTCTTTATGCGGTTTTTATCAGTGAACAAAAAAAAAAGGTCTGATGTCATTTCCTTCTTCAATATGTTCTTCTTTCTCCACTAGTGTATGCAGGAGAGCAGACAGCTGCAGAACTACAAGGCCCAGTATACTCCATCCAATAGTGTGTGCAGGAGAGCAGACAGCAACTGCAGAACTACAAGGCTCAGCATGCTCCATCCAATAGTGTATGCAGGAGAGCAGACAGCAGCTGCATAACTACAAGGCTCAGCATCCTCCATCCAATAGTGTATGCAGGAGAGCAGACAGCAGCTGCATAACTACAAGGCTCAGCATCCTCCATCCAATAGTGTATGCAGGAGAGCAGACAGCAGCTGTCGAACTACAAGGCTCAGCATCCTCCATCCAATAGTGTATGCAGGAGAGCAGACAGCAGCTGTCGAACTACAAGGCTCAGCATCCTCCTTCCAGGACTGTATGCAGGATTTCTTTGCCCCCCAAACAAAAAAAATGATGTGGGCTTCGCCATATTTTTGTATGCTAGCCAGGTACATCAGGCAGGTACAGGCTGCCCCCAACCCCCAGCTGCCTATTTGTACTTGGCTGGGAACCAAAAATATAGAGAAGCATTTCATGAAATAATTAAAAAAAAAATGACGTGAGCTTCACCTAATTTTTGTGTCCAGCCGGGTACAACTAGGCAGTTGGGGATTGGTATCCACAGTGCAGGGTGCCCATGCTTTTTGGGCACCCCCGCTGCGAATTGTAGTCCGCAGCCACCCCAGAAAATGGCGCTTTCATAGAAGCGCCATCTTCTGGCGCTGTATCCAACTCTTCCAGCTGCCCTGATGCCGGGTGGCTCACTGGGTAATAATGGGGTTAAGGCTAGCTGTATATTATCAGCTGGCCCTAAGCCCGAAATTCATGGTGTCACACCAATATTAGGCATGGCCACCATGAATTTCTAGTAAAGATAAAAAAAAACACCACACAGAAAAATATTTTTATTAAAAATAAAACACAACACAATTAGTGACTCCATCTTTATTAAAATAAAGAACCCCCCTCCGCAGTAATTCTGGGTCAAGGGTCCCACGCCGTCCAATCCGTATACAATATCATCTGATCGGTTTGCTGGAAGGCAAAGCGATCAGATGATGTGTAAGGTTCAAGTGCCTGAATTACATCACACATCAGCTGATTGTATAAAAGCCGTTTATACAATCAGCTGATGCATCGGTGCAAAAAATAAAAAAAAAAATACTCACTTATGTGCTGATTACCGGCAGCTCCTGAAGCGGAGTCTAGTCCCGTCCGATCGCTGCAGCAGCTGCCGGTAATCAGGGATGAAGTCTCCTGACTCATCCGCTGATAGGTTAAACCGGCCGGCCGCTGGCGTCACCCCGAGACTTACGATCAGCTGATGTGTCAGGTGACTGCATCAGGTGATCCATCGCCAGGTCCTGCATCCTGCAGGCATACGTACCCGGGGAGACTGCACACACCCGGAGTGGCGGTACCGGGAGGAGGCGCTGGGAGCGGGCATGGCACCGGGACCCTACAGACAGGTGAGTAGGACATTTTTTTTTTTTTACTGTTCACTTTTGATTTCGCAGCCGCTTCCACCTCCTGCCCGTACATGACGCCGCACGGCAGCTGACATGCACAGGACCGGAGGTGGAAGCGGCGGTGACGGTTCCGGGAGGATTCACGCTTCTGTGTTTACTGACAGAAGGAATCCTCTTCCTGTACATGTCACTTTACTACCCACCTCCTGCGTTTTATAGCTGCGTTTTTGGTCTTAGAAACGCACCAAAACGCACCTATTTGCGTTTCTCATTGCGTCTTTCAACATCCCATTGCACTCAATGGATGAAAAGCGCAGTGAAAAATGCGGGAATAAGTGACATGCTGCGTTTTTGTAGCACCACAAAAACGCAGCTGAAAAGAAACGCTGTGTGCAGACAGCAAAAATGAAAACTCATAGACTTTGCTGGGGAAGCAAAGTCATGCAGTTTTCTGAGCAAAAACGCACCCGAAAACTGCGCAAAAATGCCGCGAAAAATGCACTGTGGCCTGTCTGTGTAGGTGATACTTGTGAGTGGGAGCAGTGCTTGATGTTTGTAAGGTTTAGCTGGAAGGGAGAAGCCCTCCAGTTGGTAGTTAGGATATCATCCTGTATAGTTAGCGCTGGACAGGCAAGGATTTATTTTGTTGGTGTTTTTTTTTGTTTATGTTTCACTGCAATAAACCTGACCCAGCGTCCGTTACACCTGGAATTCGGCTGTCTGCCTGAGGTGAATACGTGCCCTTGGAACCCAGCAAAGGCGATCCCCGAGCGTGTTATCACATTGTGGTGGAGAATGCGGGCAGCATGTTAAAACGCATTATAATGGGTGACGTGGTGAAAGCGCCGGTACAATCCGCAGCTGTGCAGCAAGAAGCTAATCGCTTGATGTCGGCACAGTTGAAGGAACTGGTGGAAACGACGGTTAGAGACCGCCAACTTTTGCAGCAGGTGGCGCAGCATCTGGCAACCGTACCTGAGGTTAAATGCGGAGGCTGACCAGAGGGTGATTCATGTGAATAGGTACTGGCAGAAACTGACCACAGAGGATGATGTGGAAGCTTACCTGACCACCTTCGAACGGACGGCGGAGCGGGAAAAGTGGCCAAAGGAGCGATGGGCCGGCTTACTTGCCCCGTTTCTGGCAGCTGAGACCCAAAAAGCCTATTTTCATCTTGAGCCTGAAGCAGCGCACGACTTTGATAAACTAAAAGCCGAGATCCTGGCCCGGCTGGGAGTGACGACGGCCGTGCGAGCACAGAGAGTTCATCAATGGACTTATCAGCCCGATAAACCACCGTGGTCACAGATGTTCGACCTTATTCACTTGACCAAGAAATAGCTGCAGCCTGAGGTTTTGACGGCGCCAGAGATGATACAAAGAATTGTCCTTGATAAATACCTAAGAGCTCTACCGCCACCTCTGAGAAAATGGGTGAGCAATGGAAACCCCACGACAGCGGATCAGCTAGTGGATATAGTGGAGCGTTATTCTTTGACAAAAGGACTTATGGACAATGCTACACATCCTCCCTCTTCCCCTTATCGACGAGGATCTGGTAAGACTTTTCCAGGGTCTAGGGGAGGAGGAAAAAGTTCTAAGGCAGTGGAGGAGGAAAACAGGACTGCTGGCCCTGTGAGGCCTAAGGTGCCACACTATGGTCTTAGCAAGGGGCCCGTGAGGTGTTTCCGCTGCCTGGAGGTGGGCCACATTGCTGCAAACTGTCCAGTAACTACAGAACCGATGCAGTGCGATGTCACAGACTTTGAAAAACGCATGGCTATGGTTGATCGGGTAGTGTGTATTGCGGCATGTCCAGGCGATCTGGAGAAACACCTGTGTGAAGTGTCCATTGATGGCAATACTGTTGTTGCACTGTTAGAATCAGAAAGTGTATTGACTCTGGTAAAGGCCAGTCTGGTGGCAGTCGCGATGGGACCGTCAGATACATTTTCTGTGACATGTGTGCATGGAGACACCTGCTCGTACCTCACAACGGTCTCCTGCATTACTATGCCCTATGGGTCTGTGCATCATAAGGTGGGACTAGTCCCAGCATTATTACATGATATCATTTTGGGCAGGGATTTTCCTCACTTTTGGCAGTTGTGGGAGAACCAATTAGTACCCCAGGGTAGCCGCACAGATGGTCCTTCTCCCACACCTTGTGTGGGCCCGGAGCCACTGGAGGATGCCCTACAAGAGGATTCAGAGAAGCAATCCACTGAGAACAACCTCAAGTTCCCATTTCCAGTTCTGGCGGTGATACCGATGAACCCAGGGCAGAGGTAGACGTGGACGGCCGTCAACCTTCTGGTTGGCTCAATTCGGAAGTCCTGAAAGATGACTTCCAAAGCGAGCAAATGAGAGATTCTACCCTTTCTCAGGCTATAAAAAAATGTTAAAATGATAAACGGAGTGCAGGTGGATGCAGGTACTAGGCTGGCTTACCCCTACATGGCCCTGGAGAATGATTTTCTCTATCAGATAGAGAAGAAGGGGGACGACACAGTGCAACGATTGGTTGTGCCAAAATCCTACAGGCAGAGAGTGCTGGACCTGGCACACGGACATGTGATGGGGGGGTCACCTGGGGTCCAAAAAACCACCGAAAGGATATTACACTGTTTTGTTTGGCCAGGCATGCATCACGATATTCGCACCTATTGCGAGTCTTGTCCTGACTGCCAAATCTCTGCCCCTAGGCCCCGTTTCTGTAGCCCCTTAGTACATCTGCCCATCATCGAGATCCCGTTTGAGAGGATTGGGATGGATCTAGTGGGACCCCTCCCCAAGTCTGCACGAGGACACCAGCACATCCTTGTCATCTTGGATTATGCCACACGTTACCCCGAGGCTATCCCTTTACGTAACATGGCCACCAAGACCATTGCCAAGGAGCTGGTCCATGTGTTTAGTCGGGTTGGTGTTCCAAAACAAATACTCACAGACCAAGGAACCCCCTTTATGTCCAAAGTAATGAAAGAGCTCTGCAGGCTGTTACAAATAGCACAGTTACGCACCTCCGTGTATCACCCTCAAACGGATGGACTAGTCAAACGGTTTAACAAAACCTTGAAACAGATGCTCCGAAAGGTGATAGACAAGGACGGGAATAACTGGAACTACTTACTCCCGTATTTGCTTTTTGTCATCCGGGAGGTGCCCCAGTCTTCCACCGGGTTCTCGCCTTTCGAGCTTCTGTATGCCCAACGTCCCCGTGGACTGTTGGATGTCGCTAAGGAAACCTGGGAGGGACAGATCACCCCGTTCAAAAGCGTAATAGACCATGTAACCCAAATGCAGGACCGTATTGCGGCGGTGATGCCCATCGTTAAAGAGCATATGATACAGGCTCAGGGAGCACAGAAAAGGATTTTTGATAGGGGGGCCAAGATCTGTACTTTGGCGCCCGGACATAGGGTGTTGATTAGAGTTGAGCGCGGTTCGCGGTTCGAGGTTCTCCAGTTCTAGGCTCGAGTGATTTTGGGGCCTGTTCTAGATAGAACTAGAACTCGAGCTTTTTGCAAAAGCTCGATAGTTCTAGAAACGTTCGAGAACAGTTCTAGCAGCAAAAAAACAGCTAATTCCTAGCTGGCTTTCCACTGTAATAGTGTAAGTCACTCTGTGACTCACACTATTATTTGGGGACAATGTAGAAAAATCACGGTGTCGGCTGCGCTGCTAAGAAAGTTCATGTAGATGATAATATTAATCCAGAGTTTTTATTTGCAAAATAATAAGCCACAACGCGTTTCGGGGATAAAAAGCTCCCCCTTCCTCAGGTAGGCTTAGCGCTGGCCAGGCGGCTGTGCTCTCCACGTGGGTTCTCGATCGTGTGAGCGGCCGCCCGAGCTGGAAGTCTCACGGGCTGAAGAGGACGGAATCTCCGCTGATGTCATCAGGGTATACCCTGGATTTCCCTTCGGCTATTTCCCCAGTGTTGTACCTGATGTACAACGGGATCAGGTGAGTGTGGCCATCACACTGCACTTACAGTATTTTATCATTTGATTTTACACAGGAGCGAACTTTTCTTTTAACTCACACTATTATGAAATTTCAGTGTATAGTGTGCGGGAACAGCGCCTTCAGATCACTGCTGTTTTTTTTTTTTTTTTCCTTGTCTTCCTTCCCTAAGTGCGCGCGTGTAGTGGGGAGGGCCATTATGGCAGCCAATCCCAGACACACACACAGCTAAGTGGACTTTTAGCCAGAGAAGCAACGGCATGTGTGATAGGATGTCCATGTCACATGTCCCTGCATTATAAAACCGAATATTTTCCTCCAGCACGCCATTATCTGCCTTCTGCGTCCTTGGTGTCAGACATCACTGGCGCAGCTCCGTCCTGAGTCCTATCGCCGATACAGCTGTATGCACTCCATACACAGCGCTGGACAGCTTAGGGAGAGCACTTTCTATCAGTCCTTTTAAGGGCTCGTACCGGCAGGGTCAGAGCCATAGGTGACAGGTCCTGAAAACAGAGACAGCGTCTGTGTAGCTAAGGTCAGGGATTTCCTCGCTGCATTTCCCCATTAGGAGGGAATAGAAAGGCAGGCTTCCATTCCTCTACCCAGAGCCCCACAATCCTGGCACTGTACCCTCCTGTCCTCTGCACACTCCAACTCATTATAACTAAGCCATTATACTAGCAAACACTGAGTGAACTTAGTGGCATCCTAAACGTGGCTATTGGACTTTTGTATAGTCCCACTAGTGCAAAGATATTTGCAGCACGTCTGCCTGCATTGCACACTCAAACTGATAGTTACTAAGCCATTATACTAGCAAACACTGAGTGTACCTAGTGGCATCCTAAACGTGGCTATTGGACTTTTGTATAGTCCCACTAGTGCACAGATATTTGCAGCACGTCTGCCTGCATTGCACACTCAAACTGATAGTTACTAAGCCATTATACTAGCAATTTATGCTGCCAGTTTAAGGGCCGTAGTTGCATTGTCAGGGATATTTATTCTTTATTATTCTGCTGTTAATAAAGCTAGACCACCGCTGCAATCTACACCACCTCTCAATTTTTACTACCACATTTTAAGTGCACAATCTTGTCGCAATCAACATGAGTGGCAAAATGACAGATGCTGGTGGAAAGGGGAAGAGGCATGGTGGAAAAGGGAAAAAAAGGGTTTGTCCGTGGGGAAGGTGGCAAAGCTCCATTATCATCTGCTGAAGATAGACCATCTACCAGCAAAAGTAAGATGTCTACTACTTACCGTGGACAATCCGATGTGCTCCCTTTTTTACGGACACGAACAACAGGAACAAAGGTAGATGATGGCCAAAAACGGAAAATGCTTGAATGGATCTCAAGTGGTCCAACAAGTGCCCTCTCAGCCTCTTCAAGTACCGCATCCAAAAAACACCAGTCCTCTGAGTTGTCATCCCAATCAAACTTGCTTTCTCCCAGCTCTGAAGTCTCCATCAGCCCTGCACAGTATGGTGGAACTGAGATGGCTGAGTCTGCAGAGCTGTTCAGTCACACTATAGCCTGGGAATCAGAGGTCTGCTCCCAAGCTACAGTGAGTACAGAACAGGAAATGGTCTGCAGTGATGCCCAGAACCTCTGATTCAGGCCGTGCGGACCAAGTTTCTGAGCATAATGTTGACCCTTTGTCACAAACTGTAACACCTGTGGTTATAGACAATGAGGAACATACTGATGAAGATGAGACGCAGATACCCGATTGGGATGACAACTTAAATATTCGGTCAGGGCAAGAAGAGGCTCGGTCTGAGGGTGAGGGGAGTGCAAACACAACAATTGATGATGAAGTTCTAGATCCCACCTACTGTCAACCCACAGTCAGGCACTCGAGGAGGTCAACAGAGGTGGTGGAGGAGGATGCAACTGATGACGAAGTTACCTTGCGCCTTCCTGGACAGAGTCGGAGTACTGGTAGCACGTCTACAACTGCATCCTCAGCCACCACTCTGCCTCTGAGCACTAGTCGGGGTGGATCAACAGGTCGCATGCCCTCTAAGCCTTGCCTAGCCTGGTCCTTTTTTGACATAGCAAAAGATCGCCCAAATTATGTGATCTGTAAAATTTGTCATGGTTCTCTTAGTAGAGGTCAAAACCTCAGCAGTTTGACAACTTCTTCCATGAATCGTCACATGAATAAATATCATATGTCCCGGTGGGAAGCTCACCGTGCTGCAATGCGGCCTAGCGGAGCGGCCCATCCACCGCCTGCCCCTTCCAGTGCATCCGCGCGCTCTTCATCTTCTAGGACTGTGGGGACAGCTGTCACACCTGTTTTTCCACGCACAACTTCCACCACTGTAACCGCAACAGGCAGTTTGCTTGGTAGGTCGTCAGATGGTTTGGAAGGGGAAACAAGTGAGTGTGTACAGCTCTCTCAGACATCGATAGCACCAACGTTGGATGAAGGCAACATCATGTCTCCGCCTGCACTTTCCTCACAAACCTGCATTTTTCCAGGGACACCCTACTCAACACCGTCTACACACAGCAGCCAGATCTCTGTCCCTCAGATGTGGTCAAATAAAAGGCCACTTCCTGCGACCCATGACAAAGCTAAGAGGTTGACTCTATCCCTCTGTAAGCTCTTGGCTACCGAAATGCTGCCTTTCCGCCTAGTGGACACACAGGATTTTAGAGACCTTATGTCTGTCGCTATGCCCCAGTACCATATGCCTAGTCGCCACTACTTCTCTAAGAAAGGTGTGCCCGCGCTACACCAGCATGTCGCACACAACATCACCGCTTCCTTGAGAAACTCTGTGTGTGAACGGGTGCATTTCACCACCGATATTTGGACCAGTAAGCATGGACAGGGACGTTACATGTCGCTGACTGGGCACTGGGTAACTATGGTGATAGATGGTGAAGGGTCTGCTGCACAAGTCTTGCCGTCCCCACGACTTGTGTGTCAATCCTCTGTCTGTCCAAGTTCCGCCACTGCTTCTGCCTCCTCCACCTCATCTGGGTCCTCCACCTCCGCCCCAAGCCTGCCTGGTCAGGCCACCAGCGTTCTCACTGCGCAGAAGGAATCACGCACCCCTCATTACTATGCTGGCAGCAGAGCGCAACGGCATCAGGCGGTCTTTAGCTTGACATGTCTTGGGAATAAGAGTCACACAGCTGAGGAGTTGTGGTCAGCTCTGCGGTCCGAGTTTAATAAATGGTTGTCTCCACTCAACCTGCAGCCTGGTAAGGCCGTGTGCGACAATGCTGCAAACCTGGGTGCGGCCCTTCACCTGGGCAAGGTGACACACGTACCTTGTATGGCTCACGTGTTGAACCTTGTCGTCCAGCAATTTTTAACACACTATCCCGGCCTAGATGGCCTTCTGAACAGGGCACGAAAACTGTCTGCTCACTTCCGCCGTTCAAGCGCCGCAGCTGAGCGACTTGCATCGCTCCAGAAGTCTTTCGGCCTGCCGGTTCATCGCCTGAAATGCGATGTGGCGACACGCTGGAATTCAACTCTCCACATGTTACAGCGACTGTGGCAGCACCGCCGAGCCCTGGTGCAATACGTCATGACGTATAGCCTGGGCCAACGAGATGCAGAGGTGGGGCAGATCACCCTGATGGAGTGGTCTCAGATCAAGGACCTATGCACCCTTCTGCAGTTTCGACATGGCGACGAATATGTTTAGCGCTGACAATGCCATTATCAGCATGACAATTCCAGTCATTTACATGCTGGAGCACACGCTAAACACTATTCGGAGTCAGGGGGTGGGACAACAGGAAGGGGAGGAACTACAGGAGGATTCATATGCGCAAGACACAACAACATCACCAAGGTCCAGACGTTCATCATCACCAACGCGGCAGGCATGGGACCATGGGGGACAGGGATCAACAAGGGCGCATGGTAGCAGGCTAAATGTTGAGGAAGGTGCAGGAGAACATGAAGAAATGGAGGACGAACTGTCCATGGACATGGAAGACTCAGCGGATGAGGGAGACCTTGGTCAAATTTCTGTTGAAAGAGGTTGGGGGGAGATGTCAGAGGAAGAAAAAACGGTTAGCACCTCTATGCCACAAACACAGCGTGGACTTGGTCCACATGGCTGCGCAAGACACATGAGTGCCTTCTTGTTGCACTACCTCCAACATGACCCTCGTATTGTCAAAATTAGAAGTGATGATGACTACTGGATTGCCACACTATTAGATCCCCGGTACAAGTCCAAATTTTGTGACATAATTCCAGCCATAGAAAGGGACGCACGTATGCAGGAGTATCAGCAGAAGCTGTTACTCGATCTTAGCTCGGCTTTTCCACCAAACAACCGTGCAGGTGCAGGGAGTGATTCTCCCAGTTGTAACTTGACAAACATGGGACGGTCTCGTCATCTTCAACAGTCTACCCGTACCAGTAGGACCGTATCTGGTGCTGGTAACAGCAATTTTATTGAATCTTTTCATAATTTTTTTAGACCCTCCTTTGCAAGGCCACCAGAGACAACAAGTCTGACACATAGTCAACGGCTGGAGAGGATGATACAGGAGTATCTCCAAATGAACATCAATGCCATGACTTTGCAAATGGAGCCTTGCTCCTTTTGGGCTTCAAATCTAGAAAAATGGCCAGAGCTCTCAACTTACGCCTTGGAGATTTTGTCGTGTCCAGCTGCCAGCGTTGTCTCTGAACGTGTCTTCAGTGCTGCTGGGTGTGTGCTGACAGATAAGCGCACGCATCTGTCCAGTGACAATGTGGAGAGACTGACGTTCATCAAAATGAACAAGTCATGGATCCAGAAGGAATTTACTACCCCTGTGTCATCCTGGGGAGAGTAAATGCTTGTGGATTTGGAATGTGCTTGATGCAAATCAAAACATCCTGTTTGCAACTAGGGCACAAGTGCTGCCACTGATAAGGTGTCTGTGTGGGGCCCAATTTGTGGAAAAAAGGGAGACTCCGCTTGGGGTAACCCTTGCTTACATTGTTTTTAAAAGAAGCCAAGATAAACAGAGCTGGGATCAGGAAAGACTTTGCTACCTACCCCGGAGTCATCCTGGGGACGGTTAATTATGGCTTATTTTTGAATGTGCTTGATGCAAATCTAGCTGTGAAGTGTATAACTAGGGCACAAGTGCTGCCACTGAATGGGTGGGTGTGTGTGGGGCCCAATTTTTGGAAAAAAGGGAGACTCCGCTTGGAGTAACCCTTGATTGCTGTGTTTTTTAAAAGGAGCCAAGATGAACAAGTCATGGTTCAGCAAAGACTTTGCTACCTACCCCGGTGTCATCCTGAGGACGGTTAAGAATGGCGTATTTTTGAATGTGCTTGATGCAAATCTAGCTGTGAAGTGTACAACTAGGGCACAATTGCTGCCACTGAATGGGTGGGTGTGTGTGGGGCACAATTTTTGGAAAAAAGGGAGACTCCGCTTGGAGTAACCCTTGATTGCTGTGTTTTTTAAAAATGATCCAAGATGAACAGAGCTGGGATCAGGAAAGACTTTGCTACCTACCCCGGAGTCATCCTGGGGACGGTTAAGTATGGCTTATTTTTGAATGTGCTTGAATGTAACTGTGAATTGTACGACTGGGGCACAACTGCTGCCACTGAAGGGGTGGGTGTGTGTGGGGCCCAATTTTTGGAAAAAAGGGAGACTCCGCTTGGAGTCACCTTGCGGTGTTTTACATGATTTTAGAAGGGCATGCCATGCCTATATCTGTGTGTCCTCCACTTTTTCCTTGTCCTGCTCTTTTGTTTTCGCGTGAGTATATGTCCTTGTCACTTTCCCATGTGTTTGTGTTGTGTTGTGAGTTGTTTGTCACCTTTTGGACACCTTTGAGGGTGTTTTCTAGGTGTTTTTATGTGTTTGTGTATGCCTGCCATTGTTTCCTATGCGGTTCGAGTTCGGTTCGTCGAACGTTCGACGAACCGAACTCGAACGGGACCTCCGTTCGGCGAACCGTCCTCGAGCCGAACCGGGACCGGTTCGCTCATCTCTAGTGTTGATCCTGGTCCCCACGGCGGAAAGCAAATTCCTGGAAAAGTGGCAAGGCCACTTTGAAATTATGGAACGGGTGGGTGAAGTAAACTACAAAATGTACCAGGCTGGTAAAAGGAAGCCTGAACAGATTTATCACGTGAATCTGATAAAACCCTGGAAGGACCGTCCAGCTCTGTCAGCAGGTCTGGCTCTTCCGGTCTGCAAGCAGACCATACCGAAGGTCGGGATTGCGGAGACGCTGTCGACGAATTAATAGATCGGCTTGGAAAAGCCCGGTATATCACGACCGTAAACTTAACGAAGGGCTATTGGCAGATCCTGCTAACGGAGGCCGCTAAAGAGAAAACTGCGTTTTCTACACCGGAAGGTTTATATTAGTATGTGTATATGCCGTTTGGACTTCATGGGGCACCGGCAACCTTTCAAAGGTTGATGGACCGAGTCCTGAGGCCCCATAGGCAGTACGCTTCTGCGTATTTGGATGACATCGTCATATACAGCCTGGACTAGGAGACACACCTCCAGAAACTACAGGCCGTGATTGAGGACCTGCGGGAGGCGGGTCTAACAGCAAACTCCAAGAAATGTCATATCGGGCTGGAAGAAGCCCGGTATTTGGGATACATAATTGGGAGGGGAATCGTTAAGCCCCAGATTGACAAGATACAAGCCATTCAGAACTGGATGCAACCAGTCAACAAGAAGCAGGTGAGAGCTTTTTTTGGGAATAGCCGGCTATTACCAACGGTTCATTCCCAATTTTGCAGCTACCGCTGTTCCCCTGGCTGATCTTACCAAAGGGAAGAACTCTCTTCCTGAGGAAATGGTGATGGCCAACTCACTGAATGAATTTAAGAGAGGAATGGATGCATTTCTTGTTAGTAAAAGTATAGAAGGTTATAAATAGCATAATCTTACAGGTAGATAGAAGAGCTACCTAGATTATTAGAGGAATGGGGGGGCTGCAATACCAAGACAGGTTATTAAACTTGGGGTTAGTTAGTTAGGAAAAACAAAGGCTTAGGGGGATCTAATCACAATGTATAAATTTATGAGGGGACAGTACAGAGACCTTTCCAAAGATCTCTTTACACCTAGGCCTGCGACTGGAACACGGGGGCATCCGCTACGTCTTGAGGAAAGAATGTTTAATCATAATCACAGATGAGGATTCTTTACTGTACGAGCAGTGAGACTATGGAGCTCTCTGCCGTATGATGTTGTAATGAGGGATTCACTAGTAAAATTTAAGCAGAGCCTGAACGCATTTCTTGAAAAATATAATATTACCAGTTATGTATATTAGATTTTATGACAGGGTGTTGATCCAGGGAACTAGTCTGATTGCCGTATGTGGAGTCAGGAAGGAATTTTTTTCCCCATTGGAGCTTATTTGACACATTGGTTTTTTTTTTGCCTTCCTCTGGATCAACATGTTAGGCTACGGGTTGAACTAGATGGACTTAGAGTCTCCCTTCAACCTTAAAAACTATGAAACTATGGAAAGACTCTGTCATGATCAAATGGACCTCGGCAGCTGAAGAAGCCTTCCATAACTTAAAATTAGCTCTTTGCTCTCAACCTGTGCTAGTGACTCCTGACTTCCGCAGCGAGTTTGTGGTCCAAACGGACACTTCTGACGCCGGTATAGGGGCCGTATTGTCACAACTGAAGGACGGAGAGGAACATCCAGTCCTTTATCTTAGTCGGAAACTAAATAAGCATGAACGAAACTATGCAATAGTGGAAGAATGCTTAACCATCAAGTGGGCTCTAGAGTTCCTCAAATATTACTTGGTTGGAAGGAAGTTGCGGCAGATCACTGACCATGCCCCTCTCAAGTGGATGCACTTGAATAGGGAACGGAATGGCCGAGTGACCCGGTGGTTCCTTGCCCTTCAGGCCTACCGGTTTACAGTGGAACACCGCCCTGGGGTGCGGATGGGGATTGCTAATGCCCTGTCTCGTGTGCACTGTTTTGTGGGTGTCGATGCTCAGCCGAGGTGGTCTGAGCAGAGGGGGGGATATGTGAGACTCATGTGTGATTAGTGGATGAGGGCAGGTATATCTCACCCCGGTATCGGTCCTATGTGACTTAGCCTGGTAAGGATCACCTGGCTACTAATGGATTAATGGGAGGTGAAGGACGGATGTAAAAGGAGTCTGGGAAGTTGGGGAAGGTCTCCATCCAGTAAGCCTGTCTGTGTAGGAGATACTTGTGAGTGGGAGCAGTGCTTGATGTTTGTAAGGTTTAGCTGGAAGGGAGAAGCCCTCCAGTTGGTAGTTAGGATATCATCCTGTATAGTTAACGCCGGACGGGCAAGGATTTATTTTGTTGGTGGTTTTTTTTTGTTTATGTTTCACTGCAATAAACCTGACCCAGCATCAGTTACACCTGTAATTCGGCTGTCTGCCTGAGGTGAATACGTGCCCTTTGAACCCAGCAAAGGCGATCCCCGAGCGTGTTATCACAATATATATATACACACACACACACACACAGTATAACAGTATATATATGTATCCCATCCAGGGAGAGTTGGAGAGAGATTTAGTTACTATCCTGGGTAATTCCGGGTACTATAGCTAGTGAGAAATATACCGTATTTTTCGTTTTATAAGACCTACCGGATTATAAGACGCACCCCAAATTTAGAGCTAAAAAAAAGAAAAAAAAAGGAAAAATCTGGGCAGCACCGAGCGGCCGCACAGGGAGCCTTTTCGGACAGCACCGAGCGGCTGCACAGGGATCCTTTTCGGGCAGCACCGAGCGGCCGCACAGGGAGCCGCGCCGAGTAGCACCGAGCGGTCGCACAGGGAGCCGGGCAGCACCGAGTGGCCGCACAGGGAGCAGCGCCGAGCAGCACCGAGCAGCCGCACAAGAAGCTGCGCCGGGCAGCACAGGGAGCCGCGCCGGCCACCGCACAAATCTGCGCTGTCCGCTGCACAGAGCCGCGCCGGCCACCCCACAGAGCCGTGTCGACCGCCGCACAGAGCCGCGCCAGGCCGCCCCACAGAGCCGCGCCGGCCGCCCCACAGAGCCGTGTCAGCCACCGCACAGAGCCGCGCCGGGCGCCGCACACAGGAGCACAATATTGTCCCGCCTCCAGTGACCCCTTTACACTACGGCCCCCCCGTAAGCTATATTCGGATTTTAAGACGCACTTATCATTTTCCTCCCAAATTTTTGGGAGGAAAAGTGCGTCTTATAATCCGAAAAATACGGTAAGTAAATCGCCCCCTATCCCTTATCTCAATAGCCCCAAAATTATGCTACTTTACTCTCATGACAGAAGCTCATCACACGTAGGAATCCTCTCTGTGACCTCTAGATGTGTGAAGTGCTCGCATTATTGCTTCATACCGATATCACAACTGTAGTAATTGTATTTTATATGTGCTTACACCGGCTTATCTTCTCATTCAGATCCATACAATATCGGATCCTCTCAGTGGAGATCTTCTATATAATTGTTCTGCTTGACCCATCAAGGATGGACAGAGACAGCGAGAAGATGGCGGAGAGGCTATTACACCTCACACTAGAGATCCTCTTCCGGCTTACTGGAGAGGTGAGAGATTCTGATGACGTCACATTACATCATTCTTATCTATGGGAATAACAGATGGACAGAACTGGAGAGGTGAGGACTCTGGAAATGTCTGGAGTGAGATTTATTACTGTGTCTCTCCATAACCAGGATTACACAGTAGTGAAGAAGACCTCTAATGAGCGCTGTCAGGCCCCTGTGTCTGAGGGATGGGGAAGACCCCTGAGCCCAATCACGGGGCCTCCACCTCACCCCCCGATACATGAGGACATCAAGGACCAGAAGATCCTAGAACTCACCTACAAGATGATTGAGCTGCTGACTGGAGAGGTGACACTGCTGGGAATGCTGGGACATTATACAGTAACGCTATGAAGGGATCGGGGGTGACGGTATCATTGTATGTGTCAGGTTCCTATAAGGTGTCAGGACGTCACCGTCTATTTCTCCATGGAGGAGTGGGAGTATTTAGAAGGACACAAAGATCTGTACAAGGACGTCATGATGGAGGTTCCCCAGCCCCTCACATCACCAGGTAATAGACAGGACTAAATACACACGGCCTATAATTATCTGTATGTAAGGAATGAATTCAGTCCCTGTATGTGTCTCCTCCAGTTCTATCCAGTAAGAGGACAACACCAGAGAGATGTCCCCGTCCTCTTCTCCCACAGGACTGTAAACAAGAAGATCCCGATGTTCCTCAGGATGTGTCTCCACCAGTTCTATCCAGTAAGAGGACAACACCAGAGAGATGTCCCCGTCCTCTTCTCCCACAGGACTGTAAACAAGAAGATCCCGATGTTCCTCAGGATGTGTTTCCTCAAGGTCTATCCAGTAAGAGATATCTATTCATGTACTTTCTACACTAATTTTGTGTTTACATTTTTAGACTTTCTGCTCTGTTTTTTTTATCTGTATTTTCTTTGCTTCTGCTTCTTCTGCTGTTTGTTTCTAGTGCCTTCTCTATGTTATTATGATGGCAACTCAAAGACCTACAAAGGGTTCATGAATACCCTGTTTACTCGAAAAGACGACCTACACCGAAAATAAGACCTAGCATAATTTTATCAGATTGTTGGAGAAGGCTTGAAATATAAGCCCTCCTCCAAAAATAAGCCCTAGTTACAGTCAGGGCCAGCGTTGGGAAGAGTCAAACTGTGCAATTTCTCAGGAACCCCACTTTCTTAGGGTCCCCATCAGTTGTATTCTAAGATTGATTGTTTAAGGACCTTTGATGACTGCAAAGACATGTGACATGATGTAACCAAAGGTCTCTTAATTACAGTAGTCTAAATGAACTGACCAGAAGACAGGCGGGCATGCAGGACTGGCATTAGGGGAAAGAAAGTGCAAACTGAGCAATTTCACAGGGCCTCCATTCTCCTAGCGGCCCCAGTGTTTATATGCCTATTATCGGACTGCTTAAGGACCTTTTTGACAATGTCTTTGATCACATGCTCTAAAGTAGTAAGTATCGTTCCCTCCCCTTCTGTATATGCTGGCTGGACTATTTCATAAATGCCTGCTATAGTTTACCTATACTAGTCTGGTGAGGTGTTCTGATCCAGACTTATGCGGGCGTCACACAGTACGATCTATCGTGCAATCGTACCCGCCCCCGTCGTTTGTGCGTCACGGGCAAATCGCTGCCCGTGTCGCACAAAGTCGTTAAACCCCCGTCAAATGTACTTACCTGATGAGCGACCTCGCTGTGGGCAGCGAACATCCACTTCCTGAAGGGGGAGGGACGTTCGTCGTCACAGCGACGTCACACAGCCGCCGGCCAATAGAAGCGCAGGGGTGGAGATGAGCGGGACGTAAACATCCCGCCCACCTCCTTCCTTCCGCATAGCCGGCGGGAGACGCAGGTAAGCTGTGTTCATTGTTCCCGGGGTGTCACACGGAGTGATGTGTGCTGCCCCGGGTACGATGAACAACCGGCGCCATTAAAATTAAAAGATTTTTTTAAATTAAACGACAAGTACACGACTCACGATTTGTGAACGAGTCAGCGTCGTTCGGAGGTGTCACACGAGACGACGTCGCAAGAGATGCCGGATGTGCGTCACGAAAAACATGACTCCGATGATGCATCGCGCGATAGATTGTCTCGTGTGACGCTCGCATTACATGTGGTTGTTGTGCATTACTGCTGTTAGCTGTTGTGATGTTAACCCTTGTTGTATTTTTGTTCCTGCCTTCCTGCTCTTGATTTTTTTCCTTAGTCTCACACTGTTTATTTCTGTGAGTTTTCAATGTGTCCCGTCTGTCTTAATCTATGTTTCCATCATATTCCTGTCCCTTCCCCGGGTGGATAACAGATTAGATCTGGTCAGGAGAATAGTAAGGCATGAGACTCTGGCATCTCCATCTTCAGGGGTAATCCAGAGGTTAGAAATAGCTTAGGGTCCCCTAGCGTGAGGGACAGTATAGGAGCCTCCTATCCCTCATTATCCTGCAGTCACATTGTCGTTATATCGTCGGGGTCACGGTGTTCGTGACGCACATCCGGCGCCGTTAGCGATATCGTTGTGTGTGACTAAAAGGCGTAACGATCAACGTTCGCAAAAACGTCAAAAATCGTTAACCGTTGTCACGTCGCTCCTTTTCATAATATCGTTGGTGGTGCATGCTGCTGGTTGTTCGTCGTTCCTGCGGCATCATACATCACTATGTGTGACACTGCAGGAGCGACGAACATTTCCTTACCTGCGCCCACCGGCAATGAGTCAGGAAGGAGGTGGGCGGCATGTTCCGGCCGCTCATCTCTGCCCCTCCTCTGCTATTGGGCGGCCTCTTAGTGATGCCGTTGTGACGCCGAACGAACCGCCCCCTTAAAGGAGAGATTGTTCGTTGTCTCCAGCGACGTCACGAAGCAGCTATGTGCATGTGACGCTGCCGTAGCGATATTGTTCGCTACGTCAGCGATCACCCCATGACGAAAGAGCAACATGGGCGGGTGCTATCACGCGCTACATCGCTAGCTATAGCTAGCGATGTCGCAGCGTGTAAAGCAACCTTTACTCTTAGGGGTACTTTGCACGTTGCGACATCGCTACTGCGATGTCGTTGGGCCAAATCAAAAATGATGCACATCGGGCGCTAGTAACGACGTTGCAACGTGTAAAGCCTAGATGCACAGATAAACGATCGCAAAAGCGTCGGAAATCGGTGATCTGTGTAGTTTCGGTCATTTCCATAATTTCGCTGCAGCGACAGGTATGATGTTGTTCCTCGTTCCTGCGGCAGCACAGGTCACTGTGTGTGAAGCCGCAGGAGCGAGGAATATCTCCTTACCTGCGTCCCGCCTGAAATGAGGACGGAAGGAGGTGGGCGGGATGTTTACGTCCCGCTCATCTCCGCCCATCCGCTTCTATTGGCCGCGTGCCGTGTGACGTCGCTGTGACGCCCCACGACCCGCCCCCTTAGGAAGGAGGCGGGTCGCCGGCCAGAGCGACGTTGCAGGGCAGGTAAATGCGTTTGAAGCTGCCGTAGCGATAATGTTCGCTACGGCAGCTGTCACAAGAGATCGCATCTGCGACGGAGGCGGGGACTATCGCGCTCTGCATCGCTACAATCGGCTAGCGATGTTGCAGCGTGCAAAGTACCCCTTAGATGTCGAAATTAGACAAAAAATTCAGAATACATTTTTTCCTAATTTAATTGTTGATGTATCATTTAAAAAAATAAATGTACATTCAAGGTAATATCGTTATAAAATAATAACATTGTATTTATTTTTAGCAGATGACTGTATTGGGAGTTCAGATGGACCTCTAATATCTTCAGAATTTGTAAAAGATGATACATATGAAGAGCATGCTTTTGTCCCAGATATACCTCCAGTCCTTCCTCAGAAAGCTCTATCATCTGATCTTTTCAAGCAAGTCCAAAATTCCGATTTATCACAGAATTGTAAGAAAATTAAAAGTTATAGAAGGGATGTTGAACATGAAACGGCTCCTACAAAGGAGAAGCCATTTTCATGCCCAGAATGTGGAAAATGTTTTACTCGGAAAATAACCCTTGCTAACCATCAAAAAAATCACTCTGGGCAGAATCCATTTTCATGTTCAGAGTGTGGGAAATGCTTATTTCAGAAATCAGACCTTGTTAGACATCAGAAAATTCACACTGGGGAGAAGCCATTTTCATGTTCAGAGTGTGGGACATGTTTTATTCGGAAATCAGAACTTGTTGAGCATCAAAGATCTCACACAGGGGAGAAGCCATTTTCATGTTCAGAGTGTGGGACATGTTTTATTCGGAAATCAGATCTTGTTAGACATCAGAAAATTCACACAGGGAAGAAACCATTTTCATGTTCAGAGTGTGGGAAATGTTTTATTCGGAAATCAGCTCTTGTTGAGCATCAAAGAATTCACACAGGGGAGAAGCCATTTTCATGTTCAGAATGTGGGAAATGTTTTATTCATAAATCAGAACTTGTTGTCCATCAAAGGTCTCATACAGGGGAGAAGCCATTTTCATGTTCAGAATGTGGGCAATGTTTTATTCAGAAAGCACATCTTGTTAGTCATCAAAGATCTCACACAGGGGAGAAGCCATTTTCATGCCTGGAATGTGGAAAATGTTTTACTCGGAAAATAGCCCTTGCTAACCATCAAAAAAATCACTCTGGGGAGAATCCATTTTCATGTTCAGAGTGTGGGAAATGCTTATTTCAGAAATCAGACCTTGTTAGACAGAAAATTCACACAGGGGAGAAGCCATTTTCATGTTCAGAGTGTGGGACATGTTTTATTCGGAAATCAGAACTTGTTGAGCATCAAAGATCTCACACAGGGGAGAAGCCATTTTCATGTTCAGAGTGTGGGACATGTTTTATTCGGAAATCAGATCTTGTTAGACATCAGAAAATTCACACAGGGAAGAAACCATTTTCATGTTCAGAGTGTGGGAAATGTTTTATTCGGAAATCAGCTCTTGTTGAGCATCAAAGAATTCACACAGGGGAGAAGCCATTTTCATGTTCAGAATGTGGGAAATGTTTTATTCATAAATCAGAACTTGTTGTCCATCAAAGGTCTCATACAGGGGAGAAGCCATTTTCATGTTCAGAATGTGGGCAATGTTTTATTCAGAAAGCACATCTTGTTAGTCATCAAAGATCTCACACAGGGGAGAAGCCATTTTCATGCCTGGAATGTGGAAAATGTTTTACTCGGAAAATAGCCCTTGCTAAACATCAAAAAAATCACTCTGGGGAGAATCCATTTTCATGTTCAGAGTGTGGGAAATGCTTATTTCAGAAATCAGACCTTGTTAGACAGAAAATTCACACAGGGGAGAAGCCATTTTCATGTTCAGAATGTGGGCAATGTTTTATTCGGAAAGCACATCTTGTTAGTCATCAAAGATCTCACACAGGGGAGAAGCCATTTTCATGCCTGGAATGTGGCAAATGTTTTACTAGGAAATCAAGTCTTGTTGATCATGGAAAACTTCACACGGGATAAACCATTTTTATGTTCTGAATGTGGAAAATGTTACTCTCAGAAATCAGATGTCATTAAACATCTCAAGAAGCCGCACAGGGAAGGAACCTTTTTCATATTGTGAATATTTTAAATGTTTAACAGGTAAATCAAGTCTTGTCGACCATGAGAAAAAGCACAGAGCGGAGCAGTCATTCTTGCATTCATAATTTGCCAAATGTTTTTTAATCATTAGTCAGGTCCTGTTGTCAGATGAGTCACAAGGGAGAAGCCATCATGATGTACTATAATTTAAAGTGTGTTATCCAAAAATCAGCTACAATTGCTCAATTTAGAATTTGTGAGGGAAAGAACCATTTTCTTTCTTTTTAAACTTATCGTATTTTTCGGACCATAATACACACCTAGGTTTTCAAGGAGGAAAATAGGAAAAAAGATTGAAGCAAAAAAATGTAGTCATGAAGCACTGTTATGGGGGATCTGCTGCTGATACTGTTAGGGGGTAATATCCCACAATCTCAAGCGCATTGTGTTTGATGTTCTCCTTAAATAGTGCCTATGACAAATCTGTGACTACCTTTTTTATTACTAAAGCAGTGGAGAGCACAGATTAGTGAATTTACTAAATATAATCCAGTACCAAAACCTTTGGAAGTGTCCCTAAACGAACTTCCAGGTTGTGAGATCCCACAACCCTCAGAGATCACTCTCACCATGAAAGAGTGAGCACTACGACCCCAGCGCTGCATGATCCTTCCTAAGTAGTTCAGTAAAATCTTATAAAAGTATGTGACAGCACTGGATTAGTTGAGAGAGCAATGTCTCGTGCTTAGAGCAGCTGCACAGATTTTTGGGATCCCACTCTGCATACTGAGATCCCACAAAATGGAAAATCGGGCTCTATTTTGCTAGTAACATTTAGGAACATTTGTGAAAAGTTTACTTAATTTACTAAAAAGCGCATCCCCAGATTGGAGATAGGAACATGGTATATAGTTGCATTTCAAAACGTGTTGATTTGTTAATAAATGCTTCTAAAATATATATACTTCATGCCTATCTTTCTCTATTGTGTAGATGTGATGATTTTGCTCAGAACCTCTGGAGCTGAGGCACAACTGTAGACATTTCGCACAAAAATAGTGAGGGGATGTCACAGAGCTGTAACGGCCGGTGGACAATCAAGTGGCAGCGAGTGTTAGAAAATACCAGAGATTGTGTTGTTATCTGACAGTTCTCTGATTCTGCAGCAGCAAACTCTATGACCCTGGGAAACTGTCAGTTTTTCCTCTCAGTTGTCAGCCTCTGACTTCCTTTATAAACCTCACCCTGAGGTGCTTTGGGTGCAGTTGATAGTTGTTCCCGGCTGTGGTCTGCAGCAGTCGTCTCTTTCTGTTGTTCCAGAGACGTCTGTGGTAGCTGCTCCTAAGATAAGTGTTTGATTTTTGCTATGTACTTCGGCTCAGCTGGTAGCATTTATGTTTCCCCTGTATTGTTTCCTTTTGTCACCCTTAGCAATTAGGGGTGTTGACGAAGAGCTCCTACTCTCCATCCTTACTTCGGGCCTATTTCAGGGTTTGCAAGGGGTGAGGTATTCCTGCTTGGCGAAAGGTTCGGAACCTGTATAGGGTTGGTGAGGGCAGGGAGGGTGAGCTGCAACTCATTGTCAGGGGTCACCACTTCACCGTTTCCCTGGTGCATTCTTTTCCCCTTCCCTTTGTATTGTATTATACGGCTTGTATAGCTTCTATCCCCAGCCGTGATGGGAGAATTGAATCGCACTATGCATCCTAGATATGTGGAAGTTGTTAAGACACTCTGGTCCCAATTTATCAAAGCTTTAAAGCCAAAAAAGTGGCACAAAATCTTTGAAAAGTCACAAAAATTTGGATCAATTCATAGTTGTGCCAAATTTTGGCGGCTTTTGGCATTTTCACTCCAAAATTGGCAGAGCTTGGGTGGGACGGGGGTGGGACAGCACAGCTGCTTAAATTCATGATAAGTTGTGGCGTTCCCTATGCCAGAGATCTCACTCCAGTCCCTGAAGGGAGTAATATTTCTTGCATGGCATAAGGAGGCACATACCACTCGTCAAACGCTCCAGATTAATGAAAAGGCATGCACCACTTCATGAATCAGGAGTGGTCCCTCATAAATTGAGCCCATTGTTATAAAAATGATCCCTTTACAAAGGATAATTGTTGTAATAAAAAAACTAAAGGATTTTATATGTCTGATATCCTAGTGGTTATTTTCTCTAGTCTCCCTCCACGGCAGCACACAGGAGGTCAACTCTCCGTCCTAAAAGGGACAGGAAACACAAAGAGGTTAAATAACCCCTCCCCACCTCCCATCTCCAGTGGTGTTCCCGGGCCCTATGGGGGCACAAAGAGATTACCTGCGGTGCTTTCGTGGCTGGTGATGAGAGCGCCGCTCAGTATTTCTTACCAACCGAACAGCTAAGGGCGAAGCTAGCCCGCTTCCTCCTCCATCACTGCTCCCGTCTCCTCTGGATTCAGGATCTGCCTGCCCCTCCTGCGCCTCTTGGAGGTAAAGCGGGGAAGGTGGGATTTCCTGTATACGAGAAAATCAGAGATATGGTTCTTCAAGACTGGGAAGCTCTTCAGAAACACCTTAACATTCCCCGAGAATTGAGAAATAGATTCCTGCTGGAAGAGGACCCCACCAGCTGCTGGGAAGTACATAAAGTGGATGTGCAGGTTGCCAGTGTAGCGAGAAAGACAATTCTCCCTTTTGAAGATTCATTACAACTTAAGGATTCCATGGACCGTAAAATGGACAGCCTCCTTAGAAAATTATGGGAGACCTCCGCAGTTCTCCTTAAGACCGGGGTGGCTTCTACTTGTGTGGCCAGATCCCTGTCCCGGTGGCTGGGTCAACTCGAGGAACATCTCACCCGAGACACACCAAAGTAAGATCTCCTGCCTTCCCTTCCACTTCTCCAGAAAGCAACTGGATTTCTTGGTGACGCTTCAGCTGAGTCCGTCCACGTGGCAGCAAGAAGTGGTGCCCTTTCCAATTCAGCAAGACAGCCCTTTTGGCTTAAACTTTGAAACGGTGATGCGACCTCCAAGGTTAAGCTGTGCTCTATTCCGTTTAGAGGTGAACATGTTTTAAGTCCAGCTCTGGACGAGATTCTGGAGAAGGCAATGGATAAGAAGAAGCTGTTGCCAAAAAAGAAACAACAAAAAAGTCCAATAATCAATCTACCCAGTACCGAGCGAAGGGTAAAACTGTCCCATCTTTATGTCCCAAAAGACCGAAGATCGGAGCCATCACCAGGACCATCAATGACGCCATCAGGATAGGGGGATCGGCTGTCGGCATTTCTCAGTCAGTGGCAGGAGATATCCTTGAATCAATGGGTCATAAACCCCATCAGAGAGGATGTCAAAGTCGAGTTTGCCACATTTCCTCCATGCTGTCTAAAGGTCACATCCTCTCCCTTACAGGGGTCACAAGACACTCTCATGCTCTGCATTCAGAACCTCCAAAAGATAGGGGTTGTCTCCTTGGTACCAGAGCCAGAGGTGGGTCACGGTCATTACTCCCATCTATTCCTAGATCAAAAACCCAACGGCACACCTCGGTTAATTATCAACCTCAGGCCATTAAATCGTCACATCATCTACAGGCGTTTCAAGATGGAGTCGGTCAGATCCACCACGCCCCTCAACGGTCCGGGGTTTTTCATGTCCACAATAGATTTAAAGGATGCATATTATCACGTCCCAATCTTTTACACTCACAAAAGATATTTTCATTTCACAGTCCGTCACAAGAGCCGTCTTCAGCAGTACCAGTTCAACGCGCTCCCGTTCGGTCTCTCTTCTGCACCTCGGGTTTTCACCTAGATAATGGGGGAGGTGGTAGCATTTCTAAGAAATCAGCACATCTGTATAGTTCCCTACATCGACGACTTCATGGTAGTGGCCCCCTCTGCCCAGTTGCTCAACCAACATATGCAAACAACACTCTGGTTACTACGCAGACTTGGATGGGTCATAAACCCTTAAAAGTCAGATCTCCTTCCCTCTATAAGGAAGATCTTCCTCGGAGTGCTGTTGGACTCTGTCAAACAAAAGTCCTTCCTTCCTATCAACAAACAGTTGGGAATAAAGAACAAGGTTTCGTCTCTGCATGGCCAATGCGTTGTCACCCTGAGGTTCGCAATGTCAGTGCTGGGATCTATGACATCGTGCATCACAACGGTGTCCTGGGCTCTGGCCCACTCACACTCCTTACAGGTTCACATTCTTGCATCTTGGGACGGTTTCCAGTGGTCCCTGAACAAGAAAATATCCCTGCCGTGTCTGGTAAAAACATCCTTGCTGTGGTGGATGGTTCCCACCCATCTGCAAAGGGGAGTATATTGGAGTTGAGAGCCATTAGTGACAGTAACCACAGATGCCAGCCAGAGAGGCTGGGGAGCAATCGTCTCTCAAGTTCCCTTCCAAGGCCTCCGGTCCCAGGAAGTCAGCTGACAGTCCTCGAATTACCGAGAGCTGGAAGCCATCTACCAGGCACTCAGAGCAGCGTATCTCATGCTCCAAGGGGCACATGTGATGGTATACTCGGACAATATGACGTTTGTGGCTCACCTTCGTCATCAGGGAAGCACGCGCCACCGGAGCCTGCAAAGTATTTCCGCAATAATATTTTCTTAGGCAGAGTGGCATCTCCTATCACTATCGGCCGTCCATCTCAGAGGCTCTGCAAATACTCAAGCAGATTATCTCAGCAGGAAGGATGTTCCTCCGGGGGAATTTTCCCTGCATCCAGAAGTATTCCACACCTTAGTCCTAAGGGGGGGATTGCCGGAGGTGGATCTCTTTGCGACCCGGCAAAACACAAAAGGTAGAATTTTTTTTTCACTAGATCACAACGATCAGGCACTAGCAGTGGATGCCTTCTCCCTTGGAGGTTTTGACTATCCTTTGCCTTTCCACCAGTTCCGTTACTGCCAAGGATTCTGCAGAAGATAAGATCAGACAGAGTTGCTACCATACTGGTCGCGCCACTGTGGCCCAGGAGAAGCTGGTTTGGGGCCCTTGTCCCCTTATCTCAGGACGGCCCCTTCTTATTGCCTCAGGTTTCCGATCTTCTCCATCAAGGTCCGCTCTTTCACCAAGACCTTAAGAGACTGAACTTGGCAATGTGGCTTCTGAATCCGTTATTCTGAGAGCCAGGGGCCTGTCAGAAAGAATCATTGACACGCTACAGGAAAGCTGTAAACCTGTCACTAATCTTATCTACTTTATAATCTGGAAAACCTTTACCGCCTGGTGCAGTCCTCGAGTACCTGATCTGTTCCATCGAAATGTGGCTCACATCCTGGACTTTCTATAGTCGGTCCTTGAGAAAGGTCTTAGTCCCAGCACTCTTAAGGTCCAGGTATCAGCTTTGAGTGCTTATTTTGATCAAGACCTGGCAAACCATCGCTGGGTAAAACGATTCCTGTCTTCGACGGTCAGATCTTGTCCTAGGAAACTCCTTATAGTCCCTCCCTGGGATCTCAAGCTCCCTTTGAATGTCTGGCTTCCTCATCCTTAAGATTAGTATCCTGGAAAACTGCCTTCTTGATTGCGATCACCACGGCCAAACGAGTGGGCGAGATCCAGGCTCTTACCATATGAGAGCCTTATATGAAGATTCTTGATGATCGAATTGTCTTCTATCTGGATCCTTCCTTTCTCCCAAAGGTGGTGTCGGACTTTCATAAGAACCAGGAAATTATCTTGCCTTCCTTTTGCCAGAACCCAGCTAACCAGAGAGAGATGGACTTTCATTCCCTTGATGTACGTAGAGCAGTGATGCTCTACCTACAAAAGACTGAATCCTTCAGGAAGGATTCCAACCTTTTCATTAAGAGTGTGGGACGGAATACTGGGAAGAAGACAGCCAAGGGCACATTATCCTACTGGATAAAGAACGCTATCAAGGAAGCATACACTACCCAGAGCCTCCTTCCTCCGGATCACTTAACAGCACATTCCACACGGTCGATGTCAGTTTCATGGGCCAAGAGGGCAGACGTTTCCATCGATCAGATTTGCAGAGCAGCTACCTGGTCCTTTGTCCATACATTCGTCAAACATTACCGATTAGACTGTTCTTTCCAATCGGAATTTGGCCTTTGGTCAAAAGGTCCTACAGGCTGTGGTCCCTCCCTAACATTTTTCGTTGGTACTTGTCACGCTCTCCGGCTCCCCTGCCTCGCTCCCCGGCTCCCCTGCCACGCTCCCCGGCTTCCCTGTCTCGCTCCCCGGCTCCTCTGTCAGGCGTCCCCCGCTCCACAGCCTCCAGGCCCCATCACCTGCGGTCCCCAGGCAGCCCGGTCCCCGCTCCCGGCGCCCGTCGGCAGCTTTGCTCCAGCCCGGCTCTCCTGCCTCCTGTTCACCGCTCCCTGCCCTGGCTTCTGGCACCCGGGCCTCGCGCATGCGCATTAGGGCGCGCGCGCGGTCATTGACCCTTTCTTAAAGGGCCAGTGTCCTCCAACAGGATATTGAAGGATCAGGTACTGGGTATATAGGGGGATCCTTTCCAAGTGGGCGGGGCCTGTTCTTCGTGTTTTGCTAAGCTAGGAGTCAGGTCTCCTTGTGTCTTCTGGTATACTTACCTATCTCTCTCCTAGAGCCGCTCCTGCCTCGCCATCCGGTCCTGACGATTCCCGAACCCCGAACGGTGACTGTCCGCCATCCCGTCAGTACATACCATCTCTGATCCCTGTGGTGACCCGTCTTCTCGCTCCGTCGGTTCCGGACTCTGCCTGATAACATCTCGGCCTCCGAACCTGAGCTCCGTCACCCGGACTACCTTCAGTGACTCCGTGGTCCCAGGGACTTCTACACTCCACCCCTTTAAACGGACTGTCCTGCTACCTGTAGTGCTCCAGTGTTCAGCCCAGTGGATCCACCTCCTGGGTCTTCCCGTCCACCTGGCCCTAACAGTACTCCTCCTGTGTGCTGTCGTGGAGGGTGACTAGAGAAAATGGAATTTATCTTACCGTTAATTCGGTTTCTAGGAAACCCTCCACGACAGCACAATTATTCCCTCCCTATCAATTTAATTTTGCTGCATTTTAATGGCTTATTTCTGAAATAAAAGATTTAGACCATTCATGCATTTTGTGGTTACTTGGAAAAACACTGGAGATGGGAGGTGGGTTGGGGTTATTTAACCTCTTTGTGTTTCCTGTCCCTATTAGAGTTAATCTCCTGTGTGCTGCCATGGAGGGTTTCCAAGAAACCGAATTATCGGTACGATAAATTCCATTTTTTGCGCGGCTACCCACAAATTGAGATGAGCGGACCCGCTGGAGTTCGGGTTCAGCTTTTTCAGACTGACTTTATATAAAGTTCAGTTCGGAACCGGATTTGACCAGAACCCCAATGAAAATCACTGATTGGGTATTTCGGTCTTTGCCGACATGCAGCCATAAACAGAGCATTTCCGGGGAGTGAAGTTGGGATTTACACACTACATCCTATACCGATGTGTTTACCCCCTTGTGAAGGCAAGGGGCTCGCACTGTGCTGAGCACCGAGCATACCTAAACACACTGATGCTAGATCGAGTGGTTAGGATACATAAAGCACCCAAACTCTGAACTCGAACACTGATTTTTTTTATAAAGTCTGTGATCGGTACAGATTTTTTTGTTTTGGTTCACTCATCTCTGCCCATAAACCTTTATTACAGTTTAGACTATGGGTGTAGAAGAGACCAGAACTAAAAGGGGTCTATATCTTGGTGAAGAGTAAGTAACAGTTATGATACCTATGATGAAGTTTTGTGAAGGGAATCTGTCACTAAGTGTTTACCCCTTAATTAAAAATCAGAATATAAAGACAGTATCACGCTAGCTACGAGAAAGTACCAAGCAAATGGCGAAAGGGAAGGGAAACCCTGTGTCTAAGGAAGGGGGAGATAGTGGCCCCTGAAAAAGCCTACCACTGGGTCCTGGGTTCCCTCACCGCCCTTGATAGGTACCACACCTATGGACAGAGCCAGATACCTGACTCTAGGCTGACCCTGATCTGGGCCCTTAGTAGGGAGCGGATGGGTGAGCTCTTTGTCAACCCCACTAGGCACTAAAGGACACTCAGGAATACCAAACAAGGGAAAACAATATCTTATCTCTAGACGACTCAGTAAGTTCAGTAAACTGATGCGTGCAAGCCGCCTGTTTGCATCCAGGGCTTGTGAACCACCTCTTCCGACAAGCCTACAACATGAAGTAACCCTCAGTCCATTACACCACTGCGCAACCAGCTCTGTCCTCACCTATTGTACTCTCACCCATTCCCTGTAGACTGTGAGCCCTCGCGGGCAGGGTCCTCTCTCCTCCTGTACCAGTCTGTTTATGTAATGTTCATGATTGCTGGACTTGTTTTTTATGTATACCCTTTTCACTTGTAAAGAGAAATGGAATATATGGTGCTATAATAAGAAATAATAATAATAACAACTGAATAGCACCAGCACAAGTCCAGGGAAAATTAAAGTATTTAAGCCCAAGGGGAAATACAGGTAATTAGCAGCTGAAGGGAAGAGGAGCTCCACTGGGTCCTAAAGGGTAAAGCATGAAAACTCAGCAGAGGATATTCCTAGTACATTGAATACTGACAGAAGGAACAATAGAAAGTCAGGGACCATTTTGCACAGCCAAACGCTGTGAGGCTGTGACCTATTGCCGGACACCACAGGACTGTCTGTCACGGGTGACAGACAGGGACTCTGATTCCAATGATGTGTCATTTTCTCCGCTTCTTGCTGTAGTTTTGATAAAATCACTGTATTATTGCTAGGGAATTATCATTAGAGAACTAGTAAACCTGCTGCCATGTATCCTCCATCTCCATCTCCATCTGCCCTGATTGGCAGCTTTATGTCTATGCTCATTATCCACAGCTGCCAATCAGTGGTGCAGGTGAGGTTATACACAGAGCAGCATTTTGAGAACTGGTAGATCTTAAGCAGATAAAACTGAAAGCAGCCAAGTAAGTGACACATCGCTGGCATCAGGGTCTCTGCTTATACAGGCCGATTGGACACACGTTACAGATATCTTTGTTCTTCCTAATCTATAAAATACATCCCGAAGCCATACATTATTAAATGTTATATGCACTACAGTTCAAAGGTTTGGGGTCCTTCAGACAATTTTGTGTTTTCTATGAAAAATCCTACTTTTATTTACCAGATGAGTTGCATAATGAATAGAGAATATCGTCCAGACAGTGACAAGGTCAGAAATAATGATTTTTACTGGAAATAATAATTTTCTCTTCACATTTTGCTTTCGGCACAGAATGCTCCTTTGCAGAAATTCCAGCTTTGCAGATCTTTGGCATTTATGCTGTTAATTTGCGGAGGTAATCTGGAGATATTTCGCCCCATGCTTCCCCCCACTACACGTTGGATTGGCTTGGTGGACACTTTTTGGTACCATACGGTCATGCTGCTCCCACAACAGCTCTATAGGGTTGAGATCTGGTGACTGGGCAGCTCCATTACAGATAGATACCAGCTGCTGCTACCTTCCCATAATAGTTCATGCATAATTTGGAGGTTGCTTTGAGTCATTGTCCTGTTGTAGGATGAAATTGGCTCCAATCAAGCGCTGTCCACAGGCTATGGCATGGTGTTGCAAAATGGAGTGATAGCCTTCCTTATTCAAAATCCCTTTTACATTGTACATATCTCCCACTTTACCAGCACCAAAGCAGCTCCAGATCATCACATACCTCCACCATGCTTGACAGATGGCGTCAGGCACTCTTCCAGCATCTTTTCAGTAGTTCTGCGTCTCACAAATGTTCTTCTGTGTGATCCAAACACCTCAAACTTCGATTTGTCTGTCCATAACACTTTTTTCCAATCTTCCTCTGTCCAATGTCTGTGTTTTTTTGCCCATATTAATCTTTTCCTTGTATTAGTCAGTCTCAGATATGGCTTTTTCTTTGCCACTCTGCCCTGAAGGCCAACATCCCAGAGTCAATTCTTCACTGTAGACGTTGACACTGGCGTTTTGCGGGTACTATTTAATGAAGCTGCCAGTTGAGGACCTGTGAGGCGTGGATTTTTCACACTAGAGACTCTAATGTACACACACGGCTCTGCTCCTTACACCTCGTACACACACGACTCCGCTCCGTACACCTCGTACACACACGGCTCTGCTCCGTACACCTCGTACACACGCGGCTCCGCTCCGTACACCTCGTACACACGCGGCTCCGCTCCGTACACCTCGTACACACACGGCTCCGCTCCGTACACCTCGTACACACACGGCTCTGCTCCTTACACCTCGTACACACGTGGCTCCGCTCCATACACCTCGTACACACGCGGCTCTGCTCCGTACACCTCGTATACACGCGCGGCTCCGCTCCGTACACCTCGTACACACACGGCTCCGCTCCGTACACCTCGTACACACGCGGCTCTGCTCCGTACACCTCGTACACACGCGGCTTCGCTCCGTACACCTCGTACACACGCGGCTCCGCTCCGTACACCTCGTACACACGCGGCTCCGCTCCGTACACCTCGTATACACGCGGCTCTGCTCCGTACACCTCGTACACACGCGGCTCCGCTCCGTACACCTCGTACACACGCGGCTCCGCTCCGTACACCTCGTACATACACGGCTCTGCTCCGTACACCTCGTACACACACGGCTCCGCTCCGTACACCTCGTACACACACGGCTCTGCTCCGTACACCTCGTACACACACGGCTCTGCTCCGTACACCTCGTACACACACGGCTCCGCTCCGTACACCTCGTACACACACGGCTCTGCTCTGTACACCTCGTACACACACGGCTCTGCTCTGTACACCTCGTACACACACGGCTCTGCTCCGTACACCTCGTACACACACGGCTCTGCTACATCCACACTGTAAACCCCTCCTGACCCCACACATAAACTTCCCCTCATCCAGCACCATGACAACCAGCACAGCAGAGTCCTGCATACACTGAGGAGCTGACCATGTGACCCTGACTCCTCCCCTCCATGTGACATCATCACAGGTCCTGTAAGCACAGAGCAGCCATATATCTAGTGTGCGGCTCTGCAGGTGGAGGTAGGTGCAGGGTATTATATATCTAGTGTGCGGCTCTGCAGGTGGAGGTAGGTGCAGGGTATTATATATCTAGTGTGCGGCTCTGCAGGTGGAGGTAGGTGCAGGGTATTATATATCTAGTGTGTGGCTCTGCAGGTGGAGGTAGGTGCAGGGTATTATATATCTAGTGTGCGGCTCTGCAGGTGGAGGTAGGTGCAGGTTATTATATATCTAGTGTGCGGCTCTGCAGGTGGAGGTAGGTGCAGGGTATTATATATCTAGTGTGCGGCTCTGCAGGTGGAGGTAGGTGCAGGGTATTATATATCTAGTGTGCGGCTCTGCAGGTGGAGGTAGGTGCAGGGTATTATATATCTAGTGTGCGACTCTGCAGGTGGAGGTAGGTGCAGGGTATTATATATCTGTGTGCGGCTCTGCAGGTGGAGGTAGGTGCAGGGTATTATATATCTAGTGTGCGGCTCTGCAGGTGGAGGTAGGTGCAGGGTATTATATATCTAGTGTGCGGCTCTGCAGGTGGAGGTAGGTGCAGGGTATTATATATCTAGTGTGCGGCTCTGCAGGTGGAGGTAGGTGCAGGGTATTATATATCTAGTGTGCGGCTCTGCAGGTGGAGGTAGGTGCAGGGTATTATATATCTAGTGTGCGGCTCTGCAGGTGGAGGTAGGTGCAGGGTATTATATATCTAGTGTGCGGCTCTGCAGGTGGAGGTAGGTGCAGGGTATTATATATCTAGTGTGCGGCTCTGCAGGAGGAGGTAGGTGCAGGGTATTATATATCTAGTGTGCGGCTCTGCAGGTGGAGGTAGGTGCAGGGTATTATATATCTAGTGTGCGGCTCTGCAGGAGGAGGTAGGTGCAGGTTATTATATGTCTAGTGTGCGGCTCTGCAGGTGGAGGTAGGTGCAGGGTATTATATATCTAGTGTGCGGCTCTGCAGGTGGAGGTAGGTGCAGGGTATTATATATCTAGTGTGCGGCTCTGCAGGTGGAGGTAGGTGCAGGGTATTATATATCTAGTGTGCGGCTCTGCAGGTGGAGGTAGGTGCAGGGTATTATATATCTAGTGTGCGGCTCTGCAGGTGGAGGTAGGTGCAGGGTATTATATATCTAGTGTGCGGCTCTGCAGGTGGAGGTAGGTGCAGGGTATTATATATCTAGTGTGCGGCTCTGCAGGTGGAGGTAGGTGCAGGTTATTATATATCTAGTGTGCGGCTCTGCAGGTGGAGGTAGGTGCAGGGTATTATATATCTAGTGTGCGGCTCTGCAGGAGGAGGTAGGTGCAGGGTATTATATATCTAGTGTGCGGCTCTGCAGGTGGAGGTAGGTGCAGGGTATTATATATCTAGTGTGCGGCTCTGCAGGTGGAGGTAGGTGCAGGGTATTATATATCTAGTGTGCGGCTCTGCAGGTGGAGGTAGGTGCAGGGTATTATATATCTGTGTGCGGCTCTGCAGGTGGAGGTAGGTGCAGGTTATTATATATCTAGTGTGCGGCTCTGCAGGTGGAGGTAGGTGTAGGGTATTATATATCTAGTGTGCGGCTCTGCAGGTGGAGGTAGGTGCAGGGTATTATATATCTAATGTGCGGCTCTGCAGGTGGAGGTAGGTGCAGGGTATTATATATCTAGTGTGCGGCTCTGCAGGAGGAGGTAGGTGCAGGGTATTATATATCTAGTGTGCGGCTCTGCAGGTGGAGGTAGGTGCAGGGTATTATATATCTAGTGTGCGGCTCTGCAGGTGGAGGTAGGTGCAGGTTATTATATATCTGGTGTGCGGCTCTGCAGGAGGAGGTAGGTGCAGGGTATTATATATCTAGTGTGCGGCTCTGCAGGTGGAGGTAGGTGCAGGTTATTATATATCTAGTGTGCGGCTCTGCAGGTGGAGGTAGGTGCAGGGTATTATATATCTAGTGTGCGGCTCTGCAGGTGGAGGTAGGTGCAGGGTATTATATATCTAGTGTGCGGCTCTGCAGGTGGAGGTAGGTGCAGGGTATTATATATCTAGTGTGCGACTCTGCAGGTGGAGGTAGGTGCAGGGTATTATATATCTGTGTGCGGCTCTGCAGGTGGAGGTAGGTGCAGGGTATTATATATCTAGTGTGCGGCTCTGCAGGTGGAGGTAGGTGCAGGGTATTATATATCTAGTGTGCGGCTCTGCAGGTGGAGGTAGGTGCAGGGTATTATATATCTAGTGTGCGGCTCTGCAGGTGGAGGTAGGTGCAGGGTATTATATATCTAGTGTGCGGCTCTGCAGGTGGAGGTAGGTGCAGGGTATTATATATCTAGTGTGCGGCTCTGCAGGTGGAGGTAGGTGCAGGGTATTATATATCTAGTGTGCGGCTCTGCAGGTGGAGGTAGGTGCAGGGTATTATATATCTAGTGTGCGGCTCTGCAGGAGGAGGTAGGTGCAGGGTATTATATATCTAGTGTGCGGCTCTGCAGGTGGAGGTAGGTGCAGGGTATTATATATCTAGTGTGCGGCTCTGCAGGAGGAGGTAGGTGCAGGTTATTATATGTCTAGTGTGCGGCTCTGCAGGTGGAGGTAGGTGCAGGGTATTATATATCTAGTGTGCGGCTCTGCAGGTGGAGGTAGGTGCAGGGTATTATATATCTAGTGTGCGGCTCTGCAGGTGGAGGTAGGTGCAGGGTATTATATATCTAGTGTGCGGCTCTGCAGGTGGAGGTAGGTGCAGGGTATTATATATCTAGTGTGCGGCTCTGCAGGTGGAGGTAGGTGCAGGGTATTATATATCTAGTGTGCGGCTCTGCAGGTGGAGGTAGGTGCAGGGTATTATATATCTAGTGTGCGGCTCTGCAGGTGGAGGTAGGTGCAGGTTATTATATATCTAGTGTGCGGCTCTGCAGGTGGAGGTAGGTGCAGGGTATTATATATCTAGTGTGCGGCTCTGCAGGAGGAGGTAGGTGCAGGGTATTATATATCTAGTGTGCGGCTCTGCAGGTGGAGGTAGGTGCAGGGTATTATATATCTAGTGTGCGGCTCTGCAGGTGGAGGTAGGTGCAGGGTATTATATATCTAGTGTGCGGCTCTGCAGGTGGAGGTAGGTGCAGGGTATTATATATCTGTGTGCGGCTCTGCAGGTGGAGGTAGGTGCAGGTTATTATATATCTAGTGTGCGGCTCTGCAGGTGGAGGTAGGTGTAGGGTATTATATATCTAGTGTGCGGCTCTGCAGGTGGAGGTAGGTGCAGGGTATTATATATCTAATGTGCGGCTCTGCAGGTGGAGGTAGGTGCAGGGTATTATATATCTAGTGTGCGGCTCTGCAGGAGGAGGTAGGTGCAGGGTATTATATATCTAGTGTGCGGCTCTGCAGGTGGAGGTAGGTGCAGGGTATTATATATCTAGTGTGCGGCTCTGCAGGTGGAGGTAGGTGCAGGTTATTATATATCTGGTGTGCGGCTCTGCAGGAGGAGGTAGGTGCAGGGTATTATATATCTAGTGTGCGGCTCTGCAGGTGGAGGTAGGTGCAGGGTATTATATATCTAGTGTGCGGCTCTGCAGGTGGAGGTAGGTGCAGGGTATTATATATCTAGTGTGCGGCTCTGCAGGTGGAGGTAGGTGCAGGGTATTATATATCTAGTGTGCGGCTCTGCAGGTGGAGGTAGGTGCAGGGTATTATATATCTAGTGTGCGGCTCTGCAGGTGGAGGTAGGTGCAGGGTATTATATATCTGTGTGCGGCTCTGCAGGTGGAGGTAGGTGCAGGGTATTATATATCTAGTGTGCGGCTCTGCAGGTGGAGGTAGGTGCAGGGTATTATATATCTAGTGTGCGGCTCTGCAGGTGGAGGTAGGTGCAGGGTATTATATCTAGTGTGCGGCTCTGCAGGTGGAGGTAGGTGCAGGGTATTATATATCTAGTGTGCGGCTCTGCAGGTGGAGGTAGGTGCAGGGTATTATATATCTAGTGTGCGGCTCTGCACGTGGAGGTAGGTGCAGGGTATTATATATCTAGTGTGCGGCTCTGCAGGTGGAGGTAGGTGCAGGGTATTATATATCTGTGTGCGGCTCTGCAGGTGGAGGTAGGTGCAGGGTATTATATATCTAGTGTGCGGCTCTGCAGGTGGAGGTAGGTGCAGGTTATTATATATCGCCTCCATACTCCACGGCGCTGTACACACTATTATCACCGTCACGCTCTCTATAGACTTTCCTCACACTCGCGGTCAGTGTTGGCCTCGGATGGCAGAGCCCCTCCTGTAACACTGACTCTGGGGGGCTGCTCAGCTCCGGGCAGATGTCCCCTTCCCCTCAGTCACATATTTCCCGCTGCTTCTATATAAGAATACACTGGACAGTTCGGTAAATGATGATCAGATCCTTTATAGCGAATCAAGTGTATTGTGCCAACTACTGCTCATATATAGGGGCCGGGGTCCATTCCTGCAGAGGGGCCCACCCGGGAATTCTCCTCTCCTCCTGTGGGCCAGTCCGAGGTTGACTGCGTTTCCAATTTTACATCTGAAAAATCAACTTTCTCTGATGCTTCGTGTTTCACCCATTATTAAGAATGTTTGTCCCTTCGCATCGGGCAATTTTTCATTTGTGCATTTTATTATTTGTCTGTGTCTATTTCTATTAATTTGTGGTTAGAAAGAATCAAAACTTTGTCAAATAAATTAGTCGTGCTTTTTTTTGTTATTTTTCCTGATTTAGAACCTGTTGTTTTAAGTTGTTGACTTATTTTTTTTCAAACCATTTTAGGACACAAACAACATTTTAACCCCTTCACGACCTATGACGGATACATCCGTCATGGTGCCCTGGTACTTAAAGATCCATGACTGATATATCCGTCATGGCAAAATCGCGGCCCCGGAGCCCCGGTGACCGCGATCGGTGTGCAAAAACTGCAGATTCGGGAAGGAGAGGACCTGTACCTGACCTCAGGAGGGGTGGTGTCTCCTCCCCGGACCTACAGAGGCTGTGATTGGCTGAGCGGCGTTTGTCAGCCAATCACAGCCAGTGTAATGTTTCTGCCATTCATTGAAAATGGCTGAAACATTGAAACTCAGCTATGATTAGTGCAGCTATAGCACTGCTCATTGGCTGGAGCAGGGTGAGCTTTCCTGCACCCTCTCCCAGCTCTGATTGGAGAGATCGGCCTTGTGACCGATCTCTCCAATCACCGTTCTGTTCTGGGACTGGTGATCTGTAGGTGAACGCTCTCCCCAGCTTCTCCGTCCGTGGAAGCTGAGGAGAGCGATCCCTGGGGTGCCCAAAGGTAAGTCACTGCCCCCGATCCACCGCTGTTCCTGATCATCCACCGCCGCAGCCACTACCCCAGCTTATCCGCCGCCCTCCATATGCTGCGCCCGTGCATCGCCGCTGCTCTGCTCCTTTTTCTGCCCCCCTGCATCTGCCATCGTCCCCCCCCCCTGCATCTGCCGTCACCCCCCCTGCATCTACCGCCGCCAACCCCCATCTGCCACTGCCCCCCTGCATCAGCCACTGCTCCCTGCATCTACCTCCGCTGTCCCCCATCTGGCACTGCCCCCCTGCATCAGCCACTACCCCCCTGCATCAGCTACTGCCCCCTGCATCTGCCACTGCCGCCCTGCAACTGCCACTGCCCCCCTGCATCTGCCGCCACACTCCATCAGCCGCTGCGCCCCTCCCCGATCTGCTGCCCGCACTCTCCCTTCCTATTCATCTGCTGCCTCCTCTCCCCCTCTCGGATCTGCTGCCTCCTCCATCTGCTGTGATCCTGCTGCCTGGATCCATCCTGTAAGGTAGCTATCCCCAATCTCACCTCCCACTCCCCTTCCACCCTGCCCCCATCCTCTGCCGCTCCTGCATCCATTGCGCCCTCTCCCATCCTCTTCCGCTCCTCCATCCGCCACGCCCTCTCCCATCCTCCGCCGCTTTTCCATCCGCCATGCCCTTTCCCATCCTCCGCCGCTCCTCCATCTGACGCGCCCTCTCCCATCCGCCGCCGCTCCTCCATCTGACGCGCCCTCTCCCATCCGCCGCCACTCCTCCATCCTCTGCACTCACTCCCATACTCCATCCATCCTTTTTTCCATCCCACCTAGTCCCCCCCCCTTTTGCAGCACGTGCAGTCATCCTGATTTTTTTTCTGTAAACTAAGAAAGAAATACAAATAAACTTAGTTGAGGGCTAGTAAAATGATACTGTAGTAATCCTCAACTACAGTATTTTTTACTAAATATTGTAAGGGTCAGCCCAGTGCCACACGTGAGAGCGATGCACGAGTCTCGCATCGCATCATCCGGCACGGTCTCTCTCTTCCAGACAGGAGTGTGCGGCTGTGCTGGATGATGCGATGCAAGATTCGTGCATCGTTCTCATGTGTGTCACTTGCCTTAGTGTCCATTGCAGGCGCTTATTTTTTATTTTTTTTTTACTGACGTCCGTATTTTTTATTTCGCCAAACTAATATTTTTTTTGTATGGGGGGGTCTAGTTTCCAAAATGGGGTCACATGTGGGGGAGCTCCACTGTTTCGGCACATCAGGGGGATCTCCAAACGCAACATGGAGCGGCTAACGAGTCCAGCTAATTTTCCATTTAAAAAGTCAAAAGATGCTCATTCCCTTGGTCCAGAGATGGCGTCAGCACCCGGCATACCCGGGCAAATGCCAGGGCCCTGGAGAGCCGGGGGGCCCACTCGGCCTCGTCAGTTTTGGTGCACCTTGGCCTGGGCCCACTCGCCTTAGTTCTGCTGCCCCCGGGCCGAGTTCTGGGGACCGCAGTCCTCGGCAGGAATCTGCGGCGCCGTCCCTTTGAGGCATGCAGACTTCCTGGTTTGAACTTCATCTGTGGGCGGAGCTACCGACGGCATCCTGCTCAGTCCCACAGATGAAGGAGGCGCAGTGCCAGCCAGCGACCCCCAGCACAACACTTCTTTCCGACGCTGTGTGGGCCCCCTCTCCACCGTGATCGAGCAGTATGTGCCCTCCCCGCCCCCCGATTTATGGGCCCGGTGAGCTGTATGGGCTTCTCCCCCCCTAGGTGTATGCCCTGCCCCCCCGGTGCCGTATGTGCTGGCCCCCGGTGCCATATGTGCTGGCCCCCGGAGCTGTGTGTGTGGGCCCTGCAGAGCCGCGTGTGTGGGCCCCCCAGAGGCACGTGTGTGGGCCCCCCAGAGGCACGTGTGTGGGCCCCCCAGAGGCGCCTGTATGGGTCCCCCAGAGCTGCGTGTGTGGGCCCCCCAGAGCCACGTGTGTGTCTCTGTATGTATGCAGCAGAGCTATGTGTGTATGTATGTAGCAGAGCTATGTGTGTATGTATGTAGCAGAGCTATGTATGTATGTAGCAGAGCTTTGTATGTATGTAGCAGAGCTATGTATGTATGTAGCAGAGCTATGTATGTAGCAGAGCTATATGTGTATGTATGTAGCAGAGCTATGTGTGTATGTATGTAGCAGAGCTATGTGTGTATGTAGCAGAGCTATGTGTGTCTGTATGTATGTAGCAGAGCTATGTGTGTCAATATGTAGCAGAGCTATGTGTATATGTATGTAGCAGAGCTACGTGTGTATGTATGTAGCAAAGCTATGTATGTAGCAGAGCTATATGTATGTAGCAGAGCTATGTGTGTATGTATGTAGCAGAGCTATGTATGTAGCAGAGCTATGTGTGTATGTATGTAGCAGAGCTATGTGTGTATGTATGCAGCAGAGCTATGTGTGTATGTACTGTATGTAGCAGAGCTATGTGTGTATGTATGTAGCAGAGCTATGTGTGTATGTATGTAGCAGAGCTATGTGTGTATGTATGCAGCAGAGCTATGTGTGTATGTATGCAGCAGAGCTATGTGTGTATGTATGTATGTAGCAGAGCTATGTATGTAGCAGAGCTATGTATGTATGTAGCAGAGCTATGTATGTATGTAGCAGAGCTATGTATGTATGTAGCAGAGCTATGTGTGTCTGTATGTATGTATGTAGCAGACCTATGTGTGTCTGTATGTGTGTATGTAGCAGAGCTCCAAAACAGTAGTTTTCTGCCACATATGAAGAATCAGCGTACTCAGGACAAATTGGCCAACAAATTTTGTGGTCCATTTTATCCTGTTAAACCTGTAAAAATTAAAAAATTGAGCCTAAAATAATATTTTTGTGGCAAAAAAGTACTGTTTTTTGGCTCAATGTATGAAGCACGTGAGGGTTCAAAGTGCTCATTTCCCATCTAGATTTATGCCATGGGGGGGCTAGTTTCCAAAATGATGTAATTTGTGGGGGAGCTCCATTGTTTAGGCACCTCAGGGGGTCTCCAAACGCAACATGGCATCCGCTAATGATTCCAACCAATTTTGCTATAAAATGATGCTCTTTCTCTTCAGAGCCCCACTGTGCGCCCAAACAATTACTTTCCACCACATATGAGGTATCGGTGTACTCAGGAGAAATTGCACAATACATTTTAGTGTTCCTTTTTCTCCTGATACCCTTGTGGAAAAAAAACCTACCTAGTTGAAATAACGATTTCGTGGTAAAAAAAAATAAATATTTTCAAGGCTCAACATTCTAAACTTTTGTGAAGCCTCCAGGGGTTCAAAGTGTTCACTAAACATCTAGATAAATTCCATGAGGGGTCTAGTTTCCAAAATGGGGTCACTTGTAGGGGAGCTCTATTGTTTAGGCACCTCAGGGGGTCTCCAAACGCAACATCGCATCCGCTAATTATTCCAGACAATTTTGCTTTCAAAAATTCAAATGATGCTGCTTCCCTTCCGAGCCCTGCTGTGCGCCCAAACAATTGATTTCCACCACATATGAGATATCGGTGTACACAGGAGAAATTGCACAATTAATTTTATGGTGCCTTTTTTCTGATACCCTTTTGTGAAAATGCTAAATTTTATGGCTAAAGTAACATTTTTGTTTAAAAAAAAGTAAAATTTTCATTTTGTTTCCTTCCACATTGCTTTGATTGCTGTGAAACTCCTAAAGGGTTAATAAACTTCTTGGATGTAGTTTTGAGTAGAGTGAGGAGTGCAGATTTTAGAATGGGGTCACTTTTGGGTATTTTATGTTACCGAAGCCTCTCAAAGTCACTCCAAATGTGATGTGGTACCTAAAAATGTATTTCTGTAAATTTTGTTGGAAAAATGAAAAATTGCTGATGAACTTTGAACCCTTCTATCTTCCTAACGAAATTTATTTTTTTTTTTTTCAAAAATTGCGCTGGTGTAAAATAGACATGTGGGAAATGTTATTTAGTAACTATTTTGTCTTACATATCTCTCAGATTTATGGGTAAAAAATTTCACATTTTGAAAATTGCGAAATTTTCAAAATTTTCACCAAATTTCCATCATTTTTACAAATAAATGCAAAACATATCGTCCTAAATTTACCACTGACATGAAGTACAATATGGATAGTTCTTTTGGTCTAATATAGCGCAATGAGGATATTTGCTGGTATTAGTTATTTGAACTTTATTAATCAGGCACTCCTATTATTACAACGCGTTTCAGCAGAATTGCTTTCATCAGGTATAATAGGAGACTGCTCCTATTATACCTGATGAAAGCAATTCTGCTGAAACGCGTTGTAATAATAGGAGTGCCTGATTAATAAAGTTCAAATAACTAATACCAGCAAATATCCTCATTGCGCTATATTAGACCGAAATAACTATCCATATACCCCCTCCCTATTGGGAATCGGTAATAGCTGCAAAGGACCTGCTGACATTTCAAAAAAATCCAGCTGGCCAGCTGGAGGATTGAGGAACAAAAACCTGAATTCCATGGTGCCGGTGGAAATCAGTAGCCGACAACGATACCCCAAATCTGGACTCTTGAAGCCTGGACACCGGATCTGTTCGGAGGAACTCCAGACTGATAAACTGACACTGAAGTTGTGCGGGGGCGCACAACCAACAAAGGTGAGCAATTCTAATATTATTAACGCTAAAAGGATTCCACGGGTGCTTCTCATAGTGCGCTTGTTTTATTATCTAATGAAGTACAATATGTCCCGAAAAAAACAGTGCTAGAATCGCCAGGATCCGTTGAAGCGTTCCAGAGTTATAACCTGTCAAAGTGACACTGCTCTTACAGACCTGTTATTTTTTCTCCTACTCTGCACTCACTACCTGTATTAATTGCACCTGTGTGACCTCGTTACCTGTATATAAGACACCTGTCCACACACCCAGTCACACTCCAACCTCTCCAGCATGACCAAGACCAAAGAGCTATCTAAGAACAGCAGGATCAAAATTGTAGACCTGCACAAGACTGGGATGGGCTACATTACAATAGACAAGCAGCTTGGTGAGAAGGCAACAACTGTTAGTGCAATTATTAGAGAATGGAAGAAACACAACATGACTCTCAAGCTTGGTCCGGGGCTCCTTGCAAGATCTTGCCTCATGGGGTAAGGATGATTCTGAAAAAGGTCAGGAACCAACTTAGAACTCCACTGGAATACCTGGTCAATGACCTAATGACAGCAGGAACCATAGTCTCAAAGATTACCATTAGTAACACACTACACCGTCCTGGATTAAAATCCTCCTGCTCATGCCAGCTCATGTCCAGGCCTTTGTGAAATTCGCCAAAAACCGTCTGAATGATCCAGAGGAGGCATCAGAGAAGATCATGTGGTCAGATGAGACCAAAATAGCACTTTTTGGTATCAACTCCACTCGTCGTCTTGGAGGAAGAAGGATGAGTACAACCCCAAGAACATTGTCCCAACCATGAAGCATGAAGTAAAACGGGATTGTGTCCAGCGCTCCGGAGTGAAGGATTTTCCCCAGCAGGTTTAAGATTTCCAAGTTTTATTTTCACAATATGTGCTTAAAAAATGATGATTTACATCATGGGCGAGACATCCTCTATACCAGTGTTTCTCAACTCCAGTCCTCAAGACCCACCAACAGATCATGTTTTCAGGTTTTCCTCAATCAGGTTTTCAGGATTTCCTTAATGTTGCACAGGTGATGGAATTATCCCCTGTCTAATATTAAGGAAAACCTGAAAACATGATCTGTTGGTGGGTCTTGAGGACTGGAGTTGAGAAACACTGCTCTATACAGAGTAGAGGAGGATATGACAAGGACATACAACCATGAAGCATGGGGATGGAAACATGATAATTAGGGGGTGCTTTTCTGCAAAGGGTACAGGACAACTGCACCGTATTGAATGCAGGATTGATGGGGTCATGTATCACAAGATATTGTCTAACAACCTCCTTCCCTCAGTACAAACATTGAAAAATTAAGCAAAGGGAGAAAAAAGGAACAGCACTCACCGGTAATTGCTGTGAAGTATTCAGGTTTATTTCATGGTCGGAGGATACATGCTTCGGCGTTACAGGGAGGGAATGAGGATGGTTAGCACAAAAAGACTACGGCCGTTTCGCCCCTGTAGGTGGGGCTTCGACGGGTCTTTGAAGACCTGTCGAAGCCCCACCTACAGGGGCGAAACGGCCGTAGTCTTTTTGTGCTAACCATCCTCATTCCCTCCCTGTAACGCCGAAGCATGTATCCTCCGACCATGAAATAAACCTGAATACTTCACAGCAATTACCGGTGAGTGCTGTTCCTTTTTTCTCCCTTTGCTTAATGTCTCATGCTCTGATGCTTTTGGAACAAGCACCCCGTAGCTGTATTCAGTATAGTCCGACCTGGAAGTTTTCTCTTGTCACAGCAGAGATCAATAGCACCGCGTGTGCTTTCTGCAACTAGCCGCTGGTTGTTTGATGTGGACAGTCCTCAGTGGAAGTAGTGCCCCGCAAATCCTTCTTGTTATTACTACAAACATTGAAAATGTTTCATGGCTGGGTCTGGCAGCATGATATTGATCCAACACACACAGCGAGGGCAACTAAGGAGTGTCTCTGTAAGCAGAATTTTCCTTTTCCCCATGACAGCACCACCAGAAAGAGAGGTTGTAACAGTGTGTCCCTCCCCCGCCTGTGCTCATGGTGTAATAATCTGTCTCTCCTTGACTGTCCTGTATGTACTACTGGTGGGGATTGTTTGTTCTTCTCAGCATGGGACTTCTCCAATCCACAACTTGGTAAACAGAACAGAGCCAGGAGTCTGAAGTCCATTCATGTATCAATTGTCATTAAATGTCCAGGCGGAGTTGGGCCCACCTTAGGGGCTGATCCCAGGAGAGCTGAACAATGAGACCCATGTTAGTTCATTTAGTTGGATCTCGGCTGGAGAAGGACTAGGATCTATAGCTGAGGCTGGATCCTAGAGCCTGTATATGGACTGTCACAGATTGGAGATCAGTGGCCACGTGGGATTGTGTTTTGTTGTTCACCCTGTTGGACTCAAGGATCTCCTATAAGGACCATTGCCATAATTTCCCTGGCGTTGGAATACCGAGAGGCGCCCCTGGATCTTTTTGTTTTGTTGTGGACTCCTTGCAAACTTTAAGGATTTAAATTTATGTTTGGTGCTTTATCTTTGTGGTTCCGATAAAGCCCTTTGGATTGTTGCTTAGCCTGGCGTCCCTCACAGAGGTCCACCAATCTTAGGAAAAGAAAACCACAGAAATAAAAGGGCAGTACCTCTCCTCCAAATCAGTTTGGTTTCCTGTCCCAAGATGGGAGACCCAGAGTCCATCTGTGTAAGCAGCGGTGAAGATGGCGGTATCCAGGGGTTGAACCGACACTGGCAGAACAGCTTACCTGCTGTGGTGTCGGAGCTAAACCTCGGAAGCGTCCCCTCAGGGCCGTGGTCCCCTGCGGTAGTGAGCGCGAACATGGTAGGGTCCAGGAGAATCCTCTGCCCAGGCGCTGTCTGCGTAAATGCTGGGCGACCTATAGGTGCAGCCAGTGGTTCAAACTCGCCGGACGAAGATCCAGGGGCGCAGGAGGATTCTCTCAAGATGCTGTCCAGGACTGAGCACCCGCCATGCAGCCCTCAGAAGGCTGGCGGTTCAATCATGCCGGAGGAAGTTCCAGGAGTTTGTGCTGGCGTCAGCAGTCATGGCCGTATAATGGTAACAGGTAACCGGTTTGTGCATCTGCACATGTGCGGAGTCCGGAACATGGCAGCGCCCATGAAGAAACATCCAGAGGAGGCCATAAGGATAAAAGGATCTGCAGCTGGGGTAAGAGGCGCTTATGCCTTCCTCCAGCAATGGAGGACCAGCTGCAGCAGAAGCAAATGCGCTCCAGCAGCCGTGCCAGCCAGAAGTACAAGGATTTGCGGACGGTGGATTCCGGTGATCTGGTGCAGACTCCCGATCCAGTACCTCCCTTTTTACTGCAGAGTGGTAAGTAGACTTCGGTTCATCCGGCTAACTGGGGTTCCGCTTATTTTTTGTCTTCCCATGTCCCATAGAAAGTAGCCCGGAAGAGGTTGATCAAAACTAAAATTAGAAAAGGAATTCTGTGTAACACCTCATTACCACCTGGGACACAGAATTATGCAGGAATTGCATTCTGGAAACTATTAGAGAGGATACCCCAGACCACACCTCTAATCTCAGAGGTATAATCAAGGCTGAGGTAAAGGAGTCCTTTCCGTCTCGGAACCCAAGAGGTTGAAGAGAGTTGTGTCCCAGGACTCAGACTCCGGGGAATCATCAGAGTCAGAGGAAGACTCAGGTTCTACTGTTTCTTCACCTTCCTCGTCATCTTCTTCAGAAGAGTTCCCAGGTGGAAGACCTTGCTTCCCAAAAGTTAGCCGGATAGTTAAGGCGGTTAGATTGACGATGGGGCTGATGGACATTAAGGATCCTGAATCCCTGGAGGACCTTGTGTTTGGATGTCTGAAAGAGAGGAAGAGATGGTCCTTCCCAATTAATGATAAGGTCAAACAGGTAGTGGAGGAGCAGTTGAAGAATCCGGACAAGAGTGCCACACTGTCCTCTTCCTTCAAGAGGAACTACCCCTTTGAAGAATCAGAAGCCGCCTGTTGGGACAGAAGCCCTAAAATTGATGTAGCGGTAGCCAAAGCAGCAAAGAAGTCTTCCCTCCCATTTGAAGATTTGGGGTGCCTAAAAGATCATCTTGATAGAAATGCGGACGGCTACGTGCAGGGCTCCTGGGAGGTGTTGGCTGGGGCCCTGAGACCAGCTATTGCTAATGCCTATGTGACAAGATCCCTAATGGTGTGGCTGCAGCAGGTAGAGACTCAATTAAAAAAATGACATTCTGAGGGATAAAATTTTCTCCTCCCTACCTCTGGCTCAAGGAGCGGCGGACTTCCTGGCGGATGCTTCAGCCAACTCCATCAGACCGTCAGCAAAGTCGGCGGCACTATCTAATTCCACCAGGAGAGGCTTAAAAGGTGGCCGGGAGATGACCAGTCTCAATATAAACTTTATTCCATCCCCTGCAGAAGAGACTTCTTGTTTGGGAAAGCCTTGGATGAGATTTTGGATAAGGCTGGAGATAGTAAAAAAAAAAATTCCCAGTTTCTCCTCAACTCAATTTAGGTGTCATTCCTTTCGGAAATGAAAATACCCCAGGAGGAAGCCCCTCAGAGGGCAGGATTCCTGGAAAGATTGTAGGAAGAGGCACCCAGGCTTTATGTTTAGTAGTCCTTCCACGGAAAGCAAAAATCAACCCAGTGACATCATGACCCAGGTGGGACAAAGGTAGTAGGAGACTACTTTTTCCATACCTTGGAAAAGATGACTTCCAACGACTGGCTTAAGCGAGTAATAAGGCAAGGGCTCAGGTTAGAATTTAATTCGACCCCCAAGGGGTCATAAATAATAGCATCGCTCAGCAAGATGGAGGAGAGACGAGATATTAGATCTCCACAAAGGAGTCCTGGTGGAAGTCCTTAAGGAAGAGTAGCGCAGGGGATACTACTCCCGCCTCTTCCTTGTTCCATAACCAGACTGTTCCTACCGGACAATAATCAATCTGCGGGGGCTAAACAAACACCTAGTGCACCATCTTTTCAAGATGGAATCAATAACATCAGCAATAAAAATGCTTTTCCTAAATTTCTACATGGGGGTATTAGACCTCAAGGACGTGTATTACCATGTCCCTATTCTTCAATCTCATCAGAAGTTCCTGAGAGTAGCCCTCCCTTGGCAAGGAGAGTTAGGTATTTTTTAATTCAGGGCTCTACCCTTTGGTTTAGCCATTGTCCCAAGAGTATTCACCAAAGTGGTGGAAGATACTATTATGCCTTACGTGGATGATTTTTCGATAGTAGGACACTCAGAAGAACATTGCAGTGCCCAGATCCAGTTAGTAACCAAGATCCTGGCAGACCTGGGGTGGCTATTAAATCTAAAAAATCAAGGCGACAACTATTAAAAGTACAGTCCTTTTTAGGACTGATTCTGGCTTCCCAGTCTCGGTTATGCTACTTGCATACAGAAAAGATCCTCAACATCCAGACCTTGGTGTCCTCCAGGATAAGAGAGCTAATTACGACCCTCAGGAGAGTCATATGTTTACTGGGATCCCTGACATCCTGCATCCCCACAGTGTTATGGGCACAGATCCACTCTCGTCCCCTGCAGTAGGAGGTGCTAAGAGCTAAAAAAAAAAAAAAAATTGGTTAGGGGGGTTCTCAGAAGAAAGGGTCTTAGACCCTCTGCAGTGGTGGTTAAATACCAAAAACCTGTCAGCAGTGGTCCCTTGAGTAGTTCAGGTCTCAGACATCATTACTACAGACTTGAGTGCATTTGGCTGTGGGGCCCATCTAAGAGGATAGTAGCCCAGGGGAAGTAGAGCTTCCAGGAGAGTCAGGTTTCTGCCAATATAAAGGAATTATTGACTGTGGGAAGAGCCTTAAAGACATTTCTTTCTCTCTTACAGGGCCACCATGTCTGCTTTATGTCAGACAACAGGGTGTCTGTGTCTTATCTGAACCACCAGTTGGGCATTCGGTCTCTCGCCCTAATGAACGCAGCTCAGGAATTTTTATCCTTAGCAGAGTCATTCTATTTCGCTTTCAGCTCTGCACATAACAGGCCTTCAAATGTAACTGCAGATTTTTTGAGCCGGAATCTGTTCCGACAGGGGGAGTGGTCCCTGAACTTGGGAGATAGTAGAACTTTGGAGGTCCCCGATGGTAGACCTATTTGTCAGATGAGCCAACAAAAAAGTAGACCAGTTCTGTTCCCTGAATCCCCGTGAGGATCCTTCGGTGGTAGATGCCTTCCAGATTCATTGGGTCTTGGGCCTGCTTTATATCTTTCCCCCACTCGTGCTGATTCCAGTGGTTCTCAGGAAAATCTGGGAGGATCAAGCAACGGTAATTTTGATCACCTCCTTCTGGCCCAGGAGGCCTTGGTTTTTCTGGCTAAGAAAACTGTCTCTTTCAGAACCATGGATTCTTCCAGAGATCCTGAACTTTCTCTCTCAGGGCCCGGCTTTTCACCCTTAGGGTGGCTTTACATGCTGCGATATCCCGCCCGATATCGCTAGCATGCGACCCACCCCCATCGTTTGTGCGAAACGGGCATATCACTGCCCTTCACGCACAAAATCCGGCACCCCCGTCACACATACTTACCTGCATAGCAACGTCGCTGTGACCGGCGTACCGCCTCCTTTCTAAGGGGGCGGTCCGTTCGGCGTCAGAGCGACGTCACTAAGTGGCCGCCCAATGAAAGCGGAGGGGCGGAGATGAGCGGGACGTAACATCCCGCCCACCTCCTTCCTTCTGCATTGTGGCCGGAGGCAGGTAAGGAGATGATCATCGTTCCTGCGGCGTCACACGTAGCGATGTGCACTGCCGCAGGAACGAGGAACAACTTTGCCCCTGCGACAGCAGCGATAACTGGCAGCCGACCCCCATGTCAACGAGGAGCGATTTTGGACGTTTTTCCAACGATCCAAAATCACTCCTAGGAGTCACACGCTACGACATTGCTACAGCGGCCGGATGTGCGTCACAAAATCCGTGACCCCAACGAGATCGCTGTAGCGAAATCGTAGTGTGTAAAGCCCGCTTTAGGTTCCAGGCCTACATTTGACAGACTGGAATTTGAGAGAGGCCTGTTACTGAGCCGCGGATTCTCCGGAAATCTGGTCTCTACTCTTTTGCAGAGCAGGAAGCCAGTTACCACTAAGAGCTATGGCAGGATCTGGAGGACGTTCCTCTCTTCCTCGAAAGAGCAACCTGAGGGGAAAGTTCCTTTGGGTTCCATCCTAGAGATTTTACAGAAAGGTTCAGGTTTCAGCCTTGAGAGCCCTATTCAAATATGATTTAGCAGGGCATACTTGGGTCAGGAGGTTTTTAAAGTCTTGTCAGAGAGCAGTCTCGCTCCCTTCCCTAAAAATTCATCCTTGGGATTTAAACGTATTGCTGGATTGCGAACCCCTAGCTCAAGCCCTTATAAAGCTCCTCAGTCTAAACCCTATCTTTCTAGTAGCGGTGACCTCAGCCAAGAGAGTGAGCAACCTACAGGCCCTATCCTCCAATCTTCCATACACCCAAATTTCAGAGGATAGGATCAGAACCTGAACAGACCCTGCGTATTTACCCAAGGTTGCCAAGTCCTTCCATATATCCCAGGAAATAATTCTGCCTTCTTTTTGTGCCTTCCCCAAGAAACAGGAAGAGGAAAGCTGCATACCCTGGATGTTAGAGATGCACTGATTCAGTACTTAGAGACTACTACAGCGTGGAGGAGGAGTCGAGCATTGTTTATTTGTTTATAGGGGGCTAGGAAAGGCCTGGTAGCCTCTAAAAGTACTTTAGCAAGATGGGTCAAGAAAGTAATTAGTGTAGCCTATGTAGCCCAGAACATTCCAAGTCCCAAAGGCATGACAGCTCACACCACCAGAGCGGTGTTGACTTCCTGGGCTGAAAAGACGGAGGTACCTATTGACCAATTTTGTAAGGCTGCAACTTGGTCTTCCCCTTGCATCTTTTTTAATTACTATAGATTGGATTTTTCTTCCATGGTGGATTTAATGTTTGGTAGAAGGGTTCTACAAGTGGTGATTCCCTCCGTAAGGTGCTTGAATCAATCAAAATCTCTCTAGTGGTGCTTTCATGGTGGAAGAGAAAAATGAAAATTACTTATCGGTAATGTTTTGTTTCCAGCGCCCATGACAGCACCATTGCTTCACCCTCTGCTTAGTTTTGGTTGTGTAGGGTCGAGGTGCTACATCTTAGTTTGTTATGTGTTGGTGGAGGTTTATATTAATATTGTTTCCTGGTATTCCTCTCTTGCTCTGTAACCTAACTGCTGCGGGGGAGAGGTATCGCCCTTTTATTTCACTGGGTTTCATGTCCTAAGATGGATGGACCTCTGTCTCTGGTGGTACTGTCATGGGCTCTGGTAAAAAATATTACCAGTAAGTAATTTTGATTTTCAAGGTATTTTCCACACTCTGTGTGTATGTGTTTGTTTGTATGTGTTTGTGTGTGTGTGTGTGTGTGTATGTCTGTGTATGTGATAGATAGATATATATATTACAGTGTAACAGTATATATATATATATATATATATATATATATATATATATATATATATATATATATATATATATATATATATATATATATATATATATATATATATATATATATATATATATATAATGTGATGCCCTGGGCAAGCCAGGGGTCACAGGTCATGACACCACCAAACACCCCACATTCCCTGCAGGCACACCAAGATCAGAACACAAATCCTTGTTGCCTTCCTCCAGGGGCTGATGTCCACACCAGGGGGTGGGCCAGGCGGTTGGCTCCGCCCACCGAGGAGTTCACAGCCCTGGAGGCGGGAAAACCAGGCAGTTTAGTTTGGGATTTGAAGGAAGTGAGAGGGAAGTGGTAGAGGAGCAAGTGAAAGGAGCTGAAGTGAAGTAGAGTGACAGAGCCTGAAGTTGGTCTGGGTGTGTGCCCCGGACTGAGACAGCAAGGTTAGCAGACGGCGGTGACCGTCTGCAGGAGTCTCCTATTGGAGTCTACCGTAAGGACCGTGGACGGGTGGTGGCCCGGCGGTACCGGACCGGTACACAAAGAGAAGCCAGCACCATTGGCAGGGGCCTTTTGGATCCCGGCAAGGCTTGGAGTCGCCGTACAATTTGCCAAATCCGTCAGTGAAGGGGACCTCCGGGTCTCCCAACAGCCAAAGTCCCGATTGAAGGCAACCGTCCAACCATATTGGAGAGACACCGCCACCGCCAAGGCACCAGTTTCTCAGGGCCAGCGCCTGCGGGCAAAAGAAGGGCTCCTCCGGCTCATATCCAAGCTGGGGAGCGGGTTACCCGTGGGATTCCATCGCTACTAACAACCGTATTTAGGTGCAGGGAAGAGACAGTCACCGCTAACTTGCAGGGAACATCAACACCGCAGCCGTCCGAGGGACCCGTCCAACCAGCCGCTTGTTTACCGTGAACTGTGTCATCATCCTTGGGCTGAGTGAGTACCTCCGTGCCGCGCGGCACAGCGCTGCCCCTGCGTCCCTGCACCTCAACAGGCCCCATAACCCGCCTGTCAACCATCCTAACTCCCCATCATCGGGCCCCGGGACCACCAACCCCCTACCCACGGAGGGGAGGGCCAACATCTAGCTGCTCCATACCACCACTCCCGGGATCCCCATACAGAGCAGCGGTGGTGTCCACACAATCACCACAACCGTGGGTGGCGTCACGAAAAATAAATCCCCAAAACCAATCCCCTTTTCACTCACGGGCGAGGAGCGCCACTCGAGTCCCCGGGATCCGGCCCATCGCTCGAGCCACCGAGCAGCAGCGGCAGCAGCGGCAGCCGGACCCCGAGCAGTGGGAGAGCGCGGCGTCCCCTCCTCCGCCCGCGACATATATATATATATATATTATATATATCCCATCCAGGGAGAGTTGGAGAGAGATTTAGTTACTATCCTGGGTAATTTCGGGTACTATAGCTAGTGAGAAATATAAGTAAATTGCCCCCTATCCCTTATCTCGATAGCCCTAAAATTATAAAAATAATAATATAATATTTATTCATTTATATAGCACTATTAATTCCACAGCACTTTACATACAAGGGCAACACTGTCCCCGTTGGGGCTCACAATCTAGAGTCCCTATCTGTATGTCTTTGGAGTGTGGGAGGAAACCCACGTAAACACGGGGAGAACATACAAACTCCTTGCAGATAGTGTCCTTGGTGGGATTTGAACCCAGGACCCCAGTTCTGCAAGACTGCAGTGCTAACCACTGAGCCACCGTGCCGCCCTGATTATTATGTTACTGTGATTATGTTACGTCATGACAGAAGCTCATCACACATAGGAATCTTCTCTGTCACCTCTAGATGTGTGAAGTGCTCGCATTATTGCTTCATACCGATATCACAACTGTAGTAATTGTATTTTATATGTGCTTACACCGGCTTATCTTCTCATTCAGATCCCTACAATATCGGATCCTCTCAGTGGAGATCTTCTATATAATTGTTCTGCTTGACCCATCAAGGATGGACAGAGACAGGGAGAAGATGGCGGAGAGGATATTGCACCTCACCCTAGAGATCCTCTTCTGGCTTACTGGAGAGGTGAGAGATTCTGATGACGTCACATTACATCATTCTTATCTATGGGAATAACAGATGGACAGAACTGGAGAGGTGAGGACTCTGGAAATGTCTGGAGTGAGATTTATTACTGTGTCTCTCCATAACCAGGATTACACAGTAGTGAAGAAGACCTCTAGTGAGCGCTGTCAGGCCCCTGTGTCTGAGGGATGGGGAAGACCCCTGAGCCCAATCACGGGGCCTCCACCTCACCCCCCGATACATGAGGACATCAATGGGCAGAAGATCCTAGAACTCACCTACAAGATGATTGAGCTGCTGACTGGAGAGGTGACACTGCTGGGAATGCTGGGACATTATACAGTAACGCTATGAAGGGATCGGGGATGATGGTATCATTGTATGTGTCAGGTTCCTATAAGGTGTCAGGACGTCACCGTCTATTTCTCCATGGAGGAGTGGGAGTATTTAGAAGGACACAAAGATCTGTATAAGGACGTCATGATGGAGGTTCCCCAGCCCCTCACATCACCAGGTAACAGACAGGACTAAATACACACAGCCTATAATTATCTGTATGTAAGGAATGAATTCAGTCCCTGTATGTGTCTCCTCCAGGTCTATCCAGTAAGAGGACAACACCAGAGAGATGTCCCCGTCCTCTTCTCCCACAGGACTGTAACCAAGAAGATCCCGATGTTCCTCAGGATGTGTCTCCTCCAGTTCTATCGAGTAAGAGGACAACACCAGAGAGATGTCCCCGTCCTCTTCTCCCACAGGACTGTAAACAAGAAGATCCCGATGTTCCTCAGGATGTGTTTCCTCCAGTTCTATCTAGTAAGAGATATCTACTCATGTACTTTTTGCACTAATTTTGTGTTTACATTTTTAGGCTTTCTGCTCTGTTTTTTTTCAGCTGTATTTTCTTTGCTTCTGCTTCTTCTGCTGTTTGTTTCTAGTGCCTTCTCTATGTTATTATGATGGCAACTCAAAGACCTGCAGAGGGTTCATGAATACCCTGTTTACTCGGAAAGACGACCTACACCGAAAATAAGACCTAGCATAATTTTATCGGATTGTTGGAGAAGGCTTGAAATATAAGCTTTCCTCCAAAAATAAGCCCTAGTTACAGTCAGGGCCAGCGTTGGGAAGAGTCAAACTGTGTAATTTCTCAGGAACCCCACTCTCCTAGGGACCCCATCAGTTGTATTCTAAGGTCGATTGTTTAAGGACCTTTGATGACTGCAAAGACATGTGACATGATGTAACCAAAGGTCTATTAATTACAGTAGTCTAAATGAAGTGACCAGAAGACAGGCGGGCATGCAGGACTGGCATTAGGGGAAAGAAAGTGCAAACTGAGCAATTTCACAGGGCCTCCATTCTCCTAGCGGCCCCAGTGTTTATATGCCTATTATCGGACTGCTTAAGGACCTTTTTGACAATGTCTTTGATCACATGCTCTAAAGTAGAAAGTATCGTTCGCTCCTCTTCTGTATATGCTGGCTGGACTATTTCATTAATGCCTGCTATAATTTACCTTTACTAGTCTGGTGAGGTGTTGTGATCCAGACTTACAGGTGGTTGTTAGGCATTACTGCTGTGAGCTGTTGTGATGTTAACCCTTGTATTTTTGTTCCTGCTTTCCTGCTCTTGATTTTTTCCTTAGTCTCACACTGTTTATTTCTGTGAGTTTTCAATGTGTCTCGCCTGTCTTAATTTGTGTTTTCCACCTGTCTTAATCTGTGTTTCCATCATATTCCTGTCCCTTCCTTCCCCGGGTGGATAACAGATTAGATCTGGTCAGGAAAATAGTAAGGCACATGACTCTGGCATCTCCATCTTCATGGGTAATCCAGAGGTTAGAAATAGCTTAGGGCCCCATATCGTGAGAGACAGTATACGAGCCCCCTATCCCTCATTATCCTGCAGTCACATTGTGAAAATCAATCAGATTATTTACTGTAGCACATTCCAGAGAACTAGTGCTAGGAATGGGAGATCCGAGCTAACGAAGATGTAAAGGGTACTTTACACACAACGATATCGCTAACGATATATCGTCGGGGTCACGGTGTTCGTGACGCTCATTCGGCGCCGTTCGCGATATCGTGTGTGACTAAAAGGAGCGATGATCAACTATTGCAAAAACATCCAAATTCGTTGACCGTTGGCACGTCGCTCGTTTTCATAATATCGTTGGTGGTGCATGCCGCTGGTTGTTCGTCGTTGCTGCGGCATCATACATCGCTATGTGTGACACCGCAGGAACGACGAACTTCTCCTTACCTGCGTCCACCGGCAATGAGGAAGGAAGGAGGTGGGCGGCATGTTCCGGCCGTTCATCTCCGCCCCTCCTCTGCTATTGTGTGGCTGCTTAGTGATGCCGCTGTGACGCCGAACTCACCGCCCCCTTAAAGGAGAGATTGTTCGGTGTCTCCAGCGACGTCGCTAAGCAGGTATGTGCATGTGACGCTGCCGTAGCGATATTGTTCGCTACTGCAGCGATTACTCCCATTACGAAACAGCGACGTGGGTGGATGCTATCGCGCGCAACATCGCTAGCTATCGCTAGCGATGTTGCAGCGTGTAAAACACTTTTTACTCATAGATGTCGAAATTAGACAAAAAATTCAGAATACATTTTTTCCTAATTTAATTGCTGATGTTATAATTTAAAAAAAATAAATGTACATTCAAGATAATATCGTTATAAAATAATAACATTGTATTTATTTTTAGCAGATGACTGTATTGGGAATTCAGATGGACCTCTAATATCTTCAGAATTTGTAAAAGATGATACATATGAAGAGCATGCTTTTGTCCCAGATATACCTCCAGTCCTTCCTCAGAAAGCTCTATCATCTGATCTTTTCAAACAAGTCCAAAATTCCGATTTATCACAGAATTGTAAGCAAAATAAAAGTTACAGAAGGGATGTTGAACGTGAAATGGCTCCTACAAAGGAAAAGCCATTTTGTTGCCCAGAATGTGGAAAATATTTTACTCGAATAATAACCCTTGCTAATCATCAAAAAAATCACTCTGGGGAGAATCCATTTTCATGTTCAGAGTGTGAGAAATGTTTTATTCGGAAATCAGATCTTGTTTGGCATCAAAGATCTCACACAGGGGTGAAGCCATTTTCATGTTCAGAGTGTGAGAAATGTTTTATTCAGAAATCAGACCTTGTTAGACATCAGAAAATTCACACAGGGGAGAAGCCATTTTCATGTTCAGAGTGTGGAAAATGTTTTATTCGAAAAGAAAAATTTGTTGTGCATCAAAGATCTCACACAGGGGAAAAGCCATTTTCATGTTCAGAGTGTGGAAAATGTTTTATTCAGAAATCAGACCTTGTTAGACATCAGAAAATTCACACAGGGGAGAAACCATTTTCATGTTCAGAGTGTGGGAAATGTTTAATTCAGAAATCAGAACTTGTTTGGCATCAAAGATCTCACACAGGGGAGAAGCCATTTTCATGTTCAGAGTGTGGGAAATGTTTTATTCAAAAATCAAAATTTGTTGTGCATCAAAGATCTCACACAGGGGAAAAGCCATTTTCATGTTCAGAGTGTGGAAAATCTTTTATTCAGAAATCAAACCTTCTTAGACATCAGAAAATTCACACAGGGGAGAAGCCATTTTCATGTTCAGAGTGTGGGAAGTGTTTTATTCGGAAATCAGAACTTGTTGAGCATCAAAAAATTCACATAGGAGAGAAGCCATTTTCATGTTCAGAGTGTGGGAAGTGTTTTATTCGGAAATCAGAACTTGTTGAGCATCAAAGAATTCACACAGGAGAGAAGCCATTTTCATGTTCAGAGTGTGGGAAATGTTTTATTCAGAAATCACATCTTGTTAGACATCAGAAAAATCGCACAGGGGAGAAGCCATTTTCATGTTCAGAGTGTGGGAAATGCTTATGTCATAAATCAGACCTTGTTAGACATCAGAAAATTCACACAGGGGAGAAGCCATTTTCATGTTCAGAGTGTGGGAAGTGTTTTAATTGGAAATCAGAACTTGTTAGTCATCAAAGATCTCACACAGGGGAGAAGCCATTTTCATGCCTGGAATGTGGCAAATGTTTTACTAGGAAATCAAGTCTTGTTGATCATGGAAAACTTCACACAGGGGATAAACCATTTTTATGTTCTGAATGTGGAAAATGTTACTCTCAGAAATCAGATCTCATTAAACATCTGAAGAAGCTGCACAGGGAAGGAACCTTTTTCATGTTGTGAATATTTCAAATATTTAACATGTAACTCAAGTCTTGTCGACCATAAGAAAAGCACAGAGCGGAGCAGCCATTCTTGCATTCCTAATTTGCCAAACTTTTTTTATCATTAGTCAGATCCTGTTGTCACAAAGAAGAAACCATCATGATGTACTATAATTTAAAGTGCTTTATCCAAAAATCAGATACAATTTCTCAAGTAAGAATTGGTGAGGGAAAGAACCATTTTCTTTCTTTTTAAACTTATCCTATTTTTCAGACTATATGACACACCTAGGTTTTGAAGGAGGAAAATAGGAAAAAAGATTGAAGCAAAAAAATGTAGTCATGAAGCACTGTTTTGGAATCTGCTTCTGACACTGTTACGGGGGTAATATCCCCCAATATCAAGCGCATTGTGTTTGATGTTCCCCTTAAATAGTGCCATGACAAATCTGTGGCTACCTTTTTTATTACTAAAGCAGTGGAGAGCCCAGATTAGTGAATTTTCTAAATATAATCCAGTACCAAAACCTTTGGAAGAGTCACTAAAGGAACTTCCAGGTTGTGTGATCCCACAACCCTCAGAGATCACTCTCACCATCAAAGAGTGAGCACTACGACCCCAGCGCTGCATGATCCTTCTTAAGTAGTTTAGTAAAATCTTATAAAAGTATGTGACCGCGCTGGATTAGTTGAGAGAGCAATGTCTCGTGCTTAGATCAGCTGCAGAGATTTTTGGGATCCCGCTCTGCATACTGAGATCCTACAAAATGGAAATTCGGGCTCTATTTTGCTAGTAAGTTGGGTATTTCAAGAGCCTTTAGGAACATTTGTGAAAGGTTTGCTTTATTTACTAAAAAGCGCATCCCCAGATTGGAGATAGGAACATGGTATGTAGTTGCATTTCAAAACGTGTTGATTTGTTAATAAATGCTTGTCAAATATATATTCTTCATGCCTATCTTTCTCTGTTGTGTGGATGTGATGATTTTGCTCAGAACCTCTGGAGCTGAGGCAGAGCTGTAGACATTTCGCACAAAGATAGTGAGGGGATGTCACAGAGCTGTAACGGCCGGTGGACAATCAAGTGGCAGCGAGTGTTAGAAAATACCAGAGATTGGAAGTACGTGTTGTTATCTGACAGTTCTCTGTTTCTGCAGCAGCGAACTCTATGACCCTGGGAAACTGTCAGTTTTTCCTCTCAGTTGCCAGCCTCTGACTTCCTTTATAAACCTCACCCTGGGGTGCTTTGGGTGCGGTTTATAGTTGTTCCTGGCTGTGATCTGCAGCAGTCATCTCTTCCTGTAGTTCCATATACTTCTGTTGTAGCTACTCCTAAGATACGTTTTTGATTTTTGCTATGTACTTGGACTCAGCTGGTAGCATTTGTGTTTCCCCTGTATTGTTTTGTTAAGGATGGGATACAAGTGATCCCTTTTTTCGATCTGACCGTTGTTCCCAATTAAAATGTCGTTTGTGCACAGCGAAAAAGAATAATAATTAATTGAAATCAATTATGACTCTTCCTCTCACGACCAAAGCTGAGGCAAAACTGAAATCTTTATTCTTGGACACAGCTAGACCACGAAGTAAAAGGGGTGTAAACAAAAGTTTTAGTCCAATCAAGTATCGTAGGTAGGGGGCTTCATGACGTATAGGATCTGCATATCCTCTCTTTGATTGGACAGTCCAGACTCCAGGAATTTCTTGTGTCCATCTGTCTCGGGTGCAAACAGGAAATGGCAGCCATCTTCAAGCTATACATATATATATATATATATATATATATATATATATCCTAGTACAGTCATGGCGAACCTTTTACAGGCCGAGTGCCCAAACTGTAGCCCTAAACCCAATTTTTTTTCCGAAGTGCCAACTAATCCTATTATATAAAGAATTGATTGTAATCTTACCTTTGCCGTCTTCTCTTCAGCAGAGGGCATCACGCTCATGCTTACCACACATGGACGCTGAGCCCCTGCCCTTTCCAGACACAGCAGTTGGATTGATCTTTCTGGAAATAAATTGCAGCATATTAGACAGAGATTTTAGCCTGGAATGGATTCAGATGTCACCTGTAATCCACATCTACATTTCAAAGTCTGAACATCTCGAAATCCCATAAAGACGTACGAGTTGCTCCCCTCCCCTTTCATTGTGTAGTTCTGTCCCCCTTCCTGGCCACTTCCTGGTAAACATGTCTCCCATCCTGATATAGATTTCCTACATTCTGGTATATTTGTCCCCATCATGGCCCCATCCTGGTAAATGTCCTCCATCCTGGTAAATGTTACCCATTCTTGCATGTTCCCCCATGCTGGTAAATGTACCCCATCCTGACATATTGCCCATCTTTGTAAATGTTCCCCCATCCCGGCATGTACCCCATTCCTGGTAAATGTTCCCAATCCTGGTTAATTTACCCCATCCAGGTAAATGTACCCCTTCCTGGTAAATGTTCCCTATCGTGGCATGTTTCCTCCATCCTGGCATGCATGCTTTCCTCCAGCCTGGCATGCATGTTTTCCTCCATCCTGGCATGCATGTTTTCCTCCATCCTGGCATGCATGTTTCCTCCATCCTGGCATGCATGTTTCCTCCATCCTGGCATGTATGTTTCCCCCATCCTGGCATGCATGTTTCCTCCATCCTGGCATGCATGTTTCCTCCATCCTGGCATGCATGTTTCCTCCATCCTGGCATGCATGTTTCCTCCATCCTGGCATGCATGTTTCCTCCATCCTGGCATGTATGTTTCCCCCATCCTGGCATGCATGTTTCCCCCATCCTGGCATGCATGTTTCCTCCATCCTGGCATGCATGTTTCCTCCATCCTGGCATGCATGTTTCCTCCATCCTGGCATGCATGTTTCCTCCATCCTGGCATGTATGTTTCCCCCATCCTGGCATGCATGTTTCCTCCATCCTGGCATGCATATTTCCTCCATCCTGGCATGCATGTTTCCTCCATCCTGGCATGTATGTTTCCCCCATCCTGGCATGCATGTTTCCTCCATCCTGGCATGCATGTTTTCTCCATCCTGGCATGCATGTTTCCTCCATCCTGGCATGCATGTTTCCTCCATCCTGGCATGTATGTTTCCCCCATCCTGGCATGCATGTTTCCCCCATCCTGGCATGCATGTTTCCCCCATCCTGGCATGCATGTTTCCTCCATCCTGGCATGCATGTTTCCCCCATCCTGGCATGCATGTTTCCCCCATCCTGGCATGCATGTTTCCCCCATCCTGGCATGCATGTTTCCTCCATCCTGGCATGCATGTTTCCTCCATCCTGGCAGGCATGTTTCCTCCATCCTGGCACGCATGTTTCCCCCATCCTGGCACGCATGTTTCCCCCATCCTGGCACGCATGTTTTCTCCATGTATGTTCCCACCCCACGCTGCCATGTGCGTTCCCCCTCTCCCACCCCACGCTGCCATGTGCGTTCCCCCTCTCCCACCCCCCCGCTGCCATGTGCGTTCCCCCTCTCCCACCCCCCGCTGCCATGTGCGTTCCCCCTCTCCCACCCCACGCTGCCATGTGCGTTCCCCCTCTCCCACCCCACGCTGCCATGTGCGTTCCCCCTCTCCCACCCCCCCGCTGCCATGTGCGTTCCCCCTCTCCCACCCCCCCCGCTGCCATGTGCGTTCCCCCTCTCCCACCCCCCGCTGCCATGTGCGTTCCCCCTCTCCCACCCCACGCTGCCACTGCCATGTGCGTTCCCCCTCTCCCACCCCACGCTGCCATGTGCGTTCCCCCTCTCCCACCCCCCTGCTGCCATGTGCGTTCCCCCTCTCCCACCCCCCTGCTGCCATGTGCGTTCCCCCTCTCCCACCCCCCTGCTGCCATGTGCGTTCCCCCTCTCCCACCCCCCTGCTGCCATGTGCGTTCCCCCTCTCCCACCCCCCTGCTGCCATGTGCGTTCCCCCTCTCCCACCCCCCTGCTGCCATGTGCGTTCCCCCTCTCCCACCCCATGCTGCTGCTGCTGCCATGTGCGTTCCCCCTCTCCCACCCCCCTGCTGCCATGTGCGTTCCCCCTCTCCCACCCCCCTGCTGCCATGTGCGTTCCCCCTCTCCCACCCCCCTGCTGCCATGTGCGTTCCCCCTCTCCCACCCCCCTGCTGCCATGTGCGTTCCCCCTCTCCCACCCCATGCTGCTGCTGCCGCTGCCGCACACGAGTTATAAAAAAAAAAAAAAAAGCAACACACAACTTACCTGCACACGCTCCCCCGCTGCGCGCTGCTGGGTCCTCAGTTCCCACGCGGCCAGCAGACGGCGCCGGCGCTGCTCTCTGACGCTCCTCTGTCTCCTAGGCAACCCACTGCAGCCTAGGGGAGGAGGAGTGTCAGAGCGGAGGAGAAATGTCTCCTCCGCTCCAACACAGGTTTGATCTGCCGGCGCGACTGCACTAGCAGATCAAAACTGCAGGGTCGGGCGACAGCACACGTGCCACCAGAATGGGCTCAGCGTGCCCCTGGTGGCACGCGTGCCATAGGTTCGCCATCACTGTCCTAGTATATACTGAGTCTAAGGAAAATACACTGAATATGCAATATACCTATATAAACATATTAGTAAAAGAATAAAAGAGAACAAAGACATGCATAGATATGTGTGTTAGTTTACATCTTACTAAACTATATACCTGAGTCTATGAAATGGCTGAATTAAGTATTTTTGTATACTCAGTTCTCATCCCCAACAGTCCCCCCTAAAAACTTATTTCTGCCATTTCTGAATTCTAAGGGTACTATGTTCCCTTAGGAAGAGAGGTAGAAAGACCTATCGGAAAACCTGCCTAACTGAACGTTGAGGCATGGGCCGAAAGGGGAAGTGTTTTTTTTCACCGGTTTGAGACCAAGGACTCCTAGACAAGTCCTCACCCTTTGTAGTTGGACTTTCCCATGTCCCAAGGTTCTCTAAGTCCTCTCTTCTAACAGTTTATTCTAGCAGAATCGTTTTGTAACTGGGGGAGAGGGTCGTGTTGGTCTTTATGGGCATGTCGTCTGTCATACCTAGGTCTTCTGTTTCGAGTAAAGGAAAGGTCCCTCCTAATGTGACTTCAGCTGTTTTGGAAAATATTTTCTTTAAACACGGAATTACACAAACCAGAATGGCTAATAATATAACTAATACTATACTGAAGGCGGTCCCTATCTGGATCAAACAGCCTTTAAAAGAACTCGTCCATCCAAAATAGTCTCCCCAAGGGTCGGTCAATCCTGAATTTTTCTTTAATTCTTCAGACAGTGTAGTACGTTTCTTTATAGCTAAGGTGACCTTCCCATCCACCCCAGTTTTATCTGGTATATATGTGCAACAAACATCCCCCACCATTTTACAGACTCCACCTTTCTCTGCGAGGATCATATCTAAAGCCATTCTGTTTTGATAAGCCATGATGGAAGTCGGATCTAGTTGTTCTGCCAGTCCCTGTAAGGCGTCACGTGTATAATTAACAAAATGTTGCTGATTATAATAGATATAGTTAATCCAGTCTACATTTTTATTTACAGTAATTATGGGGATAATGGATTCGAACCCCGCCCTGACTTGGTCTCTAGCTTTATATTCGTCAGGGACCCCCCTGGGCACTCCAATAGCATCAATGTAAATATGTGGGTCAAAAGAGCCTTTAGGTGTATTTTTACCAGTACGGTCATCATCTGCACTCCGTCGAGTCCGTAAGTTGATTTTGATGTGCGCTATGAAGTCATTTTCTTTTGACAGTGTGGTCAGTGGGGGCTATGTGTATAGGCATAAGTGCCTTAGCTAAAGTGCATTCTCCCGTCCAATTTCCTTCTACTCGTGATCGAATTTTCATATCCCCACAAATCCAAAACACATCTGCCACGGACTGTATCTGGTTAATTAAGTGATCATGGGTGAGATTGCTATAGGATCCACAGAACCCATCTCGAAATCTACCCATATCTCTCCCTTGACCACTCACATTATAACAGGTATAGTTGCCAGGGTATATAGTAATGCCTTTCCCAGGGGAGAAGGCCTTAGCTATTATAGGGTATCTCTTTTTCCATTCTTCACATGCATTTCCCTCTGTCATATTTGTAAACAGACTAACAAGACATAATTCAGCTTCGTAATCTAAATTCAATGGGACAGTTCCTAAATGAGGTCTGGCTCCTGCACATACATAACAGTCTGACCTGTTAGCTTGGTGTACTGTATATTTCATCCATTCTAACCACAGGTTGGTGTCTGTATAACCCTGTTCAACTGCATATACATCTTCCATGGTGGGATTAGCTATGGCTACCATACTGTGAAAGGTCTGAATATGTGTAAGCATTCGAAATACTGGTAGAACTTTTGTCATCTGTGATAACCTAAATTTTCCCAACTGCGTACAACCATTGTGTCCACCCTTTATATGTGTACCCAGAAGGTATATACCTTCATCCTGTGGTTGGGGGTGTTCTATGTTGAGAACTAAAGGGTTACACTGGTTATTTGTAGTACATGTTCTAGTGGCTGGTGCACGGGAGAGTGTCATCCTGGTAAGTAAAGATCTGCCCTTCTCATCCCGTTTATTTAAGGCTACACTTGGTTTGTATCCCCAATTTTCACCAGTATTCCACCCAACAGCCTTCCATGAGCTACATGTGTCTCCATATCCTCCTCCTGTAACACATATGTACTGTTGCCCCTGTCTCAAGTGTGCCTGACATCCCATTTGGGGGACCCGTCCTAGTTCACATTTCACGATATCACAGTAATCAAATGTAAAATTGACAACTTGTGTCGAACTATTGTACCAAAACGTAACCACCTCATTTGTTTTAGTAACAGTGGCCTGAGACCACACAGATTTTGTAAAAAGGATAAGTATAAGCAGGACACTCAGTGCAGCTCTGGTGGATCGACCCTTCTGCAATGCGAGGCGTGGATCTATGTTGTCCTGCCTTCAAGTTTCACGGAGGTGGGAGTTACCAGGATTATCTGGAACGGGCCTTCGTATCTGGGCTCCAGACAATTCTATCTGACGTGTTTTTTAACCACCAACCACTCTCCTGGTTTCAATGTGTGGGTGGCTAGATCTGTGTCAGGATCTGGAAGAGAAGAGAAAACTGCTGCATGTGTTTTAGTTAACTCTCGACTTAGTTCAATAACAAACTGCACAACTGAGTCATGGTGGTCAGACAAATTTTGAGGGAAATGGGACCCTAATCTGGGGACGGAACCAAAAAGTATTTCAAAGGGGGTTAGGCCATGTTTTGCAACAGGGGTGTTTCTGACATGGTACAGGACTATAGGGAGAAGTTCTGTCCAGGGCAGTGCACTGTCTTGTGAGGCCTTGAGCAGTTTGTTTTTCAGAGTTGAGTTCATCCTTTCCACTTTCCCACTGCTTTGGGGATGATAAGGAGTATGCAGTCCGAGACTTGCTCCAAGCATATTCCACAGTTCTTGGTAAATGTTAGCTGTGAAGGCTGGTCCTTGATCGCTTTCGATGACTTCTGGCATTCCAAACCTGCACACGGTTTCCGTGATGAGTCGTTTAGCTGTGACTCTAGCAGTCATGTTGACTACCGGGTAGGCCTCGGGCCAACTGGAAAAGATGTCGACAACTACCAAAACATACTCGTACTTCCCCACTTTGGGTAGTTGGATGTGGTCCACTTGTATCCTTTGGAATGGATAAAGGGGCTTCGCCAGATGTTTTTGTGGTGTCTTCTCTGTTCGTGCAGGATTACATGTTATGCAAGTCTGGCAGCTTCTAGTGTACGCGGATATTGCTGAGGAAATTCCTGGTGCGTAGTAGAACTTCTGGATGAGTGCCAACATTTAATTCTTCCCTCTGTGCATACAACCATGGGCCCATGCTACTACTGCAGGGAACATTCTTCTTGGTAGACAGACTCGACCCTCGAGCTTCCAAAGTTTCCAATACACTTTGGCTCCCATCCTCTTCCATTCTTGTCTTTCATCATATGGAGCATGGATCTGTTCCGATATGAGTTTATCATATGGAGTCCTCCCCACTTTGTTGCCTGAGTCTTCTGGCTGTGTAGTCTTCCCCGTCCTGGTTATTACCATAAGTAGAATATCCGCAAATTCTTCCGGTTTCTCTCGTGCTGCCGTCTTCGCTAGTTCATCAGCATAATGATTGCCAAGTGCTTCTGGGCTGTCCAGCCGTCCATGCGCTCTGACCTTCATGACAGCTATCTCTCTGGGCAACTGAACTGCCTGCAACAGTCTCTGGACAAATACCGCATTCTTCACTGGAGTTCCAGTTGTGTTAATGAGTCCTCTGTGCAATCATAGCAGTCCAAAATCGTGTACAACCCCAAAAGCATACCTGCTGTCAGTATAGATGTTGACTCTTTTCCCTTCTGCCGCTTCACATGCCTTGATGAGAGCTACCAATTCTGCTTCTTGTGCTGACATGTGGGATGGTATGGCTCCCGATGTAATTGGCTGATCCAGAGTGGTCTTCAGCAAATCCCGTATAGAACTTGCCGCCATCCCCGTACCGAGAACCATCTGTCCACAAAGTAAGGTCTGCATCTGGCAAAGGTGTTTCAGATACTTGACAAGGTGTAGTAGTTTCCTTTTCCATCTCCTTTAAGCAATCATGGCTGCAAACAGGGACGTCAACCATGTCGTAGGAGCTGCAGCGTTCACGGGCTTCATGCTGACATATGGGGTAGTCCCCCCTAGAAAGCGGAAGAAGAATGTCGGGATTCAAGGTGGTACATCGCTGTAGAGTAACGTTGTCAGGAAGTAGTAGGGAGCACGGAAGACGAAGGTGACGTTGGGTGGAGAGGTGTCTTGGTTGAGTCTGGTCAAGAATCGCCTTCAAATCATGGGGTGCTTGAACCACCGTGGGGTGGCCAAGGGTAATGTCGGCCGTTTTGTCAAGAAGAAGATGTGCAGCATGGACCGCACGATGACAGGTGGGTGAGGCCCTTGCCACAGGGTCTAGTCTGCAAGAGTAGTATCCAACTGGGCGTTTTCTGGAGCCATGGTCTTGTGTTAACACTCCAGAGGCATGGCCATCAATCTCATGAAGAAAAAGAGTGAATGGCAAAGCATAGTTCGGAAGGCCCAATGCTGGGGCTGTTAAGATGGCGTCTTTGAGTTTCTCGAAAGCCCAATATCGTTTGTCATAATCCTCAGGAGAGTCGTTGTATGTGATATGATTGGTCTTGACAGCATCGTACAACGGTTGCATGATCCTGGAAGTGTCTGGTATCCATTGTCTGCAATAAGTGATGAGGCCTAAGAAGGCTTGCAGTTGTTTGATATTCCTGGGAAAAGATAAAGCATCAATGGCCGCTTTCCTGTCCTCCGTGAGATGTTTACAGCCTGGTGAAATACAATGACCAAGGAATACGACTTTAGGTTGGCACCACTGAATCTTTGCTTTAGAGACCTTACAATTTTGGGCTGCAAGGAACTGGAGCAAAGATACGGAGAAGTCGTAGCAGTCTTGTTCACTCCCAGCACAGAGGAGTAGATCGTCTTTACATACTGTAAAAGAGCCACTTCTGGATGCTCTTGCTGCCATGGTGAGAGAATGATAGACATTGCTTGAGTGAACTGATTGGGACTGTTTTGTGCTCCTTGTGGCATGACTGTCCATGTATACTGGCCTCCTTGGAAGGTAAAAGCGAACAGATATTGACAGTCTGGATGTAGAGGTACACTGAAGAAAGCGTTGGCGAGATCAATGACAGTGAAAACGGTCGGTGAGGGTGGGATCTGTCCAAGAAGAGTATGTGGATTAGGTACCACTGGGGTTTCCAACAGAGTAGCAGCATTGACGGCCCTCAAATCTTGCACTAACCGAAACTTAGGAGCTTCTCCTTTAGACGTCTTTTTGACAGGAAACAATGGCGTATTGCATGGCGAAACACAGCGAATGAGGGCCCCGTTTTCAAGGAGAGCTGATATTTGCAGTTTGAGTGATTCTTCCTGGATAGATTTCAGAGGATATTGCGGCACTTGAGGTAACTGGGCCCCAGTTTTAAGACGCACCATAATGGGAGGTACTTGCAGACGGCCAACATCTTCGGGACCCGTTGACTATAAAGACTGTGGTATAAGAGCTATAACACTGTCAGGCATTCCATACAAGGGATCGTCTCGATACAAGAGCATCATAGGCAATGCTGAGACAATACACACGTCTTCAATTCCCTCCGGTGTATTGGGATTGTAGAAAGTTACCGTCATGCCATCGCAGTCGAAATTGATGTTGGTTCGGAAATGGTGTAAGAGCTCGGCACCCAGAAGATTAATGGGACAGGTGGGCGACACCAGGAGTCTGGTCAAAACTTCAGAAAAAGGGCCGATTGGGACCGGCACTGTAAGTTGGTTTTTAGTTGGTGTGCCATCTACACCAACACAAGTAAAAGTGTCTGAAGTAAGAGGAACTGACAATGGTAAGTCTTGTTGTCTAATAACAGTTTTGGCCGCACCTGTGTCCACCATGAATTTGATTGGGTTCTCATCTACCAGTAGAGTGACTGCAGAGCAAGGAGAAAAGGCACTTGTGGTAGAAGCCATGGTAGGTTCAGGTGTGCCTGACCATCATTGTGGCTGTTGTTGGGCCTGAGCTCGATCACCTTGTTCAAGTGGTGGGCATTGTCTTCTTGGTTGCTGATTATCGACATTCCGAGGATAGTACCTATTGGACGGTGTTCGACAATCACGTTGGATATGTCCATCCCTTCCGCATCGGAAACAAGGGACTCGGAATCCTCTCCGATCAGGGTAGTTTTGAAATTGTATTGAAGGTTCGGCTGTAGCCTGATGGATGGCGGGAGGGTACACCTGCGCAGGAAATGGTGATACATTAGACTTAACGTATTGAGGGTCCTCAGAGTCCTCTTCCGTCAGGACAACCATCGCCTTCTTGGAGGGTTTCATATTCTTCTGGAAGCTTTTTGCAATAATAATAGCATCTGTCATGGTGGCATTTTCAATTTCCGGGCGAGTCTTCATTATATTGTTCCTAAGCTCCTCCCTCAGGCCAGCGACAAAGGCTTGTGACAAAAGCTGAGCCTGTGGTTTAATCTGTTGTGAGAATCCGAGGTCTGCGAACATCTGGGTGAGTCTGGAAGCATATTTTTAACTGACTCTACTTGATCTTGAGTCACATCCTTAAGGCTGGTAGCTTGATCAGATAAACAGTCTTGTGCCCAGGATTTCAACTGTTCACAAAAGGTGACACCTGATTGCCAGGTTTCTTCAGAAGACAGGCGAGAATCATTCAGGGCCCCTTCCATGACTGGCCAATAAGAGTCTCCTGCTTTGATTTGGGCCAATGACATTAAATCTTGCCATGTAGCTGCATACATCTTCTGGATTTGTACTATACGGCGGTAAAATGGCATAGGTTGGGCCTCTGGGTCTGGCAGTGTGGAGACTAAGGTAGCTGCCTGTCCAGGAGTAAACTTTATGTACATCAAGGGTTCTGGGTCGTCCTTGTCAAGTATGGCTTTCTGTGTCCGGACTGGTACTTGATCATCACTTGCATCTTCAACCATAATAGGTAGTTTCCTGGAGATGATAGTGGGTTTGGATGGGCGAACATATCCTTGGAGGGCATCCTGGAGTGCCTTAACAGTCGCTTCCAAACTTCCGACTAGACAAATTTCTTGCAAGTTCAACATCTGGCTATGGATTAGGGGCATTATGGTTTTAACAATCTCGTTTGCACAAGCTCGGATAGGGAATCCGAAAACTCCAGCCGAAATGGCGGGCAAGGCTATTGACCGTAAAGGCATCTGGGTCTGAGAGGCCTGGGAAGCGTGTAGAATGGCTGCTTCGACTGCCTCTCGGAGGATCCGGCAACTGGTGTCATGTTGATTGGAATCATAGAGTGGGCCAACTGCATGAATGACTAGATTGCAGGGAAGGTTGCCAGGGCCTGTAATAGCAATACGTCCTGGTTGGACAGGGCCTTGTGTACGTACTAGGGCTTCTGAGTCACGTTGAATAGATTCGCCCCCAGCCTTGACTATACGGGCAGCTAGGCCACCTCTGTGGCACAGGTGGCCGTTGGCAGGATTAACCACGGCTCCTACAGACATGGTAGTGATGTCTCCTTTTCCAACTGAGAGGAGGAGGGTGCCATTGGCACAGGCATAATAACGCTGAAAGACAGGGTCCCACTCCTCGGATACCGTAGAAAATGAATCCTGTGATCCTCCATCCGTATGGGGGTTATCATAAGCCACACCGTCCTGTGCATAAGTAACACCCTCCTGTCCGGGTGGATCCAGATCAATAAGCTCATGTGACAGTACAGAATGGGTAGTATGTGGTAGGGGCCTATGAGGTTGCAAAACTGGAGGTGCCACTGAGGATGCTGAAAGATTGGGACAAAGCAAACCGGGTTCAGGCACCGGGCTATAATAGGTGCCGGCTGGGGTGATGACTGGACAAAGTAATTGTGGTTTATGAGGTGTAGCAAGATGGCCACCACAGGAAGTTCCAGGCATCTGACTTCCGGGAGTATTACCATGTTGGGACACTACAGGTGTACTGTGAGGGGCAGAAGCTACGGGCGGTGCCAGGGGCGTTACTTTTAAGGGCTCTAAACTAGTTTGCATTACAGCATGCAAAGGAGGGGTTTGGTTAATACCGGATACAGTAACTCCTAGAGAAGGAGAACAATGGGTCACAGTTGGAGGAAGACATTTAGTGACGTCAGAAACAGCAACAGGCAAAGGGGGTTAAAGGGGAGGACTGTAAGCTATAGCAGGCAGTGAATGAGGTCTTTGTCCTCCACAATTATAACAAACACCACAATAATCAGGATTTTGGCAATCACAAACAGGGCATATCCACCCACCTGGACCAACCCCTGGATCGGCCGCGGAACTATTGTAAGACGGCGGCAATGAGGTTTGTGAATCTATCACTTGAACCTTTGATTTTTCACTTAAAACATAACCATACAGTTTAACATCTCCTTGGTCCACTTCAATCTCCTGCCAGCCCTCTTTCTGTAATACCGCAGCTGTCCGAAACCAAGCTCTTGCTGTATCTAACAGATTATTATCTTCAAGTATCCCCTTATTGGCGGTCAATATGGACTTCCATACACTGGGCTGCAGCCTGCCACCTGGTGGTAATCCAACTATTTTACACAATTTCTTACAATTTTTCGTATGTTTTCCCTTCTCGTTTTCCAACTAGGATACTAGCGCTCTCAGCATTCTCCGAAAGAACCGTTTTCCTTCTGAACAGAGTATACATAGTGCTTAATTGGACCGGCCGTTCCAACGGAGTCCTTTCTCACCTCGTCCGCATTTGTAATGCGCAGACAGTGACTCGCATCTAATACGCAGGAGAATCCGCTAACTCCAGCACCCTTAACTTAACTAAAATGAGATTCTTTCCCGCCTCGTCTGCTACGCAGACAGTGACATGCGCCTAAAACGCAGGGGAATTCGCTAATTCCACTTTAAGTTACCAAAACCCTTCCCGCCTCGTTTATTATCTATTCAATATTTAATAAACAGTGGCTGTGTCATCCACAACACAGGGGAATCGCTAGTTTTGACACTTCTGTTCAAAAGAAAACAACTCAACTGAAAACACCGAAAAATGCATGAACCCGTCAGGTTCTGTTCCAATCCAAACCAAAATAACACTTGTCTTTCTTTCAAATCATTAAAACTCCTCCGTATGCTTTACTATACAAAGGCTGCAGCCACCTCCTGTATGTTAGCCCACTGACCCCTCCTTTCTCCTCACTGCAAGCAGCTATGGGTATATGACACCTCCTTTCTCCCTTTCAATGCAAAGACCACGGCAGTGGGGGATTACTAACACACACTGACCCCCCTTCTCCTCTACAGAACAAAGACAGCAGCTGCGCCTGTGTGGGCTTCCATATCACCCCTTCTCCTCTTCACTCCAGGCAGCAATGGGTTTCACCATGTGGGTTTCTAACACACACAGACTTTCCTTCCTGCTGCCCTCTCAGCAAAAGAACGTAGCTGCATCTGTGGGCTCTATCAGCCCCCCTTCTTTGTTCACAGCAAAGAAGAAAAACCTGCAGGCACTGGGCTTTCCTCCACGTCTCTATAGGTAGCAGCAGGCAATTAACTCTTTGAAAAGTAAATCAGAGCGTAGAATCTACACCTTCCCTATGAAGCTAAGACCTCCGCTCACAATTAGCAATAAAAACAGACGATCAGAAAGTATGACCCACGGACCCTATGACGCTATGGGGTCTGGGTCCGTCTCTTTGTTTTAAAACTACCGCCGAAAGATTCAAGCCCGCTAAGGGTCAATAGCGTCAACTCCTTCCTCAGTTCAGGGATCATACCTCGCGCCACAGATCGCCGAAATCACAGGTAGTACTCATATACATTATATATGACACTTACCTGCGATTTTGAGTGATCAGCTCCTGTTTCGGCGGCCTGTGGGTACTAGGAAACGATCCCCAGGATCCGAGATAGAAGTTCGGCCAATCTTTCTTACGGTGGTTCTCAGCAGTGCCTCCAAGTTGTTAAGGATGGGATACAAGTGATCCCTTTTTTCGATCTGACCGTTGTTCCCAATTAAAATGACGTTTGTGCACAGCGAAAAAGAATAATAATTAATTGGAATCAATTATGACTCTTCCTCTCACGACCAAAGCTGAGGCAAAACTGAAATCTTTATTCTTGGAAAGCTAGACCACGAAGTAAAAGGGGTGTAAACAAAAGTTTTAGTCCAATCAAGTATCGTAGGTAGTGGGCTTCATGACGTATAGGATCTGCATATCCTCTCTTTGATTGGACAGTCCAGACTCCAGGAATTTCTTTTGTCCATCTGTCTCGGGTGCAAACAGGAAATGGCAGCCATCTTCAAGCTATACATATATATATATATATCCTAGTATATACTGAGTCTAAGGAAAATACACTGAATATGCAATATACCTATATAAACGTATTAGTAAAAGAATAAAAGAGAACAAAGACATGCATAGATATGTGTGTTTGTTTACATCTTACTAAACTATACCTGAGTCTATGAAATGGCTGAATTAAGTATTTTTGTATACTCAGTTCTCATCCCCAACAGTTTCATTTTGTCACCCTTAGCATTAGGGGTGTTGACGAAGAGCTCATACCCGCCATCCTTACTTAGGGCCTATTTCAGGGTTTGCAAGGGGTGAGGTATTCCTGCTTGGCGAAAGGTTCAGAACCTGTATTGGGTTGGTGAGGTCAGGGAGGCTGAGCTGCAGCTTATTGTCAGAGGTCACCACTTTACCCTTTCCCTAGTGCATTCTTTTCCCCTTCCCTTTGTATTGTACTATATGGCCAGTATAGCTTCTATCCCCAGCCGTTACGGGAGAATTGAATCGCACTATGCATCCTAGATATGTGGAAGTTATTAAGACGCTCTGGTCCCAATTTATTAAAGCTTTAAAGCCAAAAAAGTAACACAAAATCTTTGAAAAGTCACAAAAATTTGGATTAATTCATAGTTGTGCCACATTTTGGCGGCTTTTGGCATTTTCACTCCAAAATTGGCAGAGCTTGGGTGGGACGGGGCTGGGACAGCACAGCTGCTTAAATTCATGATGAGCTGTAGCATTACCTATACCAGAAATCTCACTCCAGTCCCTGATGAGAGTAATATTTCTAGCATGGCACAAGGAGGCACATACCACTAGTCAAACGCTCCAGATTCATGAAAAGTCGTGCACCACTTCATGAATCAGGAGTGGTTTCTCATAAATTGAGCCCATTGTTATAAAAATTATCCCTTTACAAAGGATAATTGTTGTAATAAAAAAACTAAAGGATTTTATATGTCTTATATCCTAGTGGTTATTTTCTCTAGTCACCCTCCACGGCAGCACACATGAGGTTAACTCTGCGTCCTAAAAGGGAAAAGAAACACAAAGTGGTTAAATAACCCCTCCCCACCTCCAGTGTTGTTCCCGTGCCCTATGGGGGCGCGAAGAGGTTACCTGCGGTGCTTTCGTGGCTGGTGATGAGAGCGCCGCATCAGTGTTTCTTGCCAACTGAGCAGCTGAGGGCGAAGCTAGCGCGCTTCCTCCTCCATTGCTGCTCCCGTCTCCTCTGGATTCGGGATCTGCCTGCCCCTCCTGCGCCTCTTGGAGGTAAAGCTGGGAAGGCTGACTCGCCGGGTACCTCCCGTAGCTCCCGACACCTCCTCTTCTCACACACGTGGTAGCTGTGGGCATGCGGAAGTGACGTTATCGGAAGCCCTTTATCGACGACGCTTACGGGTTAGTGCGTTCCAGAGTGGCGCTGCACGGCCCTGTGGTGTTGTCGGCACTCACTCCATTGAAAGCCTGCCACCCCGACGGAAGAGGTGGAGTCATCCACTTTGTGGACAGCTGGATACATCCGGACCTCATTAAAGGGACCACGGTGAGAGCGCTCTCCAGGACTGAGGATGGAGGGAGACCGCTCAACAACTCTGCTTCTGTGGAGCCCAGCTCATCCCCCGGTTTTGTGAGTACAGTGATTTGGGGGAAGATCAGGGTTATGGGCTCGTATTGCTCTGTCGGAATTCTCCTCTTCCTGGGTGTATACTTACGTACTCTACCCCTCCCCCCTTAGGAAGATAAGAATGTTGTACCCAAGAAAGAGAAGACCTCTAGCAAAAAGTGTATCATGTGTAATAAGAAGCTTCCTTCAGACCATGCTAAGAAGTTATGTCAGCCCTGTACTGATCAGGTAGTTAGAGAGGAACAACCCTCCCTTCTGGATGAATTAAAAAACCTGGTACGTCAGGAAGTTCAGTCCTCCCTAGCATCCCTCTCCCAGCCTCTTCCCGCTGCAACCCCTGCGCCTAAGAAGAGAAAACTAACCCTCGTGGGAGACTCAGAGTCAGACTCATTAGAAGGTCCTTTCTTCTCGCTGCTAGATGAGTTGATAGAAGAGGATGAAGGTGTATTTTCAGATAGAGTCGAGATCAAATATTTTTTCTCAAATGATGATATGGATGAACTTCTGGGAGCAAAGCGGGATACTATGGGGGTTGAGGAAGAGAAGGCTACTAGCTAAATACAGGAAGAAATGTTCAGGGGATTACGGACCCGTAAGAAGCTGGGATTTCCTGTACACGAGATAATCAGAGATATGGTTCTTCAAAAGTGGGACGCTCTTCAGAAACACCTTACCATTCCCCGAGAATTGAGAAATGGATTCCCGCTGGAAGAGGACCCCACCTGCTGCTGGGAAGTGCTTAAAGTGATTGTGCAGGTTGCCAGGGTAGCGAGAAAGACAACTCTCCCTTTTGAGGATTCATTACAACTTAAGGATTCCATGGACCGTAAAATGGACAGCCTCCTTAGAAAATCATGGGAGACCTCCGCGGTTCTCCATAAGACCGGGGTGGCTTCTACCTGTGTGGCCAGATCGCTGTCCCGGTGGCTGGGCCAACTAGAGGAACATCTCATCCGAGACACCCCAAAGGAAGATCTCCTGGCTTCCCTTCCACTTCTCCAGAAGGCAACTGGATTTCTTGCGGACGCGTCAGCTGAGTCCGTCCATGTGGCAGCAAGAAGTGGTGTCCTTTCCAATTCAGCAAGAAGGGCCCATTGGCTTAAACTTTGGAGCAGTGACGCAACCTCCAAGGTTAAGCTGTGCTCTATTCTGTTTAGAGGTGAACATGTTTTCGGTCCCGCTCTGGACGAATTCTGGAGAAGGCAACGGATAAGAAAAAGCTGTTGCCAGAAGAGAAACAACAAAAAAAGTTTTTTCGTCCCCCCCAATAATCAATCTACCCAGTACCGAGCAAAGGGTAAAACTGGCCATTGGAGTTATCCGAAAGGAGGCAGGGGAAGGAACATCTTTATGTCCCAAAAGACTGAAGATCGGAGCCATCGCCAGGACAAGCAATGACACCATCAGGATAGGGGGTCGGCTGTTAGCATTTCTCAGTCAGTGGCAGGAGATATCCTCGAATCAATGGGTCATAAACACCATCAGAGAGGGTCTCAAAGTCGAGTTTCCCACATATTCTCCATGCTGTCTAAGGGTCACATCCTCTCCCTCACAGGGGTCTCAAGGCACTCTCATGCTCTGCATTCAGAACTTCCAAAAGATAGGGGTTGTCTCCTTAGTACCAGAGCCAGAGGTGGGTCACGGTCATTACTCCCATCAATTCCTGGATCAAAAACCCAACGGCACACCTCGGTTAATTATCAACCTCAGGCCATTAAATCGTCACATCATCTACAGGCGTTTCAAGATAGAGTTGGTCATATCCACCATGCCCCTCATCGATCCGGGGTTTTTCATGGCCACAATAGATTTAAAGGATGTGTATTATCACATCCCAATCTTTCACGCTCACAAAAGATATTTTCGTTTCGCGGTCCGTAACAAGAGGCGTCTTCAGCACTACCAGTTCAACGCCCTCCCGTTCGGTTTCTTTTCTGCACCTCGGGTTTTCACCAAGATAATGGGAGAAGTGGTAGCATTTCTAAGAAATCAGCACATCTGTATAGTTCCCTACTTCGACGACTTCCTGGTAGTGGCCCCCTCTGCCTAGTTGCTCAACCAACATGTGCAAACAACACTCTGGTTACTACGCAGACTTGGATGGGTCATAAACCCTCAAAAGTCAGATCTCCTTCCCTCTATAAGGAAGATCTTCCTCGGAGTGCTGTTGGACTCTGTCAAACAAAAGTCCTTCCTTCCCATCAACAAGCAGTTGGGAATCAAGAACAAGGTTTTGCATGGCCAATGAGTTGTGACCCTGAGGTTCGCAATGTCAATGCTGGGATCTATGACATCGTGCATCCCAGCGGTGTCCTGGGCTCAGGCCCACTCATGCTCCCTACAGGTTCACATTCTTGCATCTTGGGATGGTTCCCAGAGGTCCCTGAACAAAAAAATATCCCTGCCGTGTCTGGTAAAAACATCCTTGCTGTGGTGGATGGTTCCCACCCATCTGCAAAGGGGAGTATATTGAAGTCGAGAGCCATTAGTGACAGTTACCACAGATGCCAGCCAGAGAGGCTGGGGAGCAATTGTCTCTCAAGTTCCCTTTCAAGCCCTCTGGTCCCAGGAAACCAGATGCCAGTCCTCAAATTACCGAGAGCTGGAAGCCATCTACCAGGCACTCAGAGCAGCGTACCTCATGCTCCCAGGGGCACATGTGATGGTGTACTCGGACAATATGATATTTGTGGCTCACCTTCGACATCAGGGAAGCACGCGCCACTGGAGCCTGCAAAGGATTTCCGGAAGAATATTTTCTTGGGCACAGCGGCATCTCCTGTCAATAACGGCTGTTAATCTCAGAGGTTCTGCAAATACTCAAGCGGATAATCTCAGCAGAAAGGATGTTCATCCGGGGGAATGGTCCCTCCATCCAGAAATATTCCGCACCTTAGTCCTAAGGTGGGGACGGACAAAGGTGGATCTCTTTGCGACCCGTCAAAACGCAAAGGCAGATCAATTTTTTTTCACTAGATCCCAACGATCAGGCGCTAGCAATGGGTGCCTTCTCCCTTCTTTGGAAGTCTTGACTGGCCTATGTGTGACGCCCTGGCTTATCAGGTCGTCACAGGGTATTGTGCAATCTGCCCTTCAGCACAGTATCCACCCTCCTTGGTTATGGGTCCTGGTCCTTTGGTGTTGCCAACAGCTTAACCAATCAAAAACCGAAGGAACATTTTGCACTGAACCTACCAGACACACCATTGGGGGGCCTGAAGGAAATAGGGCCGTCCACATGGAGGGTTGGTAAGGAGAAGTGAGTAAAGTGGCAGTCGAGCTGAAGTTGAGCTGCAGGAGAGGTGGAGAGTGGTGACCTCGTGAGGATCGGTCACGTAGCAGGGCTCCTGTGGTTATGAGGTGGCAGACGTTGGTCTGGGCCTGGTAGGAGCTGGAACCCCGGTCGCAGGGGACAATGTCAAGGGGCACGGACTGCCGAGGAGGGCAGCCGGCGGCCTTGAGCTATCACCGGGCAGGGGCCAGGGCACGACGTGGTACGTGGACCCCAGGCCGAAAAGTAGCTTCACACGTTCCGGTAATTTACCCGACTGGGGTGAAGACTTCAAGTGTCATCCCCAACCCTCTCCAAAATCGGGGTATTAGCGCACCGATGGGATAGGACTTTCCACTACAGTCCAAAGAAATCCTACGCGTGAACCCTGAGAGCAAGCTCACTCCGCTAGCCATACGGGTGAGCGGGATCCGAAGAGTTTTATACCCACGGGTCCAACAGAGACAAAGGTGCCAAGGACAGGGCCACAGGTTAACAGCAACACCAAGGGCACGGACACCAGTGTGCTCCCTACAAGCTGCAGTGGTGCTCAGAATTCTAATTTACAAGCTGTCGGTGTTGTTATTCCTGGACTGAGTGAGTACACTGAAAAACCCCTGTTCCTACCCCCAACGGCTCCCACACACCATCTATCCAAAAGGCCCTGGGACATAAACCCCCTACCCACGGAGGGGTTAAACATCAAGCTGCCACACACCACCATCACCGGGCTTACCAACGGCAGCGATGGTTCCTCCCCTTACCACGCACCGTGGTTAGCGTCACGAACTTTCTAGTCCCCCTGTACATAGCCCCCCTTACATCGAGAGGCCGCATGACCCCCGGGTCCGGAGACCCTTAGAGCCACTCCGGATCCGAGCAGCCCGGCTGCTGGAACGGGGGCGGCACATATGCCTTTCCACTAATTTTATTACCGCCAAGGACCCTGCAGAAGATAAGGCCAGACAGAGTTTCTACCATACTGGTCGTGCCACTGTGGCCTTCTTATTGCCTCAGGTTCCCGATCTTCTCCATCAAGGTCCACTCTTTAACCAAGACCTCAAGAGACTAAACTTGGCAGCGTGGATTCTGAATCCGTTATTCTGAGAGCCAGGGGCCTGTCAGAAAGAATCATTGACACGCTACAGGAGAGCCGTAAGCCTGTCACTAATGTTATCTACTTTAAAATCTGGAAAACCTTTACCGCCTGGTGCAGTCCTCGAGTACCTGATCTGTTCCATCCAAATGTGGCTCACATCCTGGACTTTCTACAGTCGGGCCTTGAGAAAGGTCTCAGTCCCAGCACTCTTAAGGTCCAGGTATCAGCTTTGAGTGCTTATTTTGATCAAGGCCTGGAAAACCATCGCTGGGTAAAACGATTCCTATCTTCGGCGGTCAGATCTTGTCCTAGGCAACTCCCTATAGTCCCTCCCTGGGATCTCAGACTCCCTTTGAATTTCTGGCTTCCTCATCCTTAAGATTCCTGTCCTGGAAAACTGCCTTCTTGATTGCGATAACCACGGCCAGACGAGTGGGCGAGATCCAGGCTCTTACCATACGAGAGCCTTATATGAAGATTCTTGATGATCGAATTGTCTTCTGTCCGGATCCTTCCTTTCTCCCAAAGGTGGTGTTGGACTTCAATAAGAACCAGGAAATTATCTTGCCTTCCTTTTGTGAGAACCCACCTAACCAGAGAGAGATGGACTTTCATTTCTTTTGATGTACGTAGAGCAGTGATGCTCTACCTACAAAAGACTGAATCCTTCAGTAAGGATTCCAACCTTTTCATTCAGAGTGTGTTGGAATAGTAGGAAGAAGACAGCCAAGGGCACGTTATCTAACTGGATACTCTTCCCAGGGCCTCCTTCCTCTGACTCACTTAACAGCACATTCCACACGGTCGGTCAGTTTCCTGGGCCAAGAGGGCAGAAGCTTCCATCGATCAGATTTACAGAGCAGCTACCTGGTCCTCTGTCCATACATTTGTCAAACATTACCGATTAGACTGGAGTAGTAAGGAGGCCATATGTCTCGTCAAAAGAAATCTGACAGGTGCCCCGCCCCTATAAAAGTGTATTAAACACACCCCCTCCCCTCTCCTGACAGGCCCTGTATTTTATAGGCTTTTGATTAGGGATTTGATAGTGCAATCCTGATAGTGTAAATGCTTAGGATCCCACTATTTTATTCACTGATTATGAGAAATCTAATTTAGTGTAATTGTTTGGAATCATACCATTTTATTCAGTGTGGTTTTGTTGCAGCAGTTTGTGTTTTATACTGTTTGTATAAAATGAAAGACAGACACACTATCAAAATTTAAAAAGTTTATTGCGCTCAGAATTTAATTACATTCAGTTGCACATTACAGCCTTACCAAGAGGACAAGTTTCTTACCATTACAATGAGTGTGTCAAACCTGTATGTATAGATACAAAGAGGCCCTCATATCTGATCACAACCAGTATTACAATTACCCTTCAATTCTGACAGGTGCCCCGCCCCTATCAAAGTGTATTAAACACACCCCCTCCCCTCTCCTGACAGGCCCTGTATTTTATAGGCTTTTGATTAGGGATTTGATAGTGCAATCCTGATAGTGTAAATGCTTAGGATCCCACTATTTTATTCACTGATTATGAGAAATCTAATTTAGTGTAATTGTTTGGAATCATACCATTTTATTCAGTGTGGTTTTGTTGCAGAATTCTGCTAGTGTAATTTGATTGGGCATATTATGTATATGGCCAAATTTATTTTATAGGCGTTTGATACAGAATTCATTCTGATAGTGTAATTTGGTTGGGCATATTATGTATATGGCCAATTATACTATTACGCGTCTTATGCTGTAAAGCATTTCTTATAGCATCCATGTAGAAAGTTTGTGTTTTATACTGTTTGTATAAAATGAAAGACAGACACACTATCAAAATTTAAAAAGTTTATTGCTCAGAATTTAATTACATTCAGTTGCACATCAATTCAGTAGGAATGCAAAACGTCATATACATTACACTTGTAAAACAGTACAATATAAAATTATAATCACTGACATGATACACTATTTAATAATATACATATGTTACGTCTCTTACATAATTATTTAGAGCATAACAATTCATCAGTCCAGCGGTTACATTGTGAGCCACATTGATTGCAGTATCGGGAAAGTCCTTTTTTTAGGCATCAAACTTGCTTGTGTCAAACCTAATGGAGAATGTAAAGATTGAATTGGACGGCGGGGTGTCGATAGAGTCTGAGGTTTAGATATGCCACTAGCTTCATTGATGGGCATTTTTAAGCTGTCTAAAAGCGCTCTAGTAGTGGGATTTCCCACTATGGTAGACGGTATATTTAACTCGGCCATTGACTGCATAAACGTATTCCATCCCTGGGGTAAATTTCTGTTAGTCAAGGCATGGCTCTGTGTTGTATTACGTACTAAATCCAGCATGTTAGATCCCGGTATTACAGAACCTTTGAAAATAAACTCGTTTTTATCATTCCACGATGTAATATTTTTGTTCTGCAGCAGTCTGTTTAGTAAAAATTCTGCATTCTTTTTATATCGCTGGTTTACATGACTTACAATTTCAATGGCTGTTTTGTTTTCATTAGGGTCTGAATTTGACAATTGCTGATGATCAGACTCAGGAGTGTTAATGATCTTTAAAGTTGATAGCTCCATCGCATCGTGTTTAGCATGAACCAAGTATCTCTGTAGTACATCGCTATATTTTTTAATTTTCACATCGTCTGGTATGTTACGACGCTGTAAAATTTCACTAATTTCATCATTAAGGCGGCGAATAACATTCTGTTGTATGTTGCCGCTAACTGGAGGGTTTAGTTTGATTAGTTCTTGTTTGGGGACTAGATACATTTTCTCTGTATGTTGCATTATTTGCCCGTGAGTAGACTTGTTATTATCGGGATTGCAAAGCCTAAAAGAGGACCTATAAACCCGCCGGTCTGCTTTAGTAGACGTTTCTTTTTCTTTATGGGCTGTGCTTTATCACTCAGGGTTCTTATAGCTTTACGCCACTTCTTTAGTATATTTTTTTGCCGCTTTTTCAGAGGAATTCGCCCTTTCAAGATGTTTAATGCAATCTCTGCAATGGCTGTAATTAAATCACGGCTCGCATTGCATAAAATAGTTTTTCTGACAGCAGGAGTTGCCTTCACCAGCGTTTTTAAGAGAGCCCAGTTACGACGGATTCTCTCAGACATCTTTACAACACTGCGTACACAACATAGAATGTCTGATTTAGTGTAAAATTCACTTTTTAGAAGTAATTTTCTTTTGGATATATACAGCTGGCATAGCTGGTGGAAACAACCCCGTCCTTAAACGAAGATCCTCAGGGGTATTGGCTCTCAAGTCTACCAGCAAATACCCATAAGGCTCCCGTGTGGCGTCCTCAAAAGCTTCTAAGAAGAAGCGCGTTTTTCCAGGGTACATTTGGCGAGCTAACGTAACAATTTGTAATTTATCTCGAGGATTATTAAAAAGTATCATGTACTTTGTGTTCAAATTTATCGTGCGACTTTTCTTACCCTGACAAAATATGTTTTGTACCAGGTAGAAAATGCTGAGGTTTCTGTGGTGTACATACTTGGTAAATGCTTTTTCTATCTCACAGTTATCACTAGCACTCTCCATTAGGTCATCAACAATAGTCAAATTTACCTTGTCAGGCGGGAATAAGTCATCATCTACGAATGTATGCGGCAGACCCTCCACAAATCTGATGTTGGGAAAAGAGAGAGAAACTTCATCATACAGTTTTTGCCAGCATGAATAAAACCAAACAATATTATCGGGTTTGTGCGAAAAATGGGTTTCAATATTATGTAATAACTGTTTTACGAAATAACTTTTTCCAGAATTAGATGACCCTGCTAGAATACAGGAGAATGGGTGCTGCAGTCTCGGGTCCATCATGATCCGCAACTAATAGCCGAATGGAAGGGTGGTAAAATCGTCTAACAGCCGGCGCTTTGTGTAAACACACTTTTGTGTTTTGCGTAATGGCCTTGTTTCGATATCCCAGTACTTTTTATTTCTCACAATACCCGATTGTTCAATGATAATACGTCTCTGGGTTTCTGCGTCACAATTACGCGGATAGTCCAGTACTAAATCTTTTAGACTGTTGAAATTAATAGATTGTGTGTTAGCAACATTTAGTGTTATACCCTTCACTTTTAAAACAGTTTTGCCATTATTGAGTTTGTATCCGTAGGTTTTTGGGCCCGCAGATACAAATTCGGTGATGTAAGTGTCCTCGGGTATCTCACTGGTCAATTCCCCCAGGTAATCACCTAAAGTTGGGTTCCACTCACCATCTCTCTGCACAAAAATAACTGAATCTGTGTCGTGATAAAGACACCTTTCCTGCAACCGGTCCAGCAGAGAATAAAGCTCTAGTCTGGCATACGCCGTTGTAAAACAGGCGATAAAAATGTTTGTGTTTTTGTTGACGGTGTGGTGGCCTTTTGCATATTTCCAATTAATGGTAGCTGTTTCATCATCAATAAAATGAAGCATTGAAATCTCATAGTACGGTAGAAACACATGCTGAAAAAGCTCATCGGGGTCACTAACAATGCTGGTACAAGGTAAATTAGATCGAGGGCAAACTTACCCCATAAAGAATTTAAAAACAGCTTAGATATTTGCCTCTTAGCCGGATTCACGCCTATATTTTCATGGTGCAATTGCACACCTTCTCTCTCTAGAAAACAGTCAATGTATTGCTGTTTCTTGGCGTCATCAGTGCACCAGCTGGGATAGCCAGAAGCTTCCTGCTTATCCCTAAGATGTAATTTAATGTACGGGGCAAACAGATCATCACTGGTTTCAGGAAAATGCCAGATTTCAATTTTAACAATTACAGCACAAATCTGTGTTTTGCTGTTAGCGTGTGTGCACTGATGGCTGACACAGATGTCAGTGACGCCATTTTATTGAGCCGCGCTAAAAGCATACACACAGCCCTGGGCATCCCTGAGAGTCAGCTAGTAAGCTTTAGCGATATTGCAGTTTTTGAGAATCATCTGGACGTCACAATTAAAGTGTTGTATTACAATAAGGGTGATTGGCGGCAGGAAAGGTGTCTTTATCACGACACAGATTCAGTTATTTTTGTGCAGAGAGATGGTGAGTGGAACCCAACTTTAGGTGATTACCTGGGGGAATTGACCAGTGAGATACCCGAGGACACTTACATCACCGAATTTGTATCTGCGGGCCCAAAAACCTACGGATACAAACTCAATAATGGCAAAACTGTTTTAAAAGTGAAGGGTATAACACTAAATGTTGCTAACACACAATCTATTAATTTCAACAGTCTAAAAGATTTAGTACTGGACTATCCGCGTAATTGTGACGCAGAAACCCAGAGACGTATTATCATTGAACAATCGGGTATTGTGAGAAATAAAAAGTACTGGGATATCGAAACAAGGCCATTACGCAAAACACAAAAGTGTGTTTACACAAAGCGCCGGCTGTTAGACGATTTTACCACCCTTCCATTCGGCTATTAGTTGCGGATCATGATGGACCCGAGACTGCAGCACCAATTCTCCTGTATTCTAGCAGGGCCATCTAATTCTGGAAAAAGTTATTTCGTAAAACAGTTATTACATAATATTGAAACTCATTTTTCGCACAAACCCGATAATATTGTTTGGTTTTATTCATGCTGACAAAAACTGTATGATGAAGTTTCTCTCTCTTTTCCCAACATCAGATTTGTGGAGGGTCTGCCGCATACATTCGTAGATGATGACTTATTCCCGCCTGACAAGGTAAATTTGACTATTGTTGATGACCTAATGGAGAGTGCTACAGATAACTGTGAGATAGAAAAAGCATTTACCAAGTATGTGCACCACAGAAACCTCAGCATTTTCTACCTGGTACAAAACATATTTTGTCAGGGTAAGAAAAGTCGCACGATAAATTTGAACACAAAGTACATGGTACTTTTTAATAATCCTCGAGATAAATTACAAATTGTTACGTTAGCTCGCCAAATGTACCCTGGAAAAACGCGCTTCTTCTTAGAAGCTTTTGAGGACGCCACACGGGAGCCTTATGGGTATTTGCTGGTAGATTTGAGAGCCAATACCCCTGAGGATCTTCGTTTAAGGACGGGGTTGTTTCCACCAGCTATGCCAGCTGTATATATCCAAAAGAAAATTACTTCTAAAAAGTGAATTTTACACTAAATCAGACATTCTATGTTGTGTACGCAGTGTTGTAAAGATGTCTGAGAGAATCCGTCGTAACTGGGCTCTCTTAAAAACGCTGGTGAAGGCAACTCCTGCTGTCAGAAAAACTATTTTATGCAATGCGAGCCGTGATTTAATTACAGCCATTGCAGAGATTGCATTAAACATCTTGAAAGGGCGAATTCCTCTGAAAAAGCGGCAAAAAAATATACTAAAGATGTGGCGTAAAGCTATAAGAACCCTGAGTGATAAAGCACAGCCCATAAAGAAAAAGAAACGTCTACTAAAGCAGACCGGCGGGTTTATAGGTCCTCTTTTAGGCTTTGCAATCCCGATAATAACAAGTCTACTCACGGGCAAATAATGCAACATACAGAGAAAATGTATCTAGTCCCCAAACAAGAACTAATCAAACTAAACCCTCCAGTTAGCGGCAACATACGACAGAATGTTATTCGCCGCCTTAATGATGAAATTAGCGAAATTTTACAGCGTCGTGACATACCAGACGATGTGAAAATTAAAAAATATAGCGATGTACTACAGAGATACTTGGTTCATGCTAAACACGATGCGATGGAGCTATCAACTTTAAAGATCATTAACACTCCTGAGCCTGATCATCAGCAATTGTCAAATTCAGACCCTAATGAAAACAAAACAGCCATTGAAATTGTAAGTCATGTAAACCAGCGATATAAAAAGAATGCAGAATTTTTACTAAACAGACTGCTGCAGAACAAAAATATTACATCGTGGAATGATAAAAACGAGTTTATTTTCAAAGGTTCTGTAATACCGGGATCTAACATGCTGGATTTAGTACGTAATACAACACAGAGCCATGCCTTGACTAACAGAAATTTACCCCAGGGATGGAATACGTTTATGCAGGCAAAGGCCGAGGTAAATATACCGTCTACCATAGTGGGTAATCCCACTACTAGAGCGCTTTTAGACAGCTTAAAAATGCCCATCAATGAAGCTAGTGGCATATCTAAACCTCAGACTCTATCGACACCCCGCCGTCCAATTCAATCTTTACATTCTCCATTAGGTTTGACACAAGCAAGTTTGATGCCTAAAAAAAGGACTTTCCCGATACTGCAATCAATGTGGATCACAATGTAACAGCTGGACTGATGAATTGTTATGCTCTAAATAATTATGTAAGAGACGTAACATATGTATATTATTAAATAGTGTATTATGTCAGTGATTTTAATTTTATATTGTACTGTTTTACAAGTGTAATGTATATGACGTTTTGCATTCCTACTGAATTGATGTGCAACTGAATGTAATTAAATTCTGAGCAATAAACTTTTTAAATTTTGATAGTGTGTCTGTCTTTCATTTTCTACAAACAGTATAAAACACAAACTTTCTACATGGGTGCTATAACAAATGCTTTACAGCATAAGACGCGTAATAGTATAATTGGCCATATACATAATATGCCCAACCATATTACACTATCAGAATGGGTGCTATAAGAAATGCTATATAGCAGAAGACGCGTAATAATATAATTGGCCATATACATAATATGCCCAACCAAATTACACTATCAGAATGAATTCTGTATCAAACGCCTATAAAATAAATTTGGCCATAAACATAATATGCCCAATCAAATTACACTAGCAGAATTCTGCAACAAAACCACACTGAATAAAATGGTATGATTCCAAACAATTACACTAAATTAGATTTCTCATAATCAGTGAATAAAATAGTGGGATCATAAGCATTTACACTATCAGGATTGCACTATCAAATCCCTAATCAAAAGCCTATAAAATACAGGGCCTGTCAGGAGAGGGGAGGGGGTGTGTTTAATACACTTTGATAGGGGCGGGGCACCTGTCAGATTTCTTTTGACGAGACATATGGCCTCCTTACTACTGACTGGCTTTCCAATCGGGATTTGGCCTTTGGTCGTAAAGTCCTACAGGCTGTGATCCCGCCCTTACATTTTTCGTTGGTACTCCTCCTGTGTGCTGTCGTAGAGGGTGACTAGAGAAAATGGAATTTATCTTACCGTTAATTCGGTTTCTAGGAAACCCTCCACGACAGCACCATTATTCCCTCCCTATCAATTTAATTTTGCTGCATTTTAATGGCTTATTTCTGAAATAAAAGATTTAGACCATTCTTTCATTTTGTGGTTACTCGGAAAAACACTGGAGATGGGAGGTGGGCAGGGATTATTTAACCTCCTTGTGTTTCCTGCCCATATTAGGGCAGAGAGTTAACCTCCTGTGTGCTGTCGTGGAGGGTTTCCTAGAAACCGAATTAACGGTAAAATAAATTCCTTTTTTTTGCAGGGCTACCCACAAATTGAGATGAGCGGACCCGCTGAAGTTCGGATCAACTTTTTCAGACTGACTTTAGCTAAAGTTCAGTTCGGAACCGGACTTGATTAGAACCCCAATGTAAGTCACTGATTGGGTATTTCGGTCTTTGCCCACATACAGCCATAAACAGAGCATTTACGGGGGAGTGAAGTCAGGGTTTACACACTACATCCTATACCGATGTTTTTACCCACTCATGAAAGCCATTCAAACACTGCAAGGGACTTGCACTTTGCTGAGCACCGAGCATACCCAAACACACTGATGCTAGATGGAGTGGTTAGGATACATAAAGCACCCAAACTCTGAACTCGAACACTGATTTTTTTCTGGTTCGCTCATCTCTGCCCATAAACCTTTATTACAGTTTAGACTATGGGTGTAGAAGAGAACAGAACTAAAAGGGGTCTATTTTTTGGTGAAGAGTAAGTAACAGTTATGATACTTATGATGAAGTTTTGTGAAGGGAATCTGTCACTAAGTGTTTACCCCTTAATAAAAAGTCAGAATGGAGAAAGCGAATGGAGAAAGGGAAGGGAAACCCTGTGTCTATGTAAGGGGGAGATAGTGACCCCTGAAAAAGCCTACCACTGGGTCCTGGGTTCCCTCACCGCCCTTGATAGGTTCCACACCTATGCACATAGCCAGATACCAGAGTCTAGGCTGATCCTGATCTGAGCCCTTGATAGAGAGTGGATGGGATCAGCTCTTTGTCAACCCCACTAGGCACTAAAGGACACTCAGGGATACCAAACAAGGGAAAACAATATCTTATCTCTAGACGACTCAGTAAGTTCAGTAAACCGAGCAGCAACGATCCTACTGATGCATGCAAGCCACCTGCTTGCATCCAGGGATTGTGAACCACCTCTTCCGATAAGCCTACAACCTGCAGCAACTCTCAGTCCATTACACCACTGCGCAACGACCTCGTCCTCACGTATTGTACCCTCACCCATTCCCTGTAGACTGTGAGCCCTCACGGGCAGGATCCTCTCTCCTCCTGTACCAGTCTGTTTTTGTAATGTTCATGATTGTTGGACTTGTTTTTTATGTATACCCTTTTCACTTGTAGAGAGAAATGGAATATATGGTGCTATAATAAGAAATAATAATAATAACAACTGAATATCACCAGCACAAGTCCAGGGAAAATGAACGTATTTAAGCCCAAGGGGAAATACAGATAATTAGCAGCTGAAGGGAAGAGGAGCTCCCCTGGGTCCTAAAGGGAAATAAAGGGAAAAGCATGAAAACCCAGCAGAGGAGATTCCTAGTACCAGTATACTGACAGAAGGAACAATAGAAAGTCATGGACCATTTTGCACAGCCAAACGCTATGACCTTCTATTGCCGGACACCACAGGACTGTCTGTCACCCATGACAGACAGGGACTCTGATTCCAATGATGTGTCATTTTCTGAGCTTCTTGCTGTAGTTTTGATAAATTCACGCTATTATTGCTAGGGAATTATCATTAGAGAACTAGTAAACCTGCTGCCATGTATCCTCCATCACCATCTCCATCTGCCCTGATTGGCAGCTTTATGTCTATGCTCATTGTCCACAGCTGCCAATCAGTGGTGTGGGTGAGGTTATACACAGAGCAGCATTTCTAGAACTGGTAGTGTGACGCCCTGGACAAGCCAGGGGTCACAGGTAATAACATCACCACACCCTACACCCCGGTTAGGCACATCAAGGCTAGACCCAAAAATCCTTGTTGCCTTCCTCCAGGGGCTGATGTTCACACCAGGGGGTGGGCCAGGCGGTTGGTCCCGCCCACCGAGGAGTTCACAGTCCTGGAGGCGGGAAAAGAGAGAGTTAAGCTAGGGAAGTGAAAGTGGAAGGAGTAAAAGTGAAGTGGAGTAGAGCAACTGACTGAGAGCGTCCGGGTGTGTGCCCCGGACAGTGACAGCAAGGTTAGCAGACGGCGGTGACAGTCTGCAGGAGTGGCCTATCGGAGTTGCCGTAAGGACCGTGGACGGGCGGTGGCCCGGCGGTACCGGACCGGTACACAAGGAGAAACCAGCACCATTGGCAGGGGCCTTTCCGACCCCGGCAAGGCTTGGAGTCGCCGTGAATTTGCCAAATCCGTCAGTGAATGGGACCTCCGGGTTTCCAAACAACTAAGTCCCGATTGAAGGCAATAGTCCAACCGTATGAGAGAGAGACCGCCACCGCCAAGGCACCAGTTTCTCAGGGCCAGCGCCTGCGGGCAAAGAGGGGCTCCTCCGGCCCATATCCAAGCCGGGGAGCGGGTTACCGGTGGGAACCCATTGGAACCAACAGAAGTACTAGGTGCAGGGAAAGAGACAGTCACCGTTAACTACCGGCGAAAAGCAACAGCAGCCGTCCGTGGGAACCGTCTTTCCAGCCGTGTGTTTTACCGAGAACTGTGTCATCGTCTCAGGCTGAGTGAGTACCACCGTACCGTGCGGCACAGTGCTGCCCCCACGACCCTGCACCTCACCAGGCCCCGCAACCGGCCTGCCATCACCCATCCTCCACCCCATTACTGGGCCCCGGGACAACCAACCCCTACCCACGGAGGGGAGAACTAACAACTCAGCTGCTCCCTGTCACCGCTCCCGGGATCCCCATACAGAGCAGCGGTGCTGTTACCAAAAATCACCACAACCGTGGGTGGCGTCACGGACAATAACCAAATCCCCACCACCAATCCACCCCTTTCACTCATGGGCGAGGAGCGCCGCTCGAGTCCCCGGGATCCAGCACACCGCTCGAGCCACCACCGAGCAGTGGGAGAGCGCGGTGTCCCCTCCTCCGCCCGCGACAACTTGGCGTCACGAACAGGATCTTACCGCTCTGCCGTCTGGTAGAGGTGTGCCTTGTTACCGCCGGAGGTGTCCGGCTGAAAAATTTCAGAAGCCGCCATCTTTGGCGCGGAAAGTTCCCGCTCGAGCGTCTTCTCGAGTAGTAGGGGCGCGAAGGCCAAAACCCCGCCCCGATAGAGGAGGAGCCAGAAAGAGGCTAAGGGAGACGGAATGGCGGCTGGCCGCATGTGAGCGTGGTTATAAAAGCAGGGACGCCAGGACCCTGTGGCCATCTTGCTGCTAGTTCCTGGAAAGCATCATTGCTGCGATGTCCGCTCCAGCTAACAACAGCGAGACCCCCGCGCCCGGCACAGCGGCGTGGATGGAGGACCGAACTGCCCCGCTGATTCATCGTCTGCAAGCCTGGATGCAGCTCCTCCTGGAGGAGTGGGAGGCCGACATGGCGGACGTGGTGGCTGCTATGCGGAGATGCGATGTGGAGGAAGATCTGGAGGAACGGGTAAGAGACCCACGTCCCTGTATTCCCGAGGGATCGGCCACTGCGGCTGAGGGGCCCGGCCTACACCCGTTCACCCTGCTGCCTCCCCCGCTACCCGCGTTAGCCGCTTCCGCCCTGCCACTAGGCCCGCTACCTGTCCAACCGGTAGTGGTACCCTGCCCGTCCGCCCAAGCGGACCAACCGGCTGCAGATGCCCGGGGCAGCCCTGAACTGCTTCCCCAGAGGCCACCGGAGCCGAGGCCCCTTAACGAAAATGTGTTGGAGGACCCGGCAGTGATTGCCGGGTTCCATGCCCGAGCCTGGGACGGTGGCATGGATGAGAGCCAGAGTAGTTGAGTTCAACCAACGTCAACAGAATCAGATTTTCCAGATGATGGAGCAGTGGACCAGTGAGGTGGAAGCGCTGGTGGTGACTGTCCCGATGTATGCGATGGGAGCCGGTGTGATGGAGCCACGCCTCCATGTCCCACAGGGACCGGCCACTGCGGCTGGGGGGCCCGGTCCGGTCTTGGCTCTTGTATCGCCACTGCCATTACCTACGGGGCGTCCCAGTGTTGGTCGACCTGATCTGCTGCACCGTGCTACAACAGTGGAGCCTGATGTGCCAAGGGCCGAGGACCCGGAGAATGCGGCACCCAGCGTCGAGCCCATCCCAGAGTTTGAGGGGGCAAGTGAGCGTCCCCGCTATGAAGGAGACCCGGTGGTTTTCTACACCCCGCGCACCGGTGGGAATGGATACCGCACAACAGGCATGTCAGTGCATGTTTGATATGCTGGTGGCGGAGGATGGGGCCGCCTCAGCTGAAGAATCGGAATAAGGGCAGCGGAATGCCGTTGTCACCGTCCCCGTTGGGACCACCAGTGTGTTTAAGGTTTAAAAGTTTTAAAGTTTGAAAATAAAAATGAATAATTGCTGGAAAGTTACCTGATTTACTGCTGATTTAAACCGGTCGTTGCCGGCACCGTTGTCCCCGTGGGGACCGTTACAAAGCTGCATAAGGAACTTCTTATGGACAAGCCTGAGAACTTGCAGGGCAACCACAAACATTAGTGGCTTGTAAATAATGTGTTGTTGCAGCTTCCAACCGTTGCCGCCTCCGGAGAGGCAGATTGGAGGAAGGGCCCGCAGTGGAGTAGGCTGGGGCCTAGCCACCACAGGAACCTGTGGCATTCCTCTTCAGGTTCAGGGGTTCCCCATAGATGTGGGTCCCCTGAAAAGGACAGAACCCGCTCGGGCAATTTGTGCAGGACTGGGGTCAAGGGGTGCTGCCTGTTTGCTAGGGGCAGCATCAGGGCCAGGTTGCTTGGGTGGGAGAGAGCGGAAGCCGTAACCGTTTGAAACCGTTAAAACCATTTAAGTAAGAGTACCTCCCGATGTGGGAAGATGTTATTTTAAAGGGAACCAAACATCAGGATTTTCGTGTATAAGGTGCAGCCAGTGCAGTACTGGCACTATCATGCACGTTGTGTACATACCATCAGGGTTCAGCTCGGGTGTTTAGGCAGCGAAATTCAACTTTATAAAGTTTGAAAATTCGTGCACTTTTTGATTGACGTGTGCACCTCTGCTGCTAATGTCCGGGCGTGTTATGCACGTGTTCCTCGCCCCCCCACCAGCCTGTTCCTCCCTCTCTCCTGATGTCCGGGCGTGTTATGCACGTGTTCCCCGCCCCCCCACCAGCCTGTTCCTCCCTCTCTCCTGATGTCCGGGCGTGTTATGCACGTGTATCCCCGCCCCCCGCTGCCTGATCCTCCCTCTCTCTGGCTGTATTTAAATTTCCCTCTTCAGTGACATGACGTCAGAGTTGGCGCCTGCGCATAGCGCTTCACTCTGGCGCCATGTTACTGAAGCCCGCTGTACCGTGCAGCCGGGTGCACGAGAGGGCGGCGCATGCGCCCTCGCTTCTTCAGATCCCGTTGTGACCGCGGGAGCGTGCGCGGTTACAACAGGACTGGAGATCAGCTGACAGGAGGACGCGATTGCTACGCTACCAGCACAGCAGACGCCTGGGACACCGGGGCTCAGGTGAGGTGAGTTCACAATGCTGTGTGTGCCCCTGCGTTGACCTGAGCTCACCTTCTGAATGCCAGGTCACCGCAGGAAAGCACTCAGAGCTGTGTGTCTGTGCTATGTGTGTGTGTCTGTGCAGTGTGTGTGTGCATGCATGTGCAGTGTGTGTACGCGCAGTGTGTGTTTGTGTGCGTGCGCGCGCAGTGTTGTGTGTGTGCGCACGCTGTGTGGTGTGTGCACGCTGTGTGGTGTGTGTGCGCGCACGCTGTGTGTGGTGTGTTTGTGTGTGTGCACGCTGTGTGTGGTGTTTGTGTGTGTGCACGCTGTGTGTGGTGTGTGCACGCTGTGTATGGTGTGCGCACGCTGTGTGTGGTGTGTGCGCACGCTGTGTGTGGTGTGTGCGCACGCTGTGTGTGGTGTGTGCGCGCACGCTGTGTGTGGTGTGTGCGCGCACGCTGTGTGTGGTGTGTGCGCGCACGCGGTGTGTGGTGTGTGCGCGCACGCGGTTTGTGGTGTGTGCGCGCACGCGGTGTGTGGTGTGTGCGCGCACGCGGTGTGTGGTGTGTGCGCGCACGCGGTGTGTGGTGTGTGCGTGCACGTGGTGTGTGCGCGCACGCGGTGTGTGTGCGGTGTGTGTGTGCGCACGCTGTGTGTGTGCGTGTGTTTGCACACTGTGTGTGTGATGTGTGTGTGTTAGAGTTGAGCGCGGTTCGTGGTTCGAGGTTCTCCAGTTCTAGGCTCGAGTGATTTTGGGGCCTGTTCTAGATCGAACTAGAACTCGAGCTTTTTGCAAAAGCTCGATAGTTCTAGAAACGTTCGAGAACGGTTCTAGCAGCAAAAAACCAGCTAAATCCTAGCTTGGTTTCTGCTGTAATAGTGTAAGTCACTCTGTGAATCACACTATTATGACATTTCAGTGTATAGTGTGCGTGAACAGCGCCTTCAGATCACTGCTGTTTCTATAATGGCGATCGCCATTTTTTTTTTTTTTTTCTTGTCTTCCTTCCCTAAGCGCACGCGTCTTGTGGGGCGGGCCAGCATGTCAGCCAATCCCAGACACACACACAGCTAAGTGGACTTTTAGCCAGAGAAGCAACGGCATGTGTGATAGGATGTCCATGTCACATGTCCCTGCATTATAAAAACGGACATTTTCCTCCAGGACGCCATTATCTCTTCTGCGTCTTTGGTGTCAGACATCACTGTCGCAGCTCCGTCTTGAGTCCTATCGCTGATACAGCTGTATGCGCTCCATACACAGCGCTGGACAGCTTAGGGAGAGCATTTTCTAGCAGTCCTTTTAAGGGCTCAAACCGGCAGGGTCAGAGTTAAGGTGACAGGTCCTGAAAACAGCGCCAGCGTCTGTTTAGCCAAGGTCAGGGATTTCCTCCCTGCATTTCCCTATTAGGAGGGATAGAAAGGCAGGCTTCCATTCCTCTATCCAGAGCCCCAAAATCCTGGCACTGTACCCTCCTGTCCTCTGCACACTCCAACTCATAACTAAGCCATTATACTAGCAAACAGTCAGTGTACCTAGTGGCATCCTAAACGTGGCTATTGGACTTTTGTCTACTCAAACTAGTGGAAAGATATTTGCAGCATGTCTGCCTGCATTGCACACTCCAACTCATTATAACTAAGCCATTATACTAGCAAACACTCAGTGTACCTAGTGGCATCCTAAACGTGGCTATTGGACTTTGCTATAGTCCCACTAGTGCAAAGACATTTGCAGCACCTCTACCTGCATTGCACACTCCAACTCATTATAACTAAGCCATTATACTAGCAAACACTCAGTGTACCTAGTGGCATCCTAAACGTGGCTATTGGACTTTTGTCTAGTCACACTAGTGCAAAGACATTTGCAGCACCTCTGCCTGCATTGCACACTCCAACTCATTATAACTAAGCCATTATACTAGCAAACAGTCAGTGTACCTAGTGGCATCCTATACGTGGCTATTGGACTTTTGTCTATTCACACTATTGTAAAGATATTTGCAGCACGTCTGCCTGCATTGCACACTCCACCTTTTTTTAACTAAGCCATTATACTAGCAAACACTCAGTGTACCTAGTGGCATCCTAAACGTGGCTATTGGACTTTTGTCTACTCAAACTAGTGGAAAGATATTTGCAGCATGTCTGCCTGCATTGCACACTCCAACTCATTATAACTAAGCCATTATACTAGCAAACACTCAGTGTACCTAGTGGCATCCTAAACGTGGCTATTGGACTTTTGTCTATTCACACTATTGTAAAGATATTTGCAGCACGTCTGCCTGCATTGCACACTCCACCTTTTTTTAACTAAGCCATTATACTAGCAAACACTCAGTGTACCTAGTGGCATCCTAAACGTGGCTATTGGACTTTTGTCTACTCAAACTAGTGGAAAGATATTTGCAGCATGTCTGCCTGCATTGCACACTCCAACTCATTATAACTAAGCCATTATACTAGCAAACACTCAGTGTACCTAGTGGCATCCTAAACGTGGCTATTGGACTTTTGTCTATACACAATATTGTAAAGATATTTGCAGCACGTCTGCCTGCATTGCACACTCCACCTTTTTTTAACTCAGCCATTATACTAGCAAACAGTCAGTGTACCTAGTTGCATCCTAAACGTGGCTATTGGACTTTTGTCTATACACAATATTGTAAAGATATTTGCAGCACGTCTGCCTGCATTGCACACTCCACCTTTTTTTAACTCAGCCATTATACTAGCAAACACTCAGTGTACCTAGTGGCATCCTAAACGTGGCTATTGGACTTTTGTCTATTCAAACTAGTGGAAAGATATTTGCAGCATGTCTGCCTGCATTGCACACTCCAACTCATTATAACTAAGCCATTATACTAGCAAACAGTCAGTGTACCTAGTGGCATCCTAAACGTGGCTATTGGACTTTTGTCTATTCACACTATTGTAAAGATATTTGCAGCACGTCTGCCTGCATTGCACACTCCACCTTTTTTTAACTCAGCCATTATACTAGCAAACAGTCAGTGTACCTAGTGGCATCCTAAACGTGGCTATTGGACTTTTGTCTATACACAATATTGTAAAGATATTTGCAGCACGTCTGCCTGCATTGCACACTCCACCTTTTTTTAACTCAGCCATTATACTAGCAAACAGTCAGTGTACCTAGTTGCATCCTAAACGTGGCTATTGGACTTTTGTCTACTCAAACTAGTGGAAAGATATTTGCAGCATGTCTGCCTGCATTGCACACTCCAACTCATTATAACTAAGCCATTATACTAGCAAACAGTCAGTGTACCTAGTGGCATCCTAAACGTGGCTATTGGACTTTTGTCTATTCACACTATTGTAAAGATATTTGCAGCACGTCTGCCTGAATTGCACACTCCACCTTTTTTTAACTAAGCCATTATACTAGCAAACACTCAGTGTACCTAGTGGCATCCTAAACGTGGCTATTGGACTTCTGTATAGTCCCACTAGTGCAAATCTATGTGCAGCACCTCTGCATGACACCCTCCTGCTCTGTTTTTAATGAGCTATAATGATAGCAAAAAATACTGCCATTTTGTGGCATCATAGAACTGGCTGTTGTATTCCATTAGTGCCCCACTGGTGACAAGCTATTTCTAGCACCTCTACATGACACCCTCATGCACATTTTGCTACGCTAATGTTATAGCAAACTCATGGAATTCATTGCTGCATTTCATAATTCGGAGGGATAGAAAGTCAGGCTTCCTTTAGCTTTTCCTTCTGTTCATAGACAGCATCTCCAAGAGCAATTTCCCCTCCACGTCTAAGTGTGGAGAGGCAGCTAGTGCGCATGCGTGTGCCGATTTACCCCAGTTGCAGCCTAATTACAGTGTTTCGCCTAGTGAGTATGCTCAACCTGACTGTGTTATTCCTGACGCTAAGTCTTCATTTCGGGATACAGCGCATGCTCCCACACTAAGTGTGAAAAGCCTCTTTGCACAGGTGCTTGCATTCCGTGCCGGGTCTAAGTCCTGTTTTGTGCCTAGACACCATGCTAAAGCTGATAGTCTTTTTTCAGAGACTGTATTTCATGCTACTGAGCATGCTCAGGAACTTACTGCATCAGAGACTAGGTACGGTAATGAACTCTTGGGTCCTGCCCCTGATGTGGGGGTCCCATATAGACCACAGGGCATCAGGTGTCCTCCCAAATGGCTTGCAGAGGCCCACCCCTATGACTTGTCACCGCATTATTGATGGTCAGACGATGACTGGTGAGGTGTTTGGGTCATGGCAGCCATGAGGTCATCATTGAAGTTGCGGTTCCAAATAGGACGCTAGTTATGCCACTCATGACGTGTCACTCTGCTTTTGTCTCCAGGAGGTGCATTGTGGTTCACCCTGGTTTGGGGCGGACCCAGGTTATAAAAGGGGCTGGAGCCAACAAGGAGGTGCGCAGTCTTCTATTATGCTACGAAAGAGCACACCTCCATGTGTTGAACCCATTGCGGCTTTAGGCCAGAGGTAGGCAGGGATAGGGTGGTGGATGCAGGCCACCACCACAGTTGGTAACGCAGAACGGTTAAGACCAGCTCCTGTCCTACCAGTCCTGCTTGTGCAGCCCAGTGGCATTAACAGGCCTGCTGCTGCTGATGCGCCTGCTGTCCACAGGTGTGGCCCCTACGCACACGGTCAGCGTACTCAATGGCCCCTGTGTGGTTAACAGGGAGTTCCTGGGCTGGGTGGGCATGTGGACCCTGTGACGCTAACAGGGCTCCCAGTCTCCAGATCCGAATGGCGTCTAACTCGGTTCAGGATACTATTAGTTTCATAGCCACACAGCTCTGTATCCTCCACCAAACCTTCCAGTTGCCAAACTCTCCTTTTCCAACTGGGAGCACGGTGGACACTGACTGCTGAAGGTGATATATACCTTTCTCTTTCTTTTCTTATTAATTTACGTTATATAGCGGTAACATAGTATATACCACTTTATCCAAATCTGCCAGTCCCACTGTAACAGATGGTGTTTCTTCAGCAAATGTTACTGTTGCTTAACCACCAAATCCACGGACCAAAACTTATTTCCCCTTTCCAACACACCTGTTCCCCTTTACACCAGCATCTGTCCTTTTTCAACTCATTTTGGTATATGAACAAAAGTGCAACTCTGCAGGGACACCGTACTCAACGCCATCTCAGCACAGCAGCCAGCCCTCGGTCCCTCAGATGTGGACAAGTAAAAGACCATTTCCTCCTATCCATGACAAAGCGTTGAGATTCACTCTGTGCAGCACTGGTGTTTAGTGGGAAAGTAGATCTAAGATTGCGTACCACATTCTGCAGATACTCCTGTATACGTGCGTCCATTTCTATGGCACGAATTATTTTGCCAAATTTTGTCTTGTACCGGGGATCTAACAGTGTGGCAACCCAGTATTCTGGATTACTTTGAATTCGTACAATCCGAGGGTCATGTTGTAGGTAGTGCAGCAAGAAGCCGCTGATGTGTCTTGTGCATCCAGGAGGACCAAGTCCTTGGTGTGTTGGTGGCAGAGAGGTGAGAATCGTGCCTCCTTCCTCTGCCCTCTCACCACAACCTCGCACAACCGAAATGTGAGCAAGCTCTCACTCATCTGCTGAGTCTTCCATGCCCATCGCAAGTTCGTCCTCCATTTCTTCATTGGCTCCTGCACCTTCCTCAACACTTTTTGCTGATACTATGCACCCTTGTTAATCACTCTCCCTCACCATGACTGCCGCCTAGGTGCCGCTGACCATCTGGACCTTGGAGATCTTGTTATCCCTTCCGCATATGACTCCTCCTGTACTTCCTCCCCTTCCTCTTGTCCCAACACCTGACTCCGAATAATAATTACAGTGTGCTCCATCATGTAGATGACCAGAATTGTCACGCTGAGAATGACATTGCCAGTGCTAAACATCTTCGTCGACATTTGTAAACTGTGTAGCAGGGTGCATAGGTCCTTGATCTGACACCACTCCAGCAGCGTGATCTGCACCACCTCTGGATCAAGTTAGGCCAGGCTATATGTCATAACGTATTTCAGCAGGGTTCGGCGGTGCTGCCACAAACGCTGCAACATGTGCAGATTCAAATTCCTGCGTGTGGGCACATCGCATTTCAGGCGTTTAACCAGCAGACCTAAAGACTTCTGTTGCGACGAAAGTTGTTGAGCTGCTGTGTGCGCACGATGGAAGTGAGCACATAGCGAGCGTGCACGCTGCACAAGGCCATGTAGGCCGTGATGGTGTTTTAAAAATTGATGGAGAATTAGGTTCAACACGTGAGCCATACAAGGCACGTGTGTCACATTGCCCTGCTGATGGCCCGCAGCCAGGTTTGCATCATTGCCGCACACGGCTGTTAAGTCACCAACGGAGTCCGCTCCGTCAATTTGTACTCCGGTCGCCAGGTGACAACGTGTTCCTTTCATGAATAGTGCTGATGATGGGAGAGGAGTCGATGCCAGCGGCGCAGGTGGACGCAGGTTATGCTCACCCACTGGGCTGCATTACCTTGACAGATGCAGAATCTCTGGCTGAATGTAGCTGGTGGGTATCTCACAGATGAAATACCATCATACAGCTACAACCAATGGGAAGACACCACACCCTTTTTTATGCCCATCCTGTCTACAGACCACTGCCAGACATAGCTATGAACCTCTGGTTAATTTTACCCCCAGTTCAGTTTTATGATTTTGTGTGCTTGTTACCTGACTACTTTTCCTGCTTGCTGTTTATGTACCTTGTTGGCCGATCCGCATTTCACCTCTGCTTGTTTTCTGATTAAGTCCTGCCCGTCCCATTCTGTTCCTGTTCCTCAATTAATGTTTTGACCCTGCCTGACTACTATTCTCTGGAAATGCAGCCTTCCACAGGTATTAATCACCTTGGGCCCTGTGTAATTCCTAATCCCTGTATAGGGGTTAAAGGGTTTCAGGGTTCTAGGGGTCCTACTTGGTGAGTGGCTTCCCTCTAGCCTATCATTAACAGCCCATCTGAGTGTGTGGATCAAGGAAGGCGTTACACCGTGCTCTCTGCAGAAGGCCATGTGGGCCAGGATAGTGCTTTAAAAATTGCTGGACAACCAGGTTCAACACGTGAACCACACAAGCCATGTGTGTCACATTGTCACAGCGAAGGGCCGCACCCATGTTTGCATCATTGTCGCACCCGGCCTTCCCTGGCTGCTGGTTGAGTGGAGACAACCATTGATGAAACTCGGTCTCCAGAGCTAACCGTCCACAACTTCTCAGCGTTGTGACTCACATTTCCCATACATTTCAAAGTAAACCTTTGACCGCCTGATGGCATTGAGCTCTGCTGCCAGCATAGTAAGGAGGTGTGTGGTATTCCTTGTGCGCAGTTACAAGGAAGGGTGGCCTGACCACACAGGGTTTGCGCCAAGGTGGAGGACCCACACGAGGTTGAAGAGGCAGAAGCAGTGTATTAACTTCTACATACAGAAGAAGGATTGAAACAACTCGTGGGGACGGCAAGACTTGGACAGCAGACCCTTCTCCATCTCTCACCATAGTTTGCCAGTGCCCAGTCAGTGACATGTAATGACCCTGTCTATGCTTACTGGTCCAAGTATCTGTGTTGAAATGCACCCTGTCGCACACAGAGTTTCTCAAGGAAGTGGTGATGTTGTGTGCGACATGCTGGTGTAGCGCGGGCATGCTGTTCTTGGAGAAGCAGTGGTGATTGGGCATCTTGTACTGGATCACAGCGACAGACATAAGGTCTCTAAAATCCTGTGTGTCCACTAGGCGGGAAGGCAGCATTTCGGTAGCCAACAGCTTACAGAGGGATAGAGTCAACCTCTTAGCTTTGTCATGGGTCGCAGGAAGTGGCCTTTTATTTGACCACATCTGAGGGACAGAGATCTGGCTGCTGTGTGTAGACGGTGTTGAGTAGGGTGTCCCTGGAAAAATGCAGGTTTGTGAGGAAAGTGCAGGCGGAGACATGATGTTGCCTTCATCCAACGTTGGTGCTATCAATGTCTGAGAGAGCTGTACACACGTACTTGTTTCCCCTTCCAAACCAACTGACGACCTACCAAGCAAACTGCCTGTTGCGGTTACAGTGGTGGAAGTTGTGGGTGGAAAAACAGGTGTGACAGCTGTCCCCACAGTCCTAGAAGATGACGAGCGCGCGGATGCACTGGAAGGGGCAGGCGGTGGATGGTTCGCTCCGCTAGGCCGCATTGCAGCAAGGTGAGCTTCCCACCGGGCCATATGATATTTATTCATGTGACGATTCATGGAAGAAGTTGTCAAACTGCTGAGGTTTTGACCTCTACTAAGAGAACCATGACAAATTTTACAGATCACATAATTTGGGCGATCTTTTTCTATGTCAAAAAATGACCAGGCTAGGCAAGGCTTAGAGGCCATGCGACCTGTTGATCCACCCCGAATAATGCTCAGAGGCAGAGTGGTGGCTGAGGATGCAGTTGTAGACGTGCTACCAGTGCTCCGACTCTGTCCAGGAAGGCGCAAGGTAACTTCGTCGTCGGTTGCATCCTCCTCCACCGCCTCTGTTGACCTCCTCGAGTGTCTGACTGTGGGTTGACAGTAGGTGGGATCTAGAACTTCATCATCAATTGTTGTGTTTGCACTCCCCTCCCCCTCAGACCGAGCCTCTTCTTGCCCTGACCGAATATTTCAGTTGTCATCCCAATCGGGTATCTGCGTCTCATCTTCATCAGTATGTTCCTCATTGTCTATAACCACAGGTGTTGGAAAGGCAGCATTTTGGTAGCCAACAGTTTGCAGATGCTGAAAGTCAACCTCCAAGCCATGTCATGCCCTTCTAAAAGCATGTAAAACACAGCGAGGGGACTCCAACCACAGTCTCCCTCGTTGCCACTAATTGGGCTACACACACCCCACTTGACTGGCATCGGTTGACCCCCCTTTTGAAAAAGAAAAAGATGCTTTGCATGAAGCACTCTCAAAAATACGCGTGCCTTTCCCGTCCCCTGGCTGACCCAGGGGAAGAAAAGTCCTCTGAGAGCCATGACTTGTTCATCTTGGTTCTTTTAGAAACACAGCGAGGGGACTCCAACCACAGTCTCCCTCGTTGCCACTAATTGGGCCACACACACCCCACTTGACTGGCATCGGTTGACCCCCCTTTTGAAAAAGAAAAAGATGCTTTGCATGAAGCACTCTCAAAAATACGCGTGCCTTTCCCGTCCCCTGGCTGACCCAGGGGAAGAAAAGTCCTCTGAGAGCCATGACTTGTTCATCTTGGTTCTTTTAGAAACACAGCGAGGGGACTCCAACCACAGTCTCCCTCGTTGCCACTAATTGGGCCACACACACCCCACTTGACTGGCATCGGTTGAGCCCCCTTTTGAAAAAGAAAAAGATGCTTTGCATGAAGCACTCTCAAAAATACGCGTGCCTTTCCCGTCCCCTGGCTGACCCAGGGGAAGAAAAGTCCTCTGAGAGCCATGACTTGTTCATCTTGGTTCTTTTAGAAACACAGCGAGGGGACTCCAACCACAGTCTCCCTCGTTGCCACTAATTGGGCCACACACACCCCACTTGACTGGCATCGGTTGAGCCCCCTTTTGAAAAAGAAAAAGATGCTTTGCATGAAGCACTCTCAAAAATACGCGTGCCTTTCCCGTCCCCTGGCTGACCCAGGGGAAGAAAAGTCCTCTGAGAGCCATGACTTGTTCATCTTGGTTCTTTTAGAAACACAGCGAGGGGACTCCAACCACAGTCTCCCTCGTTGCCACTAATTGGGCCACACACACCCCACTTGACTGGCATCAGTTGACCCCCCTTTTGAAAAAGAAAAAGATGCTTTGCATGAAGCACTCTCAAAAATACGCGTGCCTTTCCCGTCCCCTGGCTGACCCAGGGGAAGAAAAGTCCTCTGAGAGCCATGACTTGTTCATCTTGGTTCTTTTAGAAACACAGCGAGGGGACTCCAACCACAGTCTCCCTCGTTGCCACTAATTGGGCCACACACACCCCACTTGACTGGCATCGGTTGAGCCCCCTTTTGAAAAAGAAAAAGATGCTTTGCATGAAGCACTCTCAAAAATACGCGTGCCTTTCCCGTCCCCTGGCTGACCCAGGGGAAGAAAAGTCCTCTGAGAGCCATGACTTGTTCATCTTGGTTCTTTTAGAAACACAGCGAGGGGACTCCAACCACAGTCTCCCTCGTTGCCACTAATTGGGCCACACACACCCCACTTGACTGGCATCAGTTGACCCCCCTTTTGAAAAAGAAAAAGATGCTTTGCATGAAGCACTCTCAAAAATACGCGTGCCTTTCCCGTCCCCTGGCTGACCCAGGGGAAGAAAAGTCCTCTGAGAGCCATGACTTGTTCATCTTGGTTCTTTTAGAAACACAGCGAGGGGACTCCAACCACAGTCTCCCTCGTTGCCACTAACTGGGCCACACACACCCCACTTGACTGGCATCGGTTGACCCCCCCTTTTGAAAAAGAAAAAGATGCTTTGCATGAAGCACTCTCAAAAATACGCGTGCCTTTCCCGTCCCCTGGCTGACCCAGGGGAAGAAAAGTCCTCTGAGAGCCATGACTTGTTCATCTTGGTTCTTTTAGAAACACAGCGAGGGGACTCCAACCACAGTCTCCCTCGTTGCCACTAACTGGGCCACACACACCCCACTTGACTGGCATCGGTTGAGCCCTCTTTTGAAAAAGAAAAAGATGCTTTGCATGAAGCACTCTCAAAAATATGCGTGCCTTTCCCGTCCCCTGGCTGACCCAGGGGAAGAAAAGTCCTCTGAGAGCCATGTCCACATTGTCAGTGGACAGACGCGTGTGCTTATCTGCCAGCAGACCACCAGCAGCACTGAAGACAGGTTCCGAGAGAACGCTGGCTGCAGGACATGACAAGATCCCCAAGGCGTACGTGGCGAGCTCAGGCAATTTATCCAGATTGGAAGCCTAAAATGAGCAGGGCTCAAGTTGCACAATAATGGAATCGATGTTTCCTTGCATATACTCATATATCTGTGTGTCCTCCTCTTTTTCCTTGTCCAGCTGTTTTGTTTTCGCATGAGTATATGTCCTTGTCACTTTCCCATGTGTTTGTGTTGTGTTGTGAGTTGTTTGTCACCTTTTGGACACCTTTGAGGGTGTTTTCTAGGTGTTTTTCTGTGTTTGTGATTGCCTGCCATTGTTTCCTATTGGCTCGAGTTCGGTTCGGTTCGACGAACCGAACTCGAACGGGACCTCCGTTCGGCGAACCGACCTCGAGCCGAACCGGGACCGGTTCGCTCATCTCTAGTGTGTGTGTGCACGCTGTGTTTGTGTGGTGTGTGTGTGTGTGCGGTGTGCGTGTGTGCGCACGCTGTGTGTGCGTGTGTGCGCACGCTGTGTGTGCGGTGTCTGCGCACGCTGTGTGTGGTGTGTGTGCGCACGCTGTGTGTGGTGTGTGTGTGTGTGTGTGTGTGTGCGCACGCTGTGTGTGGTGTGTGTGTGTGTGTGTGCGCACGCTGTGTGGTGTGTGTGCGCACGCTGTGTGGTGTGTGTGCGCACGCTGTGTGTGGTGTGTGTGTGCACGCTGTGTGTGTGTGTGTGTGTCCTGAATCCAGGCCTGGCATTACTGGAGTTTCCTCCGTAGCCAGTACAACGCTGCACTGAAGTGTGTAGGGTTTTTTTTTTCTTACTTCAGATGATATTGGATCCGGATTGGACGGCGCGGGACCCTTGACCCAGGATTACTGCGGAGAGGGGTTCTTTATTTCAATAAAGATGGAGTCACTAATTGTGTTGTGTTTTATTTCTAATAAAAATATTTTTTTTTGAAATTCATGAAATAAAAAAAACAAAACGGCTTCTCTATATTTTTGGTTCCCAGCCGGGTACAAATAGGCAGCTGGGGGTTGGGGGCAGCCCGTAGCTGCCTGCTGTACCTGGCTAGCATAGAAAAACATGGTGAAGCCCACGTCATTTTTTTTTTTCGGGGGGGGGCAAAAAATCCTGCATACAGTCCTAGACTCGCAACACACATCGTTTTTTTTTGTACGTGTGCGGTACGTATTTGCACATACCGGAGACATGTACACACCCAGACCCATGTTATTCAATGGTAGATGGCGCACACACACGTAAAATCACACTGAACGTGTGTCCGTGTGATAAGTACGTGTGTGCGCTTTTCTGCACAGACGACATGTCCGTTTTTGGCCGGCAGCACGCAGGCACGGACCCGCTAAAGTCTATGGGTCCGTGCCTGCACAGACCGCACACGGAGTATGTCCGTGTTCAGCACGTTTCGTGCGTGTGCGTTTTTACACTAGCGATCTTATTTTTATTTTTTTTTAAATTAAATTCAGTATACTTACCTTTTTTTTCTGCTGTTCTCAGTCATACTTACATTGGCGCTCAGTTTTTTTCTTCCCCCAGAACACACCGCCGCTCCTGTTAGCTCCACGCAGCTAATGAAGGGAATACCGCAATCAGCTGTATTCAGCGTTGGCCGCGAGTAACCTCAGTGACAGCTCAGCTGATCGCGCTATTCCCTTTATTAGCTGCGTGGAGCTGACAGGAGCGGCGGTGTCTTCTGCAGCTCCGGTCACCTTCATGCAGCACAGCTGGAAGCGACGCTGGACCATCCTGGATTACGCCGGACATGGAGGGCTTTTTCGGGCTTATTAAATTGGTGAACCAGGGAATGTGTTTGTGTTTTTTTTCTAATAAAAGGATTGTTCGGCTGTGTGTGTTTATTTACTGTAATTTACAGATTAATCATGGAAGGTATCTCGGGGAGACGCCTGACATGATTAATCTAGGACTTATTAGCAGCTATGGGCTACCAAAAACTCCTTATTACCCCGAATGCCAATGCACCAGGACAAATCGGGAAGAGCCGGGTACAGTCCCAGAACTGTCGCATATAATGTATGCGGCAATTCTGGGCGGCTGCTGACTGATATTGTTAGGCTGGGGGGCTCCCCATAACGTGGGGCTCACCATCCTGAGAATACCAGCCTTCAGCCGTGTGACTTTACCCTGGCTGGTATTAAAATTGGGGGGGACCGCACGCCGTTTTGTTAAATTATTTATTTATTTATTTTACTGCACAGTATAGACACGCCCACCGGCTGCTGTGATTGGGTGCAGTGAGACAGCTGTCACTCAACGTGGGGGGCGTGTCTGACTGCAACCAATCACAGGCGTCTGTGGGTGGGGAAAGCAGGGAATACAAGATTGATTAATGAGCGGCTGGCATATTCAAAGTAATTGTTGCCGCGTATTCTCTGCACAGCTGTGCCTCGCCGCGCTGGTGATTGGGGAGCGGTAAGTATGAGAGAGGGCTGCTCACTTCAGTCACTCGGGGGATTAGCGGTCACTGGTGAATCCTTCACAGGTGACCGCTAATCAGTACGCGGCACACAGACAGAGCCGCGGCATGACAATGAAGTCGGGTGAAGTTCACCCGAGTTCATTCTCATCGCGCAACTCTGTCTGCTGTCAGCCGACATGTATCAACGACATTGTGCAACACGCAAACGGAGATTCCACACGGACATTCCACGTACACATACACGGGCATTTTACACGTACACACGGCTCGCATACGCCATCACACGGATGCCATACGTACCGGAGAAACGCCCCAAAAAAACGGAACACGGACCCGAAAAACGGACCGTGTCACACGGACTTTTTTTTGCGGAAGTGTGTTTTAGGCCCTAGATGGAGGATGCTGAGCCTTGTAGTTTGGCAGCTGCTGTCTGCTCTCCTGCATACACTATTGGATGAAGTATGCTGAGCCTTATAGTTCTGCTCCCCCTGCCTCTCCCTTCTGCATACAGTCCTGGATGGAGCATGCTGAGCTTTGTAGTTCTGCAGCTGTCTGCTCTCCTGCATAGACTAGTGAAGAATGAAGAACATATTGAAGGAAATGACATCAGACCTTTTTTTTTTTTTAACAATCTTTAATGGAATTGTTCACTGTTAAAAAACGCATAAAAACACAGTGAGCAAAAAAGCACCAAAATGCGGTAAAAACGCATGCTTTTTTGCCGCGTTTTTTCCCGCGGGTGCGTTTTTGTCTGCTCACTCATTCTTTTCTCCCTATCAGAGCAGAACCGCTCAGATCAGGAGAAATGCTCATCTACTGTAACCTGCAGTACTCGGCTGCTGGTTATAGGACCTGCATCACGTGAGCTACAGGAGTAATCACAAGACCCAGTGCTAACACGACAACCATCGGATCCACGTGATCCCATCACGTGACTTCCTGTGGAGGCTAGTGTTTATGCGAATAAAGCGATCGCCATTAAAATGGCGCTGTGAGATTTTTACAGTGCTATTTAAGGGGTTGACAGGTACAGGTGGATAGCGAATCCACTCGCGCATGCAAGGCACACGTCAGCTGCACAAATCAGCTGACATTTACGCTGATCGCTGCGGGCTATCTGCGTCTGCCAGTGTGGATTACCAAAATGAGTGCAGGGACGGAAAATATTTAAACGGATTTGTTAAGAAGTTGATAAATGCATTAACAAAAACGCAGCCAAAATCTTGATCTTTCATATTTTGTTTGGTCAGAAGCTGTGTTTCTGTGACCACAGGTATAAAAGATGCAGCGTGCTGTCATAGCCATTGAGTTATTTGTCTGCAAAGCTGCTCAAGTTCTTGTATATTTTCTCAATATTTCAATACCTTTGTTTAAATTAAAAAACATACATTTTAAAATAATTGTTTTGTTTTTTGGGAATAGGTTCTGTTGCCCCCATGTAGTAGTTTTCAGACACTTAGTATTATGGTGCGCTTTATAATATATGTAGGACTTTTATTAGAAATAAAACAAAACACAATTAGTGACTCCATCTTTATTGAAATAAAGAACCCCCCTCTGCAGTAATCCTGGGTCAAGGGTCCCGCGCCGTCCAATCCGGATCCAATATCATCTGAAGAAAGAAAAAAAAAACCTACACACTTCAGTGCAGCGTGGGACTGGCTACGGAGGAAACTCCAGTAATGCCAGGCCTGGATTCAGGACACACACACACACACACACAGCGTGCGCACACACCACACACAGCGTGCGCACACACACCACACACAGCGTGCGCACACACACCACACACAGCGTGCGCACACACACAGCGTGCGCACACACACAGCGTGCGCACACACACCACACACAGCGTGCGCACACACACAGCGTGCGCACACACACCACACACAGCGTGCGCACACACACCACACACACAGCGTGCGCGCACACACCACAGCACGCACACCCACACACAGCGTGCACACACACAAACACCACACACAGCATGCACACACACACATCACACACACAGCGTGCGCACACCACACACAGCGTGCGCACACACAAACACCACACACAGCGTGCACACACACACAAACACACAACACACACAGCGTGCGCGCACACACACACCACACACAGCGTGCGCGCACACACACACCACACACAGCGTGCGCACACACACACCACACACACACCACACAGCGTGCGCACACACACACCACACAGCGTGCGCACACACACACACCACACAGCGTGCGCGTACACACACACACACACACACCACACAGCGTGCGCGCACACACACAGCGTGCGCACACACACAAACACACACCACACACAGCGTGCGCGCACACACACACACCACACACAGCGTGCGCACACACACAAACACACAGCGTGCACACACACACACCACACACACACCACACAGCGTGCGCACACACACACACCACACAGCGTGCGCACACGCCCTTCTGCTCCACGGGAGGTTTCAGGCCTCCCTGAGCTCGCACACACACACCACACAGCGTGCGCGCACACACACACACCACACAGCGTGCGCGCACACACACACCACACAGCGTGTGCGCACACACACACCACACACAGCGTGCGCACACGCACACACCACACACAGCGTGCGCACACACACCACACACAGCGTTCGCACACACACCACACACAGCGTGCGCACACACACCACACACACAGCGTGCGCGCGCACACCACAGCACGCACACACACCCACACACAGCGTGCACACACACAAACACCACACACAGCGTGCGCACACGCACACACCACACAGCGTGCGCACACACAACACAGCGTGAACACACACACAAACACACACACACCACACACAGCATGCGCACACACACCACACAGCGCGCTCACACACACCACACACCGCGCGCACACACACCACACACAGCGCGCGCGCACACACACACCACACACAGCGCGTGCACACACACAGTGTGCGCGTACACACACTGCACATGCATGCACGCACACACACTGAACAGAATCACACACATAGCACAGACACACACATAGCACAGACACACAGCTGTGAGTGCTTTCCTGCTGTGACCTGGCAATCAGAAGGTGAGCTCAGGTCAACGCAGGGGCACACACAGCATTGTGAACTCACCTCACCTGAGCCCCGGTGTCCCAGGCGGCTGCTGTGCTGGTAGCGTAGCAATCGCGTCCTCCTGTCAGCTGATCTCCAGTCCTGTTGTAACCGCGCGCGCTCCCGCGGTCACAACGGGATCTGAAGAAGCGAGGGCGCATGCGCCGCCCTCTCGTGCACCCAGCTGCACTGTACAGCGGGCTTCAGTAACATGGCGCCGGAGTGAAGCGCTATGCGCAGGCGCCAACTCTGACGTCATGTCACTGAAGAGGGAAATTTAAATACAGCCAGAGAGAGGAAGGATCAGGCAGAGGGGGGCAGGGATACACGTGCATAACACGCCCGGACATCAGGAGAGAGGGAGGAACAGGTTGGTGGGGGGGCGGGGAACACGTGCATAACACGCCCGGACATTAGCAGCAGAGGTGCACACGTCAATCAAAAAGTGCACGAATTTTCAAACTTTATAAAGTTGGATTTCGCTGCCTAAACACCCAAGCTGAACCCTGATGGTATGTACACAACGTGCATGATTGTGCCAGTACTGCACTGGCTGCACCTTATACACAAAAATCCTGATGTTTGGTTCCCTTTAATTGTATGTCTGTCACCGTTTTACATTTTTATATTTTTACAGTTAAAAAAAAAGGAAAAATAAAACCGGTGTTGGACGGGCAGCCCGCGGACGGTCTGCATTTTGCTAAGGGGGAATGTGACGCCCTGGACAAGCCAGGGGTCACAGGTAATGACATCACCACACCCTACACCCCGGTTAGGCACATCAAGGCTAGACCCAAAAATCCTTGTTGCCTTCCTCCAGGGGCTGATGTTCACACCAGGGGGTGGGCCAGGCGGTTGGTCCCGCCCACCGAGGAGTTCACAGTCCTGGAGGCGGGAAAAGAGAGAGTTAAGCTAGGGAAGTGAAAGTGGAAGGAGTAAAAGTGAAGTGGAGTAGACCAACTGACTGAGAGCGTCCGGGTGTGTGCCCCGGACAGTGACAGCAAGGTTAGCAGACGGCGGTGACCATCTGCAGGAGTGGCCTATCGGAGTTGCCGTAAGGACCGTGGACGGGCGGTGGCCCGGCGGTACCGGACCGGTACACAAGGAGAAGCCAGCACCATTGGCAGGGGCCTTTCGGACCCCGGCAAGGCTTGGAGTCGCCGTGAATTTGCCAAATCCGTCAGTGAAGGGGACCTCCGGGTTTCCAAACAACTAAGTCCCGATTGAAGGCAACAGTCCAACCGTATGAGAGAGACACCACCACCACCAAGGCACCAGTTTCTCAGGGCCAGCGCCTGCGGGCAAAGAGGGGCTCCTCCGGCCCATATCCAAGCCGGGGAGCGGGTTACTGGTGGGAACCCATTGGAACCAACAGAAGTACTAGGTGCAGCGAAAGAGACAGTCACCATTAACTACCGGGGAAAAGCAACAGCAGCCGTCCGTGGGAACAGTCTTTCCAGCCGTGTGTTTTACCGAGAACTGTGCCATCGTCTCAGGCTGAGTGAGTACCACCGTGCCGTGCGGCACAGCGCTGCCCCCGCGACCCTGCACCTCACCAGGCCCCGCAACCGGCCTGCCATCACCCATCCTCCACCCTATCACTGGGCCCCGGGACAACCAACCCCTACCCACGGAAGGGAGAACTAACAACTCAGCTGCTCCCTGTCACTGCTCCCGGGATCCCCATACAGAGCAGCGGTGGTGTTACCAAAAATCACCACAACCGTGGGTGGCGTCACGGACAATAACCAAATCCCCACCACCAATCCACCCCTTTCACTCACGGGCGAGGAGCGCCGCTCGAGTCCCCGGGATCCGGCACACCACTCGAGCCACCACCGAGCAGTGGGAGAGCGCGGCGTCCCCTCCTCCGCCCGCGACAGTAGATCTTAAGCAGATTAAACCGAAAGCAGCCAAGTAAGTGACCCATCGCTGCCATCATAGTCTCTGCTTATACAGGTCGATTGGACACACGTTACAGATATCTTTGTTCTTCCTAATCAAACACATCCTGAAGCCATACGTTATTAAATGTTATATACAGTACAGTTCAAAAGTTTGGGGTCACCCAGACAATTTTGTGTTTTCTATGAAAAATTCTACTTTTATTTATCAGATGAGTTGCATAATGAATAGAAAATATCGTCCAGGCATTGACGAGGTTAGAAATAATGATTTTTACGTGAAATAATAATTTTCTCTTCACACTTTGCTTTCGGCACAGAATGCTCCTTTGCACAATTGCAGCTTTGCAGACCTTTGGCATTCTAGCTGTTAATTTGCGGAGGTAATCTGGAGATATTCCCCCCCCCATGCTTCCACCCTCCACAAGTTGGATTGTCTTGATGGGCACTTTTTGGTACCATACGGTCAAGCCGCTCCCACAACAGCTCAAGAGGGTTGAGATCTGGTGACTGGACTGCCCCTCCATTACAGATAGAATACCAGCTGCCGGCTTCTTTTCTAAATAGTTCATGCATAATTTGGAAGTGTGCATTGTCCTGTTGTAGGATGAAATTGGCTCCAATCAAGCACTGTCCACAGGGTATGGCATGGCGTTGCAAAATGGAGTGATAGCCTTCCTTATTCAAAATCCCTTTTACATTGTACAAATCTCCACTTTACCAGCAACCCCAGACCATCACATTACCTCCACCATGCTTGACATACGGCATCAGGCACTCTTTCAGCATCTTTTCAGTAGTTCTGCGTTTCACAAATGTTCTTCTGTGTGATCCAAACACCTCAAACTTCGATTCGTCTGTCCATAACACGTTTTTCCAATCTTCCTCTGTCCAATGTCTGTGTTTTTTGCCCACATTAATCTTTTCCTTTTATTAGCCAGTCTCAGATATAGCTTTTTCTTTGCCACTCTGTCCTGAAGGCCGGCATCCCAGAGTCAATTCTTCACTATAGACGTTGACACTGGCGTTTTGTGGGTAATATTTAATGAAGCTGCCAGTTGAGGACCTGTGAGGTGTCGATTTCTCACCCTAGAGACTGTAATGTACTTGTCTTGTTACTCAGTTGTGCAGCGCGGCCTCCCACTTCTCTTTCTACTCTGGTTAAGGCCTGTTTGTGCTCTCCTCTGAAGGGAGTAATACACATTGTTGTAGGAAATCTTCAGTTTCTTGGCAATTTTTCATATGGAATATCCTTCATCAAGAATACACTGTTGAGTTTCATATGAAAGTTCTCTTTTTGTGGCCATTTTGAGAGTTTAATGAAAACAATAAATGTAATGCTCCAGATTCTCAACTAGCTCAAAGGAAGGTCAGTTTTATAGCTTCACTAATCAGGAAAACGGTTTTCAGCGATGCTAACATACTTGCAAAAGGGTTTTCAAAGGATTTCTAAACATCCATTAGCCTTCTAACACAGTTAGCAAACACAATGTATCATTAGAACGGTGGAGTGGTGGTTGTTGGAAATGGGCTTCTATACACCTATGTAGATATTGCATTAAAAAACAGACGTTTGCAGCTAGAATAGTCATTTACCACATTAACAATGTATAGAGTGTACTTCTGTTTAATTCAATGTTAGCGTCACTGAAAAAAAATAAGGTAATATCTAAGTGACTCTAAACTTTTCTGTTCAGAGAAGGAGAATCCTTCAAATTCATTAAACATTGTAAATTTATTACTAGAATAATTCTGACCTGAAACATTTCTATCCTCAGCAAACAAACGCCAGGGACAAAATTTAAGCTCCTGTCCAGGATTTCATTCTGCTTAACCGATAAAACTGTGGGTGTCAAAACCAAAACATTATGTCACACCAGCGCGTACAGACACTCAGCGTGCAGCGTAACACAAGGGTAACAACGAAAATGGTAAAAAAAGGAAGGCCCTGATGATAGGGAGAGGAGACATCTCCTGCAACTCACCTGAGTTTGTACCCTATGCTCCCTAATGTCAATATACGGGGCCTTCCCACCGTCGTCATGATGTGCCTAGGCACTCATTTGTTCTGGCTAGTGAGAAGGCCGAAAAGAGCAGTAGTCTCACCACTGCATTAACACAACAGGTAAAGGAGATAAAGGGAAAATAGACACAAAAGGGAAAAACACTTCAAGCTCTTCCAATGCAGCTAAACATCACAGCAGCAATAATCCCAACTCCTCAGCTTCTTGCAGAAACAGGCTCCTTCCAAAGAGGTCAGCATAGAATGAGAATCTATAACCGGCATCAAATGGTACAATACATGACTTTTTATAACAAATGGGAGTGGCCAGAAAAGAGCTGCGCCTGAGATTAAGGCTACACAGGATAGCCAAATTGGAATGAGTTCTTAACCCCTACAGCACTAAAAGAAAGTAGATTCACTCAACTCAAGTTGTAGACCTGTGAACAATAAGGCGCTGTGACCTTCTGACTACAGACTGACCAGAGGTCTCCCCAGAGAGGGGCACACTCATAACACATTATCCATAAATTCCTTCATATTCAAGTTCATTTTTTCTTCTTCCGTATTGGAGATCTTTTCATATCCTTCTTATTGGTTCTCCTTCCTCCTCTTCATTTTCTGAATTCCGGAATTCTCTGAATAACGTATTAGAATTAACATTTTCTCTTTGTAATTACTTAAATTAGAGGTCTCAAACACGCGGTCCGCGGGCTGCCAGCGGCCCCTGAGGCTATTTGTTGAGGCCCGCAGACCCTGTGATGATCGCAGCGCTATGCCGGGGTGGCACCAGCAGGACTTTACTAGAATTGAATAATTTGCGGTGCAGAGGAGCTGTCTGCATTATACCAATGGCTGCTGCCTGCCAATCAGATGCAGGGAAGTGACGTTGCTGCATGACCTTCTTGCATGTGATTGGCGGGCAGCAGCCATCTCCTCTGCGTGGTACTGCAAATTATTCAATTTTAGTAAAGTCCTGCCGGCGCCGACCCCCCAGGCATAAAGCTGCGATCGTGACGGGCCGCAACAAGCAGGTAAGTGCTCACAATCAGGACCCGCTGTATCCTGGACACGGTGGGCCCTACCTGCGGGGCTGCATGTCTTCTCCGCAGGAGACCACAGGTGCCCGTGCCCGCAATCAGGGTTCGGAGCGCTGCGGTCTCCTCGCTGTGTGTGTGTGGATGTCCACAATACTACTGGGCACACTACTACAAGGATGGGCACGAAGGTACTGGACACATTACTACAAGGATGGGCACAAAGGTACTGGACACACTACTACAAGGATGGGCACAAAGGTACTGGGCACAATATTCAAGGATGGGCACAAAGGTACTGGGCACATTACTAAAAGAATGGGCACAAACGCACTGGGCACAATACTACAAGGATGGGCACAAAAGGTACTGGGCACAATACTACAAGGATGGGCACAAAGGTACTGAGCACAACACTACAAGGATGGCCACAAAGGTACTGTCCACAATACTACAAGGATGGGCAGAGAGATACTGTTAACAATACTACAAGGATGGGCACAAAGGTACTAGGCACAATATTGCAAGGATGGGCACAAAGGTACTGGGCAAAATACAACAAGGATGGGCACAATACTACAAGGATGGGCACAAAGGTTCAGGGAGAGCCGCCAATAGCTTTGTTACATAACTTCTAGCCTGTAGGTAGTAAACATAGGAATGTGACCGTATGGTATTTAGAGTGCAGCTCCTCTATTGAGTACATGCGATGTTCCTCTAGATGGATCAAGTGTCTGACAGAAGTTATACCCTGAGAATACCAACGATAGAAGACAGGGTGAGAGTGACCATGTTGGAAATGTGGATTACCAGTGAGTGGGATAAAGAGTGACATCTGAGGAGAGAGCTGAAAATGCCGGCGTAGTTTCTGCCATGTCCTCCATGTAGAAATCAGAAGAGGGTTTGCTCTCACTTCACTGACAGCTCGGTGTATGGGAGGTGTAAGGCTATGTACGCACTTACCGGATTTTGCTGCGGATTTTTTGCGGTTTTGCTGCATGTTTCGCTGCAGAAAATGTTCATAACATCTCTGCAGTGAATCACCAGCAAAACCTATGGGCAAAAAAAATCCTGTGCGCACTGGGCGGATTGTGACAGCTGCATGTTTTGCTGCCGGATTCCCGCAGCAAAAACAATTGCATGTCAATTCTTTTCCGCATGTCGCTGTGGGATTTCACTCCATTGACTCCAATGTTAATCGTGAAATCCCGCAGGGAATAACGCAGGCAGCAAATTCTGTGCGGTTCACTGCGTTTTCCTGCGTTATTCCCTGCGGTATTTCGCGGTTTACCTCCGGTAATGTACATCGCTTGTCTGCGGTTTTGCAGGGAAGTGATGTCATTACAGGAAGAGGAAGCCGTGCAGAGAGTAAACACACACACATCAGACACACAGACACATCACAGACACATAGAACACAGACACAGACACATAGAACACACATAGAAAGGAAACGGAAATATAGAAAACAAAGAACGTGGGCTCCGCTGTATATTTACCTTCCAGCCGAGGTAAGCACACAGCGGCGGCCCGGTATTCTCAGGCTGGGGAGGGAGAGGGGCAGGGTTAATGTCCCCCACCTCACTCCCCCTCCCGCAGCCGAGAATATCAGCCGCAGCTGCCCCGGGACTGTCGCATGCATTATGCGGCAGTACCGGCGTGTCCCCGGCTCTTCCTGCCGCCGTGTAGCAGTGGCAGCAGTGTAATACAAGGGGTTAATGGTGGCAGATCGCCCGTCATTAACTCCAGGCTTGATCATGGCAGCGTCTATGAGACAGATGACATGATCAACCCGTAAGTAAAGTGAATAAAACACACACACAGAAAATCCTTTATTTTAAATCAAACAAACAAGCCTCGTTCACCATTTTATTAACCCCTCCCGAAACAAAGCTCCAGCGTAATCCACAGCTCCGGCGTAATCCACAGATCCAGCGTAATCCACAGGTCTTGCGCTGCTTACATCCAGCCGCGACTGACACACAGCGCTGAATTACCTCTGCTGTCTCGCAGCGAGACAGCAGAGGTAATTACCGGTCATTTCCCACGGCCGGTAATGTGAACTCACTGCCGACCGTGGGAAATGCAGCGATCTGTCCTCTATCTATCTGTCTATCTATCTATCCCTCTATCTATTCTTCTGTCTCTTTATCTATCTACTATCTCAGAATGAAATGACTTTTTTTTTTTTTTCCAATGTGCTTTATTGCATTGAATGCAATAAAGCACATCCCAACCTGCACGCGGCAAAACCGTGGCAATACCGCGAACAATACCGCGGTAAAACCGCGCAAACCGCGGCAAACCGCATGCGGTTTTCGGGTGCGGTTTCCCGCGTTTTTTTACCGCGGGTGCAGTAATCTTTGAATACCTGCGGAATTTTCTTGAGAAAATTCCATTTTCCAGTGCGCACATAGCCTAAGAGCGCGGGGAGAGCCAGCCCTGGTGTAAGGCAGCACTCCAAGCCATGCTGGGTATAGCAAGAAACCCCCCCAACCAATCCATCACCGCCCGGATTAGAAATGCTAGATTATAGTGTTTAATATCGGGGAAATTTATCCCTCCCTTTCCCTTCAACTTCTGGAGTCATTTAGAAGCTATACGGGGTTTTTTACCCTCCCAAATAAATGAGCGATATAGGTAGCGGATTCACTTCTCTTTAGGAGCCAAATAGATTGGGAGAGTGTGGAAAAGATACAGAAGACGCGGAAATTATATAATTTTAGTTGGGTTAGCTCTATCCAGATATGAGAATCTGAGGTTTTTTCTATTTAACCAAAGTGGATTTTAAATTGCTGATATACAGGTTAATATTAGTATTACAGTATATAATCCGTCCGGGTGCCTCATCACATTCACTCCCAGATATTTTAAAGAGCAGGTAGTCCACTGGCAGGGAGAACTCGATCCCCACAACGGCCTGGAGGACCTCGTAGCATCATTACCTCTGTTTTATCCCGGTTAATAGTATAACCCGATAAGTCACCCAGCCTTGAGTCCCCTAAAGGTAGGGGTCTGCAACAGATAACGTAGTAAAGTGTCAATAGAGAGGTTAAATAAAAGAGGGGACAAGGGGCACCCCTGTTTGACTCCTCGGAAGATGTCTATTGGTCGTGTGGTATAACTATTTACTGTCACGCAGGTGGTTGCATTTGTGTAGGTAGTGAATATGTTGTTGGAAATTTGAGCCGAATCCTCTGTAAAATAATGAGTTTATTAAAATGAATATTTGAACTCTTTAAATACAGGCCTTTAGCTTGTATGTATAGATCCCTTAGAGAGAGTGTGTGTGTTTGAAGAACTTCTAGCTAGCTCCTGACATGATCAATCACTAACTGGCTGACGGCTCAATGCTAGTCTCAATCTGGTTTCTTAGTAACGGTCTGAAATTAGCTATGAAGAGCTTATATACATTACACTAGGCTAAAGGTCAACTACTGGTTCTGGTAAACAAGTTCTGCGCATGACATATATGTTGTAGTTAAGACCACGTGAACAATGACTTAATGTAAAGGCCAAGAATAGGAATGAGTTGTATATTGGGTTCTGGAGATACTGCAGAACCATGTTTAGTCACAAGAAGGGAGTAGCGTTGTAGCAAAAAGGTATATAAACTGGACCACGGCACACAGAAGTAGAATGCCCCCACCATTCTCAACCTTCCAGATGGCTGATGGAAGACTGCAAAGGAGCACACTGCCGTGACATCACAGCTATGTAAGATACAATAGACTCTCTCTCTTTCTTTTTCTTTCTTATTACTCAATTTTAATTAAGCCAAGCATTATTTTTCTGTAATGATTTTTAACTTTAAATAAACCCATATGTTTTGCACCTCATTTTCTCTCAAAACAAACATTGTATACTGGCTAAGTATATACGCCAATCCTAATTTTTCCACATTTGGCGAGCTTCAGCCTGATTGATTGAGAGGCACATATGTTTTTCCCATTTGGCATACGTGGTGAATTTTCACTTTCACGCTAGTTCTTGCTGTTTTTGGTGTGGGACTTTTTTTTTTCTTCCGTTACGCTTCCCTGACCTTTTGTCCAAAGAGGGGGGGGCCAGTGAGGAGGAGTAACGGGTTTGTCCAAAAGACTGCAGGAAAAGACCCACACTGTGTCTAAATCAAACGGAACCTTAGAAGAGTGACAAGGATTGACGTAGTCCACCGCAAGAAGGTCGTATGAGTCGTGCCCTGACGGACATCTGAGGATCCATCCAGGACCACCAATCCAGGAAATCCCCAGGAGAATCCTTCCAGGACAAAAAAGACCATCAACCCACAGACGGTTGGACCCATTCCAGGACAAACGCATCTACATCTACATATAGGTGAGAAAATGGATTTTATTCATGATTTTTCTAAGAAAAGTAATGTGGAGTATACATTTGATCATAAGCATAGTGATGCTCAATTATGCTCAAATCTGGTCCTGGCTGAGTGTATGGTGTTTCACTCCGGTGGCTACATGCATTGGCAGACTGCATGTTGCCAATGGTTTGGCCAGCCAGGACCAGATGGTCCATAGGTCATTGAGGGAGACCACAAGTTCATTAAAAACGTAGTTTTACTGAACATTAACTTGGTAACAACCACGTACCTAAGATGGCGGACACAAATCTTCTTGGACGTTTCAATATCACAGAGGATCATTACACACATTCTTCACTTTAGTTGTTCCAACCTTCATAAGTTCTTTTCTTCCCAGCACTCCCCAGCCTAGTACTAAATCCCAGTTCTTGGAAGTCATTCTCCTTCTCAAGCAGTTCCAAGTTTTCCCCTCCTAGAGAGATATTGCCAATATGGCTGGACTGAGCTATAACCTACTGAAGATGCCTCAGGGACACTCGCTTAAGACACTCACTTCGTTCCGTGTCCTGCTCTGTCTTGCACCAAGACCCGTCTCTCTCTGTCACTTGTTCCCTCTGTGTCACGGTCTCCTCCTTCCCTTTCTCAGTTGTTCCCTCTTTTCCTGTGTCACACTATCCTATGTCATGGTCTCCCTCTCTTTATGACACCCATGTCATGCGGCTCTGCTGCTCCTCACAGCTGAGGTCTGTTCCTGTCACAGGATGTACCCTAACTGACGTTACCTTAGCAACAGATTCTCTCCCTCAGCACTAACTCCTCCCTTTTTGGCTAATCCTAGAATCCTAACTGCCAGCTGTCTGCCACCGGGCAGATTTAACTTTTTACCTGCACATATAACACTAATAATACCTTATTAGGCATCTTAATATACTACATAACATTACATCTTATAATTTATCACATGTACATATATATATATATATATATCCACCGTGTCCGCGGCCAGGACCCCGATCAGCCCGCTACCCCAAATAACGGCGGCGGAACCCGTCATGTCTAACGAGGAGAACCCAGCAATGGGGACCTCGGGCATTACCTCAACCCCGCTCTGACACCCGTCCCGGCCCCGCGCTGGACCGCAATCCGGAAGACATCCCCTTCACCCCCGAGCCAGGCCGCAGCATCAGTGACGTCACCCCCAGCTCCGGCAGTCCGCCCGGCCGTAACTGTGATGACGTTGGCCCTGGCAGTCCACCCGGCCACAACAGAGATGACTACGGCTCCGGCAGTCCGCCCGGCCGCACCGGAGGCAGAACCCGTCCGGAAGTCTGTCTGGTCTGCGATGCCGGTCGCTCCCAGTAACCCTGTCCCGGCTGTGAGACAGCCGGCATGCACCTGCAGAGAGGAGGAGCAGGCCACAGCGCAATGGAACCAACGGCAGAGAGAGAGTCCGGTTGTCGCCGGCGCCGAGGGCATCCGTGTGGGCCTGGCTCCAAAGCAGGAGGCGGAGCACAGACCCCGTGCCCCGTTCTGGGAGCGGCAGCAACAGCAGCTTCAATGGGAGATCGCTGCCTGAGAAAAGTGTAAAGCGGATGTGCATGCCCGCACTTATAAGGAGAAAGATCACCTGCGGCAAGCTACCATCAGGGCCTGGAGCGGTGTTCCATGTGGAGGTGGTACTGGAGACCCGTGGTGGAGAATGGAGTAGGTAGCGGTTCCCGGCTACCCTCCTACTGTTTAAAATGTTTACCCTACCGTTAAAAAGTTAAATCATGGACCAAGACCTCAGGACTGGTGAGGTCACCCCAAAAACTTTCTTGGGTTTTATATACCCCTACCTACCTTCTTGTTACTCCTCAACCTGCCCAGCTTCTGGAGAGGTAGATTGGAGGAAGGGCCTGGGGTGGAGTAGGCCGAGGCCCAGCCACTAGTGAGACCGGTGGCTAACCTCCAGGCCAAGGGTCCACGGACTATGGGCCCTTGAGATGGACTGTTGGGTAAGTAACTTTTTACCCGGCTCGTGTAGGCGTTGCCCGAAACTCCTGTGGACTGGGAAAAGGGGTGCCCACCATTCTTAGCGGTGGCACCATGGAACCAGGTTGTTTTGGATGGCGGGTGAAGAAGAAGGGAATGTAATGTTTTATGTTTTGCAACGTTTAAGAGAAGTGTGCCTCCCATAAAGGGAAGAAATGTTTTACCTTTTTCCGTTTCTTTTAGAGAAAAATAAACGTCAGTGGTCGGACAGCCCGCGGACGGGCTGTATTCAACCAAGGGGGAATGTGACGCCCTGGCACCGCCAGGTGGTCACAGAAGAACACAACACCCCACATAAAACCCGGACGTGGCAGCTGGCCACTGACACCTTGTATTACCAACAGACTTGTGTGCAATTATTCAACAGTGAGTACACTAATACTCTCCGGTCTGGCCCAGCGCGCCACCTCCGGCCTACATCGCTCCCCGTGTCCTGGACACTGAGCCTCTACCCACGGAAGGGTTAACACTCAGCTGCAGTTCCATTGCCCCTGGGTGCTCCGCAATAGCAGCGGTGGTACTCCACCTTACCACAACACCTTGGGTGGCGTCATGAAGTATCTACAGCAATGCCCGTACATATACGTCCCTTTTTATTTGAGTGTCCATGCGACCTCCGGGTCCGGAAACTCCTCGAGCCACTGCGGATCCGGATCCGAGTCAGCCTGACTACTGACGTGGGGGCGGCACATATATATATATACACATATATTTAAGAACATATTTGGTATCTTCAGGGGTAGGAACTCGACCAACATCTTACAGGTGCAGAGTCCTGTATTGTCACGGATGTGTCTGGACCTTCAGGAACTGCTGCTGGGACCAGGTGCAGAACGGCCTGGCGATCGTCCAGTCAATAATGGACGCTGTCCCTTTAAGGGCTGGATTTAGCTTTTTTTTTATGTTCCTTGCCAGGTTGGAGGAGCCTTTCCTCCAGTAGATAATTAAGGGCCTTTATAAGGTTGGGCCTCTCACTTCTCCAGTGTGGGTTATACTCTTCACTTGGAGAAGTTGCTTGCTCTGGTGTGCTTGTTGCTTCAGACTTCTGTTGCTTCAGACTTCTGTAGCTGTGTTTTCTGAAGAATCCCTCTCAAAGATAAGTTGTTGTTTTTTCCTTTTTCCCCTTTTGCTGGTTATTTTTGTGTTTGTTTGTCCTCCTGTGGATTGGTGGGTGGTTGGATTTAGTCCTAGGGTCAGGCTATGAGATAGGGGCACGTTGGCGGTCCACACCTCCTAACCATTATAGGTACCTGTGGTTTCAGGGTAAGCGCAGGGACCCCCAGGGTCAGCGCAAGAGTCCTTGGTTCCCCTCTCTTTATGTTTCAGCCTTCCTTATTCCCCGTAGTCCACTTGCTGGGTGTTTCTCCCCACACCCAGCGTGACATTTATACACTGAGGAGCTGATCATGTGACCCCTGACTCCTCCCCTCCATGTGACATCATCACAGGTCCTGTAAGCACAGAGCAGCCATATATCTAGTGTGCGGCTCTGCAGGTGGAGGTAGGTGCAGGGTATTATATATCTAGTGTGCGGCTCTGCAGGTGGAGGTAGGTGCAGGGTATTATATATCTGTGTGCGGCTCTGCAGGTGGAGGTAGGTGCAGGGTATTATATATCTAGTGTGCGGCTTTGCAGGTGGAGGTAGGTGCAGGGTATTATATATCTAGTGTGCGGCTCTGCAGGTGGAGGTAGGTGCAGGGTATTATATATCTAGTGTGCGGCTCTGCAGGTGGAGGTAGGTGCAGGGTATTATATATCTAGTGTGCGGCTCTGCAGGTGGAGGTAGGTGCAGGGTATTATATATCTAGTGTGCGGCTCTGCAGGTGGAGGTCGGTGCAGGGTATTATATATCTAGTGTGCGGCTCTGCAGGTGGAGGTAGGTGCAGGGTATTATATATCTAGTGTGCGGCTCTGCAGGTGGAGGTAGGTGCAGGTTATTATATATCTAGTGTGCGGCTCTGCAGGTGGAGGTAGGTGCAGGGTATTATATATCTAGTGTGCGGCTCTGCAGGAGGAGGTAGGTGCAGGGTATTATATATCTAGTGTGCGGCTCTGCAGGTGGAGGTAGGTGCAGGGTATTATATATCTAGTGTGCGGCTCTGCAGGTGGAGGTAGGTGCAGGGTATTATATATCTAGTGTGCGGCTCTGCAGGTGGAGGTAGGTGCAGGGTATTATATCTCTAGTGTGCGGCTCTGCAGGTGGAGGTAGGTGCAGGGTATTATATATCTAGTGTGCGGCTCTGCAGGTGGAGGTAGGTGCAGGGTATTATATATCTAGTGTGCGGCTCTGCAGGTGGAGGTCGGTGCAGGGTATTATATATCTAGTGTGCGGCTCTGCAGGTGGAGGTCGGTGCAGGGTATTATATATCTAGTGTGCGGCTCTGCAGGTGGAGGTAGGTGCAGGGTATTATATATCTAGTGTGCGGCTCTGCAGGTGGAGGTAGGTGCAGGGTATTATATATCTAGTGTGCGGCTCTGCAGGTGGAGGTAGGTGCAGGGTATTATATATCTAGTGTGCGGCTCTGCAGGTGGAGGTAGGTGCAGGGTATTATATATCTGTGTGCGGCTCTGCAGGTGGAGGTAGGTGCAGGGTATTATATATCTAGTGTGCGGCTCTGCAGGTGGAGGTAGGTGCAGGTTATTATATATCTAGTGTGCGGCTCTGCAGGTGGAGGTAGGTGCAGGGTATTATATATCCAGTGTGCGGCTCTGCAGGTGGAGGTAGGTGCAGGGTATTATATATCTAGTGTGCGGCTCTGCAGGTGGAGGTAGGTGCAGGGTATTATATATCTAGTGTGCGGCTCTGCAGGTGGAGGTAGGTGCAGGGTATTATATATCTAGTGTGCGGCTCTGCAGGTGGAGGTAGGTGCAGGGTATTATATATCTAGTGTGCGGCTCTGCAGGTGGAGGTAGGTGCAGGGTATTATATATCTAGTGTGCGGCTCTGCAGGTGGAGGTAGGTGCAGGGTATTATATATCTAGTGTGCGGCTCTGCAGGTGGAGGTAGGTGCAGGGTATTATATATCTAGTGTGCGGCTCTGCAGGTGGAGGTAGGTGCAGGGTCTCTATTATATTGGGGGCCTCATCATTCTTATTAACCCCTTCATGTCCAGTTCAGGACCAGTTTACTCCGGTTCTTGACCAGGCACATTTTCATATTGTTGTTGTTTTGTACATGCAGTTTCCTTTCCCTTTCCGACAGTCGTGTGGAGTAAAACGTCAGTAGTGAAGGGCACTTATTCCATATCACCGTTTTAAAACGGCTGCAAGAAAAAAGTGTATACCGCCCCCCAGTGTCGGACAATCTCCAGGATTTCAGCTACCGGTGGTAACTGAGACCCTGGAGATCACGATTCGGGCTGTTTTTTTTTCTGCTCTCTGGTCACGTGGTCACCGGTATACACCAGAGATCACATTTTTCTGCAATGTGATACACATGATCACATTGCAGAACAAGGAAGGGTCGGTAAATAATGATTTATCTCCCATCTGATTAAACATGTCACATGAGAGAGAAATGTCCTCCCTCTGTGCCACAGTGTAGCAAAGTGCCCTCTACCCTCGGTCCCCCTCATGATCATCTAACATGGCCACCACACGTGTTGCGCGCCAGCTGCACGCGTCCCCCACTGTTTTCTGCCTCATCTGACATGTACCCGGGCCCCTGACATGTCAGATGAGGCAGAAAACTCATCCTCAGGTCCAGCCAGGTCATCCCCAGGTCCAGCCAGGTCATCCCCGGACATGTCAGATGGGGCAGGAAAGTCATCCCCAGGTCCAGCCAGGTCATCCCCAGTCCCCTCGGTACTTCTCTTGCAGCGTCGATCCCCCGCCACTCCTCCTTCTCCTTGTCATCAGAAGAAATGTCAGCCGCATGCGCAGAGCAGGTCTAAGCCAGCTCTACAGGCAGTGACGCTGATTTTACTGCAGCTCACACTGCCGTGCTGTGGACCGTGGGAGTGTGAGTGCAGTATTCTCAGGTCACTGCAGCAACGCTCATCACATGGAGGTCCTGCACCCACAGAAAATGGAGGATACGTTCACTAAGTGTGTCCCCATATTCTGGAATGAAGATACTGCAGGTCACTCTGTTGGACCGGGGCAGTTTGAATGCAGTATTCTCAGGTCACTGCTGCCATACTGCTCACATGGATTGCCTGATCTTACAGAAAATGGTGGATATGTTTCCTGAGCGTACCCCATATTCTGGAAGACCCACAGTTGTCGTGGAACCTCCAAAATAGATTACGGCGGACCGGATTTTTTTTTCTTTTCAATAAATTGGTGAAAGAGGGAATGTATTGGGGGAGTGTTTTTTCAAATACATTTTTTTGTCATCTTTATTTTTTTATTGACTGGGTTCGTAATGTTGTGTATCTGATAGACGCCGAGACATCAATTAACTGCTGGGCTTGATGCCAAGTGGCATTACACAGCTGGTATCTGCCCCATATATTACCCCATTTTCCATCGCACCAGGGCAACGGGATGAGCTGAAGCGAAGCACCAGTATTGGCACATCTAATGCGGCTTGCTATTTTTAGGCTGGGAAGGGCCAAATAACCATGAACCTTCCCACCCTGAGAATGCCAGACCCCAGCAGTGCGCTTTACCTTGGCTGCTAATCCAATTTGCGGGGGAGCCCAATCTTTTCTTTAATTATTTATTTATAAATAATTAAAAAAAAACAGTGCGGGGTGACCTCTAAATTGGATTACCAGCCAAGGTGAAGCTGATAGCTGGGGTCTGCAGGTCTGCAAGTCTATTGCCTGTGTCCAGAATGCTGCGTTGTGCAGTACTAGTGCATAGGAAGGATTTTAAGAAATCTCCTGTCCACTGTGCTTCTTTTCTCTGAAGCATAAACTGACTTGAGGTTTCCCGAGCCTCAGCATGTCAATTGTTTGCTGCGGAGACGAGAGTGTTCTCTGCTGGGAGAATAAAGCTAAGGTCCGCAGCGGCCCGAACCCTGATCGTGGGCCCGGGCAGCTGCGTTCTCCCGCGGACAATACTCACATCTCCGCAGGAGGGCTGGCACTGCGTCCTAGTCCTCCTTGAGTGGTCTAGTTTCCAAACTGGGGTCACTTGTGGGGGGTTTCTGCTGTATACGGGCCCTGCAAATGCGACATGGTGCCCGCAATATATTTCAACTTTCCCAAAATTCAAATGGTGCTCCTTCCATTCCAAGCCCTCCCGTGTGTCCTAACAGAGGTTTCTGATCACATGTGGGGTATCAACGCACTCAGAAGAACTTGGGAATAAATTTTGGGGTCCACTTTATGTTATTTCTTCTAAAAGTGAATAAATTGGGGTTAAAGCAACATTTTTAGGCAAAATGATATATTTGTTTTTCATTCCACATCACTTAAGGTTCTGTGAAGCAATAAACTTCTTGGATGTGGTTTTTAGCACTTTGTGGGGTGCAGTTTTTAGAATGGGGTCACTTTTGGATAATTTCCATCACCTCGGCCTCTCCAAGTCACTTCAAACGTGATGTGGTCCCTAAAAAAAATGGTTATGTAAATTTTATTGAATAAAATGAGAAATTGCTGATGAACTTTGACCCCTTCTAACTTCCTAACCCAAAAATATATGAAAACCTGTGCTGATGTAAAGTGACATGTGGGAAATGTGATTTATTAACTATTTGTGTGACAGAACACTCTGGTTTATGGGCAGAAAAATAAAATGTTTGAAAATTTTCAAAATTTTCAAAATTTTCATCAAATTTTCGTTGTTTTTACAAATATAAGCAAAAAATATCGTCCTAAATTTATAACTGTCCTGAGCTCCAGTATGTGAGGAAAAACCAGAATCCGCAAAATCCGAGGAAACTCCAGAGACATCACCTCATAGAGGACATTAGTCAGAACCGCAAAACATGGCCGAAGCATTAAAGGGAAGGTGCCGTCCAAAAAAAAATTTCTATAACTGAAAAAATGTAAAGTATTAATGTTTTAATGTTTTGTTTAAATATTATTAGTTGTTTTTAATTGAGCAAAATATAAAAAACAATAAAAAGTTTTATATTTTCCACTGTTAAACACTAGGGGGAGCAGCTGCTGAAATCCTACAGAAATCCTACTGTAGAAATATCTCACATTACAGCTGCAGTAAAAGTGGGCGGAGTCTGTCCTCCTGTGTGTGATGTCACAGCTCCCCCTCCCAATCTGTGTGTTTCCATACGGATAAGGGAAGATGAAATGTAGGGACACAGTGCAGAGCCATTTTGTTGGTGACCACAAATGTCTAAAGTGTAACCAAGGACAGCTGCACAGTGCTCCCCACATAGTGCTCTGCACACCCTGATCCAGCAATGCTCACCACATGCATGCCCACCCACAATGCTCTGCCAAATGCCCGCCCGCAATGCTCTGCCACACGCACGCACACACAGTGCTCTGCCACACGCATGCACACACAATGCTCTGCCACACGCCCACCCGTAATGCTCTGCTTCATGCATGCCCGCAATGCTCTGCCACTTGCACACCCGCAATGCTCTGGCACATGCATGTCCGCAATGCTCTGCCACATATATGCCCGCAATCCTCTGTGACAAGCACGCATATTGCTGTGCCACACACACGCCCACCCAGAATGCTCTGCCAAATGCCCGCCCGCAATGCTCTGCCACACGCACGCCCACAATGCTCTGCCACATGCGCGCCCGCAATGCTCTGCCACATGCACGCCCGCAATGCTCTGCCACATGCACGCCCGCAATGCTCTGGCACATGCATGTCCGCAATGCTCTGCCACATGCACGCCTGTAATTCTCTGCCACATAAATGCCCGCAATGCTCTGTAACATGCACGCACATTGCTGTGCTACACACACGCCCACCCACAATGCTCTGCCAAATGCCCGCCCGCAATGCTCTGCCACACGCACGCACACACAATGCTCTGCCACATGCACGCCCGCAATGCTCTGCCACATGCACGCCCGCAATGCTCTGCCACATGCATGCCCGCAATGCTCTGCCACATATATGCCCGCAATGCTCTGTGACATGCACGCACATTGCTGTGCCACACACACGCCCACCCACAATGCTCTGCCACACGCACGCACACAGTGTGTGTGTACATTCTGTATATACTGTGTGTGTGACTGAGCATCCATCATGAAGGCGGCGGAGCCAGTGTGTATTTATTCTATATACCGTGTACTGTGTGTATATACTGTGTGCATGACCAAGCAGCATGACGGAGGCAGAGCCAGTGTGTATACACTATATACCATGTGTATATACTATATACCGTGTGTACAGTGTATATATACTGTGTGTGTGACCGAGCAGCATGAAGTCGGCGGAGCAACTGTGTGTGTGTATATACTATATACTATGTGTACTGTGTGTATATGCTGTGTGTGTGAACGAGCAGCATGAGGGTGGCACATGCACGCAATGCTCTGCACGCACACCCGACCGCAATGCTCTGCATGCACGCTTGCACACAATGCTCTGCATCCACGCACACACAATGCTCTGCTTGCACACACAATGCTCTGCTGCATGCACACGTGCATGCACACACAATTGTATGCATGCATGCATGCAATGCTCTGCATGCACACACACCAACACGCAATGCTCTGCATGCACAAACAATGATCTGCTGCATGCACACGCGAATGCACACACACAAGGCTCTGCATGCATGCACGCATGCAATGCTCTGCATGCACGCACACCAGCACGCAATGCTCTGCATGCACGCACGCAATGCTCTGCATGCCCACACACAATGCTCTGCATGCACGCACGCAATTCTCGGCAGGTAAGCACGCAATTCTCTGCATGCACGCACGCCCACACGCAACGCTCTTCATGCACATACGCCCGCACGCAATGCTCTACATGCACGTATGCCTGCACACAATGCTCTGCATGCACGCATGCAATTCTCTGCATGCACGCACTCATTACTCTGCATGCACACACGAAATACTCTGCATGCACGCACACCCACATGCATGCAATGCTCTGCAAGGAGAGCGGGGGGAAGGATAGCTGCGGTGGGTGTCATTGGAGACGGTGGTAGCAGTGGCGGAGGGGGGAGAGGCGCCGGTACTTACAAAGGCCGACAGGTGACAGGCCGTGGGAGGAGGAGAGGGGGTGTCATTGGAGACGGTAGCAGCGGGAGGAGGGGCGCTGGTACTCACACAGGCCGACAGGTGACAGGCCGGTGGGGGAGAGCCTGGGGTGTCATTGGAGACGGTAGCAGCGACGGCGGGGTAGGGGCACCGGTACTCACAAAGGCTGACAGGTGACAGGCCGGGGGGGGAGCAGGGAGTGTCATTGGAGATGGTAGCAGTGGGGGGGGCGCTGGTACTCAAACATCCTGGTGGGTGACAGGGGAAAAGTGCAGCATACGCTGTGGGCTTCACAAAGATGGCGCTGATCTCCTCCCTCTGCTGTGATCTGGACAGTCCAGGGGCATCTCCAGGTCACAGCATGGAGCTTTCCTGTATTAAGTATAGAGTCGGAGTAAGACCATCAGAGTGAATGCCCAGGGGGCTGCCATACAGGAGGTGAGTAACTGTCGTTACTCACAGCAAATCCAAGATGGCAGCCCCCAGTGCTTCAGTAACACTAGAATTAAATAAAAACTAAATAAACAGTGGGTTTAGTATTAAATTTTGTATTAAAAATACTTGATTTCATAATCACTATTATTAATACATAAACAAAAAACACGGCGCCTTCTCTTTAAGTGCAAAACTGGCTTCGAGGGGTTAAGGAGCTGAGCTTTTTTTTCTTCGGCTATTTTAGTAATTTTTGCGTCTTTTTTCTGTGATTTGCTCGGCTTCATTTTCCTGTTACGGTCGTCGTCTTTTGTTTCTTTTTATGACGACGCTGAAGATGGTTTCTTATTCGCCAATTATTTTTTTGGTTTTTTTACATGTTTTTAGCAACATAAACAATAAAATCCACTGCAGTGCGGAGCCCGGATGTGAATACACTGAAAAGCAGCTACGAAAAAATGATAAAACTGGAACAAAAATTGGGCATCAAAGGGCGGGGGGGAAGTCAGTTCAGTATTTATTTTTATTTTCTTCTTACATCCCTTGTAACTGGGGCTGATATAATGACTCCACAGTGATCACATCCTCTGTGTATGGGGGAGAAGGCACCATCAGCTCTTTCTACCCTGTTTCCTCGAAAATTAGACCTACCCTAAAAATAAGCCCCAGTAGGATTTTTGGGGATTTTTCGAGTATACTTAAAATGTAAGCCCTTGTTTTGTCCTCCCTACACAGACCCTGAGGCGTGTGAAGCTTGACAGGCAGCTAAACCTTTCCACCATAGCTTAATAAGGAGACTGTTGCTTGAAGCCTGTTTTTATTAAACGTTGCTAAATATGTTTGGTGAAACTAGGAACAATGAGATAACAAATATACAAGAAACCTGAATCTAACTTAGTAAATGCAGAGAGAATCCAGAGCTGCAGATGGCAACAAACATAGATTTCCTTACCAGCGATGTTATCACAAGGGGGATAAAATGGAGAATGTCCTCAGTGTGTGAGTAATTAGAAAATGGAGACTTACTACCCAGAATGCACCGCAAAGGGGTGAAGAAAAGAGGCATGAAAAACAAGGCTGGTGCTGATAAAGTTTAGTCACTAGAGGGAGGTAAAGTACAACCTAGTAAAGAAACATGTACAGCAAATCAAACAATAAAGAATGCAGATCAAATGCAAAAGTCAGAACAGCCCTACTCCAAAAATAAACCCTACTTGCGGTTCCATAGGGAAATGTCCAAGCAACTAAAAAAGTTAAAGAATACAGCAGGACTTTTATCAAAGAAAGCAGACGCCTCCCCCACCCCAAAAAAACTCAGACCCCCCCCCAAACAATTACAGTTGGCAACTACTGATGGTGGATGGGCTCTCACATAGAGATCTGTGTCGATGTCAGGTCAGCTGCATTGCACCGCAGAGCTGTATATACAGTGACCGGGTAGGCAGAGGAAGTAACCATGTGTACCTTCCTCTCCATTGCTACATATTTGTGTGTTGCTGTGCTGCTCTTTTATTTTTCCGCGCACATTGCCATATGAAGGAGTTGGATTTTTTGTTTTTTTTTAAAGATGACTCATAGTTTTTCCTTTTACCATAAAATGTGCTGGAAATTAAGTAAAAAATCAAAGTACAGTGAAATGGTGAATAAATAGTGAGTGCACACTACATCCAATCACACTGCTGTTACCCCCAGCGCGAGCCGATCAACCACTGCAAGCGGCTCACACCGGGCTGAGCACCGAGCATATCCGAGCACAGCGATGCTCGCGAGAGAGGTTTACATACATAAAGCATCCGATCTCCGCACCTTATCGGAAAGGTCAGAGTTCGTACCGGACACTGAACTTCAGGTTCGCTCATCTCTAGTAATGAATAGAAATCACTTTAGTAAAAAAAAAATCAGTTTGTCGCCATTTTCCGTCACCGGTAACATTATTATTTTTGCGTCGATGGAGTTGAGTGAGGACTTGTTTTTCTCTTGATGAGACGACATTTTCATTGATCCCATTCTAGGTGCAATATGGATAATTCATCACTTTTCATTGTATTTATATTGCTATAAAATAATGTGCTACTTTTATGGTTCGGTTTTACTACTTACATAGCACATTTCATGTTGAATTTTATTCCTACCCAAGTGATATCTCACCTCCCTTATTATCTGAAGTATTTTACATATCGGCTCATCTCCTTCCCATTCAGGTCCTTATAATATCGGATCCTCTCAGTGGAGATCTTCTATAGAAGAGAATTCTCCTGATTGCCCCGTGAAGGATGGATATGGACAGGGACAAGATGGCAGAGAGGATATTACACCTCACCCTAGAGATCCTCTTCCGGCTTACTGGAGAGGTGAGAGATTCTGATGACGTCGCATTACATCATTCTTATCTATGGGAATAACAGATGGACAGAACTGGAGAGGTGAGGACTCTGGAAATGTCTGGAGTGAGATTTATTACTGTGTCTCTCCATAACCAGGATTACATACTAGTGAAGACCTCTAGTGAGCGCTGTCAGGCCCCTGTGTCTGAGGGATGGGGAAGACCCCTGAGCCCAATCACGGGGCCTCCACCTCACCCCCCGATACATGAGGACATCAATGACCAGAAGATCCTAGAACTCACCTACAAGATGATTGAGCTGCTGACTGGAGAGGTGACACTGCTGGGAATGCTGGGACATTATACAGTAACGCTATGAAGGGATCGGGGGTGACGGTATCATTGTATGTGTCAGGTTCCTATAAGGTGTCAGGACGTCACCGTCTATTTCTCCATGGAGGAGTGGGAGTATTTAGAAGCACACAAAGATCTGTACAAGGACGTCATGATGGAGGTTCCCCAGCCCCTCACATCACCAGGTAATAGACAGGACTAAATACACACGGCCTATAATTATCTGTATGTAAGGAATGAATTCAGTCCCTGTATGTGTCTCCTCCAGTTCTATCCAGTAAGAGGACAACACCAGAGAGATGTCCCCGTCCTCTTCTCCCACAGGACTGTAAACAAGAAGATCCCGATGTTCCTCAGGATGTGTCTCCTCCAGCTTTATCCAGTAAGAGATATCTACTCATGTACTTTCTGCACCAATTTTGTGTTTACATTTTTAGACTTTCTGCTCTGTTTTTTTTTTCAGCTGTATTTTCTTTGTTTCTGCTTCTTCTGCGTGTTTGTATTGCCTTCTCGATATCGTTATGATGGCAACTCAAAAATTTACAGAGGGTTCATGAATACTCTATTTCCCTGAAAAAAAAACCTACCCCAAAAATAAACCCAGCATGGTTTTATGGGATTTGTGGAGAATGCTTGAAAAATAAGCCCTATTTACAGTCAGGGCCAGCGTTGGGAAGAGTCAAACTGTGCAATTCCTCAGGAACCCCACTCTCTTAGGGACCGCATCAGTTGTATTCTGAGGCTAATTGTTAAAGGACCTTTGATGACTTCAATTTCATGTGACATGATGTAACCAAATGTCTCTTAATTGCAGGAGTCTAACGCTATGTGTCCACGGGAGAATGTAGCTGCGGATTTTTCTGCATCAAAATCCGCGGCTTTCCCGCAAAATTCACACCTTTTCAAAGGTGCGGATTTGCCGCGGATTTGATGCGGATTTTGGTGCGGATTTTTTTCCCAATTTTAAAGCCAAAATCCGGATGAAAATCCGCAACAATAATTGACATGTTGCAGATTTTTCCGGATCAAAATCCGCACGAAATCCGCTGCGGAAAAATCCGCAGCATGGGCACAGCATTTCCAAAATGCCATAGAAATGGCTGGGCAGTGCCTGAGCTGCAGATTTTCGGGAAATCCGCGGCTTTTCCGTGAGAAATCCGCGGCAAAATCCGCGCATTTTCCGCAGCGTGGACACATAGCCTAAAAGAACTGAGTAGAAGACAGGCTGGCATGGAGGAGTGGCATTAGGGGAAAGGGAGAGCAAACTGGGCAAGTTCACAGGGCCTCATTCTCCTAGAGGTCCCAGTGTTTATATACCGATTTATAGGACTGCTTATGGACCTTTTCGACATCATGTCATGTGACCAAATATCTTTTAATTGCAGGAGTCTAAAGCTGAAGAGGAGACGAGGTGGTGTGTGTGTAGATAGATAATAGAAAAAAGAGTTATAGTGTGACGCCCTGGGCAAGCCAGGGGTCACAGGTCATGACACCACCACACACCCCACATTCCCTGCAGGCAAACCAAGGTCAGAACACAAAACCCTTGTTGCCCTCCTCCAGGGGGTGATGATCACACCAGGGGGTGGGCCAGGCGGTTGGCTCCGCCCACCGAAGAGTTCACAATCCTGGAGGCGGGAAAACCAGGCAGATGAGTTTGAGAGGTGAAAGTGTGAGGAGTGAAGTGGCAGGAGAGCAAACAAAACTGACTGGGAGCGTCCGGGTGTGTGCCCCGGGCGAGACAGCAAGGTTGACAGACGGCGGTGACCATCTGCAGGAGTGGCCTATTGGACTCTATCGTGAGGACCGTGGACAGGTGGTGGCCCGGCGGTACCAGACCGGTACACAAAGAGAAGCCAGCACCATTGGCAGGGGCCTTTCGGATCCCGGCAAGGCTTGGAGTCGCCGTACAATTTGCCAAATCCGTCAGTGAAGGCGACCTCCGGGTCTCTCAACAGCCAAAGTCCCGATTGAAGGCAACCGTCCAACCATATTGGAGAGACACCGCCACCGCCAAGGCACCAGTTTCTCAGGACCAGCGCCTGCGGGCAAAAGAGGGGCTCCTCCGGCTCATATCCAAGCTGGGGAGCAGGTTACCGGTGGGAATCCATCGCTACCAACAACCGTATTTAGGTGCAGGGAAGAGACAGTCACCGCTAACTTGCAGGGAACATCAACACTGCAGCCGTCCGAGGGACCCGTCCAACCAGCCGCTTGTTTACCGTGAACTGTATCATCATCCTTGGGCTGAGTGAGTACCTCCGTGCCGTGCGGCACAGCGCTGCCCCTGCGTCCCTGCACCTCAACAGGCCCCATAACCCGCCTGTCAACCATCCTAACTCCCCATCATCGGGCCCCGCGACCACCAACCCCCTACCCACGGAGGGGAGGGCCAACATCTAGCTGCTCCATACCACCACTCCTGGGATCCCCATACAGAGCAGCGGTGGTGTCCACACAATCACCACAACCGTGGGTGGCGTCATGGACAATAAATCCCCCAAACCAATCCCCTTTTCACTCACGGGCGAGGAGCGCCGCTCGAGTCCCCGGGATCCGGCCCATCGCTCGAGCCACCGAGCAGCAGCGGCCGCGGCAGCAGTGGCAGCCGGACCCGAGAAGTGGGAGAGCGCGGCGTCCCCTCCTCCGCCTGCGACAATTTGGCGTCACGAACAGGATCTTACCGCTCTGCCGTCTGGTAGAGGTGCGCCTTGTTACCGCCGGAGGTGTCCGGCCAGAAAATTTCAGAAGCCGCCATCTTTGGCGCGAAAAGTTCCCACTCGAGCGTCTTCTCGAGTAGTGGAGGCACGAAGGCCAAAACCCCGCTTCGATGGAGGAGGAGCCGGAAAAAGGCTAAGGGGGACGAAATGGCGACTGGTCGCATGTAGCCGCGGCTATACAGATAGGGACGCCGGGACTCCACGATCCGCCGACCCCGCAAAGAATGTCCGCTCCACCTAGCTATGCGGAGGCTATCGAGCCGGTGCCCGGGACAGCAACATGGCTGAGGGCCCGAACGGCAGGGATCTGCCGACATTACCGGAACCAGATCTGTGGACTGATGGAGCAGTGGGCCGCGGAGGTGGAGGCGGTAGCTGCCGTCGCACGAGTGTATGGAATGGAGGCCATGATGGAGGAGCTGGTGAGTGACCCACGCCCCTGTGTCCCCGAGGGACCGGCCGCTGCGGCTGAGGGACCTGGTCTACCCCTGGCCCCCATGCCGCCTCCGTTCTCCTTGCCCGTGCACCGCACTACGCCTGGCCCGTCGGGCGTACCCCCCCTTCGTGACAGTGGCTGAGAGAGTGGCAAGTCTGGAAGCTGCGGCCGCTGGAGACCACCCGCCTGGTGCAGGGGCAGACGATAGTGATTCCGGACCTGACACCAAGCTCGTCTCGGAAGAAGATGAAGGAGACGTCGCTCTGCATGGCATGGAGGCCACATATATCCCCCGGAGTGGGAACAACGGGTATCGGGCGGCCCTTTCACGCCGCGCTTGCTATGCGCTGGAGGGGCTGGAGCCCCTGTTCTTCCACCCAGAGCCGGGTGGGGAGAACGAAAGTGCAGAGTGATGGCAGCGGAGCACCGTTGTCACAGTCCCCGTTGGGACCACCTGTGTGTTTAAAAGTTTTGAAAGTTTTGGAAAATGAAAATGATCCCCGAAGTCTCATCTGATTGTCAGCAACCGTGATTGAACCGGCCGTTGCCGGCACTGTTGTCCCCGTGGGGACCGTCTGAAGTTGCGTAAGGGACTCCTTATGGACAAGCCCGTGAACTTGCAGGGCAACCACAAACGTTAGTGGCTTGTAAATAAAATGTTTGTTGCAGCTTCCACCGGTACCGCCTCCGGAGAGGCAGATTGGAGGGAGGGCCCGCAGTGGAGCAGGCTGGGGCCCAGCCACCACAGGAACCGGTGGCTACCCTCTGGAGGGGAAGGACAGATCCCGCTCGGGTAACTTGGTTCAGGACTGGGGTCAAGGGGTGCTGCCTGTTTCTTAGGGGCAGCATCAGGGCCAGGTTACTTGGGTGGGAGAGAGCGGCAGCCGCAACCGTTACCGTAACGTTTAAGAAAAGTGCCTCCCGTTGTGGGATGATGTTACTATACTTGTATGTCTTGTTTTTTTATCTTTCCAGAAAAAAAAAAAGGAAAATAAAACCGGTGTTGGACGGGCAGCCCGAGGACGGTCTGCGTTTTGCTAAGGGGGAATGTGACGCCCTGGGCAAGCCAGGGGTCACAGGTCATGACACCACCACACACCCCACATTCCCTGCAGGCACACCAAGGTCAGAACACAAAACCCTTGTTGCCCTCCTCCAGGGGCTGATGATCACACCAGGGGGGGGGCCAGGAGGTTGGCTCCACCCACCGAGGAGTTCACAGTCCTGGAGGCGGGAAAACCAGGCAGATGAGTTTGAGAGGTGAAAGTGTGAGGAGTGAAGTGGCAGGAGAGCAAACAAAACTGACTGGGAGCGTCCGGGTGTGTGCCCCGGGCGAGACAGCAAGGTTGAGAGACGGCGGTGACCGTCTGCAGGAGTGGCCTATTGGAGTCTACCGTGAGGACCGTGGACGGGTGGTGGCCCGGCGGTACCGGACCTGTACACAAAGAGAAGCCAGCACCATTGGCAGGGGCCTTTCGGATCCCGGCAAGGCTTGGAGTCGCCGTACAATTTGCCAAATCCGTCAGTGAAGGGGACCTCCGGGTCTCTCAACAGCCAAAGTCCCGATTGAAGGCAACCGTCCAACCATATTGGAGAGACACCGCCACCGCCAAGGCACCAGTTTCTCAGGGCCAGTGCCTGCGGGCAAAAGAGGGGCTCCTCTGGCTCATATCCAAGCTGGGGAGCGGGTTACCGGTGGGAATCCATCACTACCAACAACCGTATTTAGGTGCAGGGAAGAGACAGTCACCGCTAACTTGCAGGGAACATCAACACCGCAGCCGTCCGAGGGACCCGTCCAACCAGCCGCTTGTTTACCGTGAACTGTATCATCATCCTTGGGCTGAGTGAGTACCTCCGTGCCGTGTGGCACAGCGCTGCCCCTGCGTCCCTGCACCTCAACAGGCCCCATAACCCGCCTGTCAACCATCCCAACCCCATCACCGGGCCCCGGGACCACCAACCCCCTACCCACGGAGGGGAGGGCCAACATCTAGCTGCTCCATACCACCACTCCTGGGATCCCCATACAGAGCAGCGGTGGTGTCCACACAATCACCACAACCGTGGGTGGCGTCATGGACAATAAATCCCCCAAACCAATCCCCTTTTCACTCACGGGCGAGGAGCGCCGCTCGAGTCCCCGGGATCCGGCCCATCGCTCGAGCCACCGAGCAGCAGCGGCCGCGGCAGCAGCGGCAGCCGGACCCGAGAAGTGGGAGAGCGTGGCGTCCCCTCCTCCACCCGCGACAATTGCTGCACACTGAAATGCTAAAGTTTGCAACTACCAAATAATCTAATATATAGAGGTGTGTGTGTGTCCGCTAAAGGAATCTACACCGTTGCGTGTACAGTCACAAAATCTTTCACAAACACCCAATTTGACTCAGGGAACATTATAGACGTCATAGGGTAAATTTTAACCCTATGCTTTACAGTTATTTCCCAAAAAGGTGCCTCCATGAAAGTCAATGAAGCTGGGAGCCACAATGCAGCCAGAACTTCAGAAGAATGTTGGCGTGTTAAAATGCGCAGCCACACCCTTGAATGTAATATTGGCGTGTCACAATACAGTCAGGAAAAGAGACAGACACAGACAGACAGGGAAAGAGACGGAGACAGACAAAGAGATAGAAAGACAGAGACAGACAGAGAAAAAGACAGACAGGGAAAGAGACAGAAAGACAGAGACTGGGAGAGAGACAGTTACTATCCTGTGCAACGTCAGGTACTACAGCTAGTTTCTAATAAAATTATTGCTTTAGAGAATGTGAACTACTGGCAACCTTCCCTGGATGGAATGGAGACACCTACAGAAGAAGATTTGACACCTAAACCCTGACTCGTCAAAGCAATTATGGCAGAATTCTGGCATAAATCACTTCAAAAGTTCTCAAGCATTTTTGTGCAACACAGAGTTGTGAAAAAATTGTGCGACTTTTGGAGGTTTCACACCAATTTTAACGAGCTTTAACCACAATGGGAACGTGATGCCACCGCTTCTCTAATTTGTAACAAACTGCAGCGTTCCCTATGCCAGAAATCTCACTCCAGTCCCTGACGTCATTTTTCAGTGTACATCACCGGTCTTGATGAATTGGAGCCCTAATGTTTATGTGCACAGACCGCAAGACCCTGCTACCTGCTTTGGTTACAAAGCCTAAGGATGGGCCATCAACGTTACAGTCCAGGACAACCCCGTTAAATATCCGGCATCTATCTGTAACGATTTTATTTTTATCTTCGAAAAAAATCTCTTTAAAATTGTCTATGTTGTGGATCAATGTTACAAGGAGATTTTTGCAGGTTTTTTCAACTGTCATGTCAGCATCAGGATCTGTGGAAACTAGATTCTGGCACTCTGCCTGCTAACGTCTCTGATGTCTGTGAGCAGCGCAGGGAGACGCAGGCAAACCACAGACTTAAGCAGGCTAGCAAGAGTTAATGTCTGCTGAGCTGCTTGTTAATTTGATCACATGCTGTAGGGGAGCCAGTGTCATTCGCTTCCCACCACGATATGCTGGCTGGACTATTCCATTAATGCCAGCTATAGTTTACCTATACTGGTTTGGTGGGGTGTTGTGAAGCAGACGTACGGGTGGTCGTTGTGCATTATTACTGTGAGCTGTTGTGGTGTTAACCCTTGTTGTCTTTTGTTGCTGCCTTCCTCCTCTTGTTTTCTTCTTAGTCCCTCATTGCTGATATCTGTGAGTTAGCAGTGTGTCTGAATTTTAGTTTTCCCGTCTGTCTTAGGCCCCCTTCACACGTCCGTGAAACACGTGCGTCTTTGTTCCGTTTCCGTATATACCGGAGACACGGACAAACATGCATCAATGTTAATCTATGATTGTGGTCATACGTGCGTTATTTCATTATGTCCGTGTGTGCGTGTCCGTGATCCGTATGTGTTTGCGTTTTGCACGGATGCATGTCCGTTATCTACACGGAGCACGCACACGTGCACACAATGAAAGTCTATGGGTATGTGCACACACGTTAGTAAACACGTATGCATCTACCTATAGTCCGTGTCCATTTGGTGTTTTTTTTTTTCTAGTGATGTCGGCCATTCTTTCTATTTCTATGTATGTCGGTCAATCTCCCTCAGTCCGTCTGTCGGTCTCTCTGTCTGTCTGTCCCTCTTTCACAGTCTGTCGGTCAGTTTCCCCCCCTCTCTGATACTCACCGATCCCCGATGCCCGGCGCGGCGCTGCACGGCATTCACACTGCTGCGGCGGCTTTTACTATTTTGAAAAAGTCGGCCGCTCATTAAACAATCTCGTATTCCCTTCTTTCCCCGCCCACCGGTGCCTATGATTGGTTGCAGTGAGACACGCCCCCATGCTGAGTGACAGGTGTCCCACTGCACCCAATCACAGCAGCCGGTGGGTCTGTCTATACTGTGCAGTAAAATAAATAAATAAATAATTAAAAAAACCGGCGTGCGGTGCCCCCCAATATTAATACCAGCCAGATAAAACCATACGGCTGAAGGCTGGTATTCTCAGGATGGGGAGCTCCACGTTAGGGGGAGCCCCCCAGCCTAACAATATCAGTCAGCAGCCGCCCAGAATTGCCGCATACATTATATGCGACAGTTCTGGGACTGTACCGGCTCTTCCCGATTTGCCCTGGTGCTTTGGCAAATCGGGGTAATAAGGAGTTAATGGCAGCCCATAGCTGCCACTAAATCCTAGATTAATCATGTCAGAGATTCCTTTCATGATTAATCTGTAAGTTACAGTAAATAAGCACACACACACACCTGAAAAATCCTTTATTAGAAATAAAAAACACAAACATAATAAGCCCGAAAAAGCCCTCCATGTCCGGCGTAATCCAGGATGGTCCAGCGTCGCTTCCAGCTCTGCTGCATGAAGGTGACAGGAGCAGCAGAAGACACCGCCGCTCCGGTCAGCTCCACGCAGCAACTGAAGACAGCCGAGCGATCAACTGAGCTGTCACTGAGGTTACCCGCTGTCGCTGGATCCAGCGTTGACAGCGGGTAACCTCAGTGACAGCTCAGCTGATCGCGCAGCACTCTTCATTTGCCACGTGGAGCTGACAGGAGCGGCGGTGTCTTCTGAACTCCGGTCACCTTCATGCAGCAGAGCTGGAAGCGACGCTGGACCATCCTGGATTACGCCGGACATGGAGGGCTTTTTCGGGCTTATTATGTTTGTGTTTTTTATTTCTAATAAAGGATTTTTTCGGGTGTGTGTGTTTATTTACTGTCACTTACAGATTAATCATGATTAAGGAAGGAATCTCGGGGAGACACCTGACATGATTAATCTAGGATTTAGTGGCAGCTATGGGCTGCCATTAACTCCTTATTACCCCGATTTGCCAAAGCACCATGTATGCGGCAATTCTGGGCGGCTGCTGACTGATATTGTTAGGCTGGGGGGCTCCCCATAGCGTGGAGCTCCCCATCCTGAGAATACCAGCCTTCAGCCGTATGGCTTTATCTGGCTGGTATTAAAATTGGGGGGGACCGCACGCCGGTTTTTTTAATTATTTAATTTATTTATTTTACTGCACAGTATAGACACGCCCACCGGCTGCTGTGATTGGGTGCAGTGAGACAGCTGTCACTCAGCGTGGGGGCGTGTCTCACTGCAACCAATCATACGCGCTAGTGGGCGGGGAAAGCAGGGAATACGAGATTATTTAATGAGTTGCCGGCTTTTTCAAAATAGTAAAAGCCGCCGCAGCAGTGTGAATGCCGTGCAGCGCCGCGCCGGTGATCAGGGATCGGTGAGTATGAGAGAGGGGGGGAAACTTCAGTCACTTGGGGGATTAGCGGTCACCGGTGAATCCTTCACAGGTGACCGCTAATCAGTACTCGACACAGACAGAGCCGTGGTATGAGGATGAAGTCGGGTGAAGTTCACCCGAGTTCATTCTCATCGCGCAACTCTGTCTGCTGTCAGCCGACATTTATAAACGACATTGTGCATCACACACACGGACATTCCACACGGACATTCCACGTACACATACACGTTCATTCCACACGCACACACGGACGTTCTACACACAAACACGGCTAGCATACGCAATTCAAACAGATGCCACACGGACCATAAAAACGGACACAAAAACGGGACACGGACTCGAAAAATGGCCCGTAACACACGTGCGTGTTTTTCACGGACGTGTGAAGGGGGCCTTAATCTATTTCCATCATACTCTTGCCCCTTTCTTCCCTGGTGGGATAACAGATTAGATCTGGTCAGGAGAATAGTAAGACTGGCATCTCCACCTTCAGGGGTAATCCAGAGGTTAGGAATAGTTTTGGGTCCTCTAGCGTGAGGGACAGTATAAGAGCCCCCTGTCCCTTGTTATCCTGCAGTCACATTGTAACAATCAATCAGATTATTTACTGTAGCACATTCCAGAGAACTGGTGCTACTGGAGAGATATCTTGCAGACAGGAATGGGAGGTCCGAATTAACAACAATGTAACTCTTAAGGCCCCGTTACACGCAACGACGTATCTAACGATATATCACCGGGGTCACGGATTCCGTGACGCATATCCAGCATCGTTAGCGACGTCGTTGCGTGTGACACCAACTAGCGGCCATTAACAATGGAACATACTGACCAAATCGTCCATCGTTGACACGTCGTTCGTTTTCCAAAAATCGTTGATTCTTGAGGTCGCAGGTTGTTCGTCGTTCCCAAGGCAGCACACATCGCTATGTGTGACACCTCGGGAACGACGAACTACAGCTTACCTGCGGCCGTTGGCAATGAGGAAGGAAGGAGGTGGACGGGATGTTACGGCCGCTCATCTCCACCCCTCCGCTTCTATTGGGCGGCCGCTTAGTGACGCCACACAGACCGCCCCCTTAAGGGCACTTTTACACACAGTGAAATCGCTAGCAATGTCGCTGGTGAAAGCACCCGCCCCCGTCGGTTGTGGGTCACGGGCAAATCGCTGCCCGTGGCGCACAACATCGCTAAGAACGGTCACACGTACTTACCTGCCTAGCGACATCGCTGCTGCCGGCAAACCTCCTTTCTAAGGGGGCAGTTCGTGCGGCGTCACAGCGACGTTACTAAGCGGCCGTCCAATAGAAGCAGAGGGGCGGAAATGCGTGGGCGGAACATCCCGCCCACCTACTTCCTTCCTCATTGCCGGCGGCCGTAGGTATGGTGATGTTCCTCGTTCCTGCGGTGTCACACATAGCGATGTGTGTTGCCGCAGTAACAACGAACAACCTGCGTCCTGCAACAGCAACGATAATTGGCAATAGAACGACTCGTCAATAATCAACGATAAGGTAAGTAATTTTGATAGTTAACGGTCGTTCGTGCGTTTCACACGCAATGACGTCCCTAACGAGGCCGGATGTGCGTCACGAATTCCGTGACCCCAACAACATCTCGTTAGCGATGTCGTTGCGTGAAAAGCGGCCTTTAGAAAGAAGGCGGTTCGCCGGCCACAGTGACGTCGCTAGGCAGGTAAGTCCGTGTGACGGCTCCTAACGATGTTGTGCGCCATGGGCAGCGATTTTCCCGTGACGCACAACCGACGGGGGCAGGTGCTTTCACCAGCGACATGGCTAGCAATATCGCTGCGTGTAAAGCCCCCTTTAGATCTCGAAATTGAAAATTTAGAAAACATTTTTTTTACTAATTTAATTTCTAATGTTATGGTTTTAAAAAAAAATTATCAAGATAATATCATTAAAAAATAATAACATTGTGGGTTTTTTTTAGCAGATAACTGTATCGGGAGTTCAGATGGAAATTTAATATCTTCAGAATTTAAAACAAACGATCACAGTGTCCCACATGATACATATGAAGAGCATGCTGTTGTCCCAGATATACCTCCAGCCATACCTTGGAAAGCTCTATCATCTGATCTTTTCAAACAAGACCAAAATTCCCATTTATCACAGAATTGTAAGCAAAATAAAAGTTACAGAAGGGATGTGGAACATGAAACGGCTCCAACAAAGGAGAAACCATATTCATGCTCAAAATGTAGGAAACCTTTTATTTGGAAATCACACCTTGTTAGACATCAGAAAATTCACACAGAGGAAAAGCCGTTTTCATGTTTATTGTGTGGGAGATGTTTTATTGAGAAATCAGAACTTGTTAGACATCAAAGCTCTCACACCGCGGAGAAGCCATTTTCATGTTCAGAATGTGGGAAATGTTTTATTCGGAAATCAAATCTTGTTATGCATCAAAGATCTCACACAGGGGAGAAGCCATTTTCATGCCTGGAATGTGGAAAATGTTTTACTAGGAAATCAAGTCTTGTTGATCATGGAAAACTTCACACGGGATAAACCATTTTTATGTTCTGAATGTGGAAAATGTTATTCTCAGAAATCAGATCTCGTTAAACATCTGAAGAAGCCGCACAGGGAAGGAACCTTTTTCATGTTGTGAATATTTGAAATGTTTTGCTGGTAAATCAATTCTTGTCGACCATGAGAAAAGCCACACAGTAGAGGAGCCATTCTGGCATTCGGAATTTGGCAAATGTTTTTATCATTAGTCAGGTCCTGTTGTCAGATGAGTCGCATGGAAGAAGGCATTATGATGTACCATGAGTCAAAGGGTTTTATCCAAAAATCAATTGCTCAAGTAAGAATTGGTCAGGGAAAGCACCAATTTCTCTCTTTTTAAACTTACTGTATTATTATGACCATAGGACACACCTAGGTTTTAGAGGGGGGAATGGAAAAAAAACAATTGAAGCAAAAAATGCAGTCATAATGCACTGTTATGGGGGGGAAATCTGCTGCTGACACTTATGGGGGTAATATCCCACAATTCTGTACTAATGTCCCCCATCCTGGGCCCCTTCCAGTTTTATGTGTCTCTCATCCTGGTGTATATGTCCTTCTTCCTGGTATATATGTTCCCCATCTTTGTCCTATCCTGCTATATATGGCCCTCATTCTGGTATATATGGCCCTCATTCTGGTACACATAATTCTCATCCTGGTACACATGATTCTCATCCTGGTATGTATGGCTCTCATCCTGGGCCCTTCCTGGTATATATGATTCCCATCCTGGGCCCATTCTGGAATATATGTCCCTTATTTTGGTATATGTAATACCAATCTTGGTATTTACAGGTGAAAATTGGCCCCTTTAGCTCTTAGGCTGCAGGTTGTACCAATAATGTGTGTGCACCTCCTGTCATCCTGGCATATATGTCCCTCATCACGCTGCAGACATAAAAAAAATGATTATACTCACCATCCCTCTGCTCCCCCAGAGTGAGGTGTTGTCTTTTATGCTGGCATGTGAGTTCAGTGTGTAAGCAGAGCATTGCATGACGTCACTGCCATGCACCTGCTGTTACACGCGGACATCAGCTGCCGAAATATTCACTGCTCAACACACCCGAGATTATGGACTTGGGGAGCAGTGAATATTCATTCTCTATTAATAGACAAACGTGATCATCCAGCCGCAGCATTAAGTTGGCGGCTGGGTGATCATGTGTGCCCGTTCTTAAAGAGAATAAATAGTCACGGCTCCCCATGCCCATAATTCCACCCATCCCTCGATGGCGGTTTCAGTGCCTAGAGGTAGATTGTATTATAAGAGTGAGCAGCAGTGACTATTCACTTTCATTATTAGCGGCACACTGGTAGCCCCAGCGCTGGTTCCTGCCTCCTGTGACCCACTCCTCCACCGCCACCTCTCCAGCCACAGTCAGGAGCATTCAGACTATGAGAGACACCCCCTTTCCTATACAATTGTCAAAATCATATATATGGCCCTAAGTACACTTGAAAATATAATTTTCTTAAGAAAATTCCGCAGGCTCTGAAAGATTTCCACACCCGTGGAAAAAAATGGAAACAAAACGCACCGAAATCCGCATGCGTTTTGTAGTGGTTTTGGTGCGTTTTTTCCGCGGGTTGGTACATGTGTTTTAATGCATTCAATGCAATAAAGCACATTGAAAAAAAAAAAGGTAATTTCCTTTTGAGATATATAGATAATAGATGGATGGATAGATAGATAGAGGGATAGATAATAGATAGATAGAGGGATAGATAATCAAGAGATAGAGTCCCTGTGAGGACGCACTGTAGTTCTCACGACCGGTAATGTGTTCACATACCGACCTTGAGAAATGACCTGTGGTTACCTCTGCAGTCTCGTTACGTGTGACAGTGTATCAGACGCGGCTTGCAGTCTGCAAGCGTCGTGGGACCTGCGTGGATTACGCCGGAGCTGTGTGTTTGGGTGGGGGATAATAAAGAAGTGAAAGAGGGGGCTTTTTTGATATTTTATTTAAAATAAAGGATTTTTCGGTGTGTTTATTCACTTTACTTACGGGTTACTCATGGAAACTGTCTCGTAGATGCTGCCATGATTAAGCCTGGACTTAAGGCTGCTTTACACGGTACGACCGATTGTGCAATTTCACAATCGATCGTACCCGCCCCCGTCCTTTTTGCGTCACGGGCAAATCGCTGCCCGTGTCGCACAAAGTCAGTAACCCCCGTCACACATACTTACCTCTCGTGCGACCTCGCTGTGGGCGGCGAATGTCCACTTCCTGGAGTGGGAGGGACGTTCGGCGTCACAGCGACGTCACACGGCCGCCGGCCAATGGAAGCGGAGGGGCGGAGATGAGTGGGACGTAAATATCCCGCCCACCTCCTTCCTTCACATAGCCGGCGGCGGCCGCGTGACGCAGGTGAGCTGCTGTTCATCGTTCCCGGGGTGTCATACGGAGCGGCGTGTGCTACCCCGGAAACGATGAACTACTAAATTAAACGATATTATGGAACCTAGCGAGCAGTACACGACTCACGATTTGTGAGCGATACTGCATCGCTAGGAGGTGTCACACAGGCCGGCATCGCCAGCGATGCCGGATGTGCGTCACAAAAACCGTGACCCCGACGATCTATCGCACGATAGATTGTCTGGTGTAAAGCAGCCTTTAGTGGCAGCGATGCTCTGAGATTAACTCATTATTACCTTGATTGCCACCGCATCACGGCAATCTGGAAGAGTCGGGGACACGCCGGGACTGTCGCATAATGAATGCGACAGTCCTGGGGCAGCTGCGGGCTGATATTCTCGGCTGGGGAGGGGGGGGCATTAACCCTGGCCCTCACCCTCACCAGCCTGAGAATACCGGGCCGCCGCTGTGTGTTCACCTCGGCTGGACGGTAAAAATATGGTGGAGCCCGCATTTTCTTTTTGTTTTATTTTTATATGTACGTTTGATTTTTATGTGTATTTTATGTCTGTGTCTGAGTGTGATGTGTGTGTGTTTACTCTCTGCTCCGCTTCCTCGTCTTGTCATAATGACATCAATTCCCTGCAAACCGTAATGTCCCGAAAACGCGAAATACCGCAGGGAATAATGCAGGAAAACGCAATGAAACGCACAGAATTTGCTACCTGCGTTATTCCCTGCGGGATTTCACGATTACATTACAGTCAATGGAGTGAAATCCCGCAGCTACCTGCGGAAAAGAAGTGACATGCAATTGTTTTTGCTGAGGGAATCCCGCAGCAAAACATGCAGCTGTCAAAATCCGCCTAGTGCGCACAGCATTTTTTTTTCCCCATAGGATTTGCTGGTGAATCACTGCAGAAAGGTTATGAACATTTTCTGTAGTGAAACATGCAGCAAATCCGCGGGAAATTCCGTCTAGTGCGCACAGGGCCTAAAAGGGCACAAATTATTGTGAATCTGTCTGACTATTTCAGGCACCAAAAATTCTCACAAAAAACTGATGAAAGGAGAGCTAAAGCTGATTCACAGACTAAAAAACTCCTTAATTTTATAAAATTTAATTTTATTAACAGAAGCAATCAGATAAAAAACAGTTCCACAGTATGTAGCAAACAATCCATTTAGTGCCAAACAATCAATAGAGGCATATATCCCCATATATGGGGTCGATTAGGGGTTAAGGGTTGATAATATCACAACCTCCTCACAAATATAGTAATTGGCAATATATTCAGAACTATATCTCAACGCAGAATCAACTAATCTAGGGTAAAGAGTTGCCTTTAGGGATCTTGACTGTAGGACCCTTGACTATTGGACTGTTTAGGGATATTTTTTTGTTATGCCTAATTGACATTTGTTTTGTTTTTTGCTCCTAAATAGGGGAAACACATAGGGATATAATCAGAAGGGGGATATATGTCTCTATTGATTCTTTGGCACTAAATGGATTGTTTGCTACATACTCTGGAAATGTTTTTTATCTGATTGCTTCTGTTAATAAAATTAAATTTTATAAAATTAAGGAGTTTTTTAGTCTGTGAATCTATTCCAGGCATCACTCTCTTTCACTAAACTTCTCTGACAACTTTTAGAAGTGTCCCTAATGTCCCCCAAAAGAAAGCACTATACATCCCGCCTTGTCTGACTTACGTATAACCAAATAGTTGTTATTTTTTAGTTCACAATCGGCATTAAATTGATTTTTTGTTACATTATATACTTTATTTTTATTGTAGAAGACATAACAGTGCAGAGACAAATGGTCCTTTTCTATCATATTCTGGAACATGTGTAATGATGGTACATGAGATGTTACTGGATACTAACGAGGGTTTTAGTCCTTTGGTTTTACATCATGGTCCCCCACCAATTTTTCCAAATTACGATCCTCATCCATTTAGTTTAGCATTACAATGTTCTTCTGTTCAGAGGAGAATCCTTCAATTCATTAAACATTGTACATTTATTACTACAGAAATTCTGACCTGAAACATTTTTATGCTCAGCAAAAAAATGCCACTGACAAAATTTAAGCCCCTGTCCAGAGTTTCAATCTGCTCAATGGCTAAGACTGTGGATGTCAAAACCAAAACATTATGTCACGTCAGAGCGTACAGACACTCAGCGTGCAGTGTATCACAGGGGTAACAATGGAAATTGTAAAAAAGGAAGGGCCTGATGATGGCGAGAGGGGACACCTCCTGCAACTCACCTTGGTCTCTACTCTACGCTCCCTAACGTCACTTCACTGATGTTTTCTTACGGTATACATCTGTTTGCAGAAAATTCCCTATGTCGCGTTTAATAATGACATCTAAAAATTCAATATTAGTTGCACTATACTGAAATGTCAGATGGATATTAAGATTATTCTCATTAAGTGCCCGAATAAAACTTTCCAGCTCAACAGATGACCCATTCCAAATGAAAAAAATATCATCAATGAAGCGGGTCCAAAATATGACCCGCTCCATTGACACCAAAGATTCATCGGAAAACAGCTCTCTCTCCCACAGCCCCAGGAACAAATTTGCGTAGGCCGGCGCACATGCCGCACCCATCGCGGTTCCCTGGAGCTGCAGGAAGAAAGAGCCATTAACCCCTTCACGACCGCGGGCAGTAAAATTACGTCCTATTTTAACGTGACTTAACGACCAGGGACGTAATTTTACTACCTAAACTTCATTTGATTGCCGTGGCCATAGCAACGGCTTTCAAATGATGTCCCCTGCTGTTTCTTACAGCAGGGGACCTTTGCTTGACCCCAGGGGGGGTGGCATCGCAACCCCCCCATCGACGATCGTTGTGATTGGCTGTTCAAATCTGAACCGCCAACCACAACATTCGCACTGATTTCGGCAAAAATAATGCCCGAATTAGTGCGATACTATGAGATCCTGCTATGATCTATTGTAGCAGCTACAGCAGATCATAGATGGATCTCAAACATGCCGCCCCCAGCCCCTGCAGCACTGATTGGAGCGATCGTGCTATGACGCGCAATCACTCCAATCAGTGTGCAGTGGGGCGGTGTGATCTGCAGGTGGCCGCCCTCCCCAGGCCTGTGCTGATCTGGGGACCCTCCCCCAACATGTCTGCAGCGTGCACTGGCTGGTACTTTTGGTACCACGCCGCCTCTGATGTCACCTCTGCTGCTCCATTGGTAAGTATTCCGCTCCCTGCGCGCTCCCGCGATGGACCCTGCGCGCTCCCGTGAAGGCCCCTGCCTGTGCCCCCCCCGATCTGCCCCCCTACGCCCCGATCTGCCCCCCGGCATCCCGATCTGCTCCCCACGCGATCTGCCTGCCTCCTCTGTCATCTCTATTCTGCTTCCAAAGTTCCTTCCTTCTGCCTTTGCTTCTCCGCCCCCTCTGCTCTCCCTCTCTGCCCCCTCTCTCCCCATCCCCCTCTGCCCCCCCCCCGACGTCCTCTTAGCTGCCTTCACGGGTCGTCCGAGGTCTTCACTGGCCCGATCACATCTGCCTCCATCGCTGGGTCCTTCTGCTGATCTGTCCAACGTCCTGCCTGCTGCTCGTGTAAAGCTGTCCATCTCACTGCCTTCTTGTTCCTCTGCAGTTCCTCTGGTCAGTGATCCTCTTGGTACTGTGAGTATAACTTTTTTTTTTTTTTCTTGTATCCTGTCCATTTTTACACCTCATCCGTCCGTGCGTCCCGCCAAGTGCTGATCAGAGATGCAGATAACGGATCCGTGGTCAGTTTTCAGCGGGACTTTTTTTTCTAATATCCCCGACGCTTCGTGTATCTCATCTGTCCATGCGTCCCGCCGAGTGCTGATCAGGGATGCACATAACATATCTTCATCCGTGGTCAATTTTTGGCGTGACTTTTTTCAGTATTCGTGACGCTTTTTGTATCGCATCCGTCCGTGCGTCCCGCCGAACGCTGATCAGGGATGCACATAACGGATCGGCATCCCTGCTCAATTTTTGGCGTGACTTTTTTCCGTATTCGTGACGCTTTTTGTATCGCATCCGTCCGTGCGTCCCGCCGAACGCTGATCAGGGATGCACATAACGGATATGCATCCCTGCTCAATTTTTGGCGTGACCTTTTTTTTTCCGTATCCCCAACGCTTTTTGTATCTCATCCGACCGTGCGTCCTGCAGCGGCCGATCAGTGCACCGCGTCTGTGTGTTTGAAAAGTTAAATGGCGTTCCTTCTCTTCTGAGCCCCACCATGTGCCCAAACAATTACTTTCCACCACATATGAGGGATCTAGGTACTCAGGAAAAATTGCACAATACGTTTTATCGTGCATTTTTTCCTGATACCGTTGTAAAAAAAAAAAAGCTACCTGGTTGATACAAAAATTTTGTGGTTAAAAAAAAAATAATAATTTTCACGGTTCAACGTTATCAACTTCTGTGGAGCCCCTGGGGGTACAAGGGGCTCACCAAATATCTAGATAAATTCCTTGAGGGGTCTAGTTTCAAAATGGGGTAATTTGTGGGGGAGCTCCACTGTTTAGGCACCATAGGGGTCTCCAAACGTGACATGGCGTCCGCTAATGATTCCAACCAATTTTGCTGTCAAATGGCGTTCCTTCTCTTCTGAGCCCCGCCATGCACCCAAACAATTACTTTCCACCACATATGAGGTATCTGCGTACTCAGGAGAAAATGCACTATAAATTTTATGGTGAATTTTTTGCTGATACCCTTGTGAAAAAAAAGCTACCTAGTTGAAGCAACCGTTTTGTGGTAAAAAACCTTTTTTTTCTTTTCACGGCTCAACGTTATAAACTTCTGTGAAGCCTCCAGGTGTTCAAAGTGCTCACCAAACATCTAGAAAAAATATTTGAGGGCTCTAGTTTCCAAAATGGGGTCACTTGTGGGGGAGCTCCATTGTTTAGGCACCTCAGGGGGTCTTCAAACCCGACATGGCGTCCGCTAATGAGTGCAGCTAATTTTGCACTCAAAAATTCAAATGGCGCTCCTTGCCTTCCGAGCACTGCCGTGTGTCCAAACATTTGATTTCCACCACATATGAGGTATCTGCGTACTCAGGAGAAAATGCACAAAACATTTTATGGTGCATTTTTTCCTGATACCCTTGTGGAAAAAAAAGCTACCTAGTTGAAGCAATCGTTTTGTGGTAAAAAAAAAAATTCTTTTCACGGCTCAACGTTATAAACTTCTGTGAAGCCCCCAGGTGTTCAAAGTGCTCACCAAACATCTAGAAAAATTATTTGAGGGCTCTAGTTTCCAAAATGGGGTCACTTGTGGGGGAGCTCCATTGTTTAGGCACCTCAGGGGGTCTTCAAACCCAACATGGCGTCCGCTAATGAGTGCAGCTAATTTTGCGTTCAAAAATTCAAATGGCGCGCCTTCCCTTCCGAGCTCCGCTGTGCGCCCAAACAATTGATTTTTACCACATATGGGGTATCAGCGTACTCAGGAGAAAATGCATAATACATTGTATGGTACAATTTCTCTTTTCTCCCTTGTGAAAATGAAAATTTTATGGCTAAAGTAACATTGTGTTTAAAAAGTAAAATTTTCATTTTTTCCTTCCACATTGCTTTGGTTTCTGTGAAGCACCTAAAGGGTTAATAAACTTCTTGGATGTGGTTTTGAGCAGTGTGAGGGGTGCAGTTTTTAGAATGGGGTCACTTTTGGGTATTTTCTGTCACCGAGGCCTCTCAAAGTCACTTCAAAGGTGATGCGGTCCCTAAAAAAAAATATTTTCTAAATTTTGTTGGAAAAATGAGAAATTGCTGATGACCTTTGACCCCTTCTAACTTCCTAACGTAAAAAAATTTTGTTTCGAAAATTGCGCTGATGTAAAGTAGACAAGTGGGAAAGTTTATTTAGTAACTATTGTGTGACATATCTCTCAGATTTATGGGCATAAATTTTCAAAGTTTGAAAATTGCGAAATTTTCAAAATTTTTGCAAAATTTCCTAAATTTTCACAAATAACGCAAAAATTATCGGTTTAAATTTACCACTGACATAAAGTACAATATGTCACGAAAAAACAATGTCAGAATCGCCAGGATCCGTTGAAGCGTTCCAGAGTTATAACCTGTCAAAGTGACACTGGTCAGAATTGCAAAAAATGGCCCGGCCATTAGGGTGTTTTAGTGGCCGGGGGTGAAGGGGTTAAATTATCAGGATTACAGTATGAAGATTCCAGATGTGTAGATTTTTGCAGTGTCCGTGCAAAAATGAATCAATAGATGTAAGGGTAAGGCTAGTTTCACACTTGCGTTGGACGGCTTCCGTAGCATTGCGTTGTGTTACGGATGCAACGGATACGTTGCATATAGTGGCACAACGGATGCTACGGATCGTACAAAATAACGGAAAGCTTTTTTTTTATTTATTTTTTTTTTTTCTTTACAGATTTACCAGCAGCAGACTATTGTGAACGATCAGCTGATCGCTCTCAATAGCCGGCAGCCGGTGGCTCAGTTGAGCGCTGTCACTTGCCGGCGGCCGGGCATGCCGGCGGGCGAGCGCTCAGCTGAGCGCTGTCACTTGCCGGCGGCCGGGCATGCCGGCAGGCGAGCGCTCAGCTGAGCACTGTCACTTGCCGGCGGCCGGGCATGCTGGCGGGCGAGCGCTCAGCTGAGTGCTGTCACTTGCCCGGCGGCCGAGTATGCCGGCGGCCGAGTGCTCAGCTGAACGTTCAGCCACTGCGAGACAAAATAAAGTTTGTGATTTAAAAAAAAAAAGAGCATGCGCAGTGAAATCCTGAGGATTCCGCTGCTCAAAACGTTACGTGCTGCGTTCCTCCGAAGCAACGCAGGTCCTTTTGGCACAATCCATCACCCATACAAGTCTATGGGAAACAGCGGAATCCGTTAACGGATTCTGCTGTTTTCCAAAAGGGCGGATTGTAACGGAAGGAAAACAACGCAAGTGTGAAAGTACCCTAAGAAAAATTGAGAGTTGTCACAATTTTCTGGATCATTGTTGTTATTTGGCTGACAACATCCACTTGTTACACGCCTGTCCCGTGTCTGGGATCTGCTCCATTCCCCTGCTCTGCTAAACTTTCTTGTGCTCCATGTTGGGCTTTGTAAGTAGCCGGACACACTCCATGTGCTGAGCTTAACTGGCCTATATAAGACTACCAAGATACACACTGTGTCCTGGTATTAAGACTATTAGTGTGTGTGTGCACAGCGACCTGTCTGCAGTCTCCAGAACATCTCCAGAACATCTCCAGACTATCTGTGGCCTCCAGCACCTCAGCTACCAATCTGCCTGTGGCTTCCAGTATGTCTGCACCTGTCTGAGGTCTCCAGGACGTCTGCGGCTTCCAATACCTCAGTTACCTGTCTGCCTGTGGGCGTCAGTACCTCTGCAGCCTGTCTGCAGTCTCCAGGACTTCTGCTGTATGCCTGTGACTTGTAGTGTCTCTGCTACTCGTCCCTGGTTGTCCAGGATATCTGCTGAATGTCCATCCACGGCTTTCAGTCTCCTCTCTGCCTACAGCCTCCATTACCTCACAGAATACCAAGACCATGGCTCCCAATGGTGTAGTTACAAACTCTTTTGGGAGAGTCCCTTTGAGGGAGTCCTGTTGTAAGGGGTGGGCAGACCCCTTACAAAGGAGCACAGTTTACCCGGAACGTTGTTGATATTAATAAAAATGTTTTTTATTGTATTCATATTGTGTTAGGGGACCCCTAGTGGCCGGGTGGGACGGCTGTCACCACAGTAGCAGGGCAAAGGAGAGGAGGAGCCGGCAAGTTAAAGGGGAGGGAGAGAAAAGATGTGGAGAAAAAGTGGGAGTTAGAAGGCAGTTGGTTGCGGGACGGGAGAGAAGAAGCAAAGCAGGGGCAGAGTGTGGGGGCTGGATAAAGGAGAAGCCGGAGAGTAAAGGAGCGGGCGGAATCTCAAGTGCGAAGCAGTACCGGTGTGGGTCCGGTCTGTGGGTAGCCATAGTGGGAGCCAGGCGAAGCAGAGTAGCCGGGCACATCCCCACTGGAGAGGACGTCAAGGGCAGGTTTCCCCCAGCTAAAGAAGTGTACAGTCTTCTATATCTGCATATCTGCCTGTTGTGTGAAGAAGCCATGAGCAATAAAATGCTTTCTGATTTCACTGAAACACGTCTGGAGAGTGTTTGTACGTCGGACGATCGCTGCACCACCACACTCTGCCCCACCATGTCATCTCCCGACCCCAAAGTGACAGCGGAGCCAGGGGTAAGCCTGGTATTAAGGGCCACGACTACAAGCCGGGGGCGCCCCTGGCACCCCGTTACATGTGGCGTAGTCGGCAGGATCCGGATTGCATGCAAGGGGTCCCGACCCAAGTGGTGCCTAGGGCACAGGATCCGGGTTATTGGAAAAGATTCCCGATCCCATGGTGGGAAGAAGAAGCAGTGCCTGCAGCGTTGGACCGGGTACAAGATGGCGGCAAGATGGCCGTCGTCTTCAAGGACACAGAAAGCGCGCGAAAAGTTGGCGCCAAAAGAAGAGCCTGGGGCTGGCCGGTGCCAAAAAAGAAGTTCGGAGTACTCCGCCCAAAGAGGGGAGGTGCCGGTCCCAGGGCACGGATGAAGATATGTGAAGTGGGCGGTGTTCCAGAGAAAAAGAAGAACCGCCGCGGAGGGGTCGACCTGATGTGTGAGACTGGGGGTGGAGTATACCCAAGAGCGGGAAAAATAGGCCCGCCTCCACTTCCTCCAGCATCTCCACCGACCCCGCCGCCATTATCAGAGTCGCCGACTGAAAACGAGATGGAGACCTCCAGACAGCAGCAAGATGTGGTGGCCGCGCTAGCGGCAACTAACCTGGGCCGAGGACGTCCTAAGCAGACTGCGGCTGCAGCTGAGGAAGCACTTCCTCTGAACATACCGGCTGTACCAGGAGGACAAGAGCGCCCTACCAAAGTGACCTGGGTTACAACTTGGGACGCTGTGACCGGAGAGACCACAACAGAGGTCCGAGCGACGTACACCGCTCAGCTGCCGTCGGGGAACTGGCTTCTGGGAATCCCATATCCGTGCCCGGAGGTACCCCCGCCAGTCGCGGTGGGACCTTCAACACCCGTTCCAGTTCAGGCTCCGGAAGAATCAAACGCCCGGAAGCTGGAAAAGGAAAACTGGGGTTTTTTTTGGGACCCAGTACAGCCGTCACCCCTACCGCAACGGAAGTCTCCATCACCAGAACCCGACCCGGTACAGGAGAGGCTGCTGGCCGAGACCGTCGCCCGGGAAATGATGGCCGATCCCCGGAGTGAAGACTTCGAGCGCCAGTGTACCGTAGGGACCGTGGTGAAGTTCAATCAAAAAGAAGGTTACGGTTTCATAGAGGACAAGGAGACCGGCGACCACTATTTTTATAACAGAGTGAATCTTAACACCGAGGGTCTGCCGCAACGTCTCCACACATTATATCCGGGAGAAAAGGTGCGGTTCATGCGAGAGGTGGGATGCCGAGGCCTCTTTGCGGTCGGAGTGACCCGGATGCCTACGACCCAGGAGGCTGATCAATGGCAGCAAGAACTTGAGTGGGAGGAATGTCAACACCGGCGTGCACAGCAAAGACCGGTACTAGCAGAAATCTCCCACCCGAGGAACACCCTGGCCGTAGCCCCGGAAGTCATGCCCGGACCGGGCGTTGATTCAGAGAAGGGAACCCCGGCGGTGCTGGCTATACAGCAGAGCCTGGTGACGCACCCGGTAATTGTCATGGACATCCCTCAGCCGCCTCGTGCAGCGACCCCGTCACCCCCATCGGGGGTTGAAGAGACCAAGACACCGGAGCCCACCGTCGGTTATGAGCCCTTCCAGAGACTGCGCCGGCTGCCCGGTCAGTCCTTGTCGGACTACGTGAGGGCCCAACGAGCTGAATGGAAACGAGCTTTGCACCCTGAGTGAAGTGTCCTGATCGGCTTGTTTGGAGACCGGCGTTGTTTTGAACCGGAAGAAGTTTTACTGTTTATCACCGTTTAAGCTGTTGAGCCCGGAGAGAGCCTGCTGCTGGACTGAGCCAGGGGCTCCCTCCGCGTCGTTAAGAAGAAGATTTTGCCGAGTTGTATTCCTGCCGTCTAACGTCTAAAGCCAGCTTTACACCTTACAATTAGGTGTGCGATCTCGTATGCGATGTGACACTCCCAGGTCGCATATGCGATTGAATGAGATTGCACGTAGGTCGTTCATTTGCTGTCACACGTGCGTTAGTAGTCTATGTTAAATTGATCAATTTTGTGTGCGATCCTTTAGATCATGTGTTCCGTGACGTATGCATTGGGCACCCTTTTTTTTTTTTATTTATTGACTTGCCAAGCGTGTGTAATGTGTAGAGATGCGTTTTTACTATGTCATCTGCCATTCAGCTCTGCTACATGGCCGCTGACAGCAGACACAGACAGCCATGTAGCAGTGGTGAATGGTAGTTCACAGCAGACACAGACAGAGCCGCACTGTCAGAATGAACTCGGGTGAACTTCACCCGACTTCATTGTCATGCTGCGGCTCTGTCTGTGTCGCGTCCTGATTAGCGGTCACCTGTGAAGGACTCACCGGTGACCGCTAAACTCCTGAGTAACTGAATTGAGCAGCCCTCTCTCATATACTCACCGATCCCCGGCGCTGCACGGCATTCACACTGCTCCGGCGGCTTTTACTATTTTGAAAAAGCCGGCCGCTCATTAAACAATCTCGTATTCCCTGCTTTCCCCGCCCACCGGCGCCTATGGTTACAGTGAGACACGCCCCCACGCTGAGTGACAGGTGTCACACTGCACCCAATCACAGCAGCCGGTGGGCGTGTCTATACTGTGTAGTGAAATATATAATTAAATAATTTAAAAAAACGGCGTGCGGTCCCCCCCAATTTTAAAACCAGCCAGATAAAGCCATACGGCTGAAGGCTGGTATTCTCAGGATGGGGAGCTCCACGTTATGGGGAGCCCCCCAGCCTAACAATATCAGCCAACAGCCGCCCAGAATTGCCGCATACATTAGATGCGACAGTTCTGGGACTGTACCCGGCTCTTCCCGATTTGCCCTGGTGCGTTGGCAAATCGGGGTAATAAGGAGTTATTGGCAGCCCATAGCTGCCAATAAGTCCTAGATTAATCATGTCAGGCGTCTATGAGACACCTTCCATGATTAATCTGTAAATTACAGTAAACACACACAGCTGAAAAAATCCTTTATTAGAAATAAAAAACACAAACACATTCCCTGGTTCACCACTTTAATCAGCCCCAAAAAGCCCTCCATGCCCGGCGTAATCCAGGATGCTCCAGCGTCGCATCCAGCGCTGCTGCATGGAGGTGACCGGAGCTGCAGCAGACACAGCAGCTCTGGTCACCTCCACACAGCAAATGAAGACAGCCGTGCGATCAGCTGAGCTGTCAGTGAGGTTACCCACTGTCACTGGATCCAGCGGTGCATGCAGCGGTGGCCGCGGGTAACCTCAGTCACAGCTCAGCTGATCGCGCTACTCACCGCTGCTCCGGTCACCTCCACGCAGCAACTGAGGTGAGTAGCGCGATCAGCTGAGCTGTCACTGTGGTTACCCGCGGCCACCGCTGCATCCACCGCTGGATCCAGTGACAGCAGGTAACCTCAGTGACAGCTCAGCTGATCGCGTGGCTGTCTTCATTTGCTGTGTGGAGGTGACCGGAGCGGCTGTGTCTGCTGCAGCTCCGGTCACCTCCATGCAGCAGAGCTGGATGCGACGCTGGACCATCCTGGAGTACGCCGGACATGGAGGGCTTTTTGGGGCTGATTAAAGTGGTGAACCAGGGTATATGTGTGTGTTTTTTATTTCTAATAAAGGATTTTTTCGGGTGTGTGTGTGTTTATTTACTGTAATTTACAGATTAATCATGGAAGGAATCTCGGGGAGATGCCTGACATGATTAATCTAGGACTTATTGGCAGCTATGGGCTGCCAATAACTCCTTATTACCCCAATTTGCCAACGCACCAGGGCAAATCGGGAAGAGCCGGGTACAGTCCCAGAACTGTCGCATCTAATGTATGCGGCAATTCTGGGCGGCTGCTGGCTGATATTGTTAGGCTGGGGGGCTCCCCATAACGTGGAGCTCCCCATCCTGAGAATACCAGCCTTCAGCCGTATGGCTTTATCTGGCTGGTTTTAAAATTGGGGGGGACCGCACGCCGTTTTTTTTAATTATTTAATTATTTATTTCACTGCACAGTATAGACACGCCCACCGGCTGCTGTGATTGGGTGCAGTGTGACACCTGTCACTCAGCGTGGGGGCGTGTCTCACTGTAACCAATCATAGGCGCCGGTGGGCGGGGAAAGCAGGGAATACGAGATTGTTTAATGGGCGGCCGGCTTTTTCAAAACAGTAAAAGCCGCCGGAGCAGTGTGAATGCCGTGCAGAGCCGGGCCGGGGATCGGGGATCGGTGAGTATGAGAGAGGGGGTAAGAAGGATAGACTGACATGGACAGAGAGAGAGGGACAGAGATAGTGACGGACTGACAGAGATTAGTGAATGACAGACATTGTGAGGCGCTTCAGAACGCAGCTTTTCAGCTGCGCTCTGAAGCGGACCTTTTTTAAGCTGCGGTGCAGAGCGCACACCTGCGCACAAAGCCTCAGACATCAAAATCGTATGAGGGATGTCACACGTTTCAATTGACTAGGTTCATACAACAAAACGTCCAATGTATGAGGAATAAACGACGTGTATGCGATCACCGTATTTTCGTTCAATCTTGATTGCACGTAGGTGTCACACGCAAATACGTCACGAACGATGCAGGATGTGCGTCACTTACAACTTGACCCCGACGACGGATTGAAAGATTTATTGAAGCATGTAAAGCAGGCATAAGACCGGGAGTGCTGTACAGCCTCCGGGCAGAAACTCCACTAAGACCGGGAGTGCCTGCCAACGGCCTCCGGGCACGACTAAGACCGGGAGCTTCCAGGAGGAACTCCGGGCGCTGGACTGGTGCGCCCCTTGCGGCTGCCCAAAGGTGAATCTGCTTGTAGTTTCATTGAAATTACATTGTTTCCTTTTATGTGTAGTTTTAGATTCATGCCTTGCCGGGAGGCTTAGGCTTAAAGAGGGGAGGTATGTAAGGGGTGGGCAGACCCCTTACAAAGGAGCACAGTTTACCCGGAACGTTGTTGATATTAATAAAAATGTTTTTTATTGTATGCATATTGTGTTAGGGGACCCCTAGTGGCCGGGTGGGACGGCTGTCACCACAGTAGCAGTGCAAAGGAGAGGAGGAGCCGGCAAGTTAAAGGGGAGGGAGAGAAAAGATGTGGAGAAAAAGTGGGAGTTAGAAGGCAGTTGATTGTGGGACGGGAGAGAAGAAGCAAAGCAGGGGCAGAGTGTGGGGGCTGGATAAAGGAGAAGCCGTAGAGTAAAGGAGCGGGCGGAATCTCAAGTGCGAAGCAGACCGGTGTGGGTCCGGTTTGTGGGTAGCCATAGTGGGAGCCAGGCGAAGCAGAGTAGCCGGGCACATCCCCACTGGAGAGGACGTCAAGGGCAGGTTTCCCCCAGCTAAAGAAGTGTACAGTCATCTATATCTGCATATCTGCCGGTTGTGTGAAGAAGCCATGAGCAATAAAATGCTTTCTGATTTCACTGAAACACGTCTGGAGAGTGTTTGTACGTCGGACGATCGCTGCACCACCACACTCTGCCCCACCATGCCATCTCCCGACCCCAAAGTGACGGCGGAGCCAGGGGTAAGCCTGGTATTAAGGGCCACGACTACAAGCCCGGAGGCGCCCCTGGCACCCCGTTACACTGTCACACCCCTGTCCTGGGTCTGGGCTCTTCTCCCTACACCACGGTCTTGTAAACCTTCTTGTGCTCCATATTGGGCTTTGCCAGTATCCAACGTGCTCCATGTGTTGGGCTTCCTAGGCCTATATAAAGCCTATGAAGACATAAACCTGAGCCTTGGTAGTAAGACTTTTAGTTTGTATGTGCACAGCTACAGCTGAAACTAGAAGTTTCCATCCATTATTTATAAAGACACAACTGCAGGTTTTTCTCACTATCGGACATGAAATCAGAATAAATCTTTCCTGTTTTAGGTCAATTAGGAACCAAAATTATTTATATTTGTCAAATGCCAGAATAATGAGAGAGAGAGTACGTCTCCTGCCTGTGGCTTCTGCACTTCTGCTCCTCGTCCCCGATCTTCCAAGACCTCTGCTACGTGTCTGTTTGCAGCTTCCAGTGCCGCACTTTATGAGCCCCTGACAACACTTATATATACAACTAAAAATGAGAACACCTCGTACACACACAACCCCGCTCCATACACATCATATACACACAGCCCCGCTCCATACACGTCATATACACACAGCCCCACTCCATACACCTCATATACACACAACCCCGCTCCATACACATCATATACACACAGCCCCGCTCCATACACCTCATATACACACAACCCCACTCCATACACGTCATATACACACAGCCCCACTCCATACACGTCACACGGTTCTGCTACGTACACGTCATATCATACAGAATTTCAGGGTAACAGATGGGGTAAATATAGATTTTTTTAGGCCACTCCAAAAGTACATATTAAGCAAAAAACAGAATAGGAGCGTTAAAGGGCCATACATCATACTAAGAATAAATGTGAAGACTCCTTGTGATAAGAGTAATAATACATTTATTCCAAGATTACAACAAGGAGACAACATTGCAATTAAAGAAAAAAGTGCATAGGTGCAGGAAAAATGGTTCCAGAAAAAGTTCCCAAGCCATGGACCCCTGCCATAATAGATACAGATCACTGGGTCAGCAGTTTAGAGTTCAATTCATTATAAATACATAAATATATTGCCGCTTACCCATCAGAGAAAAAGTGCAACAGTGCTGGGCAAATGCCCAGGCAGGGGTCCAGTGCAGGAGAAGGAAGTCCCAACGCGTTTCGCTGCATTAGCTTCTTCGGGGGGCAGTGTGTGCTCGTACACGTCATATCCACACAGCCCCACTCCATACACGTCAGATACACACGGCTCTGCTCCGTCCACGTCATATACACACACGGCTTTGCTACGTACATGTCATATACACAGCCCCAGGGTCGGACTGGGGTGTCTGGGGCCCACCAGGGGAATTGACTCTAGGGGCAGACCCTACAGCTATATGCAAATACCCGTTAGCCGTTATGTCCTTCAGGGTATGTGCCTACGATCAGGACTCACTGCGTCTTGGACGCAGTCAGTCCTGACCTTCAGGTCCACAAGTCTCCTCCACAGGTGAACGCAGGAGACCGCAGCTGCTCGTATAATCTTCCCTTATTGATAGAGAGAAAATGTGACCTCCATACACAACACAATCCACCATATCAAAACCAATACCACCATATACAAGGGAAAAATACCGCCATACCGTGACCAGACCACATATTACCACCACATAGTGACCGAATACAACCTCATACAAGGTAGAAATACCACCACTCCATGACCAGACAACATATTACCACCACAGTGACCGAATACAACCACATATAAAGGGAGAAATACCGCCACACTGTGACCAGACCACATAGTGACTGAATAATACCACATACAAGGGAGAAATACCACTACTCTATGACCAGACAACATATTACCACCACATAGTGACCGAATAGAACCACATACAAGGGAGAAATACCACCACACTGTGGCCAGACTACATATTGATCAAATAATACCACATACAAGGGAGAAATACCACCATAGCGTGACAGGACCACATATTACCACCAAATACTGACCGAAAACAATCACATACAAGAGTCAAATACCAACACCCCATGACCAGACCAAGTAATACTGCAATAATGATCATGAATGCAAACCAAATTCAGAGACGTTGTCAGGATTTTATAGAATAAAAGAACAATTTACATTTTACTCAAAAATATAAAGAAAAAAATTTGAAAAACTGAACATTTTGCAGCGGTCTCTTAATTTTTGCCAGAGCTGTATATATAGAGCACACCACTAATAAATCACAATGAAAAAACTTTATTAAACACCACACATATTACAAGTATACAAATAAAACCATTTAAAATCAAAGGGTATGAAACCCCCAATAAGACCATCAGTCACCCAGCCACAGTACAAACAATGTGAGAAACTGGAACCCCAGTAAAGTGAATAATGCTGCACAATAAACAATACGTGTGGGGTTAGCCCCCAGTCATTGTTATCTGTGGACCTTCTCATGTTGCTGGTCTCCATCTACACCTTGAGGTACCATAGGGCATTTCATCCTCTATGTGATCCTTGGCTATGTTAGTTAATAGGGATGAGCGAATGTATTCGCCACTATTTGGTATCCGACGGCTAACAGGCTATTCGCATCATTCAGTATCCGATGGATAAAACAGCATCTGCTCCGATACTTTCATTTTCATTTCTGATTTCCTGGCGCCTGTTTTCCAGCCAATGAACACATCTGATGTTGCTGACCCTCACGGTAATGCCGCAGCCATCTTTGTTGTGGTGTTACTGTGATTGGCTTGGCCGCACAGCGTCATAGTGGCTATATAAGCCAGTGGACATTTTGTGAACACGCAGTGATAGGGAGCTGGCGGTGTAGATAGACTGTATTGTGTGCGGGAGAGCGTTTGTAGATCTAACTAATAAATAGTCCTTGTAAGGGCTGAACACAGTGTCCAGTAGCTGCTAGTAGCTCCATAAATGGCTTTTTTGACAAACAGAACGCAGGTCTTTCGGTCTCTCTCTCTGTCAGTCTCTCCCTCACCTCCCCTCTCTCATACTCATTGATCACTGACCGATCACCGACACGGCGCTGCACAGCTGTCACACTGCTCCAGCGGCTTCTCCTAAAATGCCGGCCGCTCATTATTCCATCTCGTATTCCCTGCTTCCCCCACCCACCGGCGCCTCTGATTGGTTGCATTCAGATGCGCCCCCACGCTGAGGGACAGCTGTCTCACTGCAACTGTGAGGTAAATCCTGGGATATGAAGAGGAATTATGACTAGAAGTCATAATTGCTCTCATCACTCCCTGGCAGTGCCCCCCTCCCTTCTTGTGCTCAAATGTCCAGCATCTGTGAAGGTGTCACATCCCACTTACACCTCCAACAGCCATCTCCTCTGATATGGAGATGAGATGATGTGCGGACAATGGACACAGGATGGCTCCCTGCCGTCACCCTGTAACAAGAGTTGTATCTCATTAGCAAGGCTTGGAAGTAGCCAGACAGAACGACTCCAGTAAAAAATGGTTCATATCTCGCAAGCCATATCTCCGATAAATATGGCAACCATAAAAATGGTGTTTGCGCAGGCGGACGATGCTGGCACACCTTTTTTATGGAAGGGGGAGCTGGGGAAATACCCCAGGCGTGATATCAGCCATATGGGAACTCGTAGACAGGTCATGAGTCCCCTCGTTCTGTAGCTAAATTCATAACTGTCACAATGAGAGCATTGGCGTCCGCCTACGACGCTCCCAGGCAAAGTTATGGCCAATATCCCCTTTGCTGGATAATTCTGATCCATGCAGGGGGAGTGGCAGTGCTTCCCTGTGAGGTCACTAAGGTAGGAGGGGACCTGGATCTGCCCAGGTTGATAACCCTACTTCGGCCATTTTCCAGTGTTCTTCTGCTCGGGGGCCTGGTTGGGACAGACCTGTGAGAGAGTTCCTGGAAACCTGGTCTACAGCGCCCCCCTGTGGCCAGACGCACAAGGTAACTGATTGAATTGCATACCTGTTGTAAACCATGCTTTATCTGTAACTGTACTCTGACATATGTATATTCTGTAGATTCCCTATTGTATATATTGTAGTTTCTAGTGTGCTTTAGGCGATTAAATTATATAATTAATCTTGGGCTGTTCTGTTATCTCGATCTTGAATCCCACGTCTGTGTGTTCGGCTAATAGTTACCGTAAATCGGTTGGTGGCAGCGAGTTGTGCCAAGGATTATTGTGGGGAGGCCAGTGAGATTCGGGAAGATATTATATATTCCGCCCGCGGAGGTCGGGGGAATATATACCTTACTCTCACCGGGGACCCTTCCATAATCGGCATAAGTAGTATAGCGGCCTCCTTGCTTATTGTCGGGCAATTCCATAATTGGCCTGACTATAAGAGGGGCGCTAGAGAGCGCGTCACGTGCTCTGTCTGTCGGTCGGGAGGTATAAAGTAGGGGTGACCCCCACTTGTTACCCCCCGATTGTGACGTACTGGTAGCCAGCGCGGGGGATTTCTGAGTGACCCCCCCGGTGGTTTGTGACATATTGGTGGCAAGCGGTGGGATCGAGATAATAGTGTGTGTGAGTGTGAGACCCATACTCCCAGACACTAAAGACTGCCTGCAGCAGCTGTGGCTGCTGGGGTCTTCAGACTAGCTCAACACTAGAGTGTCAGAGTGCAGATACTGTAAGGTGTGTGGAGGCATCAGGTGTCAGTTCTGTGTCAGTGACCAAAAGTCTGCAAGAATGGCTGAGAGCACCAGGAGCAAAGCCAAAGGAATGGCCGATGCTCAGGCCAGAGACGATGAGGAGGTTGTCCACGAGTCCTCCAGGAGCTCGACGCCAGAAAACAGCTCTGCAGAGGACATTGCACAACCGGGCACTGCTGGACAAGATGAGGAGCAGCTCGCCCAAGGGTCCTCAACGAGCCAGACGCCAGCCCTCCGCTCTGCAATGGACAGTGAAGCACCAGGCTCCGCAGCGGGCCGCAGATCACCACGTGCCATTCCACCGAGCCTGGGAGGCTCGGATAGCCTTCTTCAAATGGCTATGGCCCTACGCCAGGCTGGAGACCGGGAGGGCTACAAGGAACTCATGGCCGAGCGTGAGCGGCAAGCAGCGCGTGAAGAGCGCCAGGCAGAGCGTAACTACCAGCTGCAGCTAGCTCAGCTCCGGCCCTCATCAGCCACCCGTGACCTTCCAGACACCAAACTTCCAAAGGTCCGTGTTGAGGACTTCCCAGTGCTGGAGAAGGATGGAGACTTGGACTCTTTCTTGACTGCTTTTGAACGGACTTGCTTGCAGCATCATCTGAACAAGGACCAGTGGGCCAAATACCTGACCCCCCGTTTAAGGGGTAAGGCCCTGGATGTCCTTGGGGACTTGCCTGCTGAGGCAGATCAGGGCTACGACACCATCAAGCGGGCCCTGATCCAACAGTACAACCTCACTCCAGAGTCCTACCGCAAGAAGTTCCGGAGCCTACAGAAGGGACCAAAGGACTCCTGGGCTGACCACCGGCGGGCACTTGCCCGAGCTGCCGACCACTGGACCCAAGGCCTGCAGCTTTCCACCGGACCGGAGATCCTGGACTTGTTCATCACGGAGCAACTCTTGTGGAACTGCCCTGAGGATCTCCGCCAGTTCATCCGAGACCAGAAGCCAAAGGGGTCCACGGCTACAGCTGCCCTTGCCGATGACTACACCAACAACCGGGCCCCTGAGGCCAGGAGAGCGGCCACCAGCAGCACCTGGAGAGGGGGTAAGATGAATTCTGCGACTGCCCCACCTGCCCCTAGACTGCAGGGGGTGTCCCCCTCAACTCCCCTCTCCAGGCCCGTGGCAGAACCAAGACGGTGCCACCAGTGCAACCTACCTGGACACTTCAAGGCCATGTGCCCTCAGCGTCCCAAGGCCCCGGCTCCGTCCCCGTCCCAAGGGCCGCCCAAGGTGTATTGTGTGGGTGGGGGTGGTGGTAGGTCCCTGGACAGCTTCCAACCTGTCACCGTCGGCCAGTCTGTGACCATAGGACTGCGAGACAGCGCCTCGGAGGTGACTCTGGTGCGGCCTGAGATGGTGTCCCCCCAAGACTTGATCCCTGGAAAAACCCTCGCTGTCTCCGGGATTGGAGGCATTGACCCAGCGCTGCCTGTTGCTGACATTTATGTGGACTGGGGCGCAGGGCGAGGGGTGAGGGAGGTGGGGGTAACTGATCGGATCCCTGCAAACGTGCTACTTGGGACAGATTTGGGGCAAATAACCTCCCAGTTTGGCCCCGCCCCAAAGGCTGAACCTTCAGCCAGTGCTGACATGACTCCTGACAATGTTAATGTGTTATCTATGAATGATGTAAGGGAGGAGGGAGTGAACTCTGATATTTCTGCTTGCACAGACACCATAGACACACACGCAGCTGCAGCTGTGACAGGGGAGGGGGTCAGAGAAAGGTGTGACAATGCCTCTACAAGTAACCAGCCTGTGAGCTGGGATCTGCTGCCCTCTGCAGGGATAAGCAGAGAGCAGGGTGCTGCAGGGGGAGGACCAGTGTGTGGGGTGGGGGCTACCACAGCAAATGTGGGGTCCCCAGAGATTTCACAGCGGGGTTCTGTTGCTGCAGGGGGGGAACAGGCAGGTGAGATTGGGGCCGGTCCAGGAGCGGAAGTGCTCCCAGGTAAGATCTCGGTGCATGGTTCCCCCACAACCGGGGTGTCAGGAAGCCAGGTAGGTCTGCCTGAACCGGCGACTTGGTCAGGAACGGAGGAGGAGCAGGCACGACCCACGGTCGCAGCGGCTGTGGCCGCTGTCACCCGCAGTGGGAGTGCTGGAAGCCAAGGGGCCTCCCGGAGGTCCGATAGCTCTTCCCCTTCTGACCAAGTGGCAGCCGAGTCAGGTGGAGGCCAGGACACAGGTCCCGGGGTACTGACTGAAGATGTGACAGTCTCGTCGATTCTGGCCACATCTAGTCAGGGGTTTCAGGCAGCGTTAGAAGCTGACGACAGCCTGAAAGCTCTTAAGGAGCAGGCGGCACAGCCTCCCTCGGACTCGGACCCGGAGCGAGTGGTCTGGGACCAAGGACGGCTGTACCGGGCCACGGTCCAGCAGGGTTCACCGGAGGCGTGGCCCAGGGACCGACAGTTGGTGGTACCCTATCCGTTCCGGACGGAGTTGTTGCGGATCGCACATGAGATTCCGATGGCCGGACACCTAGGGATCGCTAAGACCAAGGCCAGGTTAAACCAGCATTTCTACTGGCCAAAAATGGGGGCCGATGTGGCTGCCTACTGCCGTTCGTGTGAAACCTGTCAGAGAGTGGGGAAGGCGGGGCCACGCCCCAAAGCCCCACTGGTATCTCTGCCCATCATCGATGAGCCTTTCAGGAGGGTGGCTGTGGATCTGGTCGGCCCGCTGGCCATCCCCAGCAGCTCCGGGAAACGCTTCATACTGACGGTAGTGGACTATGCCACCCGGTACCCAGAAGCAGTGGCCTTGTCGTCCATTCGGGCTGACAAGGTGGCCACCGCATTGCTGGAGATTTTCTCCCGAGTGGGTTTTCCCCAGGAAATGCTCACCGACCGGGGGACCCAATTCATGTCCCAGCTGATGGAGACCCTCTGTAAGCAAGTCCAGGTGCGACATCTGGTGGCCAGCCCGTACCATCCACAGACTAATGGCCTGTGCGAGCGGTTCAATGGCACCTTAAAGCAGATGCTTAAGATGTTGGTCGACTCCCATGGGCGTGACTGGGAGCGGTATCTCCCACACCTGTTATTTGCTTACCGGGAGGTTCCACAGGCCTCAACAGGATTCTCACCGTTTGAGCTCCTGTACGGGCGACGTGTGCGGGGCCCCCTGGCTCTGGTGAAAGAGGCTTGGGAAGGGGATTTGGCCACCCCTGGAGTGTCGGTTATCGAGTATGTCATGCGCTTCCGGGACAAAATGCAGGCCTTGACGCAACTGGTACACGACAATATGGCTCAAGCCCAGGCCGATCAGAAGCGTTGGTACGACCAGAACGCTTGTGAGAGGACCTACCAAGTGGGTCAAGAGGTGTGGGTACTGGTCCCCGTACCACAGGACAAGCTTCAGGCAGCCTGGGAAGGCCCATACCTCGTGTACCAGCAGCTCAACCCTGTGACGTACCTGGTCACCCTGGACCCTGCCCGTGGAAGGCGGAAGCCCTTCCATGTGAACATGATGAAGGCACATCATGAGCGGGAGGCATGTGCACTCCCTGTGTGCAACCTGCCCGAGGAGGGAGAAGCGGAAACCCTCTTGGATATGCTAGCCCAGGTTAGGGCAGGCGGATCCATTGAGGATGTGGAGGTTGGCCACCAGCTCTTGGAGGACCAACGGTCCCAGCTGTGGGCCACCCTACAGCCCTTCCGGGGGTTGTTTACCAACCAGCCCGGAAGGACTGACTTGGCTGTCCACCACGTGGACACTGGGGATCATCCCCCGATCCGGCGTTCAGCATATCGGGTCTCCCTGGAGGTGCAGCAACACATGCGCCAGGAGATTGACGAGATGCTGAACCTGGGGGTGATCCAGGCATCCAACAGCGCTTGGGCCTCGCCTGTAGTCCTCGTCCCTAAGAAGGACCGAACCACTCGGTTCTGCGTGGACTACAGGGGGCTCAATGCGGTCACGGTCGCCGATGCGTACCCAATGCCACGCATCGATGACCTGCTCGATCAGTTGGCCGGGGCTCAGTACCTGACCATCATGGATCTGAGCCGGGGATATTGGCAGATCCCCCTGACTCGCAAGGCCAGGGAACGCTCTGCCTTTATTACCCCATTTGGACTGTACGAGTCCACGGTGATGCCATTCGGGATGAGGAATGCCCCTGCCACTTTCCAGCGGATGGTCAACACCCTGCTCAAGGGACTTGAAGGGTACGCGGCCGCGTACCTGGATGACATTGCCGTCTTCAGTCCCACCTGGGAGGACCACCTAGAGCATCTAGCACAGGTGCTCAGGCGGATCCACCGGGCAGGTTTGACCATCAAGCCGGGAAAGTGTCAGCTGGCCATGAGCGAGGTCCAGTACCTCGGTCACCGGGTAGGTGGGGGAACGCTGAAGCCCGAGCCTGAGAAAGTGGAGGCCATCGCATCCTGGCCCACCCCCAGGACCAAGAAGCAGGTGATGTCCTTCTTGGGGACCGCTGGGTACTATAGGAGGTTTGTTCCATGCTATAGTAGCCTGGCAAAGCCCTTGACGGACCTCACCAAGAAGAAGCTGCCCTCTGCAGTCGATTGGACAATGGACTGCGAGACAGCCTTCCGGGCCCTAAAGGACGCCCTGTCCAGCCCGCCCGTGCTACAGGCAGCCGACTTCACGCGGCCGTTTGTAGTACAGACCGACGCCAGTGACTTCGGCCTCGGTGCGGTGCTCAGCCAGGTGGACTCTGCGAGCCAAGAGCACCCAGTCTTGTACCTGAGCAGGAAGCTGTTACCAAGGGAAGTGGCCTATTCTACAATGGAGAAGGAGTGCCTGGCCATAGTGTGGGCCCTGCAGCGTCTGCAACCCTATCTATACGGGCGCCACTTCATCGTGGAGACGGACCACAATCCCCTCAGCTGGTTGCACACCGTCTCTGGGACGAATGGGCGATTGTTGCGATGGAGCCTTGCGCTCCAGCAATACGACTTCACCATTCGCCACAAAAGGGGCCGTGACCACGGTAACGCAGACGGGCTGTCCCGACAAGGAGAGGTCGCGGACGGGCGCACGGGGGAACACCGGAGTGTGCTGCCCCCTAGCGCCCTCAAAAGGGGGGAGGTGTGAGGTAAATCCTGGGATATGAAGAGGAATTATGACTAGAAGTCATAATTGCTCTCATCACTCCCTGGCAGTGCCCCCCTCCCTTCTTGTGCTCAAATGTCCAGCATCTGTGAAGGTGTCACATCCCACTTACACCTCCAACAGCCATCTCCTCTGATATGGAGATGAGATGATGTGCGGACAATGGACACAGGATGGCTCCCTGCCGTCACCCTGTAACAAGAGTTGTATCTCATTAGCAAGGCTTGGAAGTAGCCAGACAGAACGACTCCAGTAAAAAATGGTTCATATCTCGCAAGCCATATCTCCGATAAATATGGCAACCATAAAAATGGTGTTTGCGCAGGCGGACGATGCTGGCACACCTTTTTTATGGAAGGGGGAGCTGGGGAAATACCCCAGGCGTGATATCAGCCATATGGGAACTCGTAGACAGGTCATGAGTCCCCTCGTTCTGTAGCTAAATTCATAACTGTCACAATGAGAGCATTGGCGTCCGCCTACGACGCTCCCAGGCAAAGTTATGGCCAATATCCCCTTTGCTGGATAATTCTGATCCATGCAGGGGGAGTGGCAGTGCTTCCCTGTGAGGTCACTAAGGTAGGAGGGGACCTGGATCTGCCCAGGTTGATAACCCTACTTCGGCCATTTTCCAGTGTTCTTCTGCTCGGGGGCCTGGTTGGGACAGACCTGTGAGAGAGTTCCTGGAAACCTGGTCTACAGCGCCCCCCTGTGGCCAGACGCACAAGGTAACTGATTGAATTGCATACCTGTTGTAAACCATGCTTTATCTGTAACTGTACTCTGACATATGTATATTCTGTAGATTCCCTATTGTATATATTGTAGTTTCTAGTGTGCTTTAGGCGATTAAATTATATAATTAATCTTGGGCTGTTCTGTTATCTCGATCTTGAATCCCACGTCTGTGTGTTCGGCTAATAGTTACCGTAAATCGGTTGGTGGCAGCGAGTTGTGCCAAGGATTATTGTGGGGAGGCCAGTGAGATTCGGGAAGATATTATATATTCCGCCCGCGGAGGTCGGGGGAATATATACCTTACTCTCACCGGGGACCCTTCCATAATCGGCATAAGTAGTATAGCGGCCTCCTTGCTTATTGTCGGGCAATTCCATAATTGGCCTGACTATAAGAGGGGCGCTAGAGAGCGCGTCACGTGCTCTGTCTGTCGGTCGGGAGGTATAAAGTAGGGGTGACCCCCACTTGTTACCCCCCGATTGTGACGTACTGGTAGCCAGCGCGGGGGATTTCTGAGTGACCCCCCCGGTGGTTTGTGACAGCAACCAATCACAGCCATGGGGCTATGTAGTGCAGTAAAATAAAGAAAGAAAGAATTTCAAAAAAACGGCGTGCGATCCCCCCAATTTTGATACCAGACAAAGTAAAGCCACATGGCTGAAGGCTGGTATTCTCAGGATAGGGAGCCCCCCAGCCTAAAAATATCAGCCAGCAACCGCCCGGAATTGCCACATCCATCAGATGCGACAGTCCCGGGACTGTACCTGACTCATCCCAAATTGCCCTGGTGCGGTGGCAATCGGGGTAATAAGGAGTTAATGGCAGCCCATAGCTGCCACTAAGTCCTACAGTCATGGCCAAAAGTTTTGAGAATGACACCAAAATTATTATTTCACATGATCTGTTGCCCTCTGTTTTTTAATTGTGTTTGTCTGATGTTTACATCACATACAGAAATATAATTGCAATCATATTATGAGTACCAAAAGGTTATATTGACAGTTAGAATGAGTTAATGCAGCAAGTCAATATTTGCAGTGTTGACCCTTCTTCAGGACCTCTACAATTCTCCCTGTCATGCTCTCAATCAACTTCTGGACCAAATCCTGACTGATAGCTGTCCATTCTTGCATAAGCAGTGCTTGCATTTTGCCAGAATTTGTTGTTTTTTTGTTTGTCCACCCGTCTCTTGATGATTGCCCACAAGTTCTCAATAGGATTAAGATCTGGGGAGTTTCTAGGCCATGGACCCAAAATCTCTATGTTTTGTTCCATGAGCCATTTAGTGATCACCTTTGCTTTATGGCAAGGTGCTCCATCATGCTGGAAAAGGCATTTTTGGGCGCCAAACTGATCTTGGACAGTTGGGAGAAGTTGCTCTTGGAGGACATTCTGGTACCATTCTTTATTCATGGCTGTGTTTTTAGGCAAGACTGTGAGTGAGCCGATTCCCTTGGCTGAGAAGCAACCCCACACATGAATCGTTTCAGGATGCTTAACAGTTGGCATGAGACAAGACTGGTGGTAGCGCTCACCTCTTCTTCTCCTAATAAGCTGTTTTCCAGATGTCCCAAACAATCGAAAAGGGGATTCATCTGAGAAAATGACTTTACCCCAGTCCTCAGCAGTCCACTCCCTGTACCTTTTGCAGAATATCAGTCGGTCCCTGATGTTTTTTCTGGAGAGAAGTGGCTTCTTTGCTGCCCTCCTTGAAACCAGGCCTTGCTCAAAGAATCTCCGCCTCACAGTGCATGCAGAAGCACTCACACCAGCCTGCTGCCATTGCTGAGCTAGCTCGGCACTGCTGGTAGTCCGATTCCACAGCTAAAACAGTTTTAAGATACGGTCCTGGCGTTTGCTGGTCCTTCTTGGGCGCCCTGGAGCCTTTTTAGCAACAATGGAAGCTCTCTCCTTGAAGTTCTTGATGATGCGATAGATTGTTGACTGAGGTGCAATCTTTGTAGCTGCGATACTCTTCCCTGTTAGGCCATTTTTGTGCAGAGCAATGATGGCTGTACGTGTTTCTTCAGAGATAACCATGGTTAACTGAAGAGAAACAATGATACCAAGTACCAGCCTCCTTTTAAAGTGTCCAGTGGTGTCATTCTTACTTAATCATGACTGATTGATCGCCAGCCCTGTCCTCATCAACACCCACACCTGTGTTAATGGAACAATCACTAAAACAATGTTAGCTGCTTAGCTGCTCCTTTTAAGGCAGGAATGCAATGCTGTTGAAATGTGTTTTGGGGGTTGAAGTTCATTTTCTTAGCCAAGTAATTGCTGTTAAGCTGATCACTCTTTATGACATTCTGGAGTATATGCAAATTGCCATTAGAAAAACTTAAGCAGTAGACTTTGTAAAAATTAATATTTGTAGCATTCTCAAAACTTTTGGCCATGACTGTAGGTTAATCATGGCAGGTGTCCATGAGACACCTCAATGATTAACCTGTAAGTGAAAGTAAATAAACACATACACCGAAAAATCCTTTATTAGGAATAAAAGAGAAAAAAAACCACCCTCTTTCACCACTTTATTAAAATCCTCAAATACCCCTCCAGGTCCGCCGTAATCCACACGAGGTCCCATGATGCATCCAGCTCTGCTACATGAAGCCGACAGAAGCGGCCGTAAAACATAGCTGTTCTCTGTCAGCTCCATGCAGCAACTGAAGTGAGTCGCGCTGTCAGGGTTGACGTCACTCAGGTAACCCGCGGCCACCGCTCTCAGGTGGAGGACTGCAGCTGGCCGCGGGTAACCTGAGTGATGGCACCGCTGATCGTGTGCCGCCCCGCGCATTACCTTCAGGTGCAGGTCGTTGCAGGGTCGCCACAGGCTTGGAGATCTTCTGGTCACAGGTAGGTTGTTTTCTGTTGGATTCGTGACGCCACTCTCGGTATTGCGGTCAGGGTGACCGCCACTGCAGATTAAGGGGACGCCTGGAGCTGATGTTGGATGCGGCTAGATGTAGTGGCCTCCCGAGAGTGAGGCTGGCCCCAGGGCCCAGGTGTGGGTGTGTGGAACCACAGGTCGCAGAATGACTCACACGCACAGCCAGAATGTCTTACAGGGTTTTTACTCACGTCAGATAGCAGGGGTGAGTAACACGGGCGTTGCTGTGATGAACCAGGAGGGGAACCAGGCTCCTTCAGGCTGACTTATGAGGGTGGCTACTGACTCGCCTTCCTAGCCCTTGTGTTTTTGTGGTGACCCAGACTTGTAGTCCTACGGGGTCACCCAGGGAGGTCGCTGCTGCCTGTTCTCCCCTTTTTCGGCCCATCTGCTTGTAGCCTGGACCAGGTCACTCCGACTGCTTGCCTTTTGTGAACTATGGGCCCTCTCGTTGCTACGTGGCTCTGGACTCTGTGGAGATTTTATGGAAGGTATCAAGTACCCCCAATTGCAGGTTAAGCAGGCCAACTGAATGGGCCCCTGGTCTGGGGACCTGCAACCCCGTGCGGGCCTGGTCCTCGCCTGGCAGTCCCCGTACTTAGCCACACCTTTGCACTCCAGCCTTGGGTGGATTTCAGGCGGCACTACCAGGTGACCGTTATTCCCCGTCAGTAACCATTGCACCTGCAGTGTCTGATCAGTGACAGCCTCCAGGTTTCCTCTGTGCGACTGCTCTGCCTGAGCTTCACTGACTGACTGGCTCACTACTCTCTCCCCTCTGTGCCTGCCTCCCCTCCGCAGCTTAGCAACCAGACTCTCTACCACACCCCTTAAGTGGAGATGGAGGCCATGCCCCCTCCTGGATTCCCCAGGGGTCCCTTCAAAGGTCAATGTGGGAGACCTGGTTACTATGCGCCTGTGTAACCACACCTCGGTCAGCCTTCCGGTTTACCTGTATTGCACTGACCCAGCATGGGTGCAGTACTCCGTGGTGCCTGACCAGGTCAGGGGCGCCACATTCCCCCTTAGTTATCAACAGCACGTCCTCGTGCTGTGAAGACAAACATTTTAAAATGCATAAAACATTAAAACATCATAAAAGCATCTTAAAACACTGTAAAACCACCAGGTACCATACATCACCACCCTCCACCAACAAGTCGGTTACCCACCCAAAACCCTCTCAGGAGGCAGGTCACCGGTCCTTTTGTTAACCAGGTCTTGGCCAGCTCTATCCCAGCCTTTCCTCCAATTAATTATTATTATTATTATTATTATAGCGCCATTTATTCCATGGCGCTTTACAAGTGAGAGAGGGTATATGTACAACAATCATTAACAGTACAAGACAGACTGGTATAGGAGGAGAGAGGACCCTGCCCGCGAGGGCTCACAGTCTACAGAGAATGGGTGATGGTACAATAGGTGAGGACAGAGCTGGTTGCACAGTGGTCTACTGGACTGAGGGCTAGTGTAGGTTGTAGGCTTGTTGGAAGAGGTGGGTCTTGAGGTTCCTCTTGAAGCTTTCCACGGTAGTGGAGAGTCTGATGTGCTCCTCCAATCTGCCTCTTCTGGGGCTGGTGGTTGAAGGCAAGCCCCTTCCCGTCAAGCCGCGTCTTCGGCCTCTTCTGGCAGGATGTAGAGGCGGCTTTCTCTGTTGGTGTTGTTACCGGATAACCCTCCCTTGTGGAGCCGCGCCTTCGGCCTCTTCTGGCAGGATGTAGAGGCGGCATCCACAGTCAGTCAGACAGGGTTTGCTCTTTGTGGTGGAGAGCCAGGCCCCATAAACAGGCATGCTCTCTGGTCACAGACGAGCCAGACCCATAAACAGGCATGGCCAGGTGGTTGTACCTCTGGGGTAACTATACACACTGTGAGAGTTTGTAGCTATAGCCAGTTCATAGCCTATGGTCCTTGTTTTCAATGTGCACAAAACCAGGTGCAAAACGCATTTTTAAAGGGTTTCTCACAACAGTACTTGTGGGCACATTACTTAAACTTTTGCTGTAAACGTTGCAAACTTTAAACTTCAACTTTCATTACTTGTCTTTACTTTACATAGATTCTTTCTCCTCCTTACCAGGGCTTTGGCCTGTAGGGCTGTGGCACCTGTCATTCTCCACATATCTGTCATTGTCTGTAGTACTCGTAGTACTCGCGGTGTCTAGCTCGTGCTCTTTGTCTTTATCTTGATCTGTTCTTTCCTCTGTTTCTCTTTCTTGGCTTACTTGCTTTGGGGGTTGGGTATGAACTGCTGTAGGAATTCCTGGGGCATGGTGTGACATCTAGCGCATACCACCCACGTTCTCCCTGATGCTTAGTGAACTCCACCATGTCTCCCATGTGCAAATTTCTGCCGGGGTGTCCTCTTGGCAAATGGGCTCTCACATCCCTCCTGCTTACAAAGATGCCTTCTCTGACACCGGGTGCAACGATGAAGCCATATCCTGACTTGAGACTAAATTCTTCGACCACTCCTCGGCAAAGGGGTCCTCTTTCTTGGTGGCGGGCTTTCCTTATCGTCTGTTTTTCTTCTAACGTCTTCTCTATTCCGATCTGGGGACTGCTGCATTGCGGTCTGTTTTGCTCTGGTGCGGCCCTGTGCTCCGCTCATGGGGCTCTTCTGGACTGCGGGCTCCCAGGCTACGTACATGCTTGGGACCAGGACTGACAGCTCCTCGTCAGCAGAGGGTGTCGGGCTCTCCTCATCCCAGCAGGAGTACGGTAACATTTCTGGCTCCGGGCCCCCTTCAACCACACAAGGTGCTGCGTCCTCCTCCGATGGTTCTGGGGTCAGCTCCTCAGCCTCCAGGCCTCCCCTCCCCCTTAGTTCTCCTTTGCACTCCTCTTGTGGCAGCGTTGGGGACAGGCTTCCCTCCTCGAGACAGGGCCTTGGGCCTTCAGCCGCGGGAGTCACTGGGGCCGCTCTGGATGAGCGCCTAAGGAGCAGATAGCAGTCCACCATCTCCTTAGGGAACCGCGCCTTCAGATCCTCCTTGAATTTGAGAAACTCGGGGTCTTCTCCCGGCGGGGACGCAGGACCCGATTCTTTGGGCAGTGGCCTAGATGCGGCAACTGCTTCGGCCTTGCAGGCCGGGGGACATGGCCTTGCGGCCTGGTCTTGGCGGGCCGAGCCTGGCGTGGCTGCTGCGGTCTGGTCTTGGCGGGCCGGGCTGGGCGTCGCTGCTGCAGCTTGGTCTTGGCGGGCCGGGCTGGGCGTCGCTGCTGCGACCTGGTCTTGGCGGGCCGGGCTGGGCGTCGCTGCACCAGGCGTCTCTTCAGGGACCGCGGGCTTCGCAGCGTGGGCCTTAGCGGGCATCGCCTCCGGGGTCACAGCGGGGATCTTCGCAGACGTGGCAGCGTGGTGCGCCGTGGGCATCGCAGCGGACTCACGTTGGAGCAGCGCTGGCAGGGTCGGTGCTCTTACGATGGCAGGGGCAACACTGAACTCACTCATTGGCAGCATCAGTGGCGTCTGGGTGGTCGCCGCCCGGTGTGGCACTTGTCGTGCGGTCCACCTCTCGTAGGCCCAAACCGCTGTAGCCATCTCCCGGAGCTCGGTGCGTCCTTCCCTGAGCTGCTGTACGATCCTGGCCTCCAGCCGGTCGCAGAACTGGGCAAGCTCCCAGTCCCACCAGGCAGCGGAGCCTGGCTCTGGATCGCGGTATGCAGACGCCATCATCTGCACGACCTTCCATCTTCACTTCCTGTAGCTCTGTTTCTTCCCGCCGTCTCTGGACAACTCCGCCTCCATCACTTGCAAGGTCAGGACGCTGCAGGGGTAACTTCTGTTTTCGCGCACTGCTGTTGTTTCTTGGCGCTCTTTTCATGGTGGCAATATGGCGGCGCTTCAAACTTTTTAAGCGGACCGCCAAGGCACATGGTCACCTGTCTTAACAGGTCTAGTCCTTATCCTGTTCGTGATGCCAGAATATGTGCCGCCCCGCGCATTACCTTCAGGTGCAGGTCGTCGCAGGGTCGCCACAGGCTTGGAGATCTTCTGTTCACAGGTAGGTTGATTTCTGTTGGATTCGTGACGCCACTCTCGGTATTGCGGTCAGGGTGACCGCCACTGCAGATTAGGGGGGCGCCTGGGGCTGATGTTGGATGCAGCTTGATGTAGTGGCCTCCCGAGAGTGAGGCTGGCCCCAGGGCCCAGGTGTGGGTGTGTGGAACCACAGGTCACAGAATGACTCACACGCACAGCCAGAATGTCTTACAGGGTTTTTACAAAAGAAAGGAGGTCCTGAGATCTCTTTATCTGCCATTCTACCTCCTTTCTTTTGTCCTCCTTTTACCTGACTTCCCTTTTTTAATCCTTTTAATCCCTTTTCTCCCTTTTTTTTCTTCTCCCCTTCTTCTCCTCTTCTTTATTTCACCTATTTCTATTCTCTATGGTCGGTCTTCCATTTAAACTAACCAGTGTCACATGATCACCAGATATGTTAATTCGTGATCCAATATACAACGTGCCCATTTTATTATAAGGTGTGTATATTTATATGTCTTGCACTGTATAACAGAGGGTACCTATATCCCTGTACTATGAGATTATGTCACAATACAATATAACATGTCTTTACCTCATTATGATGTCATTGATACATTATTATGTTGTTGGAAATTGTACTGCATGCTGTTCATCTTGTATATATGATATTGATTTTTATTTCTGTTATCATGTTCAGATAAAGTCCAGTCTGACGAAGGCCCAAAGCCGAAACGTCGACTTGTTTGGACGAATCATACTACATATTTTACAGCATAATTTGATCAATAAAAAGAAATTTGCATATGAACAGCCGCATAGTTTACCTATTTTATTGGGAGTAATAGTGTGCCGGGGTTATTCTCTATATTTGTCGTTTTTTTCCCCTGAGCACCTATATATCGGTGACGCAGAGCTTCTCTCCTATTGTCACCCATGACAGACAGGGACTCTGATTCCAATGATGTGTCATTTTCTGAGCTTCTTGCTGTAGTTTTGATAAAATCACTGTATTATTGCTAGGGAATTATCATTAGAGAACTAGTAAACCTGTTGCCATGTATCCTCCATCCCCATCTCTATCTGCCCTGATTGGCAGCTTTATGTCTATGCTCATTGTACACAACTGCCAATCAGTGCTGTGGATGAGGTTATACACAGAGTAGCATTTCGAGAACTGGTAGATCTTAAGCAGATAAAACGGAAAGCAGCCAAGTGAGTGACACATCGCTGGCATCAGAGTCTCTGCTTATACAGGTCGATTGGACACACGTTACAGATATCTTTGTTCTTCCTAATCTATAAAACACATCCCGAAGCCATACGTTATTAAATGTTATATAAACTAGAGTTCAAAAGTTTGGGGTCACCCAGACAATTTAGTGTTTTCTATGAAAAATCCTACTTTTATCAGATGAGTTGTATAATGAATAGAGAATATCGTCCAGACATTGACGAGGTTAGAAATAATGATTTTTACTTGAAATAATAATTTTCTCCCTCAAACTTTGCTTTCGTCACAGAATGCTCCTTTGCAGTAATTCCAGCTTTGCAGACCTTTGGCATTCTAGCTGTTAATTTGCGGAGGTAATCTGGAGATATTTCACCCCATGCTTCCCCCCTCCACAAGTTGGATTGGCTTGGTGGACACTTTTTGGTACCATACGGTCATGCTGCTCCCACAACAGTTCAATAGGGTTGAGATCTGGTGACTGGACTGCCCCTCCATTACAGATAGATACCAGCTGCCGGCTTCTTCCCTTAATAGTTCATGCATAATTTGGAGGTGTGCATTGTCCTGTTGTAGGATGAAATTGGATCCAATCAAGCGCTGTCCACAGGGTATGGCATGGAGTTGCAAAATGGAGTGATAGCCTTCCTTATCCCTTTTACATTGTACATATCTCCCACTTTACCAGCACCAAAGCAACCCCAGACCATCACATTATCTCCACCATGCTTGACATATAGCGTCAGGCACTCTTCCAGCATCTTTTTAGTAGTTCTGCGTCTCACAAATGTTCTTCTGTGTGATCCAAACACCTCAAACTTCGATTCGTCTGTCCATAACACTTTTTTCCAATTTTCTTCTGTCCAATCTCTGTGTTTTTTGCCCATATTAATCTTTTTCTTTCATTAGCCAGTCTCAGATATGGCTTTTTCTTTGCCACTCTGCCCTGAAGGCCAGCATCCTGGAGTCGCCTCTTCACTGTAGACGTTGACACTGGCGTTTTGCGGGTACTATTTAATGAAGCTGCCAGTTGAGGACCTGTGAGGCGTCGATTTCTCACACTAGAGACTCTAATGTACTTGTCTTGTTGCTCAGTTGTGCAGTGCGGGCTCCCACTTCTCTTTCTACTCTGCTTAGAGCCTGTTTTTGCTCTCCTCTGAAGGGAGTAATACACACCTGTCAGGAATATGTCATGAACAGGGGGGTATAGGAAGTGGGAATTACGTCCTTCCTTTCTACCACCCGTCCGACTGACAGACAGAGCACGTGACGCGCTCTCTAGCGCCCCTCCTATAGTCAGGCCAATTATGGAATTGCCCGACAATAAGCAAGGAGGTTGCTATTCTACTGTGCCGATGCTTGAAGGGCTCCCGGTGAGAGTAGAGTATATATTCCCCCTACCTCCGTGGATGGAATATATAAAAACCTCCCCAAATCTCACTGGCCGCCCCACAATGATCCTTGGCACAAACTCGCTGCCACCAACCAATTTACAGTAACTATTAACCAAGCACACAGACGTGGGATTCAAGATCGAGATAACAAAACAGCCCAATATTAATTATATATTTTAATCAGCCTAAGGCACACTAGAAACTACAATATATACAATATGGAATCTACAGGATATACATAGGTCAGAGTACATTTACAATAAAGTATGGTTTACAAACAGGCATACAGTTCAAGCAGTTACCTTATGCGTCTGGTCACAGGGGGGCGCTGTTCGACCAGGTTTCCAGGAACTTCCTCACATGTGTTCTCAGACACAGACCCCAAGCAAGAACAAACTGAAAATGGCTGCACTGAGGTTATCAACTGGCTACAATCCCTGTCCCCTCCTACCTTAGTGACCTCAGAGGCAAGCACTGCCACTCCCCCTGCCTTGAGTCAAAGTAATAGTCCAAAGGGATTTTTGGCCATAACTTTGCCTGGGAACGTCGTAGGCGGACGCCAATGCTCTCATTTTTTCAGTTATGATTTTATCTTCAAAATGAGAGGACACATGGCTGGTCTGCTGGTTCCTCACTGGCCTATATCACGTTTGGGATACTTCCAAAGGTCCTGCGCCTATATAAAATATGTGCAGGAGTCGTTAGCCTGCCCCGATGCCATATCTCCGCTCGACATATCCATAGGAAGCACGGCTCACGAGATATTAACAATTTATTACTGGAGCCTCTCTGTCTGGGGCTTCCAGAGCTTAGTAATTAGATAGGAACTTCTGCTACAGTGTCACGAAGGGGGGTCATCCTCTCTCTTTGTGTTCCCAAGGCTCACCTAATTTCCATATCATAGACTTTTTCCTTTGTCACACCACTGCTAAATAGACAGGTTTCTCAGATTCATTAGCATTCTGATTGAAGCTTGACAGGATGGCGGCTATAGGAATATGGCTTCATAGCTCAGAATATATCCCTATGTCCTCACAACACCGTTGTAGGAAATCTTCAGTTTCTTGGCAATTTTTCATATGGATATCCTTCATTTCTAAGAACAAGAATAGACTGTCGAGTTTCACATGAAAGTTCTCTTTTTCTGGCCATTTTGAGAGTTTAATGGAACCAACAAATGTAATGCTCCAGATTCTCAACTACCTCAAAGGAAGGTCAGTTTTATAGCTTCTCTAATCAGCAAAATGGTTTTCAGCTGTGCTAACATACTTGCACGAGGCTTTTCAAAGGATTTCTAAACATCTATTAGCCTTCTAACACAGTTAGCAAACACAATGTACCATTAGAACAGTGGAGTGGTGTTTGTTGGAAATGGGCTTTTATACACCTATGTAGATATTGCATTAAAGACCAGACATTTGCAGCTAGAATAGTCATTTACCGCATTAACAATGTATAGAGTGTACTTCTGTTTAATTTATTGTTAGCGTCACTGAAAAAAAAATAAGGTAATATCTAAGTGAGCCTAAACTTTTGAACTCTAGTGGAAATTAACTCCTGCTAGTCCGATCACTAATGAACACACAGCTGTTCATCTGTACAACTCAGAAGCACAAGAGAAAGCACATAACGGTGCGGAGACAACAGGTCCTTTTCTATCATATTCTGGAACATGTGTAATGATGGTACGTGAGATGTTACTGGATAATAACGAGGGTTTGAGACCTTTTGATTTTACATCATGATCCCCCACCAATTCTTCCAAACTATGATCCTCATCCATTTAGTTTAGCATTACAATGTTCTTCTGTTCAGAGAAGGAGAATCCTTCAAATTCATTAAACGTTGTAAATTTATCACTAGAGTAATTCTGACCTGAAACATTTCTATCCTCAGAAAAAATATGCCAGGGACAAAATTTAAACCCCTGTCCAGGACTTCTATCTGCTTAACCGATAAAACTGTGGGTGTCAAAACCAAAACATTATGTCACGCCAGCGCGTACAGACACTCAGCGTGCAGCGTAACACAAGGGTAACAACGAAAATGGTAAAAAAGGAAGGCCCTGATGATAGGGAGAGGAGACATCTCCTGCAACTCACCTGAGTCTGTACCCTACGCTCCCTAATGTCACTATACGGGGCCTTCCCCCCCCGTCGTCATGATGTGCCTAGGCACTCATTTGCTCTGGCTAGTGAGAGGGCCGGCAAGAGCAGTGGTCTCACCACTGCATTAACACAACAGGTAAAGGAGATAAAGGGAAAATAGACACAAAAGGGAAAAACACTTCAAGCTCTTCCAATGCAGCTAAACACCACAACAGCAATAATCACAACTCCTCAGCTTCTTCCAGAAACAGGCTTCTTCCAAAGAGGTCAGCATAGAATGAGAATCTATAACCGACGTCAGATGGTATGATACATGACTTTTTATAACAAATGGGAGTGGCCAGAAAAGAGCTGCACCTGAGATTAAGGCTACAAAGGATAGCCAAATTGGAATGAGTCCTTAACCCCTACAGCACTAAAAGAAAGTAGATTCACTCAAATCAAGTTGTAGAGCTGTGAACAATAAGGCGCTGTGACCTTCTGACTCCAGACTCACCAGAGGTCTCTCCAGAGAGGGGCACACTCGTAACACATTATCCATAAATTCCTTCATATTCAAGTTCATTTTTTCTTCTTCCGTATTGGAGCTCTTTTCATATCCTTCTTATTGGTTTTCCTTCCTCCACTTCATTTTCTGAATTCAGGAATTCTCTGATTGACGTATTAGAATGAACATTTTCTCTTTGTAATCACTTAAATTAGAAGTCTCAAACACGTGGCCAGTGGGCCGCCTGCGACCCCTGAGGCTGTTTGTTGAGGCCCGCAGACCCCGTGATGATCGCAGCTGTATGCCGGGGACGGCGCCAGCAGGACTTTACTAGAATTGAATAATTTGCGGTGCAAAGGAGCTGTCTGCATTATACCAATGGCTGCTGCCTGCCAATCAGATGCAAGGAAGTGACGTTGCTGTATGACGTCACCTCCTTGCATCTGATTGGCAGGCAGCAGCCATCTCCTCTGTGTGGTACTGCAAATTATTCAATTTTAGTAAAGTCCTGCCGGCGCCGAACCCCAGGCATAAAGCTGCACAACAAGCAGGTACATGATCATGATCAGGACCCACTGCATCCTGGATACGGCGGGCCCTACCTGCGGGGCTGCATGTCTCCTCCACAAGAGACCACAGCTGCCCATGCCTGCGATCAGGGTTCGGAGCGCTGCGGTCTCCTCGCTGTGTGTGTCTGGATGTCCACAAAACTACTGGGCACCCTACTACAAGGATGGGCACAAAAGGTACTGGGCACAATATTCAAGGATGGGCACAAAGGCACTGGGCACAATACTACAAGGATGGGCACAAAGGTACTGTCCACAATACAAGGACACTACAAGGATTACTACAAGCATGGGCAGAAAGGTACTGAGAACAATACTACAAGGATGGGCACAAAGGTTCAGGGAGAGCCGCCAATAGCTGTGTTACATAACTTCTAGCCTGTAGGTAGTGAAACACGGGAATGTGACAGTAGGATATTTAACCTGCAGCTCATCAATTGAGTACATGCGATGTTCCTCTAGATGGATCAAGTGTCTGACAGAAGTTATACCCTGAGAATACCAACGATAGAAGACAGGGTGAGAGTGACCATGTTGGAAATGTGGATTACCAGTGAGTGGAATAAAGAGAGACATCTGAGGAGAGAGCTGAAAATGCCAGCGTAGTTTCTGCCATGCCCTCCATGTAGAAATCAGAAGAGGGTTTGCTCTCACTTCACTGACAGTTCGGTGTATGGGAGGTGTAAGAGAGCGGGGAGAGCCAGCCCTGGTGTAAGGCTGTGCTGGGTCTAGCAAGAAACTCCGCCAACCAATCCATCACCTCCCGTATTAGAAATGCTAGATTATAGTGTTTAATATCGGGGAAATTTATCCCTCCCTTTCCCTTCAACTGCTGGAGTCATTTATAAGCTATACGAGGTTTTTCCCCTCCCAAATAAGTGAGTGATATACGTGCAGTTAGGTCCAGAAATATTTGGACAGTGACAAGTTTTGTTATTTTAGCTGTTTACAAAAACATGTTCAGAAATACAATTATATATATATAATATGGGCTGAAAGTGCACACTCCCAGCTGCAATATGAGAGTTTTCACATCCAAATCGGAGAAAGGGTTTAGGAATCATAGCTCTGTAATGCATAGCCTCCTCTTTTTCAAGGGACCAATAGTAATTGGACAAGGGACTCTGAGGGCTGCAATTAACTCTGAAGGCGTCTCCCTCGTTAACCTGTAATCAATGAAGTAGTTAAAAGGTCTGGGGTTGATTACAGGTGTGTGGTTTTGCATTTGGAAGCTGTTGCTGTGACCAGACAACATGCGGTCTAAGGAACTCTCAATTGAGGTGAAGCAGAACATCCTGAGGCTGAAAAAAAAGAAAAAATCCATCAGAGAGATAGCAGACATGCTTGGAGTAGCAAAATCAACAGTCGGGTACATTCTGAGAAAAAAGGAATTGACTGGTGAGCTTGGGAACTCAAAAAGGCCTGGGCGTCCAATGATGACAACAGTGGTGGATGATCGCCGCATACTTTCTTTGGTGAAGAAGAACCCGTTCACAACATTAACTGAAGTCCAGAACACTCTCAGTGAAGTAGGTGTATCTGTCTCTAAGTCAACAGTAAAGAGAAGACTCCATGAAAGTAAATACAAAGGGTTCACGTCTAGATGCAAACCATTCATCAATTCCAAAAATAGACAGGCCAGAGTTAAATTTGCTGAAAAACACCTCATGAAGCCAGCTCAGTTCTGGAAAAGTATTCTATGTACAGAAGAGACAAAGATCAACCTGTACCAGAATGATGGGAAGAAAAAAGTTTGGAGAAGAAAGGGAACGGCACATGATCCAAGGCACACCACATCCTCTGTAAAACATGGTGGAGGCAACGTGATGGCATGGGCATGCATGGCTTTCAATGGCACTGGGTCACTTGTGTTTATTGATGACATAACAGCAGACAAGAGTAGCCGGATGAATTCTGAAGTGTACCGGGATATACATTCAGCCAAATGCCGCAAAGTTGATCGGACGGCACATCATAGTACAGATGGACAATGACCCCAAGCATACAGCCAAAGCTACCCAGGAGTTCATGAGTGCAAAAAAGTGGAACATTCTGCAATGGCCAAGTCAATCACCAGATCTTAACCCAATTGAGCATGCATTTCACTTGCTCAAATCCAGACTTAAGACGGAAAGACCCACAAACAAGCAAGACCTGAAGGCTGCGGCTGTAAAGGCCTGGCAAAGCATTAAGAAGGAGGAAACCCAGCGTTTGGTGATGTCCATGGGTTCCAGACTTAAGGCAGTGATTGCCTCCAAAGGATTCGCAACAAAATATTGAAAATAAAAATATTTTGTTTGGGTTTGGTTTATTTGTCCAATTACTTTTGACCTCCTAAAATGTGGAGTGTTTGTAAAGAAATGTGTACAATTCCTACAATTTCTATCAGATATTTTTGTTCAAACCTAAACGTTACAATCTGCACTTGAATTCTGTTGTAGAGGTTTCATTTCAAATCCAATGTGGTGGCATGCAGAGCCCAACTCGCGAAAATTGTGTCACTGTCCAAATATTTCTGGACCTAACTGTAGCTGATTCACTTCTCCTCCTTAGGAGCCAAATAGATTGGGAGAGTGTGAAAAAGATAGAGAAGATGTGGAAATTCTGTCGTGTTAATTAGGTTATCACTACCCAGATATGAGAAACTGAAGTTTCTCCATTTAACCAGAGTGGATTCTAAATTGTTGATGTACAGTTTGATATTAGTATTATATAAGCTGGCCGGGAGCCTCGTCACTTTCACCGCCAGATATTGTAAAGAGCAGGTAGTCCAGTGGCAGGGAGATCTCGATGCCCACAACGGCCTGGGGGACCTCGTAGCATCATTACCTCTGTTTTATCCCAGTTAATAGTATAACCCGATAAGTTACTCATTGCTTCTACGTCTTATATAAAGTGAACCTAGGACTTGTTTAGGGTTGTCACGATCAGTCAGAGGTCATCTGAAAACGCAGCAATTTTTGTGTCCCCTAGAGGTAGGGGTCTGCAACAGATAACGTAGTAAAGGGTCAATAGAGAGGTTAAATAAAAGAGGCGACAAGGTACATCCCTGTTTGACTCCTCGGAAAAGGTCTATTGGTCGAGTGGTATAACTATGTACTGTCACGCAGGTGGTTGCATTTGTGTGTAGGTATTGCATATATTGGAATTTTGAGCCAAATCCTCCCCTACCTAAAACCTCATATAAGAAGGGCCATGCTACTTTATCAAAGGCCTTTTCGTCATCCAGACTCATCAGCATTGCAGCCGGTTGCGATGGATCTTGGGCAAGGACAGTAGCCGTGACCGCCAATCTTATGTTTGTCACACTGCTTCGCCCTTGGGTAAAATTCATCTGGGCCTCGCAGAGAAGACCTGGCAGTAGGACCTGTAAGCGGTTTGCCAGAATTTTCACTAACAGTTTATAATCGTGGTTGAGAAGTGAGATAGGGTGGGAAGACTGTGGCAGTTGTGGGTCTTAATTTGGTGTAGGGATAACTATGGTGAGTGAATCAGTATACCAGTCTATGGGGATCCCTAGGAGGAAAATTACATTGAACAAGATTAGTAAGGATGGATATCAGGTCAGGGGATAAAATCTTATAATATTAAGCAGTATAACTATCAGGGCCCAGAGATTTACCATTATATGCCCCTGCTATGGCTTGTCTTACTTCATCCTCTGTTATCCTTGAGTCTAGCATCTCCTGTTGCTCCCTAGTCAGGGATACATCTTCTTCAACATCTTTTTATAGTACTGTTTCAAAGAAACAGCTGCAAACAATGACATATCACCCTGGCTTTAACATATAAATCCCTTAATTCCCAGCTCACCAGATAAGGAACTTGTAACCATTATCTATTCCAAATATCTTTTTATTTCAATAAATCTTTATCTTCTGCCCTATTGTCCAGACAGGAGAAGCCTAGATAAATAAAGTCTGGACAATAGCTAATGCTCCCTCTCTTCATACATCAGCAGATATAGAATCATGAGTACAGAGAACTACAATTACTTATAATATCCAGCTATTAATATGGGATTAAAAATCCTATAACACGACTTATAATGAATACAGACTATTGAATATTAATATGAGATTATATACCTATAACACGACTTATAATGAATACAGAATATTGAATATTAATATGAGATTAATATATACATAAGAACCTCATGTTGTGAGCCTTTGACAGAATCCAAGACCATGGCTCCCAATGGTGCAGTTATGAACTCTTTTGGAGGAGTCCCTTTGAGGGGGTCCTGTCACACCCTGTCCTGTGTTTGGGCTCTTCTCCCTTCCCCCGGTCTGCTAAACGTTCTTGTGCTCCACATTTGTAAGTATCCCAGCGTGCTCCATGTGTTGAGCTTCCGAGGCCTATATAAAGCCTATTAAGACATAAACCTGTGCCTTGGTAGTAAGACTATTAGTTTTCTTTATGTGCACAGCGGCCTGTCTGTGGTCTCCAGGACGTCTCCTCTCTGCAGTTTCCGGTGCCTTAGTTACCTGTCTGCATGCGGCTTTATATCCCTCTGACCCTATCTGCAGTCTCCTGGACGTCTCCTGCCTGCGGCTTCTGTACTTCTGCTACTCGCCCCCGATCTTCCATGACCTCTGCTACGTGTTTGTTTGCAGCTTCCAGTGCCGCACTTTATGAGCCTCTGACAACACTTATATATACAATTAGAAATGGGAACACATCGTACACACACATCTCCGCTCTGTACATGTCGTACACACACAGCTCTGCTCTCTACACAGCCCCACTCCATAGACGTCATATACTAACGGCTCTGCTACACACACATCGTACACACGGCTCCGCTCCGTACACATCATATACACACACAGCCCCACTCCATACGTCATATACACATGGCTCAATGCCCTACACCTCGTACACACACGGCTCCGCTCCATACACGTCATATACACATGGCTCCGCTCCGTACACACATGGCTTCACTCCGTACACACATGGCTCCGCTCTATACACATTGTACACACACAGCTCCGCTCCGTACATACACTGCTCCGCTCCATACACCTCGTACACACACACACGGCTCCGCTCCGTACACCTAGTACACACACAGCTCTGCTCCGTACACACACGGCTCCGCTCCGTACCCCTAGTACACACGGTTCTGCTTCATACACATACAGCTCCGTTCCGTACACATCATAAACACGTGGTTCTGCTCCGTACACCTCGTACATAGACGGCTCCGCTCGTCCACACATGGCTCTGCTCTGTACACGTCATATATACAAATCTCTGCTCCGTACACCTCGTACACACATGGCTCCGCTTTGTACACCTCGTATACACACGGCTCTGCTTTGTACACCTCGTACACACACGGCTCTGCTCCGTACACCTCGTACACACACGGCTCCGCTCCCTACACCTCATACACACACGGCCCTGCTCCGTACACCTCGTACACATGCGGTTCTGCTTCGTACACCTCGTACACACACGGCTCTGCTCCGTACACCTCGTACATGTAGCGCCCCTGACCCAGTAAGGCGCCACTGAGTACTGTACCCATGCTGGGACAGTACTTCCAGGTAATCCTAAAGGCCAGAACAAGGTGTGTACGCACAGACACATAGCATCCAGTTCTCCCACACCAGTAGATGGGACCTTTGGGCAGTCTCTGGAGGGGTCTGGCCTTCAAATCTTGTCAAGGGGTGGAGCGGAGGAGCTGGGAGCTAGAATGCAGAGGTTGTCAGGAAAGGAGAAGAGCTAGTCTGGTAGTGGTGAGCGGCAGTCTAGAGACGGATATGCGCGCGGCCACTAGTCAGACCCTGCACGCGGTAGTAACCGTTAGCGGGGGAGAACGGTCACATGGTAGAAAGAGTAGGATGTACCTGGTGACTAGGCACGTACGGGGTACAGGTCCCTAGAGCAGAGTCCAGTTTAACTACCTGCTAAACCTGCCAGTAAGGGGAACTACAAGTATCTTACCAACCTCACAGAGTCCAAGCCTCAGCAGCAACGCAGGGACCCATAAGGGGACAGAGCCTGGAGCCATCTCACTTGGTCCACGCTGCCGGCAAACGGGCCAAACACAGGGGAGAAAAGGCAGAAGCGACTCCCTGGATAGACCCCCATGGTACTCCACGTAAGGGGGTTATCTGAACACAGAGTGCTAGGAAGGCGAGCTAACAGGTTAGGGTACGCTCACACGAGCGTATAACTCGCATGAGTATCGGACCGCATCACCCGGCGCGCCTAGCTTCTCTGCTGACAGGAGCGGCTCAGCTGCATGTATTTCTATGCGGCTGACATGCTCCTGTCCGGAGAGTGTGCGGCCGCACCGAGTGATGCGGTCCGATACTCATGCGAGTTATACGCTCGTGTGAGCGTACCCTTACCCTCAGACTGGCCCGAAGGAGACCTGGTCCTACCTGGTTCATCACAGCAACGCTGGGTCAGCTCACAGCAACATCCTAAGTGAGTAAAAACCAGTTAAAAGACTTTTGGACTCAGCCTGTGTTATTCCTGGACCCACTACCCTGCTCACCCGAGTCCCTGGGGTCTGCCTCACTCACGGGAGGCTACATCATCTGGCTGCAGACACCATCAGCCCCAGACGCTCGTAAAACCTGCAGCGGCGGTCATTCACATTTCTAACCGCAAGCCGTGAGTGGCATCACGACTTATAAAAACTGACATTACCTGTTCGCCATATTGAACAAGCCCTGTGGCGTCCCTAAACAGGATCGGCATCCCTGGGGCGTCACATCTTTTTGGCGTCACGAACAGGATCTTCACCTCTGGGGCGTCACATCTTTTTTGGCGTCACGAACAGGATCCTGCTAGCTGACAGCCCAGAAGATGTCCCTTGGATGCGAGGGAGAAAAGGTCCCTCATCCCGAGGGAGGAGCAGCGATCGCTGACTCGTCCGGACAACGCATCTGCCGCCGTTACAAAGAAGCAGGCCACTATGCGAGAGTCTGTCCTTTAAACGGGCTAAACCTGGGGCCACAGGCCAGTCCTCAGGATTAAGAAAACCTGGCCCAGCTGACTGCTGGGCCAGTACGTGGGTGAACGACCGGTCCTGTCCATCACCATGGACGGAATCCCAACCCCAGCATTATTGGACACCGTGTTGTGAATGTCAGTTATGCTTTTGCTGCTGTGAGGCTCCTCTTGTGGCCAGGAATGGTTTGGACAGAGACCAAGTGTGTGAGAGCAATGGGCGTTTCCATTGCTAACTCTCTGCCTATTTAAACCTTGGTCTGCTAGCAGTCTGAGCCGGATGTCATTCATTCTTTAGTTTTCCAGCCTTCTCATCCTGCTCCAGACCACATCTACCCCAGATAAGTGCTTGGTTCTTTCTTATGTTGTTTTGTTGTTTTTGCTCTTATCTGAGTTTGTCATTTACTGTGGTTGTTTTCAGTTTATTTGCAGGCAGGAATCTTCCCTCTCAGTTGCTTAGCTGGGAAGCTCCCTGCAGCTATATTTGGAGAATTGCTCCTATAAGTCCATGTGTTTGTTGCTTCTTGAATGTGTAATGGTTCCTGCTTTCTGTTGATTGGTATGACAAGAGCGCCTGGTATAGGACGGAGTTCAGATCCAGCGATCTAAGGCCATTTTGTACTATCAGGAATTTGGATTTTTGTAGGGTTTTTCTCTGGCCACCATCAGCCCCTTTCCTATCCTGTCCTATTTAGTCAGTGGGGCCTCACCTTTGCTAATCCTATCATCTATCTGTTAATTATGTTTTCCTATATCACCGCAGTCTTTGAATGTGGGGGGCTTGCTATACCTTTATGGTCTATTTTTGAGGCAGATAGTTATTCATCTTTCCTTCGTTTAGGATAGCTAGTTCTCCGGCTGGGTTCACGGTACATAGGATGTTAGTTCACCCCTCAGGTACTAGTGTTGATGGTTAGTAAGGGGATGGCGGCCAGATTAGTTGCCAATACTCACGACACCTTTTTACCAATGATTTATGATGATCTTCCATGGTTCCAGATCATAACAACACCGGTTCTCAGGTAACGACAATCCCGTGTCCTTTATCGCAGGTTTTGGTCGGACGACATCTCCGAAGACCGGACCCTGACCTTACCATCTATGCAGCTAATGGAAAATCTATAGACCAGATTGGGGTCAAAGAGATGACCATAAACGTGGGGAGGCAGGAATTTAAGGGACAAGGACTAATTGTTGTGGACAATGATGTTAAGGAAAGGAACCCACAAATGATTTAAGGCACTAATGTCATTGAGAATTGCCTAGGAGAAGTGTTGGTGGTGCTTCAACAGATTGTTGAGGGTGTTGAGGGCGGACAACGGAGAGCCCTGCAAAGAGAGATCCGAGTAATCTTGCGGAAGCAACAGGTAAACAAGACTGGTGGTGAAATTGGTAGTGTATGGATGATAGATGCCAACCCCATTGTGATACCCCCACGGAGCAAGATGATGATGTGGTGTAGGGCAGTGGTAGGTCTCAGATGACGGGATTACCAGGCTGTAGTAGAACCCACTCATTCAGAACACTGGCCCACGATCCTGACAGCCAGAAGGGTAGTTGACGTACACAAGGGTAGGGTACCAGTACGAGTGCTGAACTGTGGGGTGGAGGAAGCTAGACTGCCAAGATACGCTACCATTGCCAAACTGTTTACCTGCCCAAACAATGCTATACAGCCCGTGGGCCCCCTGACACAAGCTGACTCAAAAGAGGACGAGGCCTCCCAAGAACAATTAGAGGACTGGTGTCAAAAACTCCATGTAGGGACTGACTCTACCCCCACCTACCAAAAACAAGGGGTTCTCCGGGTCATACAGGAGTACGAGCAGGTTTTCAGTAAAAACCCACTAGACTTTGGGAGAATCAAGGGGGTGCAACATCACATACCCACAGGCAGTCATCCTCCCATTAAGGAAAGACATAGGCCTATACCACCAGCCCATTACCAGTGCGCCAAAGACATGCTGAAGGACATGAAAGAGGCAGGAGTCATTAGGGACAGTTGCAGTCCTTGGGCAGCTCCCATAGTCCTGGTAAAAAAGAAGGATGGCACAATGAGGATGTGTGTGGACTATAGACGGATAAATCAGATAACACACAAGGATGCCTACCTCTTGCCATGGATAGAGGAATCCCTCGCTGCCCTAAAGGCCTCTAACTATTTTCTACCCTAGATCTCACTAGTGGCTACTGGCAAGTCTCTGTAGCAGAAGAAGATCGGAAGAAGACGGCCTTCACCACCTCCATTGGCCTCTATGAGTTCAACAGCATGCCATTTGGACTTTGTAACGCTCCCGGGACCTTCCAGAGGCTGATGGAGTGCTGCCTGGGACACCTCAACTTTGAGACCGTCCTGCTCTACCTGGATGATGTCATCGTGTACTCCAAGACCTATGAGAACCACGTGAAACACCTGGCTGAAGTATTTGAAGCACTATCCCGATATGGTATGAAGCTGAAGCCATCCAAGTGCCACATACTAAAGCCGAAGGTCCAATACCTAGGTCATGTGGTCAGTGCGGAAGGAGTAGCACCGGACCCAGAGAAGGTCACAGTCATCCAGAGCTGGCCCAGACCCACCACTGTCCGGGAGGTACGTCAGTTCCTTGGCCTGGTGGGCTACTACAAAGGTTAATAAAGGGCTATACGAAGATGGTGGCGCCTTTGCAAGAGCTCCTGGTAGGCAAAGCAAAGAAAGGGAAGGCCTCCGGCTCACCGTTCAACTGGGGAGAAGCAGAAGAACACTCCTTCAGACAAATGAAGGGGCCCTGACGGGTGAAGAGATTCTATCCTACCCTGATTACGGTCTACCATTTGTGCTGTACACCGATGCAGTAATGTGGTGCTGGGAGCAGTGCTTTCACAGGTGCAAAAAGGCAAGGAACGTGTGATCGCTTACGCCAGCAGGAAGCTCCAGCCTACTGAAAGAAATCCAGAAACCTATAGCTCATTTAAGTTAGGAGTTCCTGGCCCTGGTCTGGGCTATCACAGAGCGATTCAAGCACTGCCTGACAGCCACCAAATTCACCGTCTTCACAGACAACAACCCCCTAACCCACTTGGACACTGCTAAATTGGGTGCCACGGAGCAACGTTGGCTAGCCCGGCTAGCAAACTATGATTTCACTGTCAAATACCGAGTCGGTCGCAAGAATGGCAATACAGATGCTCTGTCAAGGATGCCTCACTTAGCAGACGAGGGTGAAGATGTGGATGACTTTGAAGAGATCGAGCTGCCAGCGTTCCATCGCCGTGGAGCCAACCAGTGCCATCAGTCACAAAGCAACCACCAAGAAGCGATTCTGAATCCGCTACCTCACCACAACTGGAGGGAGATTCAAGAGAATGATCCAGCGGTTGGCTTGGTGAAGAAGCTGATCACTCAACCTGGCGCCAGCCTTGATTCAGAAGCCCCGCCTGAGGCACAGCACCTGTGGAGAGAGAAGGCTCAATTGTTTATCCACCAAGACAAACTCTACAGGAGCATCACCAACCTGAAGACGCATGAGAAGGTGTTGCAGGTGATTGTGCCACAGAAGGATGCGCGGATGGTGCTAGAAACCTATCACAATGGCGCAAGCCACTTTGGTCGGAAGAAGCTGAAGGCAATCCTCAAGGAGAGATTCTACTGGGTGGGCATGAGAGCTGCCCTGGAGAAGTGGTGTAGAGACTGCGGCCCCTGCAGACTCAGAAGAAAAGACCATCACAGTCAGAGAGCACCACTCCAGCCGATCCAAACCAAACAACCCCTGGAATTAGTGGCCCTGGACTATATAAAGTTGGCGCCCAGCAGACAGGGCTACACCTATGCCCTCACCATGGTTGATCATTACTCCAGGTTCCTGGTGGTAGTACCAGTCAACGACTTGACAGGCCAGACTGCAGCCAGAGCTTTCCAAGCCCATTTCTGCAGATCAGATGGCTACCCAGACCAAGTGCTCACTGACCAGGGCTCGGCCTTTGAAGCTCAGGTGTTCCGGGAGTTTTGTAACCTTTATGGCTGCAAGAAGATCCGTACCACACCCTACCATCCTCAGACAAATGGCATGTGCGAGAAGATGAATCACATTGTTCTCTACCTCCTGAAAACTCTACCACTAGAAGAAAGGTGTCAGTGGCCAGAGAAGCTGCCTGACCAGGTGGACATGTATAACAATATTCCTGTGAGTTCCACGAACTGCACACCGGCATATCTGATGAGGGCCAGACCTGGAAGACTGCCAGTGGATCTAGAAATAGGAATTGAGAACCTCGAAGTCCCTCTACGAGTTGCCGACTGGGATTCCACCCGCCAGGCCCAGTACAAGAGAGTACAAGAGTGTGTGGAGCGAAGCTTGACCCAGCAGCGGGAGAGACAAGAAAAAGGCTACAATCAAAATGCACCTGCTGCTTCTTTGATGCCTGGAGAAGTGGTCCTCAAGGGAAAGAGGAGAAATCACAAACTCGACAACCTCTGGAAAGCAGAACCCTACACTGTGTTACCATCAACACTTAGCCATGAGAAGACATGCCTCATCAGCAAAGATGGAGGAAAGACGACAGCTGTGGTTTCCAGAGACCACATTAAGAGGTGCCCTGAACAGCTAAGAACCCTGAGGAAGTCCCCAACTCTTCACCAGTCAAAGAACAAAGTGAGAAGATGATCCACACGGCGCTTGGTGATTTCCCTGCAAGTTGGCCTCAATACAATGGAGCCATTGTAATCCCAGTGATCACCTTCCCTCAACCCAGAGAAGAAGTTACAGGGCAAGAAAAACCTGTTCAGAGCCTAAACGAGTCGGGTGTAGCCGAACCAGAAGACCGCACACAGGTATCAACACCCAGTACACCCATCATTCACATTGAGACACATACACCAGGTGGGAGGGCACGACCTCAGACAGGTGATGGCATTGTACTACGTAGGTCAAACCGCAGCAACCTTGGTCAGCTCCCACTACGGTATAGAGACAGTATAGTTTAAAATGTTTTATGAAAATTTAAAGTAACGTTTAAGTAAAATGTGCCCGCAAGGACTTTTGCGTGAGCTCTTCAAGCATTCTTAGCACCAGGTTATGTGCACTTTACATGGACCACAGGCTATGAACTGGCTATAGCCACAAAGTGTACATAGTTACCCCAGTGGTACCAACCTCAGAGTGTGCCTGTTGATGGGGTATGGCTCTGCACCACCAAGGGGGCAGGCCTGTTTATGGGGCCTGCTCTCCAACACAAAGAGACGAAGAAGGTAGGCCTGTTTATGGGGTCTACACTACGCCACCAGGACAAGGAGGACTGTCGACGGGATAGTTTACGGCAGAACAGGCCAATACCAGGTCACCAAAAGGACTGGTGATCACTCCTTATTCGGGTCTTGGGTTAAAGACTCGTGGGTGGTGGGTGGTGGTGGTAAGGTACCTGGTATGTTTACATGTAAATATCTCCCCTGTGTGGGAAAACTTGTGTTTTGTTTCTTATCTTTGCAGCCCAAGGATGTGCTGTCGATAGCCAAGGGGGAATGTAGCACCCCTGAACCTGTCAGGCGCCACTGAGTACTGTACCCATGCTGGGAAAGTACTTCCAGGTAATCCTAAGGGCCAGAACGAGGTGTGTACACACAGACACATAGCAACCAGTTCTCCCACACCAGCAGATAGGACCCTTGGGCAGTCTCCGGAGGGGTCTGGCCTTCAAATCTTGTCAATGGGTGGAGCGGAGGAGCTGGGAGCTAGAGTGCAGAGGTTGTCAGGAAAGGAGAAGAGCTAGTCTGGTAGTGGTGAGCGGCGGTCGCGAGGCGGGTACGCACGCGGCCACTAGCCAGACCCTGCACGGGGTAGTAACCGTTAGCGGGGGAGAACGGTCACCTGGTAGAAAGAGTAGGATGTACCAGGTGACTAGGCACGTACGGGGTACAGGTCCCTAGAGCAGACTCCAGTTTAACTACCTGGTAAACCTGCCGGTAAGGGGAACTACAAGTACCTCACTAACCTCATAGAGTCCGAGCCTCAGCAGCAACGCAGGACCCATAAGGGGACAGAGCCTGGAGCCATCTCACTTGGTCCACGCTGCTGGCAAACGGGCCAAACAAAGGGGAGACAAGGCAGAAGCGACTCCCTGGATAGACCCCCATGGTACTCCACGTCAGGGGGTTATCGGAACACAGAGTGCTAGGAAGGCGAGCTAACAGGTTACCCTCAGACTGGCCCGAAGGAGACCTGGTCCTACCTGGTTCTTCACAGCAATGCCCGGGTCAGCTCACAGCAACATCCTAAGTGAGTACACACTAGTTAAAAGACTTTTGGACTCAGCCTGTGTTATTCCGGGACCCGCTACCCTGCTCCTCCGAGCCCCTGGGGACTGCCTCACTCACGGGAAGCTACATCATCGGGCTGCAGACCCCATCAGCCCCAGACGCTCGTAAAACCTGCAGCGGCGGTCACTCACATCTCTGACCGCAAGCCGTGAGTGGCGTCACGACAAATAAAAACTAACATTACCTGTTCACCATATTGAACAAGACCTGTGGCGTCCCTGAACGGGATCGGCATCCCTGGGGCGTCACATACACACGCGGCTCCGCTCCGTACACCTCGTACACACGCGGCTCCGCTCCGTACACCTCGTACACACGCGGCTCCGCTCCGTACACCTCGTACACACGCGGCTCCGCTCCGTACACCTCGTACACACGCGGCTCCGCTCCGTACACCTCGTACACACGCGGCTCCGCTCCGTACACCTCGTACACACGCGGCTCCGCTCCGTACACCTCGTACACACGCGGCTCCGCTCCGTACACCTCGTACACACGCGGCTCCGCTCCGTACACCTCGTACACACGCGGCTCCGCTCCGTACACCTCGTACACACGCGGCTCCGCTCCGTACACCTCGTACACACGCGGCTCCGCTCCGTACACCTCGTACACACGCGGCTCCGCTCCGTACACCTCGTACACACGCGGCTCCGCTCCGTACACCTCGTACACACGCGGCTCCGCTCCGTACACCTCGTACACACGCGGCTCCGCTCCGTACACCTCGTACACACGCGGCTCCGCTCCGTACACCTCGTACACAAGCGGCTCCGCTCCGTACACCTCGTACACACGCGGCTCCGCTCCGTACACCTCGTACACACGCGGCTCCGCTCCGTACACCTCGTACACACGCGGCTCCGCTCCGTACACCTCGTACACACGCGGCTCCGCTCCGTACACCTCGTACACACGCGGCTCCGCTCCGTACACCTCGTACACACGCGGCTCCGCTCCGTACACCTCGTACACACACGGCTCTGCAGGTGGAGGTAGGTGCAGGGTATTATATATCTAGTGTGCGGCTCTGCAGGTGGAGGTAGGTGCAGGTTATTATATATCTGGTGTGCGGCTCTGCAGGAGGAGGTAGGTGCAGGGTATTATATATCTAGTGTGCGGCTCTGCAGGTGGAGGTAGGTGCAGGGTATTATATATCTGTGTGCGGCTCTGCAGGTGGAGGTAGGTGCAGGGTATTATATATCTAGTGTGCGGCTCTGCAGGTGGAGGTAGGTGCAGGTTATTATATATCTAGTGTGCGGCTCTGCAGGTGGAGGTAGGTGCAGGGTATTATATATCTAGTGTGCGGCTCTGCAGGTGGAGGTAGGTGCAGGGTATTATATATCTAGTGTGCGGCTCTGCAGGTGGAGGTAGGTGCAGGGTATTATATATCTAGTGTGCGGCTCTGCAGGTGGAGGTAGGTGCAGGGTATTATATATCTAGTGTGCGGCTCTGCAGGTGGAGGTAGGTGCAGGGTATTATATATCTAGTGTGCGGCTCTGCAGGTGGAGGTAGGTGCAGGGTATTATATATCTAGTGTGCGGCTCTGCAGGTGGAGGTAGGTGCAGGGTATTATATATCTAGTGTGCGGCTCTGCAGGTGGAGGTAGGTGCAGGGTATTATATATCTAGTGTGCGGCTCTGCAGGTGGAGGTAGGTGCAGGGTATTATATATCTAGTGTGCGGCTCTGCAGGAGGAGGTAGGTGCAGGGTATTATATATCTAGTGTGCGGCTCTGCAGGTGGAGGTAGGTGCAGGGTATTATATATCTAGTGTGCGGCTCTGCAGGAGGAGGTAGGTGCAGGGTATTATATATCTAGTGTGCGGCTCTGCAGGTGGAGGTAGGTGCAGGGTATTATATATCTGTGTGCGGCTCTGCAGGTGGAGGTAGGTGCAGGGTATTATATATCTAGTGTGCGGCTCTGCAGGTGGAGGTAGGTGCAGGGTATTATATATCTAGTGTGCGGCTCTGCAGGTGGAGGTAGGTGCAGGGTATTATATATCTGTGTGCGGCTCTGCAGGAGGAGGTAGGTGCAGGGTATTATATATCTAGTGTGCGGCTCTGCAGGAGGAGGTAGGTGCAGGGTATTATATATCTAGTGTGCGGCTCTGCAGGTGGAGGTAGGTGCAGGGTATTATATATCTAGTGTGCGGCTCTGCAGGTGGAGGTAGGTGCAGGTTATTATATATCTGGTGTGCGGCTCTGCAGGTGGAGGTAGGTGCAGGTTATTATATATCTGGTGTGCGGCTCTGCAGGTGGAGGTAGGTGCAGGGTATTATATATCTAGTGTGCGGCTCTGCAGGAGGAGGTAGGTGCAGGGTATTATATATCTAGTGTGCGGCTCTGCAGGTGGAGGTAGGTGCAGGTTATTATATATCTGGTGTGCGGCTCTGCAGGAGGAGGTAGGTGCAGGGTATTATATATCTAGTGTGCGGCTCTGCAGGTGGAGGTAGGTGCAGGGTATTATATATCTAGTGTGCGGCTCTGCAGGTGGAGGTAGGTGCAGGGTATTATATATCTGTGTGCGGCTCTGCAGGTGGAGGTAGGTGCAGGGTATTATATATCTAGTGTGCGGCTCTGCAGGTGGAGGTAGGTGCAGGGTATTATATCTAGTGTGCGGCTCTGCAGGTGGAGGTAGGTGCAGGTTATTATATATCTAGTGTGCGGCTCTGCAGGTGGAGGTAGGTGCAGGTTATTATATATCTGTGTGCGGCTCTGCAGGTGGAGGTAGGTGCAGGGTATTATATATCTGTGTGCGGCTCTGCAGGTGGAGGTAGGTGCAGGGTATTATATATCTAGTGTGTGGCTCTGCAGGAGGAGGTAGGTGCAGGGTATTATATATCTAGTGTGCGGCTCTGCAGGTGGAGGTAGGTGCAGGGTATTATATATCTAGTGTGCGGCTCTGCAGGTGGAGGTAGGTGCAGGGTATTATATATCTAGTGTGCGGCTCTGCAGGTGGAGGTAGGTGCAGGGTATTATATATCTGTGTGCGGCTCTGCAGGTGGAGGTAGGTGCAGGGTATTATATATCTGTGTGCGGCTCTGGAGGAGGAGGTAGGTGCAGGGTATTATATATCTGTGTGCGGCTCTGCAGGTGGAGGTAGGTGCAGGGTATTATATATCTGTGTGCGGCTCTGGAGGAGGAGGTAGGTGCAGGGTATTATATATCTGTGTGCGGCTCTGCAGGTGGAGGTAGGTGCAGGGTATTATATATCTGTGTGCGGCTCTGGAGGAGGAGGTAGGTGCAGGGTATTATATATCTAGTGTGCGGCTCTGCAGGTGGAGGTAGGTGCAGGGTATTATATATCTAGTGTGCGGCTCTGCAGGTGGAGGTAGGTGCAGGGTATTATATATCTAGTGTGCGGCTCTGCAGGTGGAGGTAGGTGCAGGGTATTATATATCTAGTGTGCGGCTCTGCAGGTGGAGGTAGGTGCAGGGTATTATATATCTGGTGTGCGGCTCTGCAGGTGGAGGTAGGTGCAGGTTATTATATATCTAGTGTGCGGCTCTGCAGGTGGAGGTAGGTGCAGGGTATTATATATCTAGTGTGCGGCTCTGCAGGTGGAGGTAGGTGCAGGGTATTATATATCTAGTGTGCGGCTCTGCAGGTGGAGGTAGGTGCAGGGTATTATATATCTGTGTGCGGCTCTGCAGGTGGAGGTAGGTGCAGGGTATTATATATCTAGTGTGCGGCTCTGCAGGTGGAGGTAGGTGCAGGGTATTATATATCTAGTGTGCGGCTCTGCAGGTGGAGGTAGATGCAGGGTATTATATATCTGTGTGCGGCTCTGCAGGTGGAGGTAGGTGCAGGGTATTATATATCTAGTGTGCGGCTCTGCAGGTGGAGGTAGGTGCAGGGTATTATATATCTAGTGTGCGGCTCTGCAGGTGGAGGTAGGTGCAGGGTATTATATATCTAGTGTGCGGCTCTGCAGGTGGAGGTAGGTGCAGGGTATTATATATCTAGTGTGCGGCTCTGCAGGTGGAGGTAGGTGCAGGGTATTATATATCTAGTGTGCGGCTCTGCAGGTGGAGGTAGGTGCAGGGTATTATATATCTAGTGTGCGGCTCTGCAGGTGGAGGTAGGTGCAGGGTATTATATATCTAGTGTGCGGCTCTGCAGGTGGAGGTAGGTGCAGGGTATTATATATCTAGTGTGCGGCTCTGCAGGTGGAGGTAGGTGCAGGGTATTATATATCTAGTGTGCGGCTCTGCAGGTGGAGGTAGGTGCAGGGTATTATATATCTAGTGTGCGGCTCTGCAGGTGGAGGTAGGTGCAGGGTATTATATATCTGTGTGCGGCTCTGCAGGTGGAGGTAGGTGCAGGGTATTATATATTTAGTGTGCGGCTCTGCAGGTGGAGGTAGGTGCAGGTTATTATATATCTGTGTGCGGCTCTGCAGGTGGAGGTAGGTGCAGGGTATTATATATCTAGTGTGCGGCTCTGCAGGTGGAGGTAGGTGCAGGGTATTATATATCTAGTGTGCGGCTCTGCAGGTGGAGGTAGGTGCAGGGTATTATATATCTAGTGTGCGGCTCTGCAGGTGGAGGTAGGTGCAGGGTATTATATATCTGTGTGCGGCTCTGCAGGTGGAGGTAGGTGCAGGGTATTATATATCTAGTGTGCGGCTCTGCAGGTGGAGGTAGGTGCAGGGTATTATATATTTAGTGTGCGGCTCTGCAGGTGGAGGTAGGTGCAGGGTATTATATATCTAGTGTGCGGCTCTGCAGGTGGAGGTAGGTGCAGGTTATTATATATCTAGTGTGCGGCTCTGCAGGTGGAGGTAGGTGCAGGGTATTATATATCTAGTGTGCGGCTCTGCAGGTGGAGGTAGGTGCAGGGTATTATATATCTAGTGTGTGGCTCTGCAGGTGGAGGTAGGTGCAGGGTATTATATATCTAGTGTGCGGCTCTGCAGGTGGAGGTAGGTGCAGGGTATTATATATCTAGTGTGCGGCTCTGCAGGTGGAGGTAGGTGCAGGGTATTATATATCGCCTCCATACTCCGCGGCGCTGTACACACTATTATCACCGTCACGCTCTCTATAGACTTTCCTCACACTCGCGGTCAGTGTTGGCCTCGGATGGCAGAGCCCCTCCTGTAACACTGACTCTGGGGGGCTGCTCAGCTCCGGGCAGATGTCACCTTCCCCTCAGTCACATATTTCCCGCTGCTTCTATATAAGAATACACTGGACAGTTCGGTAAATGATGATTGGATCCTTTATAGCGAATCAAGTGTATTGTGCCAACTACTGCTCATATAAAGGGGTCGGGGTCCATTCCTGCTGCAGAGGGGCCCACCCGGGAATTCTCCGCTCCTCCTGTGGGCCAGTCCGAGGTTGACTGCGTTTCCAATTTTACATCTGATAAATCGTCTTTCTCTGATGCTTCGTGTTTCACCCATTATTAACCCCATTACGACGGCCTTACGGAGACAAACGGCGGCAGAATCAGGTCCTTATTCTGATCTGCCGTCTATAAACGGCGGTCAGAAAAAGGTAAATAGCGCCCCCCAGCGTCAGAAAATCTCCGGGGTTTCAGCTACCGGGGTTAGCTGAGACCCTGGAGATCATGATTCGGGCCGTTTTTTCCGGTCCCCAGTCTCGTGATGACCGGTATACACCGTATACCTATGATCATGTTATAGTAAATCACAGCGCCGGTAAACAATGATTTATCTCCCATCTGGCATGATCAAACATGTCAGCTGGGAGATAAATCTCCTCCCCAGTCCCCCGGGGTAGCCAAAGTGCCCCCCCGACCCACAACCCCCTCCCGAAAATCCAAGATGGCGGCGCGCACAGCAGAGCACCACCCACATTTACCCATTTCCTTTGACTTCTGTCGCATGTGCCATCACACATGCGACAGAAAACTCCTCCCCAGGCCTTGCCAGGTCACCCCCTACTCCCACCCCGGTGTTCCCCGGTGTCCCCCGTACCTGTCGGAGCGCTGATCCCCCGCGCCCCCTCCTCCTTCACAGCAGATGCCGGTCACACTGCAGAGCACGGCTGTCAGCTTCCTGTGTCTGACTCAGACACTGGCTGCTGCTGCACAGAGAGAAACCAAGGGAAAAAAATGGTGAAAACATACCCTGCTGTAACTAAATAAAAGCATAGTGCATATAAACATAGGGTACTTAGTAAACACTGTTTTTTGATCAAAAAAAGCATAAAGCTATCCCACCAACGCCAAGGTGTACCCAGTTGGGATAGTACCTACACTCGCTAATATTAAAACCTTACCATGGGTCTAAAATAGGCCTCAAAGTGGCTAAGGGCTGAGAGCGACCGGGTCCCAACAGGACACACACAGGGGGATTCACAGAATGAAATGTCCAGCTCGCTGAGAAGGGGACCACACCCTATTTGTACTGAATACAAAAAAACTACATAAAAACAAAAAAGTGAGCTGGAGTATGAGATGATACACATGGAGCTGTTGTTTTTTTGCTGCACAGAGTCTGCAGCTGTGACCCGGGGAGGGTGGGTGCAGATTCTTTGCACCCACTCTCCTCAAATGGAGGGTCTGCACTCCTAGAAAATGGGGGACACGTTCCCTGAACGTGCCCCCCATATTCTAGAAAATCGTGGGACTTCCAAAATGGCTTACAGGAGTTTTTGTTTTTCTTTTCAATAAATTGGTCAAAGAGGGATGGTTGGGGAGTGTTTTTTCAAATAAATTTTTTTTGTTGTCAATTTTTTTTTGTATTACTGTCAATTAGTTATGTCTGGTATCAATAGACGCCATGACATAACTAATTGCTGTGCTTGATGCCAGGTGACATTACACATCTGGTATCAACCCCATTATTACCCCGTTTGCCACCACACCAGGGCGCGGGATGAGTTGGGGCGAAGTGCCAGGATTGGGCGCATCTAATGGATGCGCCACTTCTGGGGCGGCTGCGGCCTGCTATTTTTAGGCTGGGAAGCGTCTAATAACCATGGCTCTTCCCACCCTGAGAATACCAGACCCCAGCTGTCAGCTTCACCTTGGCTGGTGATCTAATTTGGGGAAACCCCACGTTAGTTTGTTTTTTAATTATTAATAAAAATTTAAAAAAAAAAACAGCTTGGGGAGCCATCCAAATTGATCACCAGCCAAAGTGAAGCTGTCAGCTGTGGTTTGCAGGCTACAGCTGTCTGTTTTACCCTAGCTGGCTATCAAAAATAGAGGGGACCCCACGTTATTTTTTTTTTAATTATTTTTTTTTGTTTTTGGGCTAAATACAAGGCTAGGCACCCTTTAGTGCCACATGAAAGTCACGCCAGCTTAGAATATGCAGGGGGTGGGACGTTATATTGGTTTGACATCTATCCATTCATCCACTGTAGCATTTTAGGCTATGTGCCCACAATCAGGGTTTGCAGCGTTTTGGGCACAGAGTGTTTTCCCTGCATCCATAACACTGCGTTGTGTAGTAGAAGCACAGTGGAAGTATCTTTAGAAATCCCATGCCCACTGTGCTTCTTTTCTCCGCAGCATAAACCGACCTGTGGTGTGGCTTCCCGAGCCTCAGCATGTCAATTTATGCTGCGGAGACGAGAGTGTTCTCTGCACGTAGAATAGAGCTAAAGTCCACAGCAGCCTGAACCCAAATCGTGGGCATGGCAGCTGCGTTCTCCTGTGGACAACACTCACATCTCTGCAGGAAGGCTGACACGGTGTACTAGATGCCGTGTCGCTGGATCATGGCCACATAGCCTAACAGTGAGAATATTGTTGCTACAGCAACATTTTTGTGAAGTACCTGTGGAATCAAAATGCTTACTATACTCCTGAATAAAATCCTTGAGGGGTCCAGTTTCCAAAATGGGGTCACTTGTGGGGGGTTTCTGATGTATAGGTACCCAAGGGGCCCTGCTAATGTGACATGGTGTGCGCAATTTATTTCAACTTTTCCAAAATTCAAATGGTGCTCCTTCCATTCCAAGCCCTCCCATATATCCAAACAGGGTTTTTTTGCCACATGTGGGGTATCCCTGCTCTCACAAGAAATTGGATAACAACCTGTGGGATCCATGTTTTGTTGTTGCCTCTTGAAAAAGTGAGAAATTTGATACTGAATCAACATTTTTGTGAAACAAATGAAAATTTTCAATATGGCAACCTAAGCTTATCAAATTCTGTGAAGTGCTTGTGGATTCAAAATGCTCACTATACACCTAGATAAAAGCCTTGAGGTGTCTTGTTTCCAGAATAGGGTCACTTGTGGGGGAGCTCCACTGTTTATGCACCTTAGGGGCTTTCCAAATGCGACATAGCGTCCGCTAATGATTCCAGCCAATTGTGCAGTCATATGGCGCTCCTTCCCTTCCGAGCCCTGCCGTGCACCCAAACAGTTGATTTCCACCACATATAAGGTATCGCCAAACTCAAGAGAAATTGCACAATACATTTTATGGTGATTTTTTTCCTGTTACCCTTGTGAAAAAAAAGCTACCTGGTTGAAGTAACAATTTTGTGGTAAAATTTTATTTTTTATTTTAATGGCTCAACGTTATAAACTTCTGTGAAGCACCTGGGGGTTCAGGGTACTCACCAAACATCTAGATAAATTCCTTGAGAGGCCTAGTTTCCAAAATGGAGTCACTTGTGGGGGGTTTCTGCTGTTTACATACCTTAGGGGTCCTCCAAATGCGACATGGTGCCCGCAATCTTTTTCAGCCAAATTTCCTTTCCAAAATTCAAATATTGCTTTTTCCGTTCCAAGCCCTCCCATTTCTCCAAACAAAGGTTTCACACCACATGTGAGGTATCACTGCGCTCATAAAAAAGTGGGTAACAAACATTGGAGTCAAATTTTTGGAATTACCTCTTGAAAAAGTGAGAAAATTGATGCTAAAGCAACATTTTTGAGAAAAAAAATGAAAATTTTCAATATGACAATGTAACGTTATCAAAATCTGTGAAGTACCTGTGGGTCCAAAATGCTCACTATACCCCTAGATAGGAGCCTTAAGGGGTCTAGTTTCCAAAATGGTATCACTTGTGAGGGGTTTCTGCTGTTTAGGTACCTTAGCGGATATCTAAATGCAACATGGTGCCCGCAATCTATTTCAACCAAATTTGATTTCAGAAAATTCAAATATTGCTCCTTCTGTTCCGAGCCCTCCCATTTGTCCAAACAGAGGTTTCTGACCACATGTGGGGTATTGGCGCGTTCATAAGAAAGTGGGTAACAAGTTTTGGGGTCCATTTTGTTGTGTTATTTCTTCTAAAAGTGAATAAATTTGGGGTAGAGCAACATTTTAGGTACAATTTTATTTTTTGCTTTTTTTCATTCCACATTGCTTTAGTTCCTGTGTAGCACCTGAAGGGTTAATAAACTTCTTGGATGTGGTTTTGAGTACTTTGATGGGTGCAGTTTTTAGAATGGTGTCACTTTTGGGTATTTTCTGTCACCTAGGCCTCTCAAAGTCACTTCAAATGTGATGCGGTCCCTAAAAAAATGGTTTTGTGAATTTTGTTGAAAAAATGGAAAATTGCCGATAAACTTTGAACCCTTCTAACTTCCTAACCCCAAAAAATTTTGTTTCAGAAATTGCGCTGATGTAAAGTAGACAAGTGAGAAATGTTATTTATTAACTATTTTGTGTGACATAACTCTGGTTTATGGGCATAAAAATTAAAAGTTTGAAAATTGCAAAATTTTAAAAATTTTCATCAAATTTCCGATTTTTTTTTTACAAATAAAAGCAAAAAATATCGTTCTAAATTTATAACTGTCATGAAGTACAATATGTCACGAAAAAACAATCTCAGAATCACCGGGATCCGTTGAAGCGTTCCAGAGTTATAACCTCATAAAGGGACACTGGTCAGAATTGCAAAAAATGGCCTGGGCATTAAGTACAAAACTGGCTTTGTCCTTAAGGGGTTAAGAATGTTCGTCCCTTCGCATCGGGCAATTTTTCATTTGTGCATTTTATTATTTGTCTGTGTCTATAGTCATTTGAGTAGTATTTCTAAATGACACCATTCACTTTACTGTGTAATGTGCTAAAGATGAACCAAATTCAGGGACATTTTTGAAAAAAAAAAACAAAAACGCAGTTTGGCCTTTGACATGTATATTTGGGGGGTGTTTACCGTTGAGTAAAATTGTCCTCGCTTCATAACATCACTACGATTACCATGATAGCTATGTTAGAACGCTTTTTATATATTTCTATTAATTTGTGGTTAGAAAGAATCAAAACTTTGTCAAACAAATTAGTTGTGTCTCCTTTTCCTGAGACCCGTAGCTTTTTATTTTTGTTATTTTGCTGCTTCAGGACCTGTTTTTTTAAGTTGTTGATTTTTTGTTCGTACCATTTTAGGACACAAACAGCATTTTAATTGCTTTTTTTGGAGCAGATTGTGGAGAACGAACATTTCCCACCTACAAAGAATGTAGGGTTCTGTCATTTTTATCATAGGTAACTTCAACTGTGACAGAATCCCCCCCTCCAAAAAATAAATCCAGAAATTCCCATTGTATGATTTCTCAATAATTAGTTAGGCATTTTATTGCATGAAATAAGTATTTGATCACCGACCAACCAACAAGAATTCTGCTCTCACAGACCTGTTATTTTTTCTCTTACTCTGCACTAATTACCTGCATTAATTTCCCCTGTGTGACCTCGTTACCTGTATAAAAGACCCCTATCCTCACACTCAATCACACTCCAACCTCTCCACCATGACCAAGACCAAAGAGCTGTCTAAGAACCCCCGGATCAAAATTGTAGACCTGCACAAGACTGGGACAATAGGCAAGCAGCTTGGTGAGAAGGCAACAACTGTTGATGAAATTATTAGAGAATAAAAGAAACACAACATGACTGTCAAGCTTGGTCTGGGGCTCCATGCAAGATCTTGCCTCAAGGAGTAAGGATGATTCTGAAAAAGATCAGGAATCAGCTTAGTACTACACTGGAAGTCCTAGTCAATGACCTAACAAGAGCAGGAACCATAGTCTCAAAGATTACCATTAGTAACACACTATACCGTCATGGATTAAAATCCCCCTGCTCACGCCAACTCATGTCCAGGCCTGTTTGAAGTTCACCAATAACCGTCTGGGTGATCCAGAGGAGGCATCTGAGAAGGTCATGTGGTCAGATGAGACAAAAATAGCACTTTTTGGTATCAACTCCACTTGTCGTGTTTGGAGGAAGAAGGATGATTACAACCCCAAGAACATTGTCCCAACCATGAAGCATGAAGTAAAACGGGATTGTGTCCAGCGCTCCGGAGTGAAGGATTTTCCCAGCAGGTTTAAGATTTCCAAGTTTTATTTTCACAATATGTGCTTAAAAAATGACGATTTTCATCATGGGCGAGACCTCCTCTATACAAAGGAGAGGAGGAGAGGACATACAACCATGAAGAATTGGGGTGGAAGCATCATAATAAGGGGGGTGCTTTTCTACAAAGGGGACAGGACAACTGCACCGTATTGAATGTAGGATTGATGGGGTCATGTATCACAAGATATTGTCTAACAACCTCCTTCCCTCAGTACGAACATTGAAAATGATTCATGACTGGGTCTGGCAGCATGATATTGATCCGACACACACAGCGAGGGCAACTAAGGAGTGTCTCCGTACGAAGAATTTTCCTTTTCCCCATGACAGCACCACCAAAGAGACAGGTCCACCCATCGTAGGACTGGAAACCCACTGAAATAAAAGGGCAGTACCTCTCCACCGAATCAGTTTGGTTTTCTGTCCTAAGATGGAAGACCCAGAGTCCATCTGTGTAAGCTGCGGTGTCCAGGGGTTGAACCGGTACTGGCAGAACAACTTACCTGCTATGGTGTCGGAGCTAAACCTTGGAAGCGTCCCCCTAGGGCCGTGGTCTGCGGTAGTGAGCTTAGCACTAGGTTATTATTATTATTTGTATTTATTATTATTATTTATTATTATGGTTATTTGCACTTTACATGGACCACAGGCTATGAACTAGCTAAAGCCACAAACTCTTGCAGTTTATATAGTTACCCCAGTGGTACCAACCCCACAGTGTGTTGATGGGGCATGGCTCTGCACCAGCAAGGGAGCAGGCCTGTTTATGGGGCCTGCTCTCCAACACAAAGAGACGAAGCAGGTAGGCCTGTTTATGGGGCCTACACTACGCCACCAGGAAAAGGAAGACTGTCACTGGAATGGTTTATGGTGGAACAGGCTGAGACCAGGTCACCAAAAAGACTGGTGATCACTCCTTATTCGGGTCTTGGGTGTTGGGTGGTGGTAAGGTACCTGGTATGTTTACATGTAAATATCTCCCCTGTGTGGGAAAACTTGTGTTTTGTTTCTTATCTTTTCAGCCCGAGCACGTGCTGTCGATAGCCAAGGGGGAATGTGGCGCCCCTGACCCAGTCAGGCGTCACTGAGTACTGCACCCATGCTGGGACAGTACTTCCAGGTAATCCTAAGGGCCAGAACGAGGTGTGTACGCACAGACACATAGCAACCAGTTCTCCTACACCAGTAGATGGGACCCTTGGGCAGTCTCCGGAGGGGTCTGGCCTTCAAATCTTGTCAAGGGGTGGAGCGGAGGAGCTGGGAGCTAGAGTGCTGAGGTTGTCAGGAAAGGAAGAGAGCCAGTCTGGTAGTGGTGAGCGCCGGTCGCGAGGCGGGTACGCACGCGGCCACTAGTCAGACCCTGCACGGGGTAGTAACCGTTAGCGGGTGAGAATGGTCACCTGGTAGAAAGAGTAGGATGTAATAGGTGACTAGGCACGTACGGGGTACAGGTCCCTAGAGCAGACTCCAGTTTAACTACCTGCTAAACCTGCCGGTAAGGGGAACTACAAGTACCTCACTAACCTCATAGAGTCCGAGCCTCAGCAGCAATGCAGGGACCCATAAGGGGTCAGAGCCTGGAGCCATCTCACTTGGTCCACGCTGCCTGCAAACGGGCCAAACAAAGGGGAGACAAGGCAGAAGCGACTCCCTGGATAGACCCCCATGGTACTCCACGTCAGGGGGTTATCTGAACACAGAGTGCTAGGAAGGCGAGCTAACAGGTTACTGGCCTGAGGAGACCTGGTCCTACCTGGTTCATCACAGCAATGCCCGGGTCAGCTCACAGCAACATCCTAAGTGAGTAAAAACCAGTTACAAGACTTTTGGACTCAGCCTGTGTTATTCCGGGACCTGCTACCCTGCTCCTCCGAGCCCCTGGGGCCTGCCTCACTCACGGGAGGCTACATCATCTGGCTGCAGACCCCATCAGCCCCAGACGCTCGTAAAACCTGCAGCGGAGGTCACTCACATCTCTGACCGCAAGCCGTGAGTGGCGTCACGACATATAAAAACTGACATTACCTGTTCACCATATTGAACAAGACCTGTGGCGTCCCTGAAGAGGATTGGCATCCCTGGGGCGTCACATACACACACGGCTCTGCTCCGTACACCTCGTACACACGCGGCTCCGCTCCATACACCTCGTACACACGCGGCTCTGATCCGTACACCTCGTATACACACGGCTCCGCTCCGTACACCTCGTACACACGCGGCTCCGCTCCGTACACCTTGTACACACACGGCTCCGCTCCGTACACCTCGTACACATACGGCTCCGCTCCGTACACCTCGTACACACACGGCTCCGCTCCGTACACCTCGTACACACAGCTCCGCTCTGTACACCTTGTACACACACGGCTCCGCTCCATACACCTCGTACACACACGGCTCTGCTCCGTACACCTCGTATACACACGGCTCCGCTCCGTACACCTCGTACACACACGGCTCTGATCCGTACACCTCGTATACACACGGCTCCGCTCCGTACACCTCGTACACACGCGGCTCCGCTCCGTACACCTTGTACACACACGGCTCCGCTCCGTACACCTCGTACACATACGGCTCCGCTCCGTACACCTCGTACACACACGGCTCCGCTCCGTACACCTCGTACACACAGCTCCGCTCCGTACACCTTGTACACACACGGCTCCGCTCCATACACCTCGTACACACGCGGCTCCGCTCCGTACACCTCGTACACACACGGCTCCGCTCCGTACACCTCGTACACACACGGCTCTGCTCCGTACACCTCGTATACACACGGCTCCGCTCCGTACACCTCGTACACACACGGCTCTGCTCCGTACACCTCGTATACACACGGCTCCGCTCCATACACCTCGTACACACACGGCTCTGCTCCGTACACCTCGTATACACACGGCTCTGCTCCGTACTCCTCGTACACACACGGCTCCGCTCCGTACACCTCGTACACACGTGGCTCCGCTCCGTACACCTCGTACACACACGGCTCCGCTCCGTACACCTCGTACACACGCGGCTCCGCTCCGTACACCTCGTACACACGCGGCTCCGCTCCGTACACCTCGTACACACGCGGCTCTGCTACATCCACACTGTAAACCCCTCCTGACCCCACACATAAACTTCCCCTCATCCAGCACCATGACAACCAGCACAGCAGAGCCCTGCATACACTGAGGAACTGATCATGTGACCCTGACTCCTCCCCTCCATGTGACATCATCACAGGTCCTGTAAGCACAGAGCAGCCATATATCTAGTGTGCGGCTCTGCAGGTGGAGGTAGGTGCAGGGTATTATATATCTAGTGTGCGGCTCTGCAGGTGGAGGTAGGGGCAGGGTATTATATATCTAGTGTGCGGCTCTGCAGGTGGAGGTAGGTGCAGGGTATTATATATCTAGTGTGCGGCTCTGCAGGTGGAGGTAGGTGCAGGTTATTATATATCTAGTGTGCGGCTCTGCAGGTGGAGGTAGGTGCAGGTTATTATATATCTAGTGTGCGGCTCTGCAGGTGGAGGTAGGTGCAGGGTATTATATATCTAGTGTGCGGCTCTGCAGGAGGAGGTAGGTGCAGGGTATTATATATCTAGTGTGCGGCTCTGCAGGTGGAGGTAGGTGCAGGGTATTATATATCTAGTGTGCGGCTCTGCAGGTGGAGGTAGGTGCAGGGTATTATATATCTAGTGTGCGGCTCTGCAGGTGGAGGTAGGTGCAGGGTATTATATATCTAGTGTGTGGCTCTGCAGGAGGAGGTAGGTGCAGGGTATTATATATCTAGTGTGCGGCTCTGCAGGTGGAGGTAGGTGCAGGGTATTATATATCTGTGTGCGGCTCTGCAGGTGGAGGTAGGTGCAGGGTATTATATATCTAGTGTGCGGCTCTGCAGGTGGAGGTAGGTGCAGGGTGTTATATATCTAGTGTGCGGCTCTGCAGGTGGAGGTAGGTGCAGGGTATTATATATCTAGTGTGTGGCTCTGCAGGTGGAGGTAGGTGCAGGGTATTATATATCTAGTGTGCGGCTCTGCAGGTGGAGGTAGGTGCAGGGTATTATATATCTAGTGTGCGGCTCTGCAGGTGGAGGTAGGCGCAGGGTATTATATATCTAGTGTGCGGCTCTGCAGGTGGAGGTAGGTGCAGGGTATTATATATCTAGTGTGCGGCTCTGCAGGTGCAGGTAGGTGCAGGGTATTATATATCTAGTGTGCGGCTCTGCAGGTGGAGGTAGGTGCAGGGTATTATATATCTGTGTGTGGCTCTGCAGGTGGAGGTAGGTGCAGGGTATTATATATCTAGTGTGCGGCTCTGCAGGTGGAGGTAGGTGCAGGGTATTATATATCTAGTGTGCGGCTCTGCAGGTGGAGGTAGGTGCAGGGTATTATATATCTAGTGTGCGGCTCTGCAGGTGGAGGTAGGTGCAGGGTATTATATATCTAGTGTGCGGCTCTGCAGGTGGAGGTAGGTGCAGGGTATTATATATCTAGTGTGCGGCTCTGCAGGTGGAGGTAGGTGCAGGGTATTATATATCTAGTGTGCGGCTCTGCAGGTGGAGGTAGGTGCAGGGTATTATATATCTAGTGTGCGGCTCTGCAGGTGGAGGTAGGTGCAGGGTATTATATATCTAGTGTGCGGCTCTGCAGGTGGAGGTAGGTGCAGGGTATTATATATCTAGTGTGCGGCTCTGCAGGTGGAGGTAGGTGCAGGGTATTATATATCTAGTGTGCGGCTCTGCAGGTGGAGGTAGGTGCAGGGTATTATATATCTAGTGTGCGGCTCTGCAGGTGGAGGTAGGTGCAGGGTATTATATATCTAGTGTGCGGCTCTGCAGGTGGAGGTAGGTGCAGGGTATTATATATCTAGTGTGCGGCTCTGCAGGTGGAGGTAGGTGCAGGGTATTATATATCTAGTGTGCGGCTCTGCAGGTGGAGGTAGGTGCAGGGTATTATATATCTAGTGTGCGGCTCTGCAGGTGGAGGTAGGTGCAGGGTATTATATATCTAGTGTGCGGCTCTGCAGGTGGAGGTAGGTGCAGGGTATTATATATCTAGTGTGCGGCTCTGCAGGTGGAGGTAGGTGCAGGGTATTATATATCTGTGTGCGGCTCTGCAGGTGGAGGTAGGTGCAGGGTATTATATATATCTAGTGTGCGGCTCTGCAGGTGGAGGTAGGTGCAGGGTATTATATATCTAGTGTGCGGCTCTGCAGGTGGAGGTAGGTGCAGGGTATTATATATCTAGTGTGCGGCTCTGCAGGTGGAGGTAGGTGCAGGGTATTATATATCTGTGTGCGGCTCTGCAGGTGGAGGTAGGTGCAGGGTATTATATATCTAGTGTGCGGCTCTGCAGGTGGAGGTAGGTGCAGGGTATTATATATCTAGTGTGCGGCTCTGCAGGTGGAGGTAGGTGCAGGGTATTATATATCTAGTGTGCGGCTCTGCAGGTGGAGGTAGGTGCAGGGTATTATATATCTAGTGTGCGGCTCTGCAGGTGGAGGTAGGTGCAGGGTATTATATATCTGTGTGCGGCTCTGCAGGTGGAGGTAGGTGCAGGGTATTATATATCTAGTGCGCGGCTCTGCAGGTGGAGGTAGGTGCAGGGTATTATATATCTAGTGCGCGGCTCTGCAGGTGGAGGTAGGTGCAGGGTATTATATATCTAGTGTGTGGCTCTGCAGGAGGAGGTAGGTGCAGGTTATTATATATCTGTGTGCGGCTCTGCAGGTGGAGGTAGGTGCAGGGTATTATATATCTAGTGTGCGGCTCTGCAGGTGGAGGTAGGTGCAGGGTATTATATATCTAGTGTGCGGCTCTGCAGGAGGAGGTAGGTGCAGGGTATTATATATCTAGTGTGCGGCTCTGCAGGTGGAGGTAGGTGCAGGGTATTATATATCTAGTGTGCGGCTCTGCAGGTGGAGGTAGGTGCAGGGTATTATATATCTGGTGCGCGGCTCTGCAGGTGGAGGTAGGTGCAGGGTATTATATATCTGGTGTGCGGCTCTGCAGGTGGAGGTAGGTGCAGGGTATTATATATCTGTGTGCGGCTCTGCAGGTGGAGGTAGGTGCAGGGTATTATATATCTAGTGCGCGGCTCTGCAGGTGGAGGTAGGTGCAGGGTATTATATATCTAGTGCGCGGCTCTGCAGGTGGAGGTAGGTGTAGGGTATTATATATCTAGTGTGCGGCTCTGCAGGTGGAGGTAGGTGCAGGTTATTATATATCTGTGTGCGGCTCTGCAGGTGGAGGTAGGTGCAGGGTATTATATATCTAGTGTGCGGCTCTGCAGGTGGAGGTAGGTGCAGGGTATTATATATCTAGTGCGCGGCTCTGCAGGTGGAGGTAGGTGCAGGGTATTATATATCTAGTGTGCGGCTCTGCAGGAGGAGGTAGGTGCAGGGTATTATATATCTAGTGTGCGGCTCTGCAGGTGGAGGTAGGTGCAGGTTATTATATATCTAGTGTGCGGCTCTGCAGGTGGAGGTAGGTGCAGGTTATTATATATCTAGTGTGCGGCTCTGCAGGTGGAGGTAGGTGCAGGGTATTATATATCTAGTGTGCGGCTCTGCAGGTGGAGGTAGGTGCAGGGTATTATATATCTGTGTGCGGCTCTGCAGGTGGAGGTAGGTGCAGGGTATTATATATCTAGTGTGCGGCTCTGCAGGTGGAGGTAGGTGCAGGGTATTATATATCTAGTGTGCGGCTCTGCAGGTGGAGGTAGGTGCAGGGTATTATATATCTAGTGTGCGGCTCTGCAGGTGGAGGTAGGTGCAGGGTATTATATATCTAGTGTGCGGCTCTGCAGGTGGAGGTAGGTGCAGGGTATTATATATCTGTGTGCGGCTCTGCAGGTGGAGGTAGGTGCAGGGTATTATATATCTAGTGTGCGGCTCTGCAGGTGGAGGTAGGTGCAGGGTATTATATATCTAGTGTGCGGCTCTGCAGGTGGAGGTAGGTGCAGGTTATTATATATCTAGTGTGCGGCTCTGCAGGTGGAGGTAGGTGCAGGTTATTATATATCTAGTGTGCGGCTCTGCAGGTGGAGGTAGGTGCAGGTTATTATATATCTAGTGTGCGGCTCTGCAGGTGGAGGTAGGTGCAGGTTATTATATATCTGTGTGCGGCTCTGCAGGTGGAGGTAGGTGCAGGGTATTATATATCTAGTGTGCGGCTCTGCAGGTGGAGGTAGGTGCAGGGTATTATATATCTGTGTGCGGCTCTGCAGGTGGAGGTAGGTGCAGGGTATTATATATCTAGTGTGCGGCTCTGCAGGTGGAGGTAGGTGCAGGGTATTATATATCTAGTGTGCGGCTCTGCAGGTGGAGGTAGGTGCAGGTTATTATATATCTAGTGTGCGGCTCTGCAGGTGGAGGTAGGTGCAGGTTATTATATATCTAGTGTGCGGCTCTGCAGGTGGAGGTAGGTGCAGGGTATTATATATCTAGTGTGCGGCTCTGCAGGTGGAGGTAGGTGCAGGGTATTATATATCTAGTGTGCGGCTCTGCAGGTGGAGGTAGGTGCAGGGTATTATATATCTAGTGTGCGGCTCTGCAGGTGGAGGTAGGTGCAGGGTATTATATATCTAGTGTGCGGCTCTGCAGGTGGAGGTAGGTGCAGGGTATTATATATCTAGTGTGCGGCTCTGCAGGTGGAGGTAGGTGCAGGGTATTATATATCTAGTGTGTGGCTCTGCAGGTGGAGATAGGTGCAGGGTATTATATATCTAGTGTGCGGCTCTGCAGGTGGAGGTAGGTGCAGGGTATTATATATCTAGTGTGCGGCTCTGCAGGTGGAGGTAGGTGCAGGGTATTATATATCTAGTGTGCGGCTCTGCAGGTGGAGGTAGGTGCAGGGTATTATATATCTAGTGTGCGGCTCTGCAGGTGGAGGTAGGTGCAGGGTATTATATATCTAGTGTGCGGCTCTGCAGGAGGAGGTAGGTGCAGGGTATTATATATCTAGTGTGCGGCTCTGCAGGTGGAGGTAGGTGCAGGGTATTATATATCTGTGTGCGGCTCTGCAGGTGGAGGTAGGTGCAGGGTATTATATATCTAGTGTGCGGCTCTGCAGGTGGAGGTAGGTGCAGGGTATTATATATCTAGTGTGCGGCTCTGCAGGTGGAGGTAGGTGCAGGGTATTATATATCTAGTGTGCGGCTCTGCAGGTGGAGGTAGGTGCAGGTTATTATATATCTAGTGTGCGGCTCTGCAGGTGGAGGTAGGTGCAGGGTATTATATATCTAGTGTGCGGCTCTGCAGGTGGAGGTAGGTGCAGGGTATTATATATCTAGTGTGCGGCTCTGCAGGTGGAGGTAGGTGCAGGGTATTATATATCTAGTGTGCGGCTCTGCAGGTGGAGGTAGGTGCAGGGTATTATATATCTAGTGTGCGGCTCTGCAGGTGGAGGTAGGTGCAGGGTATTATATATCTAGTGTGCGGCTCTGCAGGAGGAGGTAGGTGCAGGGTATTATATATCTAGTGTGCGGCTCTGCAGGTGGAGGTAGGTGCAGGGTATTATATATCTAGTGTGCGGCTCTGCAGGTGGAGGTAGGTGCAGGGTATTATATATCTAGTGTGCGGCTCTGCAGGTGGAGGTAGGTGCAGGTTATTATATATCTAGTGTGCGGCTCTGCAGGTGGAGGTAGGTGCAGGGTATTATATATCTAGTGTGCGGCTCTGCAGGTGGAGGTAGGTGCAGGTTATTATATATCTGTGTGCGGCTCTGCAGGTGGAGGTAGGTGCAGGGTATTATATATTTAGTGTGCGGCTCTGCAGGTGGAGGTAGGTGCAGGGTATTATATATCTGTGTGCGGCTCTGCAGGTGGAGGTAGGTGCAGGTTATTATATATCTGTGTGCGGCTCTGCAGGTGGAGGTAGGTGCAGGGTATTATATATCTGTGTGCGGCTCTGCAGGTGGAGGTAGGTGCAGGTTATTATATATCTAGTGTGCGGCTCTGCAGGTGGAGGTAGGTGCAGGGTATTATATATCTAGTGTGCGGCTCTGCAGGTGGAGGTAGGTGCAGGGTATTATATATCTAGTGTGCGGCTCTGCAGGTGGAGGTAGGTGCAGGGTATTATATATCTGTGTGCGGCTCTGCAGGTGGAGGTAGGTGCAGGTTATTATATATCTAGTGTGCGGCTCTGCAGGTGGAGGTAGGTGCAGGGTATTATATATCTAGTGTGCGGCTCTGCAGGTGGAGGTAGGTGCAGGGTATTATATATCTGGTGTGCGGCTCTGCAGGTGGAGGTAGGTGCAGGTTATTATATATCTAGTGTGCGGCTCTGCAGGTGGAGGTAGGTGCAGGTTATTATATATCGCCTCCATACTCCGCGGCGCTGTACACACTATTATCACCGTCACGCTCTCTATAGACTTTCCTCACACTCGCGGTCAGTGTTGGCCTCGGATGGCAGAGCCCCTCCTGTAACAATGACTCTGGGGGGCTGCTCAGCTCCGGGCAGATGTCCCCTTCCCCTCAGTCACATATTTCCCGCTGCTTCTATATAAGAATACACTGGACAGTTCGGTAAATGATGATTGGATCCTTTATAGTGAATCAAGTGTATTGTGGCAACTACTGCTCATATATAGGGGTCGGGGTCCATTCCTGCAGAGGGGCCCACCCGGGAATTCTCCGCTCCTCCTGTGGGCCAGTCCGAGGTTGACTGCGTTTCCAATTTTACATCTGATAAATCGACTTTCTCTGATGCTTCGTGTTTCACCCATTATTAAGAATGTTTGTCCCTTCGCATCGGGCAATTCTTCATTTGTGCATTTTATTATTTGTCTGTGTCTATAGTCATTTGAGTAGTATTTCTAAATGACACCATTCACTTTACTGTGTAATGTGCTAAAGATGAACCAAATTCAGGGACATTTTTGAAAAAAAAAAAACAAAAACGCAGTTTGGCCTTTGACATGTATATTTGGGGGTTTTTTTTACCGTTGAGTAAAATTGTCCTCGCTTCATAACATCACTACGGTTACCATGATAGCTATGTTAGAACGCTTTTCATATATTTCTATTAATTTGTGGTTAGAAAGAATCAAAACTTTGTCAAATTTTAATTGCTTTTTTTTTGGAGCAGATTGTGGAGAACGAACATTTCCCACCTACAAAGAATGGAGGGTTCTGTCATTTTTATCATAGGTAACTTCAACTGTGACAGAATCTCCCCCCCAAAAAAAATTAATCCAGAAAATCCCATTGTATGATTTCTCAATAATTAGTTAGGCATTTTATTGCATGAAATAAGTATTTGATCACTGACCAACCAACAAGAATTCTGCTCTCACAGACCTGTTATTTTTTCTCCTACTCTGCACTCATTACCTGCATTAATTGCACCTGTGTGACCTCGTTACCTGTATATAAGACACCTGTCCACACACTCAATCACACTCCAACTTCTCCACCATGACCAAGACCAAAGAGCTATCTAAGAACACCAGGATCAAAATTGTAGACCTGCACAAGACTGGGATGGGCTACAGGACAATAGGCAAGCAGCTTGGTGAGAAGGCAACAACTGTTGATGCAATTATTAAAGAATAAAAGAAACACAACATGACTGTCAAGCTTGGTCTGGGGCTCCATGCAAGATCTTGCCTCAAGGAGTAAGGATGATTCTGAAAAAGATCAGGAATCAGCTTAGTACTACACTGGAAGTCCTAGTCAATGACCTAACAAGAGCAAGAACCATAGTCTCAAAGATTACCATTAGTAACACACTACACCGTCATGGATTAAAATTCCCCTGCTCATGCCAGCTCATGTCCAGGCCTGTTTGAAATTTGCCAATAACCGTCTGAATGATCCAGAGGGGGCATCAGAGAAGGTCATGTGGTCAGATGAGACAAAAATAGCACTTTTTGGTATCAACTCCACTCGTCGTGTTTGGAGGAAGAAGGATGAGTACAACCCCAAGAACATTGTCCCAACCATGAAGCATGAAGTAAAACGGGATTGTGTCCAGTGCTCCGGAGTGAAGGATTTTCCCAGCAGGTTTAAGATTTCCAAGTTTTATTTTCACAATATGTGCTTAAAAAATGACGATTTTCATCATGGGCGAGACCTCCTCTATACAAAGGAGAGGAGGAGAGGACATACCACCATGAAGCATTTGGCCGTAAACATCATACTTAGGGGGTGCTTTTCTGCAAAGGGGACAGGACAATTGCACCGTATTGAATGCAGGATTGATGGGGTCATGTATCACAAGATATTGTCTAACAACCTCCTTCCCTCAGTACGAACATTGAAAATGGGTCATGACTGGGTCTGGCAGCATGATATTGATCCGACACACACAGCGAGAGCAACTTAAGAGTGTCTCCGTACGAAGAATTTTCCTTTTCCACATGACAGCACCACCAAAGAGACAGGTCCACCCATCGTAGGACTGGAAACCCACTGAAATAAAAGGGCAGTAACTCTCCACTGAATCAGTTTGGTTTCCTGTCCCAAGATGGGAGACCCAGAGTCCATCTGTGTAAGCTGCGGTGAAGATGGCGGTATCCAGGGGTTGAACCAGCACTGGCAGAACAGCTTACCTGCTGTTGTGTCGGAGCTAAACCTTGGAAGCGTCCCCCCAGGGCCATGGTCCCCTGCGGTAGTGAGCGCGGACATGGTAGGGTCCAGAAGAGTCCTCTGCTCAGGCACTGTCTGGGTCTACGCAAATGCTGGGCGACCAACAGGTGCAGCCTGTAGTTCAAAGTCGCCGGACGAAGATCCAGGGGCGCAGGAGAATTCTCTCAACATGCTGTCCAAGACTGAGCACCCACCATGCAGCCCTCAGGAGGCTGGCGGTTCGATCATGTTGGAGGAAGTTCAGGGAGTTTGTGCTGGCGTCAGTGGTCACGGCTATATAACGTCATGCACAGGTAATCGGTTTGTGCATCTGCACATGTGCGGGGCCCGCAACATGGCGGCACCCGTGCAGAAACATCCAGAGGTGGCCATAAGGATAAAAGGATCTGTGGCTGGGTTAAGAGGTGCTTATGCCTTCCTCCAGCATTGGAGGACCAGCCGCAGCAGAAGCAAATGCGCTATAGACAACAGCCAAGTGGCAGCCTCTCCAGCAGCTGTGCCAGCCAGAAGTCCAAAGATTTGCAGATGGTGGAGTCCAGTGACCTGGTGCAGCCTCCCGATCCGGTATCTCCCTTTTTCCTGTGGAGTGGTAAGTAGACCACTTCATCCCCCTAACTGGGGTTCCCCCTTATTTTTTGTTGTCCCATGTCCCGTAGCAAGTACTCCGGAATAGGTCGACCAAAACTAAAAATAGAAAATGCATTCTGTGTAAGTCCCTTACCACCTGGGACACAAAGAATTATGCAGGAATTACATTCTGAAACTATTAGATAGGAGACCCCAGACTTCACCTCTAGTCTCAGAGCTATAATCAAGGCTGAAGTAAAGGAGTCCTTTAAACCTCTATCTCAACCAGAACCCAAGAGGTTAAAGAGGGTTGTACCCAAGGACCGAGACTCAGAGAAATCATCGGAGTCAGAGGAAGACTCTGGTTCTACTGTCTCTTCACCTTCCTCGTCATCTTCTACAGAAGAGGGCCCGGGTGGAAGATCTTGCTTCCCAAATTCGAAAGTAAGCCGGTTAGTTAAGGCAGTTAGATTCACGATGGGGCTGGTGGACATTAAGGGGCCTGAATCCCTGGAGGACCTTGTGTTTGGAGGTCTGAAACAGAGGAAGAGATGCTCCTTCCCAATTAATGATAAGGTCAAACAGCTAGTGGAGGAGCAGTGGAAGAAGCTGGACAAGAGTGCCACACTGTCCTCTTCCTTCAAGAGGAACTACCCCTTTGAAGAATCAGAAGCCGCCTGTTGGGACAGAAGCCCTAAAATTGATGTAGCGGTAGTCAAAGCAGCAAAGAAGTCTTCCCTCCCATTTGAAGATCTGGGGTGCCTAAAAGATCATCTTCATAGAAATGCAGATGGCTAACTGCAGGATTCCCTGGGAGGTGTTGGCCGGGGCCCTGAGACCAGCTATTGCTGGTACCTATGTCGCGGGCGGAGGAGGGGACGCCGCGCTCTCCCACTGCTCGGGTCCGGCTGCCGCTGCTGCAGCGGCCTGCTGCTGCTCGGTGGCTCAAGCGATGGGCCGGATCCCAGGGACTCTAGCGGCGCTCCTCGCCCGTGAGTGAAAGGGGATTGGTAGTTGGGATTGTTTATTTTCCGTGACGCCACCCACGGTTGTGGTGATTAGGTGGACACCACCGCTGCTCTGGCTGGGGATCCCGCGAGTAGTGGTATGGAGCAGCCAGTTGTTGATTTGCCCCTCCGTGGGTAGGGGATTGGTGGTCCCGGGGCCCAGTGATGGGGTTGGGATGGTGGACAGGCGGGTTATGGGGCCTGTGGAGGTGCAGGGGCGCAGGGGCAGCGCTGTGCCGCACGGCACGGAGGTACTCACTCAGCGAGTAAACACGACACAGTTCTCGGTAAACAAACGGCTGGTTGGACGGGTCCCTCGGACGGTTACGGTGCTGATGTTCCCTGCAGTTGACGGTGACGGTCTCTTCCCTGCACCTATGTGTAGTCTGTTGGTAGCGATGGATTCCCACCGGTAACCCGCTCCCCAGCCTGGATATGGGCTGGAGGAGCCCCACTCTTGCCCGCAGACGCTGGCCCTGGGAAACTGGTGCCTTGGCGGTGGCGGTGTCTCCCCTTAACGGTCGGACTGTTGCCTTCAATCGGGACTTGGTTGTTCGGAGACAGTCGTCCCCTTCACTGACGGATTTGGCAAATTATGGCGACTCCTAGCCTTGCCGGGATCCGAAAGGCCCCTGCCCTGGTGCTGACTGTTCTTTGTATACTGCTCCGGTACCGCCGGGTCACCACCCGTCCACGGTCCTTTCGGCAACCTCCGAGCAATCTCTCCTGCAGACGGTCACCGCCGTCTGCCAACCTTGCTGTCTCAGTCCGGGGCACACACCCGGACTAACTTCAGGCTTCTTGCTGTCACTTTCTTCACTTTCTACTTCCACCCTGTCACTTGCTCCTTTACCACTTCCTTCTACTCTCAACTCTAACACTCATCTTCACTCCTCACTCTAGCTCTTCCCTGAGCTAACTGCCTGGTTTTCCCGCCTCCAGGGCTGTGAACTCCTCGGTGGGCGGAGCCAACCGCCTGGCCCACCCCCTGGTGTGGACATCAGCCCCTGGAGGAAGGCAACAAGGATTTTTGTTTTGACCTCGGTGTACCTGCAGGGAATGTGGGGTGCGTGTTGTGTTGTGACCTGTGACCCCTGGCTTGCCCAGGGCGTCACACCTACGTGACAAGATCCCTCATGGTGTGGCTGCAGCAGATAGAGACTCAATTAAAAAAATGACATTCTGAGGGACAATATTTTTTCCTCCCTACCTCTGGCTCAAGGAGCGGCGGACTTCCTGGCAATTGCTTCAGCCAACTCCATTAGACCATCGGCAAAGTCGGCGGCACTATCTAATTCCACCAGGAGAGGCTTAAAGGTGGCCGGGAGATGACCAGTCTCAATATAAACTTTGTTCCATCTCCGGCAGAAGAGACTTCTTGTTTGGGAAAGCCTTGGATGAGATTTTGGAGAAGGCTGGGGATAGTAAAAAAAGATTTTCCCAGTTTCTCCTCAACTCAATTTAGGTGTCATTCCTTTCGGAAATGAAAATACCCCAGGAGGAAGCCCCTCAGAGGGCAGGATTCCTGGAAAGATTGTAGGAAGAGGCACCCAGGCTTTATGTTTGGCAGTCCTTCCACGGAAAGCGAGAAATTAACCCAGTGACATCATGACCCAGGTAGGACAAAGGCTCTCCTACTTTTTTCATGCCTTGGAAAAGATAACTTCCAGAGACTGGCTTAAGGGAGTAATAAGGCACGGGCTCAGGTTAGAATTTAATTCGACCCCCAAGGGGTCATTAATAATAGAGTCGCTCAGCAAGTCGGAGGAGAGACGACTCACTCTTCAGCAGGAGATATTAGATTTCCTCCACAAAGGAGTCCTGGTGGAAGTCCTTAAGGAAGAGTAGGGCAGGGGATTCTACTCCCGCCTCTTCCCTGTTCCATAACCAGACGGGTCCTACAGGACCATAATCAATCTGCGTGGGCTAAACAAGCACCTAGTGCACCGTCTTTTCAAGATGGAGTCAATAACATCAGCAATAAAGATGCTTTTCCCAAATTTCTACATGGGGGTGTTAGACCTCAAGGACGTGTATTACCATGTCCCTATTCTTCCATCTCATCAGAAGTTCCTGATAGTAGCCCTCCCTTGGCAAGGAGGGTTAGGTAATTTTCAATTCAGGGCTCTACCCTTTGGTTTAGTCATTGCCCCAAGAGTATTCACCAAAGTGGTGGCAGAGACTATTATACCTTACGTGGATGATTTTTCAATAGTAGGACACTCAGAAGAACATTGCAGTGCCAAGATCCAGATAGTAACCAAGATCCTGGTAGACATGGGGTGGCTAAACCTAAAAATCAAGGCTATGACTATTAAAAGTACAGTCCTTTTTAGGACTGATTCTGGCTTCCCGGTCTCAGTTATGCCACTTGCATACAGAAAAGATCCTCAACATCCAGTCCTTGGTGTCCTCCAGGATAAGAGAGCCAATTACGACCCTCAGGAGAGTCATGTGTTTACTGGGATCCCTGACATCCTGCATCCCCCCAGTGTTATGGGCACAGATCCACTCTCGTCCCCTGCAGTAGGAGGTGCTAAGAGCTAAAAAAAAAAAAAAAAAAAAAAAGGTTAGGGGGGTTCTCAGAAGAAAGGGTCTTAGACCCTCTGCAGTGGTAGTTAAATACCGTAAACCTGTCAGCAGTGGTCCCTTGAGTAGTTCAGGTCTCAGACATCATTACTACAGACTCGAGTGCATTTGGCTGGGGGGCCCATCTAAGGGGACAGTAGCCCAGGGGAAGTGGAGCTTCCAGGAGAGTCGGGTTTCTGCCAATCTTAAGGAATTATTGACTGTGGAAAGAGCCTTAAAGACATTTCTTTCTCTCTTACAGGGCCACCATGTCTGCTTTATGTCAGACAACAGGGTGTCAGTGTCTTATCTAAACCACCAGGTGGGCACTCGGTCTCTCACCCTAATGAACGCAGCTCAGGAATTTTTATCCTTAGCAGAGTCATTCTATTGCGCTTTCAGCCCAATACATAACAGGACTTCAAATGTAACTGCAGATTTTTTGAGCCGCAATCTGTTGCGACATGGGGTGTGGTCCCTGAACCTGGGAATCTTCAATCAGATAGTAGAACTTTGGGAGTCCCCGGTGGTAGACCTATTTGCCAGATGAGCCAACAAAAAAGTAGACAGGTTCTGTTCCCTGAATCCCCGTGAGGATCCTTGGGCAGTAGATGCCTTCCAGATTCATTGGGTCTCGGGCCTGCTTTATGTCTTTTCCCCGCTTGTGCTGATTCCAGTGGTTCTCAGGAAAATCTGGGAGGATCAAGCGAGGGCAATTTTGATCATGCCTTTCTGGACCAGGAGTCCTTGGTTTTTCTGGCTAAGAAAAATGTCTCTTTCAGAACCATGGATTCTTCTGGAGAGCCTGATCTTTCTCTCTCAGGGCCTGGCGTTTCCCCCTTAGGTTCCAGGCCTACATTTGACAGCCTGGAATTTGAGAGAGGCCTGTTAATGAGCCGTGGATTCTCCAGAAATCTGGTCTCTACTCTTTTGCAGAGCAGTAAGCCAGTTACCACTAAGATCTATGGTAGGATCTGGAGGAAGTTCCTCTCCTCCGCGAAAGAGCAACCTGTGGGGAAAGTTCCTTTGGGTTCCATCCTAGAGTTTTTACAGAAAGGTTCAGGTTTCAGCCTTGAGAGCCCTATTCAATTATGATTTAGCAGGGCATAGTTGGGTCAGGAGGTTTTTAAAGTCTTGTCAGAGAGCAGTCCCGCTCCCTTCCCTAAAAATTCATCCTTGGGATTTAAACGTATTGCTGGATTGTGTTACAGGGCCTCCTTTCGAACACCTTGCTCAAGCCTTTATAAAGCTCCTCAGTCTAAACCCTATCTTTCTAATAGCGGTGACCTCAGCCAAGAGAGTGATCGACCTACAGGCCCTATCTTCCAATCTTCCATACACCCAAATTTCAGAGGATAGGATAATCTTAAGAACAGACCCTGCGTATTTACCCAAGGTAGCCAAATCCTTCCATATATCCCAGGAGATAATTCTGCCTTCTTTTTGTGCCACCCCAAGAATCAGAAAGAGGAAACGCTGCATACCCTGGATGTTTAGAGATGCACTGATTCAGTACTTAGAGACTACTACAGGGTGGAGGAGGAGTCGAGCATTGTTTATTTGTTTATAGGAGGCTAGGAAAGGCCTGGCAGCCTCTAAAAGTACTTTAGCAAGATGGGTCAAGAAAGTAATTAGTGTAGCCTATGTAGCCCAGAACATTCCGGTTCCAAAAGGCATGACAGTTCACACCACCAGAGCGGTGTTGACTTCCTGGGCCGAAAAGACGGAGGTACCTATTGACCAATTTTGTAAGGCTGCAACTTGGTCTTCCCCTTGCATCTTTTTTAATCACTATAGATAGGATTTTTCTTCCATGGTGGATTTAATGTTTGGTAGAAGGGTTCTACAAGTGGGATTCCCTCTGTAAGGTGCTTGAATCTATCAAAATCTCTCTAGTGGTGCTGTCATGGTGGAAGAGAAAAATTTAAATTACTTACCGGTAATGTTTTGTTTCCAGCGCCTATGACAGCACCATTGCTTCACCCTCTGCTTAGTTTTGGTTGTGTAGGGTCGAGGTGCTACATCTTAGTTTGTTATGTGTTGGTGGATGGAGGTTTATATTAATATTGTTTCCTGGTATTCCTCTCTTGCTCTGTAACCTAACTGCTGCGGGGGATAGGTACTGCCCTTTTATTTCAGTGGGTTCCATGTCCTAAGAGTCATGGACCTCTCTCTCTGGTGGTGCTGTCATGGGCTCTGGAAAAAAATATTACCAGTAAGTAATTTTGATTTTCAAGGTCCTGGAGTGGCCTAGCCAGTCTCCAGACCTGAACCACATGGAAAATCTTAGAGGGAGCTGAAACCTAATGTTGGATTTTCTGTCTTTTTTTTCTAATTATATCACAGTTCTAGTTACCTATGATAAAAATTACAGACCCGGGGGGTGTGGCTTGACATGGCCGAGTGAGGACGTGCACCATTCCAGCTCCACAGCACTTTCAGCACAATCCACCGGCATCAGACTATTAGAATGGGCAAAACTGGCATCAAGCGATCCAGGGCTCGCTCCTCTACCCGCCCGGGGCCACAGAGGAGCGACAACATCATTCCCTATCTGTCAGGAGCGAGGAGCCTGTCAGCCGAGGCTTCCATGCGGCGTGCTCAGGAGACGGAGCCGGGGGACGCGGCTGATATCCACGCGGCGGGGGAGACAGGATTCTGCCACCATCCGGAGCCAGCCGAGGCCACCGAGGAGAGGGGTGAGTGCCGGGATGCCCCGGGAGAAGCCCTGATCCCAGATCCTGGGGGACCCGCCATCACAAGATGGCCGACGGAGCCAGCAGAAGGCCGCACTGCCAGAAGGATCCCAGCAGGGAGAAGCACCAGGCGGCTCCTGCGGGGGGGAGGGAGACCCACGCAAAGTGCTGCTTACCCAGGCAGCTCCGATCTGTGACCATATCTCCGTTGGGTCACAGTGTGGAGGAAGCAGTGGAGGGCTAAATGAGGCCTATATAAATGCACAAGAGGATATACAAGCTGACAAAAGTCTCCCCTCCCCCCAGCCTACAGAGGACACAGAGGTGCCGGCGTGGGCACTGCCGGGGGGGACCCCCACCTCCAGCAACTCACCTCAGTGGTCGTCGGGCTCTTCCTGGGCAGGCAGCCCCCCCCGGGGCCCACATATGCTACCAGAAACGCTGCACTATCTTGCTTCGCTGGGCCCTAACCCACACCAGCCTGCTCCCCAGCAAACAGCGCTTGTGTCCTTGAAGGAGGGACCCCACATGTCCAGTGCACCACAATGGACTTTCTATACAAATCCGTGTGGCCCTTACCTGATGGGACCCCCCCCCTGGCCCCTCCAATGGCCCCGGTGGGAGATGATAGGCAGGCCTCTTTGGCGGATCTCCGCACGCTTCTTCAGGCAATACCTACTAAAAATGATATAATGGCCTTGGCAAACCAGGTGGTGGCGGAGTGCAAGCAGGAATTTGCACAATTCCGATCAGACCTTTCATCTCTCGCCTCCAGAGTGGATGATCTCTCTTCCGCCCAAGATTCTAATACTGCTTCCATACAAGTGCTGCAAACCAAATTACAAGACCAATCCAAGCAATTGTTTTCCTTACAACAAAATATTGATGATCTGGAAAATCGAAACAGAAGAAATAATCTCCGTGTAAGGGGCTTGCCCGAATCCATCGCTCCAGCGGACATTCCCTCAGTTTTGATCTCCATTTTCAACAACCTCCTCAAGCGCCCACCGGGAACCAGAATTGAGCTTGATAGAGCCCATAGGGCGCTCCGTCCCATAGATCCAGAGGACCCCAGACCAAGGGACATTGTGTGCCGCGTCCACTTCTATGGACTTAAAGAAGCCATCCTGCAGGCGGCCAGAAAGAAATCCAGCCTTGCCCATAATGGGATGCCGATAAGGATCTTACCGGACTTATCCAGACATACCCTGGCCCAAAGAGCGGCCCTTAAACCCCTGCTGGACTCCCTGAAAGAGAGGGGGATCCAGTTCCGGTGGGGCTTTCCCTTTTCCTTGTCGGTCCGCAGAGGTTCTATAAATCATGTCCTGCGTTCCCCGGAGGACTTACCAGCATTTTTGTCCGGACTGGACTTGCCAACTATGACTCTCCCCCTCTGGCCCGACACTGTGCTTCGTTCCTGGCACCCGGGAAGGAGCTCTGGGCCACCCAAGAATCCAACAGCCCGTGTGCAGTTGACGGGCCTGCCACAGATGGTGGCTCGGCCTGGAGAGAGGAGGCACCTGTGCCCGGGTCCCCAGAGGTCAAGAGACCAGACCTGAGCGGACTACTTGTGTCCAACAGAAGGGTGACTGGTGTCTTGGGTTCCTCCTAGTGAGCCCAACCGCCCTACACCTGGGAGGATGATTATAGGGGGAGGGACGACCTGAGACCCTCTATGTGGCCCTTGTTCGATTTAAGGTTCCCTCTCTTAGGTTATTTGCCCAGAAGTTCAAGTATTAATTGCCTACTCGGATGCCGGTGTTTCATATAGTATCATCCGTTTATTAGTGCTTACTGTTTTTTTCCTTTTACAGGAGCTGTTCTCATGTTATGCCTTGCCATTTTCTCCCCCACATAGGTCGGGAACCTCTGGCCTGCCGGTTGGTGCTGGGCATGCTCCCACGGTGCGCAATTGAGCGCCTTAAGTTAAGCGCAGAGACTGTCCCTCTGCTTGTTTGTGTGTTCTCTGTTTTCTCATCTCTTGTTCCTTTTCTGCCTTCTCTTTCTTCTGCTCGCTCTAGCGACGGGCACCCTCCGCTGAGGTCGCGACCCAGTTTATATACGAGTGCAGAACCCCGATTACGTCATAAATGGCAAATTTGAACATCGCCTCCTTCAACGTGAAAGGTTTCAACAAGCCGGAGAAAAGGGCACAGATTCTGTACCACCTCCACAAACGTAAGATACACATAGCTTGTTTTCAGGAGACCCACTTTAAGACCAACCATTCTCCTAAGATTAAAAACAAATATTACCCTACTTGGTTTTTTGCCAATAATCCAGAGTCACGTTCAAAGGGGGTGGCAATTTCAGTGCATAAATCGCTGCCCCATCAAATCCTGGACCTCAAAATAGATGAGGGTGCCCGCTACATTATCCTGTCATTGTCCCTGGGTGACCATATTTTTACGGTTATTAACGCATACGCCCCTAACCAAGGTCAGGACCTGTTTGTCACCGGCCTGGTGGATACCGCCCTGCCTTTGGTGAGAGGTACGGTACTTTTGTGTGGGGATTTGAATGTGACATTGGACCCGGCGCTAGATAATTCTAAGGGTAAATCCAGTCTCTCCTATACATTTATCAAGCGGATTAAGAGGTCATTACTACATCTACAAGTGTTCGATGCGTGGCGAATACAACACCCCTCAGAGAGGGACTACAGTTTTTATTCACACCCGCAGGATTCTTACAGCCGCCTGGACTACATCCTGGTTCAGCATGTTGCGCTGTCCTGGCTCTCATTCACGGGGATCGGAAACATCCTGTGGTCAGATCATGCCCCGGTGTTTTGCTCCATACGTGTCCCCTCCTTGTCGAGGATGATGGGGTCGTGGCGGCTGAATGAATCCCTGCTCCTGGATGAGCCCTGTGCCTCAGATATACGTGCTTCTATTTCCAATTTTAGGGTGGATCACATGTCGGACACTACGGCACCCTCTTTCAAGTGGGAGGCCCTTAAATGCGTCCTACGGGGTGTATTAATTAAACATGGTGTGAGGATTAAAAGACTGAGAGCCCAGGCTATAAAAGAAGCCCTACAGAAGGTCGCAAACTTAGAACTTCTTCACAAGCGGGCACTGAGTGCTCCCACTTTGAGGGCGCTTCTGGGGGCGCGACTGGAGGTTAAGAAACTGATGGACTCAGCATACAGCCATATTATCCAACTAGGTAAAAGTCGATTTTATGAATTCGGGGACAAACCGGGTAGAATGTTAGCCAATGCGATGCGGGCCAAAAAAGCGACATCTCTTATTTCCTGTGTTAAAAATTCCCTGGATAAGTTGGTGCACACTACACCCGATATCGCTAGCGCCTTCCACAACTATTATTCTAAGCTATATAACCTGACCCCACCTCCGGTGGCACTCCTCCCCCCCCCCTCCCCATTTAAAAAACTGGCTAGAACCATAATTGATGATTTAGAGGCCCCGTTTGGATTGGAGGAACTTCTGCAAGTCATCCGGGACACACCTACAAATAAGAGCCCAGGCCCAGATGGCCTGACAGCCAAATTTTATAAAGCCTTTCCGGAACTTCTCGCCCCTCTAATGCTGGAATCCTTTAACTCTATTTCGGAGGTTGCATCCTTTCTGGCTGATGCCACGTTAGCACACATTACGGTCATCCCTAAGACAGGGAAGGATCCGCACACGTGGGAACTACAGGCCAATTTCCCTACTCAATGTGGACCTCAAATTGTATGCCAAACTTATTGCTAACAGATTGAACCCCCTCCTGCCGGACTTGATACACCCGGACCAGGTGGGTTTTGTCCCTGGAAGAGAAGCCAGGGACAACACCCTGAAAACCCTGGACATCATCCATTATGCTCATATTAAGAAACTGCCACTCATGATACTGTCACTGGACGCGGAAAAGGCTTTCGACAGAATATCATTGGACTCGCTCTCGCAAACCTTGCACCACTTGGAGTTGGGCCCCAACATCACTTCTAAAATACTGGCACTCTATCGTTCCCCGTCAGCACGTATAAAAATTAATGGTACTCTGTCCGCCCCCTTTACTATACGCAATGGGACTCGACAGGGATGCCCCCTGTCCCCCTTATTATACATTCTGGTGATGGAGCATTTGATGGCGGCTCTTCGGACCAGCCCGGACATTCGGGGAATTAAAATAGCGAATAGTGAATATAAATGTTCGGCATTCGCCGATGATCTTCTGATTTATCTCTCCAACCCTTTGGTTGGACTCCCGGTGTTGATGTCCGAGCTGGAGCGATTTGGGAAGTGGTCTGGTTTCAAAATTAATCTTGACAAATCAGAGGCTCTGAATGTGACCCTACCCCAATGTCAGGTTTCTTCGCTGCAGTCCGGTTTTCTCTTCAGATGGCCCTGTGGCGACAGTATTGGTTACCTGGGTATTACTATTCCGTCTGACCTCTCCAGGCTGTTCTGCCTTAATTTCCAACAATTTGCTATTAGGCTGGAGAAGGATCTTGCGACGTGGCATCCGGGGGTCTTGTCTTGGTTTGGCAGGGTTGGTGCACTCAAGATGACTGTACTTCCTAGACTACTATATCTCCTGCAGATGGTGCCCGTTCATGTCCCTGCGTCGTTCTGGCGCAAAGTTCAGCAATTATTTATCCAATTTATATGGTCCAAGGGCCGTCCTAGAATTCGCGGAGCGGTTCTGTCCCGCCCGAAGGATGCGGGTGGCCTGGGGCTACCGAACTATAGGAGGTACCATCAAGCGGCAGCCCATGCGAGGGTTCTTGACCTGTTGCATGGTAGGGGTTCCAAGTTATGGGTAAACATTGCTCACGATGCATGCACCTTGTCAGTACCAACCCTGCCTTGGACCTGGCCCTTTTTGAACAAGAACAAACTCATGGGGGTTTATAGTGTGAGGCAGACCTTGCGAACCCTGCATGCTCCCGGGGGGAAAAATACTCTGATCCAGCCACTAGGCCCGTTGATGCCAATAACCGATAACCCGAAGTTCCCCCCTGGTGCGTCTAATGCCCTTTTCCTGGGCGGTACCAGACAGGCCCCGCTACGCGTGCTCCACGTGGCACCCCAGGGGACGGTTCTCCCACTCACTCTGGTCTTGGGGGACCGCCCGCTGAGGCCACGCTATCATTTTGAATATGCACAGCTTCAGCACTTCCTTTCATCTGCTAGTCAGTCACACGAGCCCACACAACCTATGTCACCCTTTGAAAATCTATGTACCTCGAGTCCCAGCCCCAAACACTCTATCTCGGGCATTTATAAGTTACTGACCATCAATGACTCGGTCCACCTTCCTCCCTTTTGCAGAGCTTGGGTGAATGATCTTGGACAGGAGTTCTCTAGAGAACAAAGGGACCGCTGCTTCCATCCATCTCACAAGTCAGCAACTGCCACCAGGTCCCAGGAGACAAGTTATAAAGTTGTCTCAAGGTGGTATAGGGTCCCCTCCTTGCTTCACAGGTGGTGCCCGGGGGTCCCAGATGTGTGTTGGCGTTGCGGACGGCAACATATATGGTGGTCATGTACAGTCCTGGCTGCCTTTTGGGACAGTGTCTTGAGAGCGACTCAGGAGATCTCGGGGGTGGCGGTGCCGAGACAACCCGAGGCCGTTCCCCTATATATGTTCTCGCTGCCAAAAAAAAATATATAAACAATCGCTACTCAGGCACCTCCTTCAGGCGGCCAAGACCGTTATACCTCGCCACTGGAAGACCACCGAGTCGCCTTCTGTGGAAGAATGGATAAGTGAGGTGGACTTAATCTACCGGATGGAGCGAATTCTGGCCCAATCTCGTAATGATGTTGAGACCACCGTTACAAAGTGGCCCCATTGGGAATCTTTCCTGACTAGTCCTAGTTTCTGTAACGCGAGGTAAAGTGTGACATGCACTCGTGTGAACGAAGTGAGACCTTCTTGAGTGCTATTTAATTATGGGTCTTGGTCTGGACGGACGGGGGTGTTCGTGGCATACCTCTCTTCTTTTCTATTTCTCTCCCCTCCTTCTTCACTCTTTCCTTCTCTCCTTTAAGTGATTCCTGCCTATAATGCTATGGAATATGGAGTATTATTATTATTATTATTATTATTATTATTATTGAGTGCACCTTGATGCTACTCTCTCTACTTTGTATGTCAATGATCAATGATTGGAATTGCTTATGTTATGTTATGAAAATCAATAAAAATGTTAAATTTAAAAAAAAAAAAATAAAAAAAATTACAGACCCTCCATTCTGTGTAGGTGGTAGGTAACTTGTAAAGTCGGTAGAGAATCAATCACTTACTGTATTTTCCCCACTCTGTGTGTGTGTGTATGTATCTGTGTCTGTGTATATATATATATAGTATAACAGTATATGTATATATATCCCATCCAGGGAGAGTTGGAGAGAGATTTAGTTACTATCCCAGGTAATTCCGGCTACTGCAGCTAGTGAGAAATATAAGTAAATCACCCCCTATCCCTTTTCTCAATAGCCCCAAAATTGTGACTTTACTCTCATGACAGAAGCTCATCACACATAAGAATCTTCTCTGTGACCTCTAGATGTGTGAAGTGCTCGCATTATTGCTTCACACCGATATCACAACTGTAGTAATTGTATTTTATATGTTCTTACACCGGCTTATCTTCTCATTCAGATCCCTACAATATCGGATCCTCTCAGTGGAGATCTTCTATATAATTGTTCTACTTGACCCATCAAGGATGGACAGAGACAGCGAGAAGATGGTGGAGAGGATATTACACCTCACCCTAGAGATCCTCTTCCGGCTTACTGGAGAGGTGAGAGATTCTAATGACGTCACATTACATCATTCTTATCTATGGGAATAACAGATGGACAGAACTGGAGAGGTGAGGACTCTGGAAATGTCTGTAGTGAGATTTTTTACTGTGTCTCTCCATAACCAGGATTACACAGTAGTGAAGAAGACCTCTAGTGATCGCTGTCAGGCCCCTGTGTCTGAGGGATGGGGAAGACCCCTGAGCCCAATCACGGGGCCTCCACCTCACCCCCCGATACATGAGGACATCAATGACCAGAAGATCCTAGAACTCACCTACAAGATGATTGAGCTGCTGACTGGAGAGGTGACACTGCTGGGAATGCTGGGACATTATACAGTAACGCTATGAAGGTATCGGGGGTGACGGTATCATTGTATGTGTCAGGTTCCTATAAGGTGTCAGGACGTCACCGTCTATTTCTCCATGGAGGAGTGGGACTATTTAGAAGGACACAAAGATCTGTACAAGGACGTCATGATGGTGGATCCCCAGCCCCTCACATCACCAGGTAATAGACAGGACTAAATACACACGGCCTATAATTATCTGTATGTAAGGAATGAATTCAGTCCCTGTATGTGTCTCCAGTTCTATCCAGTAAGAGGACAACACCAGAGAGATGTCCCCGTCCTCTTCTCCCACAGGACTGTAAACAAGAAGACCCCGATGTTCCTCAGGATGTGTTTCCTCCAGATCTATCCAGTAAGAGATATCTACTCATGTACTTTCTGCACTAATTTTGTGTTTACATTTTTAGACTTTCTGCTCTGTTTTTTTTCAGCTGTATTTTCTTTGCTTCTGCTTCTTCTGCTGTTTGTTTCTAGTGCCTTCTCTATGTTATTATGATGGCAACTCAAAGACCTGCAGAGGGTCCATCAGTTGTATTCTAAAGTTGATTGTTTAAGGACCTTTGATGACTGCAATGTAATTAGACATGATGTAACAAAATGTCTCTTAATTACAGTAGTCTAAATGAACTGACCAGAAGACAGGCGGGCATGCAGGACTGGCATTAGGGGAAAGAAAGTGCAAACTGAGCAATTTCACAGGGCCCCCCATTCTCCTAGCGGCCCCAGTGTTTATGTGCCTATTATCGGACTGATTAAGGACCTTTTTGACAATGTCTTTGATCACATGCTCTAAAGGAGAAACTACCGTTCCCTCCCCTTCTGTATATGCTGGCTGTACTATTTCATTAATGCCTGCTATAGTTTACCTATACTAGTCTGGTGAGGTGTTGTGATCCAGACTTACAGGTGGTTGTGGTGCATTACTGCTGTGAGCTGTTGTGATGTTAACCCTTGTTGTATTTTTGTTCCTGCCTTCCTGCTCTTGATTTTTTCCTTAGTCTCACACTGTTTTAGTTCTGTGAGTTTTCAACGTGTCCCGTCTGTCTTAATCTGTGTTTTCTGCCTGTCTTAATTTGTGTTTCCATCATATTCCTGTCCCTTCCTTCCCTGGGTGAATAACAGATTAGATCTGGTCAGGAGAATAGTAAGGCACGGGACTCTGGCATCTCCATCTTCAGAGGTAATCCAGAGGTTAGAAATAGCTTAGGGTCCCGTAGCGTGAGGGACAGTATATGAGCCCCCTATCCCTCATTATCCTGCAGTCACATTGTGAAAATCAATCAGATTATTTACTGTAGCACATTCCAGAGAACTGGTGCTACTGGAGAGATATCTTGGAGACAGGAATGGGAGATCCGAACTAACGAAGATGTAACTCTTATGCCTGCTTTACACACTTCAATAAATCTTTCAATCCGTCGTCGGGGTCAAGTTGTAAGTGACGCACATCCGGCATCGTTCGTGACGTATTTGCGTGTGACACCTACGTGCGATCAAGATTGAACGCAAATACGGTGATCGCATACACTTCGTTTATTCCTCATACATTGGACGTTTTGTTGCACGAACCTAGTCAATTGAAACGTGTGACATCCCTCATACGATTTTGATGTCTGAGGCTATGTGCGCAGGTGTGCGCTCTGCACTGCAGCTTAAAAAAGGTCCGCTTCAGAGCGCAGCTGAAAAGCTGTGTTCTGAAGCGCCTCACAATGTCTGTCATGCACTAATCTCTGTCAGTCGGTCACTATCTCTGTCCCTCTCTCTCTGTCCATGTCAGTCTATCCCTCTTACCCCCTCTCTCATACTCACCGATACCCGGCGCGGCGCTGCACGGCATTCACACTGCTCCGGCGGCTTTTACTGTTTTGAAAAAGCCGGCCGCCCATTAAACAATCTCGTATTCCCTGCTTACCCCGCCCACCGGCGCCTATGATTGGTTACAGTGAGACACGCCCCCCACGCTGAGTGACAGGTGTCACACTGCACCCAATCACAGCAGCCGGTGGGCGTGTCTATACTGTGTAGTGAAATAAATAATTAAAAAAAAAGGCGTGCGGTTCCCCCCTAATTTTAACCCCTTAACGACCCATGACGTACTAGATACGTCATGGATCGTTTTCCGGTAAGCCCCGCCCCCTGCCGCCGGTGGGCGGCGGCGATCGGCGCACATATCAGCTGTTATCAACAGCTGATATGTGTGCCTGCTAGCCGCGGGTGGAATCGCTTCCACCCGCGGCCATTAACCCCTTACATTTCGCTGCCAAAGTCTTGGCAGCGATATGTATATGGGCGCCGCCATTACAGTGACTTACCCCGCCCCCGCCGGAAGTCACGTGACATGATCACGTGACTTTCGGCGGTTGCCATGGTAGCACAGGGTCATGTGATGACGCCTGTGGCTAACATGAGTCACTTCCTCTCAATGCCGGAATACAGCCGGCATTGAAACTGAAGCAGCAAATCTGCAGTTCTCAGCTCTGTAGCTGAGATCTGCAGATTGTGCAAAGCGATCAGATTGCTGATCGCAATAGCCCCCTAGGGGGACTAGTAAAATAAAAAAAAAAAGTAAAAAAAAAAGTTTTAAAAAATTAAAAAAAAATAAATAAACCTAAAAGTTCAAATCACCCCCCTTTCACCCCATTGAAAATTAAAGGGTTAAAAAAATAAAAAATACACACATATTTGGTATCGCCGCGTTCAGAAATGCCCGATCTATCAAAATATAAAATCAATGAATCTGATCAGTAAACGGCGTAGCGGCAAAAAAATTCCAAACGCCAAAATTACGTTTTTTGGTCGCCGCAAATTTTGCGCAAAATGCAATAACAGGCGATCAAAACGTAGCAACTGCGCAAAAATGGTACCGTTAAGAACGTCAGGTCAAGACGCAAAAAACAAGCCATCACTGAGCCTCAGATCCTGAAAAATGAGAACGCTACGGGTTTTGGAAAATGGCGCAAAACGTGCGCCACGTTTTTCGGACAAGCTTGTGAATTTTTTTTAACCCCTTAGATACAAGTAAACCTATACATGTTTGGTGTCTACAAACTCGCACCGACCTGAGGCATCATACCCACACATCAGTTTTACCATATAGTGAACACGGTGAATAAAATATCCCAAAAACTATTGTACAATCCCAGTTTTTTTGCAATTTTTCCGCACTTGGAATTTTTTTGCCATTTTCCAGTACACTATATGGTAAAACTTATGGTTTCATTTAAAAGTACAACTCGTCCCGCAAACAACAAGCCCTCATATGGCAAGATTGATGGAAAAATAAAAAAGTTACGCCTCTCGGAAGAAGGGGAGCAAAAAACAAAAACGCAAAAACGGAAAGTGCCCGGGGGCTGAAGGGGTTAAAACCAGCCAGATAAAGCCATATGACTGAAGGCTGGTATTCTCAGGATGGGGAGCTCCACGTTATGGGGAGCCCCCCAGCCTAACAATATCAGCCAACAGCCGCCCAGAATTGCCGCATACATTATATGCGACAGTTCTGGGACTGTACCCGGCTCTTCCCGATTTGCCCTGGTGCGTTGGCAAATCGGGGTAATAAGGAGTTATTGGCAGCCCACCGGCTGCTGTGATTGGGTGCAGTGTGACACCTGTCACTCAGCGTGGGGGGCATGTCTCACTGTAACCAATCATAGGCGCCGGTGGGCGGGGTAAGCAGGGAATACGAGATTGTTTAATGGGCGGCCGGCTTTTTCAAAACAGTAAAAGCCGCCGGAGCAGTGTGAATGCCGTGCAGCGCCGGAGATCGGGGATCTGTGAGTATATGAGAGAGGGCTGCTCAATTCAGTTACTCAGGAGTTTAGCTTTCACCGGTGAGCCCTTCACAGGTGACCGCTAATCAGGACGCGACACAGACAGAGCCGCAGCATGACAATGAAGTCGGGTGAGGTTCACCCGAGTTCATTCTGATCGTGCGGCTCTTTCTGTGTCTGCTGTCAACTACCATTCACCGCTGCTACATGGCTGTCTGCTGTCAGCGGCCATGTAGCAGAGCTGAATGGCAGATGACATAGTAAAAACGCATCCCTACACATTACACACGCTTGTCAAGTCAATAAATAAAAAAAAAAAAAAAAAAAAAAAAAGGTGCCCAATGCATACGTCACAGAACACATGATCTAAAGGATCGCACACAAAATTGATCAATTTAACATAACTACTAACGCTCTTGTGACAGCAAATGAACGACCTACGTGCAATCTCATTCAATCGCATATGCGACCTGGGCGTGTCACATCGCATACGAGATCGCACACCTAATTGTAAGGTGTAAAGCAGGCTTTGGATGTCGAAATTGGACAAAAAATTCAGAATACATGTTTTCCAAATTTAATTGCTGATGTGATCATTTAAAAAAAATAAATTACATTCAAGATAATATCGTTATAAAATAATAACATTGTATTTATTTTTAGCAGATGACTGTATTGGGAGTTCACATGGACCTCTAATATCTTCAGAATTTGTAAAAGATGATACATATGAAGAGTATGCTTTTGTCCCAGATATACCTCCAGTCCTTCCTCAGAAAGCTCTATCATCTGATCTTTTCAAGCAAGTCCAAAATTCCGATTTATCACAGAATTGTAAGCAAAATAAAAGTTACGGAAGGGATGTGGAACATGAAACGGCTCCTACAAAGGAGAAGCCATTTTCATGCTCAGAATGTGGAAAATGTTTTTCTCGGAAAATAATCCTTTCTAACCATCAAAAAAATCACTCTGGGGAGAATCCATTTTCATGTTCAGAGTGTGGGAAATGCTTATTTCAGAAATCAGACCTTGTTAGACATCAGAAAATTCACACAGGGGAGAAGCCATTTTCATGTTCAGAGTGTGGGAAATGTTTTATTCGGAAATCAGACTTTGTTAGACATCAGACAATTCACACAGGGAAGAAATCATTTTCATGTTCAGAGTGTGAGAAATGTTTTATTCGGAAATCAGATCTTGTTGAGCATCAAAGAATTCACACAGGGGAGAAGCCATTTTCATGTTCAGAGTGTGGGAAATGTTTTATTCGGAAATCAGATCTTGTTGTGCATCAAAGAATTCACACAGGGGAGAAGCCATTTTCATGTTCAGAGTGTGGGAAATGTTTTATTCAGAAATCACATCTTGTTTCACATCAGAAAAATCACACAGGGGAGAAGCCATTTTTATGTTCAGAATGTGGGAAATGTTTTATTCATAAATCAGCTTTTGTTTGTCATCAAAGATCTCACACAGGGGAGAAGCCATTTTCATGTTCAGAGTGTGGGAAATGTTTTATTCAGAAATCACATCTTGTTTCACATCAGAAAAATCACACAGGGGAGAAGCCATTTTTATGTTCAGAATGTGGGAAATGTTTTATTCATAAATCAGCTTTTGTTAGTCATCAAAGATCTCACACAGGGGAGAAGCCATTTTTATGCCTGGAATGTGGCAAATGTTTTACTAGGAAATCAAGTCTTGTTGATCATGGAAAACGTCACACAGGGGATAAACCATTTTTATGTTCTGAATGTGGAAAATGTTACTCTCAGAAATCGGATCTCATTAAACATCTGAAGAAGCTGCACAGGGAAGGAACCTTTTTCATGTTGTGAATATTTGAAATGTTTAACAGGTAAATCAAGTCTTGTCGACCATGAGAAAAAGCACAGAGCGGAGCAGCAATTCTTCCATTCGTAATTTGCCAAATGTTTTTTAATCATTAGTCAGGTACTGTTGTCAGATGAGTCACAAGGGAGAAGCCATCATGATGTACTATAATTTAAAGTGTTTTATCCAAAAATCGGCTACAATTGCTCAAATAAGAATTGGTGAGGGAAAGAACCATTTTCTTTCTTTTTAAACTTATCGTATTTTTCGGACACACCTAGGTTTTGAAGGAGGAAAATAGGAAAAACATTGAAGCAAAAAAATGTAGTCATGAAGCACTGTTATGGAATCTGCTTCTGACACTGTTAAGGGAGTAATATCCCCCAATTTCAAGCGCATTTTGTTTGATGTTCTCCTTAAATAGTGCCTATGACAAATCTGTGACTACCTTTTTTATTACTAAATTAGTGGAGAGCACAGATTAGTGAATTTACTAAATATAATCCAGTACCAAAACCTTTGGAAGAGTCCCTAAACGAACTTCCAGGTTGTGAGATCCCACAACCCTCAGAGATCACTCTCACCATGAAAGAGTGAGCACTACGACCCCAGCGCTGCATGATCCTTCTTAAGTAGTTCAGTAAAATCTTATAAAAGTATGTGACCGCGCTGGATTAGTTGAGAGAGCAATGTCTCGTGCTTAGAGCAGCTGCAGATCCCACTCTGCATACTGAGATCCCACAAAATGGAAATTCGGGCTCTATTTTGCTAGTAAGTTGGGTATTTCGAGAGACTTCAGGAACATTTGTGAAAGGTTTGCTTTATTTACTAAAAAGCGCATCCCCAGATTGGAGATAGGAATATGGTATATAGTTGCATTTCAAAACGTGTTGGTTTGTTAATAAATGCTTGTAAAATATATATTCTTCATGCCTATCTTTCTCTTTTGTGTAGATTTGATGATTTTCCTCAGAACCTCTGGAGCTGAGGCAGAGCTGTAGACATTTCGCACAAAAATAGTGAGGGGATTTCACAGAGCTGTAATGGCCGGTGGACAATCAAGTGGCAGCGAGTGTTAGAAAATACCAGAGATTGTGTTGTTATCTGACAGTTCTCTGATTCTGCAGCAGCAAACTCTATGACCCTGGGAAACTGTCAGTTTTCCTCTCAGTTGTCAGCCTCTCACTTCCTTTATAAACCTCACCCTGGGGTGCTTTAGGTGCAGTTTATAGTTGTTCCCGGCTGCGGTCTGCAGCAGTCGTCTCTTTCTGTTGTTCCAGAGACGTCTGTGGTAGCTGCTCCTAAGAGAAGTGTTTGATTTTTGCTATGTACTTGGGCTCGGTAGCATTTGTGTTTCCCCTGTATTGTTTCCTTTTGTCACCCTTACCATTAGGGGTGTTGACGAAGAGCTCATACCCTCCATCCTTACTTCGGGCCGATTTCAGGGTTTGCAAGGGGTGAGGTATTCCTGCTTGGCGAAAGGTTCGGAACCTGTATAGGGTTGGTGAGGGCAGGGAGATTGAGCTGCAACTTATTGTCAGGGGTCACCACTTCACCCTTTCCCTCGTGCATTCTTTTCCCCTTCCCTTTGTATTGTATTATACGGCTGGTATAGCTTCTATCCCCAGCCGTGATGGGAGAATTGAATCGCACTATGCATCCTAGATATGTGGAAGTTGTTAAAACACTATGGTCTCAATTTATCAGAACTTTAAAGCCAAACAAGTGGCACAAAATTTTTGAAAAGTCACAAAAATTTGGATCAAATATGTCTGATAACCTAGTGGTTATTTTCTCTAGTCACCCTCCACGGCAGCACACAGGAGGTTAACTCTCCGTCCTAAAAGGGACAGGAAACACAAAGAGGTTAAATAACCCCTCCCCACCTCTCATCTCCAGTGTTGTTCCCGGGCCCTATGGGGGCACAAAGAGATTACCTGCGGTGCTTTCGTGGCTGGTGATGAGAGCGCCGCATCAGTATTTCTTACCAACCGAACAGCTGAGGGCGAAGCTAGCCCGCTTCCTCCTCCATCGCTGCTCCCGTCTCCTCTGGATTCGGGATCTGCCTGCCCCTCCTGCGCCTCTTGGAGGTAAAGCGGGGAAAGCTGACTCTCCGGGTACCTCCCGTAGCTCCCGGCACCTCCTCTTTTCACACACGCGGCAGCTGTGGCCACGCGGAAGTGACGTCATCGGACGCCTTTGTCGACGTCGCTTCCGAGTTCGTGCGTTCCAAAGTGGCGCTGCACAGCCCTGTGGTGTTGTCAGCACTCACTCCGTTGGAAGCCTGCACCACCCCGACGGAGGAGGTGGACTCATCCACTTTGTGGACAGCTGGATACATCCAGACCTCATTAAAGGGACCACGGTGAGAGCGCTCTCCAGGACTGAGGATGGAGGGAGACCGCTCAACAACTTTGCTTCTGTGGATCCCAGCTCAGCCCCTGGTTCTGTGAGACAGTGACTTGGGGGAAGGTCGGGGCTATGGGCTCGTATTGCTCTGTCGGAATTCTCCTCTTCCTGGGTGTATACTTACGTCCTCTTCCCCCCCCCCATCCTTAGCCAGACAAGAATGTTGCACCTAAGAAAGAGAAGAACTCTAGCAAAAAGTGTATCATGTGTAATAAGAAGCTTCCTTCAGACTATTCTAAGAAGTTATGTCAGCCCTGTACTGCTCAGGTAGTTAGAGAGGAACAACCCTCCCTTCTGGTTGAATTAAAAAACCTGGTACGTCAGGAAGTTCAGTCCGCCCTAGCATGCCTCTCCCAGCCTCTTCCCACTGCAACCCCTGCGCCTAAGAAGAGAAATCTAAGCCCTGTGGGAGACTTAGAGTCAGACTCATTAGAAGGTCCTTCCTTCTCTCCGCTAGATGAGTTGATAGAAGAGGATGAAGGTGTATTTTCAGATAGAGTTGAGACCAAATATTTTTTCTCAAATGATGATATGGATGAACTTCTGGGAGCAGTGTGGGATACTATGGGGGTTGAGGATGAGAAAGCTACTAGGTCAATACACGAAGAAATGTTCAGGGAATAACGGCCCCCTAAGGAGGTGGGATTTCCTGTACACGAGATAATCAGAGATATGGTTCTTCAAGACTGGGAAGCTCTTCAGAAACACCTTAACATTCCCCGAGAATTGAGAAATAGATTCCTGCTGGAAGAGGACCCCACCTGCTGCTGGGAAGTACCTAAAGTGGATGTGCACGTTGCCTGGGTAGCGAGAAAGAGAACTCCTCCCTTTTTGAAGATTCATTACTACTTAAGGATTCCATGGACCGTAAAATGGACAGCCTCCTTAGAAAATCATGGGAGACCTCCGCGGTTCTCCATAAGACCGGGGTGGCTTCTACCTGTGTGGCCAGATCCCTGTCCCGGTGGCTGGGCCCACTAGAGAACATCTCACCCGAAACACACCAAAGGAAGATCTCCTGCTTTTCCTTCCTCTTCTCCAGAAAGCAACTGGATTTCTTGCTGACGCTTCAGCTGAGTCCGTCCGCGTGGCAGCAAGAAGTGGTGTCCTTTCCAGTTCAGCAAGAAGGGCCTTTTGGTTAAGCTGTGCACTATTCCATTTAGAGGTGAAAATGTTTTATCGGTCCAGCTCTGGACAAGATTCTGGAGAAAGTAACGCATAAGAAGAAGCTGTTGCCAGAAGAGAAACAACAAAAAAAGTTTTTTCATCCCCCCCCAGTAATCAATCTACCCAGTACCGCGCGAAGGGTAAAACTGTCCATTGGAGTTATCCGAAAGGAGGCAGGGGAAGGAACATCTTTATTTCCTAAAAGACTGAAAAATCAAGGGAGACCTCCGCGGTTCTCCATAAGACCGGGGTGGCTTCTACCTGTGTGGCCAGATCCCTGTCCCGGTGGCTGGGCCAACTAGAGGAACATCTCACCCGAGACACACCAAAGGAAGATCTCCTGCCTTCCCTAAATTCTTGCTGACGCTTCAGCTGAGTCCGTCCGCGTGGCAGCAAGAAGTGGTGTCCTTCCAATTCAGCAAGACGGGCCCTTTGGCTTAAACTTTGAAGAGGTGACACGACCTCCAAGGTTAAGCTGTGCTCTATTCCGTTTAGAGGTGAACATGTTTTTGGTCCAGCTCTGGACGAGATTCTGGAGAAGGCAACGGATAAGAAGAAGCTGTTGCCGGTAGAGAAACAGCAAAAAAATGTTTTCGGCCCTCCCAATAATCTACCCAGTACCGAGCGAAGGGTAAAACTGTCCATTGGAGTTATCCGAAAGGAGGCAGGGGAACATCGTTATGTCCCAAAAGACCGAAGATCGGAGCCATCGCCAGGCCAAGAAATGACACCATCAGGATAGGGGGTCAGCTGTCGGCATTTCTCAGTCAGTGGCAGGAGATATCCTCAAATCAATGTTTCAGAAACACTATCAGAGAGGATGTCAAAGTTGAGTTTGCCACATATCCTCCATGCTGGTTAAGGCCCTGTGCGCACTAGTAAACGGAATTTTCTTAACAAAGTTCTGCAGGGTCTGAAAGATTACCGCACCCGCGGTAAAAAAACGCGGCAAACCGCACCTGAAAACTACATGCGGTTTGCGGCAGTTTTACTGTGGTATTGTTCGCGGTATTGCCGCGGTTTTGCCGCGTGCAGGTTGGTACATGTGTTTTAATGCATTCAATGAAATAAAGCACATTGAAAAAAAAAAGTCATTTCCTTCTAAGATAGATAGATAGTAGATGGATAAATAGACAGATAGAAGAATAGATAAAGGGATAGATAGATAGATAGAGTCCCTGTGAGCACACGCTCCATTTTTTCCGAGTGGTAGTGTGTTCACATTACCGGCCGTGGGAAATGACCTGTGGTTACCTCTGCTCTCTCGTTGCGAGGCTGCATTCAGCAGTGTGTCAGTCGCGGCTGGATGCAAGCAGGATGCATAGCAGGATGTGGCTTACACCGAAGCTGTGTGTTTCGGGGGGGTTAATAAATGGGTGAAACAGGGTCTTTTTTGTGTTTTATTTAAAATAAAGGATTTTTCGGTGTGTGTTTATTCACTTTAATTACGGGTTGATCATGTCAGCTGTCTCATAGACGCTGCCATGATAAAGCCTGGACTTAGTGGCGGCGATTTGCCGCCATTAACTCCTTATATTACCCTGATTGCCACCGCATCACGGCAACAGGAAGAGCTGGGGACACTCCGGTACTGTCGCATAATGGATGCGACAGTCCCGGGGCAGCTGCGGCTGATATTCTCGGCTGCGGGAGGGTGGGCATTAATCCTGGCCCTCGCCCTCCCCAGTCTGAGAATACCGGGCCGCCACTGTGTGTTTACCGTGGCTGGAAGGTAAAAATACGGCGGAGCCCACGTGTTTTTTTTTTTTTTATATGTCCGTTTAATTTGTATGTGTGTTCTATATGTCTGTGTGTGAGTGCGATGTGTGTGTATTCTATGTCTGTGATGTATGTGTGTGTGTGAGTGTGATCTGTGTGTGTTTACTCTCTGCTCTGCTTCCTCTTCCTGTCATAATGACATCACTTCCCTGCAAACCGCAGGCAGTGATGAACATTACGTCCCGAAACCGCGAAATACCGGAGGGAATAACGCAGGAAAACGCAATGAACCGCACAGAATTTGCTGCCTGCGTTATTCCCTGCGGGATTTCACGATTACATTGCAGTCAATGGAGTGAAATGCCGCAGCGACGTGCGGAAAGAAGTGACATGCAATTGTTTTTGCTGCGGCAATCCCACAGCAAAACATGCAGCTGTCAAAATCCGCATAGTGCGCACAGCATTTTTTTCCGATTTTCAGGTTTTGCTGGTGAATCACTGCAGAGATGTTATGAACATAACATGCAGCGAAACATGCAGAAAAACCACAGGAAATCCACGGCAAAAACCGGCAAGTGTGCACAGGACCTAAGGGTCACATCCATCCCCATCCATAATGGGGGAGGTGGTAGCATTTCTAAGAAATCAGCACATCTATATAGTTCTTTACCTCGACGACTTCATGGTAGTGGCCTCCTCTGCCCAGTTGCTCAACCAACATATCCAAACAACACTCTGGTTACTACGCAGACTTGGATGGGTCATAAACCCTCAAAAGTCAGATCTCCTTCCCTCTACAAGAAAGATCTTCCTCTTGGAAGTGCTGTTGGACTCTGTCAAACAAAAGTCCTTCCTTCCTATCAACAAACAGTTGGGAATAAAGAACAAGGGTTCGTCTCTGCATGGCCAATGAGTTGTCACCCTGAGGTTCGCAATGTCAGTGCTGGGATCTATGACATCGTGCATCACAGCGGTGTCCTGGGCTCAGGCCCACTCACACTCCCTACAGGTTCACATTCTCGCATCTTGGGACGGTGCCCAGAGGTCCCTGAACAAGGAAATATCCCTGCCGTGTCTGGTAAAAACATCCTTGCTGTGGTGGATGGTTCCCACCCATCTGCAAAGGGGAGTATATTGGAGTCGAGAGCCATTAGTGACAGTTACCACAGATGCCAGCCAGAGAGGCTGGGGAGCAATCGTCTCTCAAGTTCCCTTCCAAGGCCTCTGGTCCCAGGAAGTCAGCTGCCAGTCCTCGAATTACCGAGAGCTGGAAGCCATCTACCAGGCACTCAGAGCAGCGTACCTCATGCTCCAAGGGGTACATGTGATGGTGTACTCGGACAATATGACGTTTATGGCTCACCTTCGTCATCAGAGAGGCACGTGCCACCGGAGTCTACAAAGGATTTCCGCAATAATATTTTCTTAGGCAGAGCGGCATCTCCTATCACTATCGGCCGTCCATTACAGAGGTTCTGCAAATACTCAAGCGGATTATCTCAGCAGGAAGGATGTTCATCCGGGGAAATGGTCCCTGCATCCAGAAGTATTCCGCACCTTAGTCCTAAGGGGGGATTGCCGGAGGTGGATCTCTTTGCGACCCGGCAAAACACAAAGGTAGAATTTTTTTTCACAAGATCACAACGATCAGGCGCTAGCAGTGGATGCCTTCTCCCTTCCTTGGAGGTTTTGACTAGCCTATGCCTTTCCACCAATTCCGTTACTGCCAAGGACTCTGCAGAAGATAAGATCAGACAGAGTAGCTACCATACTGGTCGCTCCACTGTGGCCCAGGAGAAGCTGGTTTGGGGCCCTTGTCCCCTTATCTCAGGACGGCCCCTTCTTATTGCCTCAGGTTCCTGATCATCTCCATCAAGGTCCGCTCTTTCACCAAGACCTTAAGAGACTGAACTTGGCAGTGTGGCTTCTGAACCCGTTATTCTGAGAGCCAGGGGCCTGTCAGAAAGAATCATTGAGACGCTACAGGAGAGCTGTAAGCCTGTCACTAATCTTATCTACTTTAAAATCTGGAAAACCTTTACCGCCGGGTGCAGTCCTCGAGTACCTGATCTGTTCCATCCAAATGTGGCTCACATCCTGGACTTTCTACAGTCGGGCCTTGAAAAAGGTCTCAGTCCCAGCACTCTTAAGGTCCAGGTATCAGCTTTGAGTGCTTATTTTGATCAAGACCTGGCAAACCATCGCTGGGTAAAACGATTCCGGTCTTCGGCGGTCAGATCTTGTCCTAGGCAACTCCCTATAGTCCCTCCCTGGGATCTCAGACTCCCTTTTAATTTCTGCCTTCCTCATCCTTAAGATTCCTATCCTGGAAAACTGCCTTCTTGATTGCGATCACCACGGCCAGACGAGTGGGCGAGATCCAGGCTCTTACCATACGAGAGCCTTATATGAAGATTCTTGATGATCGAATTGTCTTCTATCTGGATCCTTCCTTTCTCCCAAAGGTGGTGTCTGACTTTCATAAGAACTAGGAAATTATCTTGCCTTCCTTTTGCCAGAACCCAGCTAACCAGAGAGAGATGGACTTTCATTCCCTTGATGTACGTAGAGCAGTGATGCTCTACCTACAAAAGACTGAATCCTTCAGGAAGGATTCCAACCTTTTCATTCAGAGTGTGGGACGGAATACTGGGAAGAAGACAGCCAAGGGCAAATTATCCTACTGGATAAAGAACGCTATCAAGGAAGCAAGGAAGCATACACCCAGGGCCTCCTTTCTCCGGATCACTTAACAGCACATTCCACACGGTCGATGTCAGTTTCCTGGGCCAAGAGGGCAGAAGCTTCCATCGATCAGATTTGCAGAGCAGCTACCTGGTCCTTTGTCCATACATTCATCAAGCATTACCGATTAGACTGGCTTTCTAATCGGAATTTGGCCTTTGGTCTAAAGGTCCTACAGGGTGCGGTCCCTCCCTAACAATTTTCGTTTTTACTCCTCCTGTGTGCTGTCGTGGAGGGTGACTAGAGAAAATGGAATTTATCATACCGTTAATTCCGTTTCTAGGAAACCCTCCCCGACAGCACAATTATTCCCTCCCTATCAATTTAATTTTTTTAATTTAAGCTTATTTCTGAAATAAAATATTTAGACCATTCATGCATTTTGTGGTTACTTGGAAAAACACTGGAGATGGGAGGTGGGGATGGGTTATTTAACCTCTTTGTGTTTCCTGAGCCTATTAAGGCCGCTTTAAATGCTTCAATAGATCTTACAATCTGTCAGCGGGGTCACGTCGTAAGTGACGCACATCCGGCATCGTTAGTGAGGTAATTGCGTGTGACACCTACATGCGATCATGATTGAACGCAAAAACGTTGATCGCATACACGTCGTTCAGTTCCTAAATATTGTACGTGTTGTTGTACGTAACAAGTCAATTGTAACTTGTGACACCCTTCAAACGATCTTTGAAATCGAATGTATCAACGTCATATGCTTTGGAGGTGTGTCGTTACACGACATGCTTTACACCCCCCACCCCCCGCTAATTGATTGCACATGTGTTACGGCTTCCTCAGTCTTTAACAGACTTTCTCCACTGCGGTCAAAGACTACATTTATGTATGTATCTGTTCCTGGTGGACACTTTTATAGGCAAGACAATCACACGCATAGTTCAGGTATAGATTATAAAACAAATTGCAAACGTATTTGCGTGATTAAAAAAAAAAAATGGTTTAACCAAGAGGAAAGAAAACTTCTCTTCCACACCAGAGAAAAGGAATGGCCTATGTAGACGTCGGAGTGCACATGATCTAAAAGATCGTACAACATATTGATAAATTTTGCAAAGATTTCTAATTCACGTGTGACGGCAAATACACGACCTATGAATGATCTCAGCAGATCGTATATGCGACCTGGGCGTGGCACATTGCATACGAGATCGCACTTAATTGTAAGGTGTAAAGCAGGCTTTAGAGTTAACCTCATGTGTGCTGCCGTGGAGGGTTTCCAAGAAACCAAATTAACGGTACGATAAATTCCATTTTTTGCGCGGCTACCCACAAATTGAGATGAGCGGACCCGCTGGAGTTCGGGTTCAGCTTTTTCAGACTGACTTTAGATAAAGTTCAGTTCGGAATCGGATTTGACCAGAACCCCAATGAAAGTCACTGATTGGGTATTTCATTCTTTACCGACATGCAGCCAGAAACAGAGCATTTCCGGGGGAGTGAAGTCGGGGTTTACACACTACATCCTATACCAATGTGTTTAGCCCCTCCTGAAATCAAGGGGCTCGCACTGTGCTGAGCACCGAGCATACCTAAACACACTGATGCTAGATCGAGTGGTTAGGATACATAAAGCACCCAAACTCTGAACTCGAATCCTGATTTATTTTTTTTTAAAAAAGTCTGTGTTCCGTACAGATTTTTTTGTTTTGGTTCACTCACCTCTGCCCATAAACCTTTATTACAGTTTAGACTATGGGTGTAGAAGAGACCAGAACTAAAAGGGGTCTATATCTTGGTGAAGAGTAAGTAACAGTTATGATACCTATGATGAAGTTTTGTGAAGGGAATCTGTCACTAAGTGTTTACCCCTTAATTAAAAATCAGAATATAAAGACAGTATCACGCTAGCTACGAGGAAGTACCAAGCGAATGGTGAAAGGGAAGGGAAACCCTGTGTCTAAGGAAGGGGGAGATAGTGGCCCCTGAAAAAGCCTACCACTGGGTCCTGGGTTCCCTCACCGCTCTTGATAGGTTCCATACCTATGCAGAGAGCCAGATACCTGACTCTAGGCTGACCCTGATCTGAGCCCTTGGTAGGGAGCGGATGGGTGAGCTCTTTGTCAACCCCACTAGGCACTAAATGACACACAGGGATACCAAACAAGGGAAAACAATAACTTATCTCTAGATGACTCAGTAAGTTCAGTAAACCAAGCAGCAACGATCCTACTGATGCGTGCAAGCCGCCTGTTTGCATCCAGGGGTTGTGAACCACCTCTTCCGACAAGCCTACAACCTGCAGTAACCCTCAGTCCATTACACCACTGCGCAACCAGCTTTGTCCTCACCTATTGTACCCTCACCCATTCCCTGTAGACTGTGAGCCCTCGCGGGGAGGGTCCTATCTCCTCCTGTACCTGTCTGTTTATGTAATGTTCATGATTGTTGGACTTGTTTTTTATGTATACCCTTTTCACTTGTAAAGAGAAATGCAATATATGGTACTATAATAAGAAATAATAATAATAACAACTTAATATCACCAGCACAAGTGCAGGGAAAATGAAAGTATTTAAGCCCAAGGGGAAATACAGATAATTAGCAGCTGAAGGGAAGAGGAGCTCCCCTGGGTCCTAAAGGGAAAAGCATTAAAACCCAGCAGAGGAGTTTCCTAGAACATTGAATACTGACAGAAGGAACAATAGAAAGTCAGGGAGCATTTTGCATAGCCAAACGCTGTGAGGCTGTGACCTTCTATTGCCGGACACCACAGGACTGTCTGTCACCCGTGACTCTGATTCCAATGATGTTTCATTTTCTGAGCTTCTTGCTGTAGTTTTGATAAAATCACTATATTATTGCTAGGGAATTATCATTAGAGAACTAGTAAACCTGCTGCCATGTATCCTCCATCCCCATGTCCATCTGCCCTGATTGGCAGCTTTATGTCTATACTCATTGTACACAGCTACCAATCAGTGGTGTAGGTGAGGTTATACACAGAGCAGCATTTCGAGAACTGGTAGATCTTAAGCAGATAAAACAAAGCAGCCAAGTAAGTAACACATCACTGGCATCAGAGTATCTGCTTATACAGGCCGATTGGACACACGTTACAGATATCTTTGTTCTTCCTAATCTATAAAACACATCCCGAAGCCATACGTTATTAAATGTAATATACACTACAGTTCAAACGTTTGGGGTCACCCAGACAATTTTGTGTTTTCTATGAAAAATCCTACTTTTATTTATCAGTTGAATTGCATAATGAATAGAAAATATCGTCCAGGCAGTGACGAGGTCAGAAATAATGATTTTTACTTGAAATAATAATTTTCTCCTTCACATGTTGCTTTCGGCACAGAATGCGCCTTTGCTGCAATTCCAGCTTTGCAGACCTTTGGCATTTCTAGCTGTTAATTTGCGGAGGTAATCTGGAGAAATTTCCCCCCATGCTTCCTCCCTCCACAAGTTGTATTGTCTTGATGGGCACTTTTTGATACCACATGGTCAAGCTGCTCCCACAACCGCTCTATAGGGTTGAGATCTGGTGACTGGGCTGGCCCCTCCATTACAGATAGAATACCAGCTGCTGCTTCTTCTCTAAATAGTTCATGCATAATTTGGAGGTGTGCATTGTCCTGTTGTAGGATGAAATTGGCCCCAATCAAGCGCTGTCCACATGGTATGGCATGGCGTTGCAAAATGGAGTGATAGCCTTCCTTATTCAAAATCCCTTTTACATTGTACAAATCTCCCACTTTACCCACACCAAAGCAACCCCAGACCATCACATTACCTCCACCGTGCTTGACAGATGGCGTCAGGCACTCTTCCAGCATCTTTTCAGTAGTTCTGCGTCTCACAAATGTTCTTCTGTGTGATCCAAACATTTCAAACTTCTATTCGTCTGTCCATAACACTTTTTTCCAATCTTCCTCTGTCCAATGTCTGTGTTTTTTTGCCCATATTAATCTTTTCCTTTTATTAGCCAGTCTCAGATATGGCTTTTTCTTTGCCACTCTGCCCTGAAGGCCAGCATCCGCAGTCAATTATTCAATGTAGACGTTGACACTGACGTTTTGCGGGTACTAGTTAATGAAGCTGCCAGTTGAGGATCTGTGAGGCGTCGATTTCTCACCCTAGAGACTCTAATGTACTTGTCTTGTTGCTCAGTTGTGCAGCGCGGCCTCCCACTTCTCTTTCTACTCTGGTTATAGCCTGTTTGTGCTCTCCTCTGAAGGGAGTAGTACACATTGTTGCAGGAACTCTTCAGTTTCTTGGCAATTTTTCATATAGAATATCTTTCATCTCTAAGAACAAGAATAGACTGTCGAATTTCACATGAAAGTTCTCTTTTTCTGGCCATTTTGAGAGTTTAATGGAACCAACAAATGTAATGCTCCAGATTTTCAACTAGCTCAAAGGAAGGTCAGTTTTATAGCTTCTTTAATCATCAAAACTGTTTTCAGCTGTGCTAACATACTTGCACAAGGGTTTTCAAAGGATTTCTAAACATCCATTAGCCTTCTAACACAGCTAGCAAACACAATGTACCATTAGAACAGTGGAGTAGTGGTTGTTGGAAATGGGCTTCTATACATCTATGTAGATATTGCATTCAAAACCAGACGTTTGCAGCTAGAATAGTCATTTACCACATTAACAATGTATAGAGTGGATTTCTGTTTAATTTAATGTTAGCTTCATTGAAAAAAAAGTGCTTTTCTTTCAAAAATAAGGTAATATCTAAGTGACCCTAAACTTTTGAACTTTAGTGTATTTAATTTGAAAAGTAGGCAGAAAATTAACTCCTGCTAGTCCGATCACTAATGAGCACATAGCTGTTCGCCTGTGCAACTCAGAAGCACAAGAGAAAGCACATAACGGTGCAGAGCCAACTGGTCCTTTTCTATCATATTCTGGAACATGTGTAATGATGGTTCGCGAGATGTTACTGTATAATAATGAGGGTTTGAGTAATTTGATTTTACATCATGATCCCCCACCAATTCTTCCAAATTACGATCCTCATCCATTTAGTTTAGCATTACAATGGCTTCTGTTCAGAGAAGGAGAATCCTTCAAATTCATTAAACGTTGTAAATTTATTATTAGAGTAATTCTGTCCTGAAACATTTCTATTTTCAACAAAAAAATGCCACGGACAAAATTTAAGCTCCTGTCCAGGACTTAATTGTGCTTAACCGATAAAACTGTGGGTGTCAAAACCAAAACATTATGTCACACCAGCACGTACAGGCACTCAGCGTGCAGCGTAACAATGAAAATGGTAAAAAAGGAAGGCCCTGATGATAGGGAGAGGAGACATATCCTGCAACTCAGCTGAGTTTGCACCCTACGTTCCCTAATGTCCCTATACGGGGCCTTCCCTCCCGTCGTCATAATGTGCCTAGGCACTCATTTGCTCTGGCTAGTGAGAAGGCCGGAAAGAGCAGTAGTCTCGCCACTCATTTTTGGCCAAAACTTTGCCTGGGAACGTCGTAGGCGGACGCCAATGCTCTCATTTTTTCAGTTATGATTTTATCTTCAAAATGAGAGAACACATGGCTGGTCTGCTGGTTCCCCACTGGCCTATATCACGTTTGGGATACTTCCAAAGGTCCTACGCCTATTTAAAATATGTGCGGGAGTCGTTAGCCTGCCCCGATGCCATATCTCTGCTCGACATATCCATAGGAAGCACGGTTCACGAGATATTAGCAATTTATTACTGGAGCCTCTCTGTCTGGGGCTTCCAGAGCCTGGTAATTAGATAGGAACTTCTGCTACAGTGTCACGGAGGGGGGTCATCCTCTCTCTTTGTGTTCCCAAGGCTCACCTAATTTCCATATTGTAAAAACATTAAAATTAATACATCTAGTTATCAAACATTTTATAATAGGACATATTATATATGTTCACAGTTCTGTCTATATTGGAAGGGCATAACTTATTGATAACAGTACTTAAATTAAGATAAAAAGGTATCTGTATTGAATATCTGTATCGAATCTAGGTAAATGCTGACATGGTATGATATATATATATATATATATATATATATATATATATCCTTCTATCTGGAAGCTTCTAGTGATTACCCTATATGGTTTGGACAGTTGTCATATAACACACGGTGGGAGGGGGTGGCTGCTGGGACTCCTGCTTCGAGAGTCAATCCACACATGTCGAAGCTGATCCATCCATCTAGCCTCCAAGAAGCATGTCATGCCTGTTCCTTTGATCCAGCATTCATCTAAGACGAAGCAAGATATGGCTGCTCTCTCAGGAACTCAAGAAAGACTAATTGAACTCTTTTACGTAAGCTAATGCAGTATATTTTTTCTTTTCTGTAACTGAACTGCAACTTTATAATTAGGCAACCATTTTTATCAGATATAAAATACATTTATTTTTTATACATTTTGAAGTCCATCATTCATGCGTCTTAACATGTATTTGAAGAAAAATATATTTAAGAGTATATTTTTAACATTTGGTGAGCTCAGCCATTCGTGTTTTTTTAAAAATTTTTGTACTTGTTCCTTTACTTTGCACAACAGGGGACAGCAGTAATAAATATCACCTGCAAAGTGTCAGGGAATTGACAATTTATAAAAATCACGCGGGACCTAGGAAATACGGATAAGTTCAAGTTGCATGAATGTTTTTTAAATGAACTTTAAAGAGTTTACAAAGCCACAGAGGATAATCTTTTGACGTCTTTTTTTTCAACATCTTTTTATTGAATTTTAACCGAATTTGTTTTACAATCTGCTCTTATACAAAGAGCATTCCATTGATGACATTATAATCAAAACAGTCCCGCCCACCCCTCCCCCTGCTCTGCGTGCGACCAGAAGCAACTTAAAATGGTAACTTATGTAATTGGTATGTGTCCATTGAGCAGTTCAAGAAGGTACCAAGAGGTCTGTCCAAACTGAGATTTAAGTCTATCCTTAAGCACTGTAGCCAAGTTAGGCATAAATAAAGACCATGTTTCAAAGAAACGCTTAGTCAACTTCTCCTTATTCAACAGTGCATCCAGCCAGTCCATTTTGAATATGAACATTAGTTTTGGTTGGATAAACGCTAGAGAGGGTGCTTCAGGATTTACCCAGAGATGTAGGATACTTTTCCTAGTGGCCGAGGCCCAAATAGTTAACATTGCCCTGGTACCTCTCGGAAGACTTTGTTGAGCCTCCTCCAACATGTTAAAAATCGCCCACTGTGGTGTCAGAGCAAACTGAATATTGTATGTGTTTTGTAAGACTGAGTGAACGCTTCTCCATACTCCCTGCACAGTCCCATAAGTGGTGAAACATGTCAGTGTCTCTTATGCCACATTTAGAACAAGAGTATAAGGCATTTGTGTCCATTTGTGATTGAATTTTTGGAGTAATGTATGCTCTATGTAGAATCATCAAGGCCATATCTGTGTAGCTACTGGACGAGAGAAATTTACGTTGCAACAGCGTGGCTTGTAAAAAATCCTTTACCTCGAACTCTGGCATGTCTACCTTCCATTTTGCTGGACCTGTTGTTTTCCCCTCCCATGTCCAAACTGTACGCAACATTGAATAAACCTGACTAGTCGAGGATGCCTGGCTTTTGCCCTCCTAAGAAAGTTATCCACACTTCCTCCAAGATCTCCCTTTGGCTTGTCAACAAGATATTTTTGTGCCAAGCTACGCGCCTGAAGAAAAAGAAAAGGCTGACCCACAAAATCTGGAAATCGGTGTGCCGCCTTCTCGTAAGAAAGCAATGACCAATCAGGCTCCATTAGATCTGCAGCATAAGCACAACCCTGCATTGACAATGTTTCATAAATCCTCGGAGGGCGACCCTGGAGGAATCTCGGATTTCCAATAAAGGGTTGAAATGGGGAACTTGAAGTGTTAATTTTACCAAGTTTCCTCACCTTCCTCCACGTTTGTATAGTATGCCATAGTGTTGGATGATCCCTAACCTCACTCGGTATTTCCTCATTCCCTAAATGCAGCAATGCTGTTAACGAGACTTGTGAACATAGCTGTTGTTCCAATTGTACATTGGCAAAGTGAGATACTCCTCGCACCCAGTCCACCACATATCTCAAATTTGCTGCTAGATTATATCTGCCCAGATCTGGAAGATTTATGCCCCCTGCCCCTTTTGGTAATTGAAGCTTGATTAAGCTGATCCTAGTACGCCCCTTGTGCCCCCAAATGAATTTTCCAAAGGATGAATTTAGTAGCTTAATATCTGATTTGCGTAGAAGCAACGGGAGAGTCTGAAATAAGAACTTTATTTTGGGGAATGCTACCATTTTAATTAAGTGACATCGGCCCGAAAAGGATATTTTCAGATGTTTCCAAGATTGGAGTAGATGTATTAATGAATTTATAAGAGGCTTATAATTAATTTGATATAGTAACAAGGGGTTTGCTGGGAGCTGAATCCCCAAATATTTAATGGACCTGGTACACCACTGGAAAGGAAATAAGTTATCAATTTTACCCGATTTGTACATTGCCAATGCCTCAGTTTTTTTGTAATTTACCCTGAAGTCTGAGGCCTTTCCAAAATTATTCAATTTGTTCATTATCTCTGGAATCGCTTGAGAGGGATTGGCAATAAACAATAAAATATCATCCTCAAAAGCCAAAAGTTTAATTGTTGTCCCACCGACTCTCATGCCCTGAAATATTGCTAAATTATGTGAGGTCCTCAACATTGGGTCGAGAGCCAAATTAAACAATAAAGTTGACAAGGGACACCCCTGCCTCGTTCCCCTCTGTACCTCAAATGGCTCAGAGAATGAATTATTTATAGATAGTCTGGATTTTGGTTCTGTGTATATCATCTTGACTGCTTCGCAAAACCAGGATCCCACCTGGCGACATGCCAAAAGATTATGTAAATAGGCCCAAGAGACCCTGTCAAAGGCCTTGTCCGCATCAAGGCTAACTACTATATGTTTGGTACATCTATGCTTCCTGCTATAAGAGATAGCCCCAATAGCCGTCCTGATGTTATAGGTGATCGATTTCCCATGCACGAATCCCGTTTGGAAGGGCAGAATAAGATCTGGAATCACTTGTTGTAATCTACCAGCTAGTATTTTAGTAAAGATTTTAAAATCAGAGTTGAGTAATGAGATGGGTCTGTATCCCTCCACCTGTAGTGGGTCTTTTCCTGGCTTAGGTAATACTATAATGTTTGCCTCATTGAACCTGTCGGGAATTATTCTATCTGTGACTATCTTATTATACACTGCACATAGATGAGGACCGATAGAGGCTCCCAAGATCTTATAATATTCGTTACTAAATCCGTCGGGCCCTGGGCTTTTGGCTAGTTTAAGAGTGCCAATAGTTTTTACTATTTCTGAAATATTTATAGGGGCGTTTAGTACTACTCTCTGTTCCTCTGTCAAGATGGGTGCTACGGTACCATGGATAAAATCAGCTTCCCCGTCAACCTCCCTCGGTTCCGCCTCATACAGCGAGCCAAAGAATGCCCTGAACTCCTCCACTATTTCCTCATCTTTTGTTACCATGGTACCATCTTTCTTTTTAATTTTGTGGATTCTAGTGGTGGTTCTAAAGGGTTTGGTTAAAGAAGCTAGTAATTTTCCAGGTTTGTTGCCCCATTTAAAGTATTTATGTTTCTGGTAGTCCAGGTTACTAAGTTCCATCTCATGGGCCAAGGTGTCCGCCGCCTCCTTGGCCTCCAAGAAATGTTGTTTTGTCGTATCCGTGTTGTTATTTTTAAAATCTTTATATGCCTGCGTGAGAAGTTTTTGTGCTGATATAGTTTGTTCCAGGAGCTTTTTTCTCTTATGGCGGACATATGATATTATCTGACCTCTTACTACTGCCTTGGAGGCAGCCCAATACAAACCAGCGTCCCCACTATGCTCATGATTATAATTCTCATAAAAGCTCCAGTAGTTTTGTAAAGAAGCTTTGAAATCCTCAGATTGATATAAATATGAAGGAAACCTCCACCTTCTTTCCCGTAGTATTGTGGTAGATAATAACAAATTAAAAGTAACCGGTGCATGATCCGAAATACAGATGTCTAGGATGTTGGAGGAAAGTAAATGTGGCATCAGTGCTGGGCTTAGTAGCCAATAGTCAATCCGTGTATGTAAGTCATGGACATGTGAATAAAATGTATAATCTTCATCTATTGGGTGCTGCATGCGCCATGTGTCTATTAGTCCCAATTGATTGACGAGATATTGCAAACCACTATGGAGCGCCAATAGAGGTGATGGCTGGGGACTTGACCTGTCTAAAATTCCATCATGAGCCTCATTGAAATCTCCGCCTACAATTAAATTAGTCATATCCCAACCTGTGATACTTTCGATCAATCTAGCTCTGAACTGTGGATCAGGAATATTTGGTGCATATATGTTTGCTAAGTTGTAGATAGTGCCCTCTATCTTCACTTTCACCAACAATAATCTCCCCATAGGGTCCTCTGAAACCTCCAGAACTTCATGACTAATATGCTTATTGATCAATATAGCTACCCCTCTTTGTTTTCTCGTAAATGACGCTTCTGCGCATACGCATATTTTCTGCTGTGAAGAAATGGGTGATTGCCCTTCATCCAGCGTGTTTCCTGTAAGAAGACAATATGGCAATTTAAACGATGTAGATAATTTAAAACTTTTTTCCTCTTAATAGGAGAGTTTAACCCGTTAACATTCCAGGAGCACCAATACAGCGATTTAATCGTGGACACATTTGTGCTCTCTGTGTTAATCCTTTATCCTATTCCAGAAGGAGGAATTAATTTTAAATTATAAACAACCTATTTGGGTTCCCACGTCCATCCCAGCGAGTAAACGCGACAACCCATATGAGAGCTAAACTAAAGGTACGCACGCAGAGCCCCCTAACCCCTTCCCATCTAAACAAAACCTGAATCTAATGACAATGTCACCTGCCTCTCTGGCAGTCCTGACACTGAAAAAAAAAAGGAAAAACAGAATGAACATCAGAACTGTAGCACAGTGACGTCTCCAATTTAAGTGTCCATGTTGACTGCTGGCGAAGCTCCATTTTCCTGAAGAAGGTAATTTAAAGCTAACTTAGGATCTTCAAAAGTCCAATTCTTTCCCCCTGTAGTAAAGCGTAGAACAGCAGGATACAGTAGACTGAAGCGAATATTTTTTTCCGCCAATAGTTTGCATACTGGATTGAAGGCTTTGCGTCTTGTTGTCAAGGCTGCTGAGTAATCTTGGAACAAAAGCAGTTTAGAGTTATTGTATGTAAGTTAGCGATTTTTTTCTAAATGCTGTTAGCAATCTGATCTTGTCTTGGAAGTCCAGGACCTTAAAAATTACTTGTCTGGGTCTGACCTCTCCATCATTTCGAGGTAGGCCCACTCTGTGGGCCCTTTCAATAGCAATTGGCCTTGACTTTAGATCCAATTTCAAAGCTCCTGGTAGCCATTCTGAAGTGAGTTTCAGTAGATCAGCTTGCCGAACCGATTCAGGGACGCCCACCAACCTTAAATTATTGCGTCTGGACCTGTTCTCAAGATCATCTACCTTGTCCAGCAATATAGCAATGTCTTTATTCCTGCTCTCCAGCATCTCTGAAATTTCCTTTACAGAGTCCTCCATGTCAGAGACCCTCTGCTCCACATCTGTTAGCCTTGAACCCTGGGCATTAACTTGGGTGACTATAACGTCTAATGAAGACTGGAAGGCTGCCAGCCGCCCATCAATCACCGGCATCAAGAGATCCATGATGGCCTTAGCAGTGGCCTGGAGTGCGTCTGTAGTTGCCTCAGGGGAAGCCCCTGGTGATGGGGGTGCATTTTGGTTTCGTCTTTGCGGTCTAATTCCTTTACTTGGTTGTGTGGCATTGCTCTTACCCACAAATTTATCCATAGTAAGAACTGTAAATATGGAGCTTCTTTAGAGACTGTGGTGACGTCACAATAACATAAGCTTAATTACATCTGTGTGGTAAACTTGGCTGTTTCACAATTATTTCCACGCTGTGTATGAGAGTGTATAGATGTTACTTGAAAAAGACTAGCCAGAAGGGCAGGAGGCAGGCCAGATGACTGATCCCACTTCATTTTGTTTTTCACCCTCTTCTATACTGTTAGTGCTGGTGAAGTGGTGAAGAAGGGGTTAATCAAGTTGAGCTGTGATGCACTTCAGGCTTATCTGCTTCTGTTTACTGTTGCAGATTACAGGCCTTGTGCAGCAGCCATTTAAGATGAGACCTGCAGGGATGTATCTGCCCCCTCCTCAGCCCCCTGTTTATCTCCTGACCTGCTCTCACAGCCGAATGTCTCCAGGGGCTCTCAGCTCCCCCCTCGCCCCTCACTCACAGTATCTCAGATGGTGGGCCTGTCCACGGAGCTCTGTGTGACAGGTAAACACAGCGTGCAGTCCTGTTTGCTGAGCTTGCTGCTGCTCGGTGTGACGAGCTTCTAGGACCCCCAGGGACACAGGAGAGCCGGGCTAACGCTGCACTGCCCTTGTCCTGACCTTATCCCCACTGCCTGGTTTTCGGTAAGCCCTCTGCTGATTTCTATTTGGGCTTTTCTCAGGCTGTAACAGGGAGCTCTCTTAAGAAGCAGCCATTCCGAAGCTCCGCCTCCCGGAAGTCCTTTTGACGTGTCTTTGAACGAAAAAGAATAAGTCAGTCCATAAAGTATTGGACGTGCTGAACAAGGTGAATCAAGTCTCAGAGGATCATCCATCAGATCATCTGGTCATTCCAGGTAATAAAATGGATTTTATCTCTTCTTTTTCTAAGCAAAGTAAACTTCAGTTCACATACTCAGATATTTCTAATGTAGAGGAGCTTTGGGTAAGCCTTTATGGGGAGTGTGAACTTGAGAATTCACGTGTAGAATGTGCAATGTCTTTTAATAGAGAGAAACAGAAAATCAGGAATGTCTGTCATTTAGTCTATGAATTTCACAAGTTAGTGTTAGAAAAATGTAAAAATGGTGGAAATGGACAACCTGAAATGTCAGTGATATTGTGAATTCTGACTGTAATGTTGCAAATGAAAAGTCAGATTTTGACTGTAATTTTGTTAATCAAAATCCTCAAGATGGCTGCAGACATGTGCGTCTATTAAAGGTGATCTTCACGACACTGGGAAAGAAGCAAGAAATGACATAGAGAAGCCAGAAGGGGGAAGAGCCAGAGTAAGAGACGTGCAAAAAGTTGTCAGAGAGCATGGCGACTATCAGTTTCTAAAAATAGTACAGGCTAAGTTAGAACTTAAACTTAGGAAGAATCTTTTGGACTTATGCAAATTAATTCCCGCATACGATCCCAAAATACATGTGTACAGAAATTCAGAAATATTTGAAAATTATGTTGAAAAATTAAATTTAACCAATAGCGAGAAGACTCAGATTTTCCATATATGGATATCCCAGCATTTTTTCAGACAGCTAGCCTTAAAAAAGTCTTCTGACAATGAGACATTTGATTGTCCAAATGATGATGACATCACAAGGCTGAGAAATCTCATTTTCTGTGAACGGAACGAATCTAATCCAAATTATAAGATGTTGAAGGAATTACAAATTGAACAGAATGAAAGTACGTTCTCATTTATGTCCGTTTTTGAACGTTTATATAGGGCGGTTATTCCAAATGTCAGACTGAATGAAATGATACAAGAAATTTAATTTTCTAGATACTAAAACCTGTGCTATCGCTTTAAAGAAACGGAATCTATTCGAAAGCACCCAATTTATCGATTTTGTTAGAAATCACCAATTAAAACAGAAATTAAATACTTCTGTGAAACTAAAAAAGGAGACATTTTATGACAAACCAACATTGTCTCCCAGATCCAAATATTCCTGTGACAAAATGTATGAAATTCGTAGGAAATTGCATGTAAACTACAAATCATACAATCCATCTGATACTAAAAGCTTTGAAAGGCGGAAACAGGTGTCTTGTGCAAATCCTTTTCTCTTGTCATTATTGGGAAGAATGCCTTCTAGGATACGTGACACCCAAAGACAGCTGATGGGTCCTCAAGACATTCTTGCTCATTTAAAAAGAACAGTCGGGTTACAAGATTTTTTCAATCATCCCAATAATTTACAAATGGGTTTATTAAATTTAATTGGAAGAAAAACTCAGTCTGGTCTTCTGTTTGGGTAGAAGGGGTTTTTTGAATTAATAGAATATGGTGATTCGTATTTGATATTCATAATTATTCATATACAGTGAATCTATGCATTACGTATGTGTATGTGTATATATGTGTATATATATATATATATATATATATATATATATATATATATATATATATGTTCATATAGCATATTATATATTTAAAAGTAGTGATAGTAAAATCAAAGTTATATTTTCATTCAGTTATCTGATAGTTTAATTGTATAAGTTAATAATTTGATCTCTGTATATGAGTAATAATATTTAAAATTTAATAAGAGAAAGTAACTTATTTTAAGTGTTTCATTCTTATCATAAATACGATAATAATTGTATTCTTTTATTTCCCTCAGAATTTATCAGTAAAGCAGATTGATGAAGTATTAACTTTTTATTTATAAATTTGTTCTTATCCTCAATCAGGTAACATATATCTTATATTTGCGAAAGGCTAATCGTTAAAGCATGCTTAATAGTAATAATAATAATAATGATAATAATTATATTCTCAGGTAGCAATCGTCAAGAGGAAGATCAGTTGTTTTTAACATCTTTCTTTTAGGAATATGAATTTATATATTTTCTTTAGGGCTATTTTGGGAATGTAACTAATATGTGTCCTGAGTTTTTGTGGAGTGGAATACTTACACTGCTTGCTTTGTTGGAATGATGTTTTTGTCTTTAATCAAAAGCATGTGATTTTTGAATTACTGAACTAATAATAAATGTCTGTCTGTCCTATGGCCAAACGTACAGTATGTGACTATCAAAGGTACCTGTTACTCATGAGTAGATGTAATAAATTATTCGTATTTTTTTCAATAAGTACTTCAAATTAAATTATCATATTTTTGAAATGCACATAGAAAAATTGAAAAATCAGAAAGGGAATATGTGTTTTGTCAATGTCTTGTATGTGAATATTTTTGTATATACAGTGAGGCAGTCTAATTGACTGAACAGCTGTCGACTGAAATTCTATCCAGGGCTCTTTGAAGCTTCCAAAGGAAAAAAAGGGGCAACATTTTTTTTACTTCTAAGTTAGGCATATATATGTATGTATATTATTAGAATAAATAAGTTATAGTACATAAGTATTAATAATGAAGGAATTTATGCAGAATATATCTTTTTCATAGACATATTTCTTTATTGTAGATGTGTCCATATCACAGGTTTATTCTGAAGAATCATATTTTAGAATAAGTATTTTTAATGTTTTGATTTATACCGTTTTGTGTTACTTATTTTATTTTACTGAAACACAGATTGGTAATCATTTTCTTTTCAAATATGAAAGAAATATTTATAATATGGTCTTGAAGATATACAACATAAATTTTAATTTAATTTAATCTTAAAATATTAATTTTTTCATAACATCATATTTGATGATACTAGAAAAAGGTTTGGTCTCAATCACACATTTATAGTTGATTAATATACGTGTCTACACAATACTTTAATAATTAATATTAATCAAGTACAAAAGGAAAATTGGAAAAAATATTTGACGTATGGTAATCACAATGCATTTATATACTAAAGAAGAGTATTATCAGCAAGATTACATGACTTAATTATTTTTATAGGTTAATAATATGACAGGTAGGGAACTCATACAAGATATTGGAAATATTAAGGTTATGTGTTATTAAAGACATAAGTGTCATATACATAGAAGGCCTTATTTTTATTCCAATTTTTATTTTTTTATTTTTATTCCGATTTTCATTTTTCCTTTTATTCCTATTTTTTTATTTTGATTATTTTTATTCAATATTCAAATTATTAATAAAAATTTTTAGTTTTCCCAATTTTTATATCTCAATTGAGGAAACACTTTAATATTTAGTTAAGTAATATCTAATATAAGAATATTACTTTATTAAATATGAATCATATTAAAAGGGAAAGTTCCAATTTTTGGAAGAAAAGAACACTTCATTCATTAATATATTTAATTATTTACTTCCTAACAATACATTATTCTTATATTAGTATGTTAACACAATAAGGGTGGAATATTGGTTATAGTTACATACTTTTTTATATAGTAGGTTATTTAATAAATAATAGACAAATCAAATAAATTAAATTAGAGTAATAAAGATGGAAGATCAAGGTACAGCTAGGCAGTCTTTTCTAAAAGGTTATTTGCTTTGGTTTATAATTTTACAAATGATCTAACTAAATAAGCCACATTGTTGCCTTTCATATTTAAATTATGGCACATGTTATAGGTATATATATTATTTTATATTACACTTTGGATATATTCAAACACATTGCCACCTATGGGTTTGGAAAGGTAATTACACCAATGACAAAAAAAAAGGTTATTACATGAAATACTATTGTCTGTACCATTATGCAGTATTATTTTATCATTCTAAGTATCAATTATATTAATACTTCTACGATAATAATAATGACATGGTATAGTATTAGAGTTATGGTACGCTGTGACATTTATTAGTGGTAGTATCATTGCCATATTTGGTATCTAGTTTAGTGAATGAAGTCTTCAATCAAGATTACAGAAAGCTGAAAGATTTTTATTAAATTTTAGAAGGTTAAAAGGGATTCTACAAAAAGGTTGCAAAAGCTGATACTCAAAGGTCCAAAAGGTAACGTCTCAAATAAGACTGTGCTAAATATAAAACACTTACCACGTCTGGACCTCAGCAAAGATGGTGATCTTATGGTCCCAGGATGGACAATGTTACAACACATGGTTTGTGCATTAAGACCTCACCACAGTTACCAAGGAGAGCAATAAAGTGTTAAAGTTAACCCCTGTCATGCTGACCAAGAACATCTCAACATCTGTTCAAGGAATGACAACAGGCAGCACGGAGGATAAAGGTGACTAATGTAAATTACACTGCACAGACATCAAAGACCTATACTATTCTTCTACACTCATGAACTGTGGTTTATCAACATTGGCTATGGACTTTGCAATAAAGAATAAAGTTTATGGACCTAATCTAACAATGATAAACGCAATACGGGACTGTATTAAATTGGTAACCATTCATCTTTTATCAAAGGATTTATTTTTAAGAGACTGTGTTTATGCCAGATTACATCGGAGATAAGAAGACATTATCCCAGAGGACATCATATGGTGACCGGATCTGTTTTGCATCTTTTTAGGTTTAGGAAAGTATAATTATGTATTTTATATGATTATCAGTCATGGCCTAACATAACATGAATCCACATTATTATATTGTTGAACATACAACATGAATAATGAAGATTGATTATTATTCATCATTATTATTGACATTAATCAATTATCGCAAAAAAAAAAGGAAAGAAGATCTGTTATTTTAATGATGTATTAATTTAGTTTGGGGGTTTCATTAATAATAATTTATCCGCCTCAAGGGGGAATTGTAAAAACATTAAAATTAATGCATCTAGTTATCAAACATTTTATAATAGGACATATTATATATGATGTTCACAGTTCTGTCTATATTGGAAGGGCATAGCTCATTGATAACAGTACTTAAATTAAGATAAAAAGGTATCTGTATTGAATATCTGTATCGAATCTAGGTAAATGCTGACATGGTAGGATATATATATATATATATATATATATATATATATATCCTTCTATCTGGAAGCTTCTAGTGATTACCCTATATGGTTTGGACAGTTGTCATATAACACACGGTGGGAGGGGGTGGCTGATGGGACTCCTGCTCCGAGAGTCAATCCACACATGTCGAAGCTAATCCATCCATCCAGCCTCCAAGAAGCATGTCATGCCTGTTCCTTTGATCCAGCATTCATCTAAGACGAAGCAAGATATGGCTGCTCTCTCAGGAACTCAAGAAAGACTAATTGAACTCTTTTACGTAAGCTAATGCAGTATATTTTTTCTTTTCTGTAACTGAACTGCAACTTTATAATTAGCCAACCATTTTTATCAGATATAAAATACATTTATTTTTTATACATTTTGAAGTCCATCATTCATGCGTCTTATCACGTATTTGAAGAAAAATATATTTAAGAGTATATTTTTAACACATATCATATACTTTTTCCTTTGTCACACCACTGCTAAATAGACAGGTTCCTCAGATTCATTAGCATTCTGATTGAAGCTTGACAAGATGGCGGCTATAGGAATATGACTTCATAGCTCAGAATATATCCCTATGTCCTCACAGATGGGCACAAAGGTACTGGGCAAAATACTACAAGGATGGGCACAATACTACAAGGATGGGCACAAAGGTTCAGGTAGAGCCGCCAATAGCTTTGTTACATAACTTCTAGCCTGTAGGTAGTGAAACATGGGAATGTGACCGTATGGTATTTAGACTGCAGCTCCTCTATTGAGTACATGCGATGTTCCTCTAGATGGATCAAGTGTCTGACAGAAGTTATACCCTGAGAATGCCAACGATAGAAGACAGGGTGAGAGTGACCATGTTGGAAATGTGGATTACCAGTGAGTGGGATAAAGAGCGACATCTGAGAGAGCTGAAAATGCCAGTGTAGCTTCTGCCATGCCCTCCATGTGCAAAACAGAAGAGGGTTTGCTCTCACTTCACTGACAGCTCACTGTATGGGAGAGCCAGCCCTGGTGTAAGGCAGCACTCCAAGCCATGCTGGGTGTAGCAAGAAACCCCCCCAACCAATCCATTACCGCCCGGACCAGAGATGCTGGATTATAGTGTTTAATATCAGGTAAATTTATTCCTTCCTTTCCCTTCAACTGCTGGAGTCATTCATAAGTTATACGGGGTTTTTTACCCTCCCAAATAAATGAGCGATATAGGTAGCTGATTCGCTTCTCTTTAGGAGCAAAATAGATTGGGAGAGTGTGGAAAAGATAGAGATGATGTGGAAATTCTGTCGTGTTAATTAGGTTATCACTACCCAGATATGAGAAACTGAAGTTTCTCCATTTAAGCAGAGTGTATTCTAAATTGTTGATGTACAGTTTGATATTAGTATTATATAATCTGGCCGGGAGCCTCGTCACTTTCACTGCCAGATATTGTAAAGAGCAGGTAGTCCACTGGCAGGGAGATCTCGATGCCCACAACGGCCTGGGGGACCTCGTAGCATCATTACCTCTGTTTTATCCCAGTTAATAGTATAACCCGATAAGTCACTCATTGCTTCTACGTCTTGTATAAAGTTAACCTAGGACTTGTTTAGGATTGGCCACGATCAGTAAGAGGTGTCATGATGTATTTTACCTTCTCACTGTATTTGCTGTAATACTATGTCAGGATGTGATGTCACTTTCCTTTGGTTGTACTTACTGAACACTTTGAAATGTCTTGGGATGTAAGTAACCATACCTTCCCCCCATCTCCTGTGTCTCTGGGCCCATAATGCAATTATCTCTTGTCCACACAGCCAGGGGAACTTCTCATTGTTTCGTAAGCAGTGGATAACGCCAACTACACAAACCTGTAGACATCTCGGAGCCAACCTTCTAGAATCTTCTAGTGGGCCCAACCATTGCATAGACCCCTACCATTGAGGGGCGGGCCCACGAGCTCAAACAATTCACTCCTGTTTCTAAATGCAGTTGGGAGTTGAGTTTTTGAAGAGGAAGGGAGCGAGATCTGAATCTGCGGACAGACCTCGCCGTCCAGTGGATTGTGTGGGATTTCTGGGACTCTGAAAAGGACTATTACGTTGTGATCTGGCACTTTGGATTATCGGGAGGTGCCCCCGAATCTGTTTTATTTGGACTTGTCGTGTGCTGTTCCTGTATTCCTGTTAGTAAACCTGTTGGATCATCCTCGGCCTGTTGTCTCTCTTTGCTCTGATGTACACCCCGTCACAAACTGGTGGCAGCAGCGGGATCAGAGCAGAAGAAATGGAGGACAACAGCCAATCGACGTCTGAAACCAGAACCTCAGGATACAGGAACTGGACTGTGGCGAGTCTACAAACAAAGGCCCGTGAATTAGGTGTCGGCTACAAAGGACTCTCTAAGGAGCAACTAATTGAGGCATTGGAACACGCTTGCCTGCAAGATGGCACCGAGGAACAATTTCCACAGCAAGGGGAGCAAAGACGGGAGCCGGAGGTGAATACCCAAAAAAGTCAATGGGTTGTGTGGTACAAGGAAAAGATGGCACTGCTTGGAGATGAGGCCACCATAGAAGATAAGAGGGAGGCCATGCGTGGAGCTGAAGAGAAGGAGCGCAGGATGGAGGAGATGGCATTGCTGGATAAGCAGCTCGCTGTGGAAGCCGCGAGAGGTTCCAGACAGACTGTAACCCCAGCACCCATCATGAGGGAACTTCCCAGAGTGTCCCGCAAAGACTTCAAGCAGTTTAATGAGGCTGCTGGTGACATTGAGGGCTTCTTCCAGGACTTTGAGCATCAGTGTCGATTAATGGAAGTCCCAGAAAGGGAGCGCGTCCGGCATCTGGTTGGGCTCTTAGAGGGTGGAGCTGCTGTAGCCTATAGAGCTATGGACCCTCGGTGGAACTGTGAGTATGCAGATATTAAACAGACTATTCTAGAACATTATGCTGTAACGCCAGACACTTACAGGACTCAGTTCCGTACTCTAGCATGTGATGAGGAAGTTTCCTTCAAGATGTATGCCCACAAACTCAAACATCTGTGGCATCGTTGGCTGGAGGCAGAGGAGGCCTTAACCTTGGAGACCGTCCTCCAGGTCCTCCTAAAAGAGCAGTTTTACTTCAAGTGCCCCGCTGAGATCCGGGAATGGGTGCGTGAAAGGAGACCAGCCACTGTGGAGGAAGCTGCAGCTCTAGCTGATGAGGCTCTCACCATCAAGCCTCAGTGGAAAAAACTACTACCCAGTGAGAAAAAAAACACCAACCCCCCAACGCTGGTGGCCCCTGGTCCTTCTGGCCCCAATGTTCACCATCACCCTAGACCGTCAACTCATGGGGACCTTCGTGTGACTGTGCCTCGCATTACTCATGCTCCACCTTTGGGAATACGACGCGGAGGAAGAATCCCAGAGCGCAGATGTTATGGATGTGGGCAGCCTGGGCACATGCAATTCCAATGTCCAGGTGTTCGTAGACAGAACAGCTACAGACCGCCTTTGCCTGTTCATTACCTACAGACACCTTCACCAGGAGAAGAGCTGGATTCTGTGCCTGATGACTTGCCAAGTGACTCAGATATCCTGGCTCCCCTACCCGGAGTCTATGGGGTGCGAGCTCCAGCCACCTGTTCTTCTGATCTTCAGGACAAACATCTACAGGAGGTCGTGCTGGATGGCCAAAAAGTTGTTGGCTTCCGTGACACTGGGGCTTTCCTCACCATAGCCGATCCCCGAGTAATTCAACCACAAGCAATTCAAAAGGGACCAGGAATTGCCATTGAACTGGCAGGAGGTACCCAGAGATATATTCCAAGAGCGAGTGTGACCCTGGATTATGGCTTTGGGGCAAAACAATGTGTGGTCGGTGTGATGAGCGGCCTCCCTGCAGACGTTCTTCTAGGAAATGATGTGGGGAATCTTCATTGCCACTTTGTCGGTGCGGTAACCAGAAGTCAAGCCAAGAGAGCAGCCCATGTGGACGTGTACAACCCATCCATGGAACTGAGGCCACCAGAACTGGCATTACAGCCGGTGAGTGATTCTTCTTGTGGGGATAATATGAATGTTACTTGGGATAAAGTTCAGTTTAGACAAGAAGTAGAGACTGACCCCACCCTTGCTAGTTTTAGAACTCGGGCTGAAATAGGGCAGCTAGGGGAAAACGGAGAAAGAATTATCAGAGAAAATGGACTTCTGTATCGGGTTGCCAATGCCGACTCCCTAGATAAGCCCTGGACTTATAGCAAACAGCTGATTGTTCCTCAGAAGTACAGAATTCCCCTATTACACCTGGCTCATGACATTCCTACGGCTGGCCATCAAGGCAAAACCCGCACCGAGAGACGATTGACTCAAACCTTTTATTGGCCGGGGATTTCCCAAGCAGTGGCGCATTTCTGCCGAACTTGTGACATATGTCAGCGTAGAGGGCGACCCGGAGATCACCCAAAGGCACCCCTGCAACCGCTCCCTATAATAGAAGAACCCTTTCAAAGAGTAGCTGTTGATATCATTGGACCTCTGGCTAAACCAAGTAAATCTGGAAAGCAGTACATTCTCACTGTTGTGGACTACGCCACCCGATATCCAGAAGCCGTGGCCTTGTCAAGTATCTCTGCAGCCAAGGTGGCCGAGGCCTTGGTTATTATTTTTACCAGAGTAGGATTCCCCAGTGAGATCTTGTCGGACCAAGGCTCCCAGTTTATGTCAGAGTTGGTCCAGTGTCTGTGGCGCACCTGTGGAGTACGAGCGATCCGAACGACCCCGTATCATCCCCAAACAAATGGACTTTGTGAACGATTCAACGGCACTCTGAAGAATATGCTGAGGGCCTTCACGGACCGAGATTCAGACTGGGAGAAGTACCTACCCCATCTCTTGTTTGCCTATCGGGAAGTTCCCCAGGAGTCCACTGGGTTCTCCCCCTTTGAACTACTCTATGGAAGAAAGGTCCGAGGACCCTTAACCCTGCTCAAGGAATACTGGGAGGGGCAAGTTGAAGATACAGGAACCCCTGTTGTCCCTTATGTCCTAAAGCTGCGAGAAACCTTGGCCCAACTTGCTAGTTTTGCACAGAGTCATTTGCGTATGGCTCAAACCAGACAGAAGACATGGTATGACCGTAACGCACGCTATCGGGAGTTTGTAGAAGGACAACAAGTCTTAATGATTGTTCCCCATCGGCAGAATAAACTGCAGACCACATGGGAGGGTCCCTTCCGGGTTCTCAGAAAACTGAATGATACCAATTACCTTCTTGCTTTAGATGATCAGGGGCTAAGGCAAAAGACTGTCCATGTGAATATGATTAAGGAGTACCATGACCGGAACATTCCAATGATAGCAAGCTGTCGGTTGGCTTCAGAAGATGGTCAAGAGGATGAGGACTCTCTACCTGATCTCGTGGAAGCAGCGAGAGCCCCATCCACTGTGGAACAGGTTCCCCTGGGAGATTACCTGGACTCCTTACAGAAAATCCAGATGCTGGAAGTGCTTCAACAGAGACGGGCTGCTTTCTCATCCCAACCAGGTCGAACCACCGTCACCCAACATCATGTGGACACTCAGGGCATCCGTCCCATACAACTGGCTCCTTACCGGGTACCTGAATCAGTTCGAAACACCATGCAGCACGAACTGGAGGAGATGTTACAGCTTGGGGTAATCCAGGCCTCCCATAGCCCTTGGGCCTCCCCTGTGGTGTTAGTACCCAAGAAGGATGGGAGTACTCGATTTTGTGTGGACTATCGGCGACTAAACGACCATACCGTCAGCGATCCTTACCCAATGCCTCGTATTGACGAACTTCTAGACCGACTGGCTGGGTCCCGATATGTCACTACCTTGGATCTCAGTAAGGGATACTGGCAGATCCCTCTAACGGATGAAGGGAGAGAACGGTCCGCTTTTATAACCCCCTTTGGTCTGTATGAATTTCTAAGCATGCCTTTTGGAATGAAAAATGCCCCGGCCACCTTCCAGAGAATGGTGGATCAGATCCTCCGGGGATGTGATGACTTTGCTTGTGCCTACTTGGATGATATCGCCGTCTTCAGCCACACATGAGAGGAACATCTGAATCAAGTAGCCATTATTTTGGACCTGATTCTTGCAGCCGGCCTAACTATTCGACCCGATAAATGCCAATTGGGGATGGGGGAAGTCCAGTACCTAGGACATAGAGTGGGAGGAGGGAAGCTCCGACCTGAGCCTGCCAAAATCCAGGCTATTAGAGACTGGCCTGTACCCCAAACTAAGAAACAAGTTATGGCTTTTCTGGGCACTGCCAGTTATTACCGAAAATTTGTTTCTCATTTCAGTACTGTGGCCAAGCCTCTTACCGACCTGACCAAGAAAACAATGCCCCGGCTGGTGATCTGGACTCCAGCCTGTGATGAGGCTTTTAACCGGCTGAAGGATGCTTTGATCTGCGATCCTGTCCTGGCTGTTCCAGACTACAAGAGGAGATTCATTGTGCAAACGGATGCCTCTGCTTATGGACTGGGAGCTGTCCTCAGCCAGGTGAATGCAGCTGGGGACGAGCACCCCATCGCCTATCTCAGCCGGAAACTGCTGGACCGAGAAGTGGCCTATGCAACTGTTGAGAAGGAATGTCTGGCTGTAGTGTGGGCCCTTAAGAAACTACGGCCGTATCTGTATGGACGGGAATTCACTGTGGTTACTGATCACAATCCCCTCACCTGGCTGAACAGAGTCTCTGGGGACAATGGACGCTTACTGCGATGGAGCCTGGCTCTGCAGCCCTATAACTTTACCATACAATATAGAAGGGGCAGCCAACACCAAAATGCAGATGGACTGTCCAGGCAAGAGGAGCCTTGAGTCCTGTCAGCCATGCCTGCGTGTACTTAACCAGCGACCTGTAGAGGTCCCTAGTACGTACACAAGTTGGGAGGGGAAGGAATTGTCATGATGTATTTTACCTTCTCACTGTATTTGCTGTAATACTATGTCAGGATGTGATGTCACTTTCCTTTGGTTGTACTTACTGAACACTTTGAAATGTCTTGGGATGTAAGTAACCATACCTTCCCCCCATCTCCTGTGTCTCTGGGCCCATAATGCAATTATCTCTTGTCCACACAGCCAGGGGAACTTCTCATTGTTTCGTAAGCAGTGGATAACGCCAACTACACAAACCTGTAGACATCTCGGAGCCAACCTTCTAGAATCTTCTAGTGGGCCCAACCATTGCATAGACCCCTACCCTTGAGGGGCGGGCCCACGAGCTCAAACAATTCACTCCTGTTTCTAAATGCAGTTGGGAGTTGAGTTTTTGAAGAGGAAGGGAGCGAGATCTGAATCTGCGGACAGACCTCGCCGTCCAGTGGATTGTGTGGGATTTCTGGGACTCTGAAAAGGACTATTACGTTGTGATCTGGCACTTTGGATTATCGGGAGGTGCCCCCGAATCTGTTTTATTTGGACTTGTCGTGTGCTGTTCCTGTATTCCTGTTAGTAAACCTGTTGGATCATCCTCGGCCTGTTGTCTCTCTTTGCTCTGATGTACACCCCGTCACAAGAGGTCATCTGCGAATGCAGCAATTTTTGTGTCTCCTAAAGGTAGGGGTCTGCAACAGATAACGTAGTAAAGGGTCAATAGAGAGGTTAAATAAAAGAGGCGACAAGGTACATCCCTGTTTGACTCCTCGGAAGAGGTCTATTGGTGGTGTGGTATAACTATGTACTGTCACGCAGGTGGTTGCATTTGTGTCTAGCAACTCCTGTTGCTCACTAGTCAGGGATACATCTTCTTCAACATCTTTTTATAGTAATGTTTCAAAGACACAGCTGGAAACAATGACATATCACCCTGGCTTTAACATATAAATCCCTTAATTCCCAGATCACCAGATAAGGAACTTGTAACCATTATTTCAGTAAATCTTTATCTTCTGCCCTATTGTCCAGAGAGGAGAAGCCTAGGTAAATAAAGTCTGGACAATAGATAACGCTCCCCCTCTTCATACATCAGCAGACATAGAATCATGAGTACAGAGAACTACAATTATTTATAATATCCAGCTATTAATATGAGATTAAAAATCCTATAACACGACTTATAATGAATACAGAATATTGAATATTAATATGAGATTAATATTTTCATATCAACCTCATGTTGTGAGCCTTTGACAGAATCCAAGACCATGGCTCCTAATGGTGCAGTTATTAACTCTTTTGGGAGAGTCCCTTTTGTGATGGTGGGCTATGGGGGAGGTGTATCTTGCTGTATAGATTCCTATTTCAAGCTGGGTTCATTGTCTTATTTGAACTACTTCTGTGTACATTTCTATTGTTGTAGGTAATCACCCCCTAAAATGCAAGGTTGTATCCTCTTGAGGCACTTCCATCCCTGGGAGTAGGGGGAGGTGGGCCTAGAGTCCAACTAGTGTAAACTCTGCTTACCTGGGAGATTCAGTCAGTCTGTGTGAAACTTGAAGAAAGAAGATTGATCCTCTGGGAGGGAATAGCAGAAGCTGCATCCTAGAGCTGGTGTATGGACAGTTACAGACTGGAGATCAGTGGCCCGTGGGATTGTGTGGAACTCTTTGGACTACTGTAAGGACGATTACTTTGTTATCCGGTCCGAGGATTGTCGGGAAGGGCCCCCGAATCTGTTTTACGTGGACTTATCGTGTGCTGTTCCAGTGTCCTTGTGAATAAACCTGTTGGATCGTCCCTCGGCCTCGTCCATCCTTTGCTCTGTTGTACACCCCGTCACAAACTGGTTGACAGCGGCGGGATCAGAGCAGAAAGAATGGAGGACAACGGCCCATTAACATCTGGAATCAGAACCTCAGGATACAGGAACTGGACTGTGGTGAGCCTACAAACAATGGCCCGTGAATTAGGAGTCGGCTACAAAGGACTCTCCAAGGAGCAACTAATTGAGGCATTGGAAAACGCTTGCCTGCAAGATGGCACCGAGGAACAATTTCTACAGCAAAGGGAGGAAAGACGGGAGCTGGAGGTAAATACCCAAAAAAGTCAATGGGTTGTGTGATATGAGGAGGAGATGGCACTCCTTGGAGATGAGGTCACCATTGAATATAAGATGGATGCCATTCGCAGAGCTCAAGAGAGGGCAGCATTGCTGGAGAAGAGGCTTGCTGTGGAAGCAGCTAGAGGCTCCAGACAAACTGTAACCACAGCACCAACTATGAGGGAATTCTCCAGAGTGTCCCGCAAGGACTTTAAGCCATTTAATGAAGCTGCAGGTGACATTGAGGGCTTCTTTCAGGACTTTGAGCATCAGTGCCGATTAATGGAAGTCCCAGAAAGAGAGCGAGTCAGACACCTGGTGGGCCTCTTGGAGGGTGGAGCTGCCGACGCCTATAGTGCTATGGACCCTCAGTGGAATTGTGAGTATGGGGAGATAAAACAGACCATTCTGGAACATTATGCCGTGACCCCAGATACTTATAGGACTAAGTTCCGTACATTAGCCTGTGATGGAGAAGTGTCTTTCAAGATGTTTGCCCACAGATTGAAACAAGTGTGCCATCGCTGGCTGGAGGGAGAGGGGGCCTTAACTTGGGAGACCTTCCTCCAGGTCATCCTGGAAGAGCAATTCTATGCCAGGTGCCCTGCGGAAATCAGAGAATGGGTGCGTGAGAGAAAGCCATCAACTGTGGAACAAGCTGCTGCTCTAGCTGATGAGGTGGTCACTATCAAGCCTCAGTGGAAGAAGCTGCTAGCAGAGGGAGCAAAAATGACCAGCTCCCCAACACCAGAGGTTCCTTGTCCTTCAGTGCCCAATGTTCCTCAACCTCCTAGATCACCACCTCATGTGGATACCCGTGTGTATGTGCCTCCAGTAGTTTCTACCACATTTTCTGGAATGCGACGAGGAGAGAAAGTAGAAGAGCGAAGATGTTATGGACAGTTACAGACTGGAGATCAGTGGCCCGTGGGATTGTGTGGAACTCTTTGGACTACTGTAAGGACGATTACTTTGTTATCCGGTCCGAGGATTGTCGGGAAGGGCCCCCGAATCTGTTTTACGTGGACTTATCGTGTGCTGTTCCAGTGTCCTTGTGAATAAACCTGTTGGATCGTCCCTCGGCCATCCTTTGCTCTGTTGTACACCCCGTCACACCTTTGAGGGGGTCCTGTCACACCCCTGTCCTGGGTCTGGGTTCTTCTCCCTTCCCCCGGTCTGCTAAACTTTCCTGTGCTCCAGATTGGGCTTTGTAAATATCCCAGCGTGCTCCATGTGTTGGGCTTCCTAGGCCTATATAAAGCCTATTAAGACATAAACCTGTGCCTTGGTAGTAAGGCTATTAGTTTTCTTTATGTGCACAGCGACTGGTTTCCGGTGCCTCGGTTACCTGTCTGCATGCGGCTTTATATCCCTCTAACCCTATCTGCAGTCTCCAGGACGTCTCCTGCTGCGGCTTCTGTACTTCTGCTCCTCGCCCCCGATCTTCCATGACCTCTGCTAATGTCTGTTTGCAGCTTCCAGTGCCGCACTTTATGAGCCTCTGACAACACTTATATATACAATTAAAAATGGGAACACATCGTACACACACAGCTCCGCTCTGTACACGTCGTACACACACAGCTCTGCTCCGTACACAGCCCCACTCCATAGACGTCATATACAAACGGCTCTGCTACACTCACGTCATACACACGGCTCCGCTCCGTACACATCATTTACACACACAGCCCCACTCCATATGTCATATACACATGACTCAATGCCCTTACACACACGGCTCTGCTCCATACACGTCATATACACATGGCTCCGCTCCGTACACACATGGCTCCGCTCCATAAATGTCGTACACACACGACTCCCCTCCATACACATTGTACACACACGGCTCCGCTTCGCACTGTTAGGTTGACCTAACGGTCACAGCTGTTGCCAGCGATGTCCGAATGCAGAGAAGGTACCGGTGACCCCCCCCTCTGCTACTCCGTCTCAATGAAAACAAGCGAACGCCGTTATACACATAAGGGTACTTTCACACTTGCGTTATTTTCCTTCCGTTACAATCCGCCCTTTTGGGAAACAGCGGAATCCGTTAACGGATTCCGCTGTTTCCCATAGACTTGTATGGTTGACGGATTGTACCAAAAGGAGCTGCGTTGCTTCCGCTGGGCGACGCTCCGTTGCTTCCGCCCAGCGGGAGGAACGCAGCATGTAACGTTATTTTGAGCAGCGGAATCCTCTGGATTTCACTGCGCATGCTCTTTTTTTTTTTTTTTTTTTTTTTAAATCAAACTTTATTTTGGCTCGCGGTGGCCGAACGTTCAGCTGAGCGCCCGGCCGTCGGCAAGCGACAGCGCTCAGCTGAATGACCGGCCACCAGCATGCCCGGCCGCCGGCAAGTCACAGCGCTCAGCTGAGCGCCCGCCCGCCGGCATGCCCGGGCGCCGGCAAGTGACAGTGATCAGCTGATCACCCGGCGGCCGGCTGCAGGGAGCGATCAGCTGATCACCCGGCGGCCGGGAGCGATCAGCTGATCACCCGGCAGCCGGCTGCAGGGAGCGATCAGCTGATCACCCGGCGGCCGGCTGCAGGGAGCGATCAGCTGATCACCCGGCGGCCGGCTGCAGGGAGCGATCAGCTGATCACCCGGCGGCCGGGAGCGATCAGCTGATCACCCGGCGGCCGGGAGCGATCAGCTGATCACCCGGCAGCCGGCTGCAGGGAGCGATCAGCTGATCACCCGGCAGCCGGGAGCGATCAGCTGATCACCCGGCGGGCGGGAGCGATCAGCTGATCACCCGGCGGCCGGCTACTGGGAGCAATCAGCTGATCACCCAGCGGCCGGCTGCAGGGAACGATCAGCTGATCGTTCACTATAGTCTGCCGCTGGTAAAACCGGGAAAAAAAAAAAAAAAAAATCAAAACGAATTGCGTTGTTTTGCAGCATCCGTTGCATCCGTTGTGTCACTATATGCAACACATCCGTTGCATCCGTTACACAACGCAATGCAACGGATACCGTTCAACGCAAGTGTGAAAGTAGCCTAAGACTGGAGATGTGCGGCTCCGAATAGAAAGACTGTATTATTTTGTTTACATTTCAAAGTTATACAAAGTTGATTAGGGCGTAACTATGCAACATACATATTCATTAATCTACATTCATTAAGGCGTGGATTGCATATTCCCAGCAAGAGAAATTAATATAATGACTTATACTCCCATAATAGTCTATTCCGCCTCTCATTCTCATAACAAGATGTTTGTCAGTCATTTCTAAGTCAAAGCATTCTGCGTCCTTGAAGTTGGTCTCATAGTTTATTACGCAAATAAGTCTGGTTCGGTCTTGCCAGGGAGAATGAATTTCTATTATTTTCTAAGTCAGTGAAAAAGGTTAACTCTTTCCTCACAATCCCCCCTATTGGCGTGATTGATGGACAGGAGGCCATCGAGAAGCTGTGGACTATAGAGAGAGCAGGCTAGCCTCCAGATACTTTCTGAGCCGCGGGTTTGCTCAGGGAGTGTCGTCTCACATCCGTCACCCAGGACTGCCTGCATGCCTCTCGATAGGAGTCTCATCATGATACGCCAAGGTGATTTCTAGAGGAAAGACGGCAGTATTAGGCCTTCTTGCAGTGGCTGGCATGGACCCATGTCGATCTCCCCTCAAGTTTGACGGAGGTTGGAGTGGTCAGCTGGACAGTCAAAGGCCCTTCGAATCGTGGCTCAAGGGTCTTTTTCACGTGCTTCTTTAGGTAGACCCGGTCGCCAGGCTTTAGAGAGTGGGTTCCTGGAATGGCATCAGGATCAGGTAGAGAAGAGTAGACCCTTTGATGGGTTTCAGTTAGTCTCTTCTGCAGGGAAACAACATAAGACGTTAGGCTATCACATTGCAGGTGTAACTCCTGCGGGAAGTAGCATCCTAATCTGGGTGCACTACCAAAGAGTATTTCAAAGGGTGAGAGCCTGTGCTTTCCCTGTGGGGTAGTCCTTATAGAGTAAAGAACTATGGGGAGACATTCTGTCCATGGTCTACCAGTCTCCTCCACTGCCTTGGCTAGTTTGAGCTTTAGAGTTCCATTTAACCTTTCCACTTTCCCTGATGACTGTGGGTGGTAAGGTGTGTGTAAGGCTGACTGCATGCCTACCAGGGCACAGGTGTTCTGGAAAACTTGTCCAGTGAAATGAGTACCTCGGTCTGACTCTATGACTTCAGGGAGTCCAAACCGGGGTACCAGCTCACAGGCCAATTTCTTTGCTGTAATTCGGGCCGTGGCTGAGCTGACAGGGTAGGCCTCTGGCCATCCTGAGAAGAGGTCTACACAGACAAGTACAAACTCGTAGATGCCATGTTTTGGCAACTGTATATAGTCTATTTGTACTCTTTGAAATGGGGCAAACGTCTTTGGCATGTGTCTTTGCGGGGTTTTAGTTAGCTGGCCTGGATTGTGTTGTTGACAGATGTGACAAGCTTTTATTCTCTGGGAGGCGTATTGTCTGAAGCCGGGGGCTATCCAATATGGTTGCATCTGGTTCATGATTGAGTTTGTGCTACCGTGTGTGGGATAGTGGAGTACTTGGAAAATGGCAGGGAACCAACTGCGTGGCAGGACGGGAAGTCCGTTTAGGCGCCAAATCCCCTCCACCTTTTCTGCCCCCTTGGCCCGCCATCCGGCCTTTTCTTCCTCAGAGGCGTTTTCTTGTGTCTCAAAGAGGTTCTGCATTTCTTCCTCCGTCGTTGACACTGTTTCCGTCTCCTTCAAAGGGAGTAAGGCGGCTTGTTTTGCTGTTTGATCGGCCAAGCGATTTCCCCTTGCCTCGGGTGTTTGAGCCTTGGTGTGGGCAGCAACCTTTATGATTGCTAGCTGTTTTGGTATCAAGGCTACTTCCATTAGTTTCTTCACTGAGGCTCCATGCCTGATGGGATTTCCTGTTGCTGTGAGGAATCCTCTAGTCTGCCAGATGGTGCCAAAATCGTGCACAATGCCATGTGCATAGGCTGAGTCCGTGTAGATGTTCGCTGTTCGTTCTTCCAGAAACTCAATTGCCCAAATGAGGGCAAGAAGTTCTGCTTCTTGAGCAGATATGCGTGGAGGTAGCGGTTGTTTGGCTAGGACTGCATATAGAGTCACTACTGCAAATCCGGTGTGGAACTTGCCTGCTTCATCAGCGTATCTGCTACCATCCACAAAAAGTTCAAAGTCTGGATTTGTAAGCGGTGTTGCCTGAATATTGTGCAGGGGCTTTGCCTCATGTTCAATGAGTTCCTGACAATCATGATCAAATGGTGCGCTGGTACGTTTGTCACTCTCTTCTGTCCTCTCTTCTGTCCTCTCTTCTGTCCCCCCTTCTAAACTTGTGAAGATCAGCAGATCAGCAAGGTTTAGACTTGTAACTCGAGCAAATGAGATGTTTGGGGGTAGCAACAGCGTGCACTGGAGTCTGACTTGTCTTGCCATGGAGAGATGTTTCAACTGCACTTGATTGAGAACAGCATAAATGTCATGGCTGGTAAGGATGGTAGTCGGGAAATCTAGTGAGATCTCAGATGCTTTCTGCAGTATGTTTGAAACTGCTGTAACAGCACGGACACAGGTTGGTGCTGCTCTGGTAACGTTGTCGAGTTGAGAGGAGTAGTACCCGATTATGTGATGTTTGTCCGTCTTCTGGGTGAGTACTCCTACGGCAAATCCTTGAAGCTCTGCTACGAACAGATTAAAGGTGAGATCATAGTTTGGGAGTGCCAGAGCAGGTGCATCAATCACTAGTTCCTTGAGCTTTTGAAAATTTTGTTGAGCTTCTTCTGTGAGGGAGAAAGGAATATTCTTTGTGCAATCATACAGCGGTTGCATGAGTAGCGATGCATTGGGAATCCACTGTCTGCAGAAAGATATTAGCCCTAAAAATCCTCTGAGTTGTTTGAGATTTCTAGGAATGCTTGCTTTCCTGATAACTTCTTGTCTGTCCGGGCTGAGGTGTTTTTGTCCTGCAGAAAGGCAATGGCCCAGGAAAGTGACCCTCGTTTTGCAGAACTGCAATTTATCTCTGCTCGCTTTGCATCCTACTTCTGCCAGAAAGGTAAGAAGACTTATTGAAGCCATTTTACATTTTTCTTCACTAGGGCAACACAGTAGTAAATCATCCACGTACTGAAGAAGGACACAGTGCTCAGGGGGTTCCCAGCCCCGAAGTACATTGCTCATTGCCTGAGTATATAGCGTAGGAGAATGTTGCATACCTTGGGGCAGGCGTGTCCATGTATATTGATTTTGCTTGTGTGTGAATGCAAAGAAATCTTGGCATGCTGGGTCCAGTGGTACTGAGAAAAAAGCATTAGCAAGGTCTATGACCGTGTAATGGGTGGATGTAGCCGGCACCTGTGTAAGCAGCGTATGTGGATTTGGTACAACAGGGGTGAGGGGCTCCAGTATTGAGTTCACTGCCCTCAGATCGTGTACCATCCGGTACGTAACTGGATCACCTTTTTTTTACTTGTCTCTTCTTAACAGGAAACAACGGAGTGTTGTAAGGAGACTTAGTAATTCTGAGGGCTCCAGACTTCAACAGTTCTTTTATCTGGTAATCTAGGGCAGCTTCCTGTTGAACATTAAGAGGGTATTGTCTCAGCTGCGGTGGTATAATTCCAGGCTTGACTGAAACCTTTACGGGGGGCACGGGTAGTGTGCCGAGGTCAGTTTTTGATGTGGACCAGAGTTTTGCAGGAACTTGTAGAAGTATTGGATCCGTGTTTACTTCACGTGTAACATCAGATTCTGGTTGATCTTCTATCATCTGGAGAGTGCACAGGACTTCTTCTGGGATATCTTCTGGAATTTGCAGGATAGCAGATCCATCTTCATTGTATACAATCTGAGCTTGTAGTCTTGATAGTAGATCTGCTCCCACTAGGGCATCTCCACCCAGGGGGGACACTAAGAATTTAGACACGAACATGTGTGGTCCCAGTTTCACCTTCAGTGGATGTGTTATTGGGATTATCTGGGCTTGTCCATCAAATCCGGATACTACAGTAGCTTTAGATGAGATGGATCCTTCAGGCACTAGGTTCCTGGGGTTCAGGAGCGTGAGGCTCCTGAATCCACCAAAGCTCTTATTTCCTTGTTGCCAATGTGAAGGGGGACATGTATAAATGGACCTCTGGCATCCCTATCCTGTGCTGCCGCAAGTCAGGCAGTCTTCTCCTCCTGACTCTCGGGTCGGTTTTGAGTGTCCCTCTTCTTCTTTCTACAGTCTCTGATCACGTCCTCTGACTCCACAATAGTAGCAGGTCGGTGCCTTCTTTCTTGTACCTTCTGGCTGGCCGTCCACTGCTGCTATGACAACTTTCTTGTTGCTCCTTTTATCCTTTGCGTCGGTTTCTAAGCCACTTGCTTTGTTGACTAGAAGATCTATGTCTTCCATGTTCCTCCATTCTGGGCAGCACGCTTTCAATCTTTCTGCCAGAGGTGCATGTATTCCATCCATGAAGGATCTTACCATCAGGCGACGTATTGCACCCGCTTGTAAGTCCAGCCCTTCATCTGCGAATGACTGCATCAATCTGTAGTAAAATAAGCTGATATTCTCCACAGGACCTTGATGCACTGGTCCCATTGTGCCCTTAGTTCTTTGCTCCTGGGCACAGAAGAGATTGAGTCTTATCATGAAGTCTTGGCCCGATTCCACATTACGGGTATCGTCCGGAGCATGTCCTGCCAGGTGGGCAGTGAGTTTGGCATACAGTTCGGGAGACATTTTAACTCTACACAAACCTTCCATGTCCAACCAAGTGCTTCTGTAGGAGACCTGTATTTGGTTCAGGTAACGTGAAAAACTGACTGGGTTTCTAGTCGGATCTGGAGCATTTTGCAGAAAAGCCATCTGCTCGGCTGGAGTCCAGGGTACGTAGTCTTCATCTCTAGGAGCATCTGGGTTTTGTGGATTAACAGGTGGTCTTATCAGGACTCTTCTTTCCACTACGGGATAAAGAGGCACTGGTGCTGTGGCTTGTAGCTTGTGCTGTGGAGCTCCACAGGCTAGGCATTTTTCACTCCAGTCCGGATTTTGTTGGTCACAGTTTGTGCAGGTCCATCCCGGAGATTCTGCTATTTTTGGAGCTGTTCCAGGAGCAGCTGACAGGTACGGAGGGGGCTGCGGATCCTTATTAGCTTGCTTCCCAGCTTCCTCCCATGTGTCTGATTCTTCATGGTATATCCAACCTTGATCGTGGGCTGTTTTTGCCATGTCAGAAAGAGTTCTGACTAGTTCAGTCCATGATTTATCTGCTATCACTCCTGCTCTAGTAGCTGTTATTGTATCCCATTTGTTGGGGTCCAATTGATCCTTCCCCTTCAATCCAAATGTCTTGAAAACTTCCTTGGACTGACTGGCTGTTCTTTTGCCATGATAACACGTAATGAGATGTTGCAGGGTGCATCCAGCTCTTCTGTCTTTTGATATTCGTTGCCCATTCTTCTTCTTCTATCTTCTTCAGCTTTTAGACCCTTGAACGTCCTTTGGACTAAACCTACCTATCCTGGAGATACTCAGAGACTAACTCCTTTTGTATTCCTACCTAAGGTGAGGTCTAGAACCACCTTTCCTGGAAGTACCCAAAGACTGATTCTTGATGTGTATTCCTACTGAAAGGTGGTGTCCTAACTTCAGAGGGGGCTGAGAATGTTGAATGGCGCTGGGTTACCCTTCTTGTAACAGAGATACACTCTATATCCGATAGCAATGGCAAACAGGGCTATTCCCACTAACACTAGGGCAGTGAATATCACATCCATTGGACAGAGCAGGTACACTATTCCCTTTCAACACTCACTGATGTATGGGATCTATGACAACCAACAAGGACAACAGCACAGAAGCAAAGCGCAGGAGAGCAGACACGCGACACACGGAGAGGCAGAGAAACACAGAGAAACAAACAAGCAAACAACCAAACAAGGCACAGAAAACATCAGCTGGCAAGGCTCTCTCAGAGTTCAGTGGAAACCCGCCAATAACCCAGTATCTACTCACAGTGTACCATTTTGCGCGTTGAGGAGAGGGGAGATCAGATGTGGGGAGCATAAAGAGAAGAATAAGGTTCACCTCTTACCTGGCCAGGTGTTTCTGGTCCCCACGTCTGGTCCACTCCTCCTCTGAATGGCAAGATAGTCCACTGCGTCCTGGGATTAGAAACACGGGTCCCTGCTTTTCGGGCGCCAGATAATGTTAGGTTGACCTAACGGTCACAGCTGTTGCCAGCGATGTCCGAATGCAGAGAAGGTACCGGTGACCCCCCCCTCTGCTACTCCGTCTCAATGAAAACAAGCGAACGCCGTTATACACATAAGACTGGAGATGTGCGGCTCCGAATAGAAAGACTGTATTATTTTGTTTACATTTCAAAGTTATACAAAGTTGATTAGGGCGTAACTATGCAACATACATATTCATTAATCTACATTCATTAAGGCGTGGATTGCATATTCCCAGCAAGAGAAATTAATATAATGACTTATACTCCCATAATAGTCTATTCCGCCTCTCATTCTCATAACAAGATGTTTGTCAGTCATTTCTAAGTCAAAACATTCTGCGTCCTTGAAGTTGGTCTCATAGTTTATTACGCAAATAAGTCTGGTTCGGTCTTGCCAGGGAGAATGAATTTCTATTATTTTCTAAGTCAGTGAAAAAGGTTAACTCTTTCCTCACAGCACACACGCAGCTCTGCTCCCTATATGTCGTATACACACAGCTCCGCTCCATACATCTCGTACATACACGGCTCCTCTCCATACACCTTGTACACACACGGCTCCGCTCCGTACACACACAGCTCCGCTCCATACACCTCGTACACACACACACGGCTCCGCTCCGTACACCTTGTACACACACAGCTCCGCTCCGTACACATCATTTACACACACAGCCCCACTCCATATGTCATATACACATGGCTCAATGCCCTACACCTCGTACACAGACGGCTCCGCTCCATACATGTCATATACACATGGCTCCGCTCTGTACACACATGGCTCGGCTCCGTACACACATTGCTCCGCTCTGTACACACATTGCTCCGCTCTGTACACACATTGCTCCGCTCCATAAACGTCGTACACACACGACTCCCCTCCATACACATTGTACACACACAGCTCCGCTCCATACATCTCGTACACACACAGCTCTGCTCCTTACACACACGGCTCTGCTTAGTACACATACAGTTCCACTCCGTACACATCATAAACACGCGGCTCTGCTCCGTACTCCTCGTACATACACGGCTCCGCTCCGTCCACACATGGCCCCGCTCCGTATACATCGTGCACACACGGCTCTGCTCCGTACACGTCATATACACAAGGCTCTGCTCCGTACACCTCGTACACACGCGGCTCTGCTACGTACACCTCGTACACACGCGGCTCTGCTACGTACACCTCGTACACACGCGGCTCTGCTACGTACACCTCGTACACACGCGGCTCTGCTACGTACACCTCGTACACACGCGGCTCCGCTACGTACACCTCGTACACACGCGGCTCCGCTACGTACACCTCGTACACACGCGGCTCCGCTACGTACACCTCGTACACACGCGGCTCCGCTACGTACACCTCGTACACACGCGGCTCCGCTACGTACACCTCGTACACACGCGGCTCCGCTACGTATACCTCGTACACACGCGGCTCCGCTACGTACACCTCGTACACACGCGGCTCCGCTACGTACACCTCGTACACACGCGGCTCCGCTACGTACACCTCGTACACACGCGGCTCCGCTCCGTACACCTCGTACACACGCGGCTCCGCTCCGTACACCTCGTACACACGCGGCTCCGCTCCGTACACCTCGTACACACGCGGCTCCGCTCCGTACACCTCGTACACACGCGGCTCTGCTCCGTACACCTCGTACACACGCGGCTCCGCTTCGTACACCTCGTACACACGCGGCTCCGCTCCATACACCTCGTACACACACTGCTCCGCTCCGTACACCTCGTACACATGTGGCTCCGCTCCGTACACCTCGTACACACACGGCTCCGCTCCGTACACCTCGTACACACACGGCTCTGCTCCGTACACCTCGTACACACACGGCTCCGCTCCGTACACCTCGTACACACGTGGCTCTGCTCCGTACACCTCGTACACACACGGCTCTGCTCCGTACACCTCGTACACACACGGTTCTGCTCCGTACACCTCGTACACACACGGCTCCGCTCCGTACACCTCGTACACACGTGGCTCTGCTCCGTACACCTCGTACACACACGGCTCTGCTCCGTACACCTCGTACACACACGGTTCTGCTCCGTACACCTCGTACACACTCGGCTCTGCTACATCCACACTGTAAACCCCTCCTGACCCCACACATAAACTTCCCCTCATCCAGCACCATGACAACCAGCACAGCAGAGCCCTGCATACACTGAGGAGCTGATCATGTGACCCCTGACTCCTCCCCTCCATGTGACATCATCACAGGTCCTGTAAGCACAGAGCAGCCATATATCTAGTGTGCGGCTCTGCAGGTGGAGGTAGGTGCAGGGTATTATATATCTAGTGTGCGGCTCTGCAGGTGGAGGTAGGTGCAGGGTATTATATATCTAGTGTGCGGCTCTGCAGGTGGAGGTAGGTGCAGGGTATTATATATCTAGTGTGCGGCTCTGCAGGTGGAGGTAGGTGCAGGGTATTATATATCTGTGTGCGGCTCTGCAGGTGGAGGTAGGTGCAGGGTATTATATATCTAGTGTGCGGCTCTGCAGGTGGAGGTAGGTGCAGGGTATTATATATCTAGTGTGCGGCTCTGCAGGTGGAGGTAGGTGCAGGGTATTATATATCTAGTGTGCGGCTCTGCAGGTGGAGGTAGGTGCAGGGTATTATATATCTAGTGTGCGGCTCTGCAGGTGGAGGTAGGTGCAGGGTATTATATATCTGTGTGCGGCTCTGCAGGTGGAGGTAGGTGCAGGGTATTATATATCTAGTGTGCGGCTCTGCAGGTGGAGGTAGGTGCAGGGTATTATATATCTAGTGTGCGGCTCTGCAGGTGGAGGTAGGTGCAGGGTATTATATATCTAGTGTGCGGCTCTGCAGGTGGAGGTAGGTGCAGGGTATTATATATCTAGTGTGCGGCTCTGCAGGTGGAGGTAGGTGCAGGGTATTATATATCTAGTGTGCGGCTCTGCAGGTGGAGGTAGGTGCAGGGTATTATATATCTAGTGTGCGGCTCTGCAGGTGGAGGTAGGTGCAGGTTATTATATATCTAGTGTGCGGCTCTGCAGGTGGAGGTAGGTGCAGGGTATTATATATCTAGTGTGCGGCTCTGCAGGCGGAGGTAGGTGCAGGGTATTATATATCTAGTGTGCGGCTCTGCAGGTGGAGGTAGGTGCAGGGTATTATATATCTAGTGTGCGGCTCTGCAGGTGGAGGTAGGTGCAGGGTATTATATATCTAGTGTGCGGCTCTGCAGGTGGAGGTAGGTGCAGGGTATTATATATCTAGTGTGCGGCTCTGCAGGTGGAGGTAGGTGCAGGGTATTATATATCTAGTGTGCGGCTCTGCAGGTGGAGGTAGGTGCAGGGTATTATATATCTAGTGTGCGGCTCTGCAGGTGGAGGTAGGTGCAGGGTATTATATATCTAGTGTGCGGCTCTGCAGGTGGAGGTAGGTGCAGGGTATTATATATCTAGTGTGCGGCTCTGCAGGTGGAGGTAGGTGCAGGGTATTATATATCTAGTGTGCGGCTTTGCAGGTGGAGGTAGGTGCAGGGTATTATATATCTGTGTGCGGCTCTGCAGGTGGAGGTAGGTGCAGGGTATTATATATCTAGTGTGTGGCTCTGCAGGTGGAGGTAGGTGCAGGTTATTATATATCTGTGTGCGGCTCTGCAGGTGGAGGTAGGTGCAGGGTATTATATATCTGTGTGCGGCTCTGCAGGTGGAGGTAGGTGCAGGTTATTATATATCTAGTGTGCGGCTCTGCAGGTGGAGGTAGGTGCAGGGTATTATATATCTAGTGTGCGGCTCTGCAGGTGGAGGTAGGTGCAGGGTATTATATATCTGTGTGCGGCTCTGCAGGTGGAGGTAGGTGCAGGGTATTATATATCTAGTGTGCGGCTCTGCAGGTGGAGGTAGGTGCAGGGTATTATATATCTGTGTGCGGCTCTGCAGGTGGAGGTAGGTGCAGGTTATTATATATCTAGTGTGCGGCTCTGCAGGTGGAGGTAGGTGCAGGGTATTATATATCTAGTGTGCGGCTCTGCAGGTGGAGGTAGGTGCAGGGTATTATATATCTGTGTGCGTCTCTGCAGGTGGAGGTAGGTGCAGGGTATTATATATCTAGTGTGCGGCTCTGCAGGTGGAGGTAGGTGCAGGGTATTATATATCTGTGTGCGGCTCTGCAGGTGGAGGTAGGTGCAGGTTATTATATATCTAGTGTGCGGCTCTGCAGGTGGAGGTAGGTGCAGGGTATTATATATCTAGTGTGCGGCTCTGCAGGTGGAGGTAGGTGCAGGGTATTATATATCTGTGTGCGGCTCTGCAGGTGGAGGTAGGTGCAGGGTATTATATATCTAGTGTGCGGCTCTGCAGGTGGAGGTAGGTGCAGGGTATTATATATCTGTGTGCGGCTCTGCAGGTGGAGGTAGGTGCAGGGTATTATATATCTAGTGTGCGGCTCTGCAGGTGGAGGTAGGTGCAGGTTATTATATATCTAGTGTGCGGCTCTGCAGGAGGAGGTAGGTGCAGGGTATTATATATCTAGTGTGCGGCTCTGCAGGTGGAGGTAGGTGCAGGGTATTATATATCTAGTGTGCGGCTCTGCAGGTGGAGGTAGGTGCAGGGTATTATATATCTAGTGTGCGGCTCTGCAGGTGGAGGTAGGTGCAGGGTATTATATATCTAGTGTGCGGCTTTGCAGGTGGAGGTAGGTGCAGGGTATTATTTATCTGTGTGCGGCTCTGCAGGTGGAGGTAGGTGCAGGGTATTATATATCTAGTGTGCGGCTCTGCAGGTGGAGGTAGGTGCAGGGTATTATATATCTGTGTGCGGCTCTGCAGGTGGAGGTAGGTGCAGGGTATTATATATCTAGTGTGCGGCTCTGCAGGTGGAGGTAGGTGCAGGGTATTATATATCTGTGTGCGGCTCTGCAGGTGGAGGTAGGTGCAGGGTATTATATATCTAGTGTGCGGCTCTGCAGGTGGAGGTAGGTGCAGGTTATTATATATCTAGTGTGCGGCTCTGCAGGAGGAGGTAGGTGCAGGGTATTATATATCTAGTGTGCGGCTCTGCAGGTGGAGGTAGGTGCAGGGTATTATATATCTAGTGTGCGGCTCTGCAGGTGGAGGTAGGTGCAGGGTATTATATATCTAGTGTGCGGCTCTGCAGGTGGAGGTAGGTGCAGGGTATTATATATCTAGTGTGCGGCTCTGCAGGTGGAGGTAGGTGCAGGGTATTATATATCTAGTGTGCGGCTCTGCAGGTGGAGGTAGGTGCAGGGTATTATATATCTAGTGTGCGGCTCTGCAGGTGGAGGTAGGTGCAGGGTATTATATATCTGTGTGCGGCTCTGCAGGTGGAGGTAGGTGCAGGGTATTATATATCTAGTGTGCGGCTCTGCAGGTGGAGGTAGGTGCGGGGTATTATATATCTAGTGTGCGGCTCTGCAGGTGGAGGTAGGTGCAGGGTATTATATATCTAGTGTGCGGCTCTGCAGGTGGAGGTAGGTGCAGGGTATTGTATATCTAGTGTGCGGCTCTGCAGGTGGAGGTAGGTGCAGGGTATTATATATCTAGTGTGCGGCTCTGCAGGTGGAGGTAGGTACAGGGTATTATATATCTAGTGTGCGGCTCTGCAGGTGGAGGTAGGTGCAGGGTATTATATATCTAGTGTGCGGCTCTGCAGGTGGAGGTAGGTGCAGGGTATTATATATCGCCTCCATACTCCGCGGCGCTGTACACACTATTATCACCGTCACGCTCTCTATAGACTTTCCTCACACTCGCGGTCAGTGTTGGCCTCGGATGGCAGAGCCCCTCCTGTAACAATGACTCTGGGGGGCTGCTCAGCTCCGGGCAGATGTCCCCTTCCCCTCAGTCACATATTTCCCGCTGCTTCTATATAAGAATACACTGGACAGTTCGGTAAATGATGATTGGATCCTTTATAGCGAATCAAGTGTATTGTGGCAACTACTGCTCATATATAGGGGTCGGGGTCCATTCCTGCAGAGGGGCCCACCCGGGAATTCTCCGCTCCTCCTGTGGGCCAGTCCGAGGTTGACTGCGTTTCCAATTTTACATCTGATAAATCGACTTTCTCTGATGCTTCGTGTTTCGCCCATTATTAAGAATGTTTGTCCCTTCGCATCGGGCAATTCTTCATTTGTGCATTTTATTATTTGTCTGTGTCTATAGTCATTTGAGTAGTATTTCTAAATGACACCATTCACTTTACTGTGTAATGTGCTAAAGATGAACCAAATTCAGGGACATTTTTGAAAACAAAAACGCAGTTTGGCCTTTGACATGTATATTTGGGGGGTGTTTACCGTTGAGTAAAATTGTCCTCGCTTCATAACATCACTACGGTTACCATGATAGCTATGTTAGAACGCTTTTTATATTTTTCTATTAATTTGTGGTTAGAAAGAATCAAAACTTTGTCAAATAAATTAGTCGTGCTTTTTTTGTTATTTTTCCTGATTTAGAACCTGTTTTTTTAACTTGTTGAATTATTTTTGTTCAAACTATTTTAGGACACAAACAACATTTTAACCCCTTCACGACCTATGACGGATACATCCGTCATGGTGCCCTGGTACTTAAAGACCCATGACTGATATATCCGTCATGGCGAAATCGTGGCCCCAGAGCCCCGGTGACCACGATCGGTGTGCAAAAACTGGAGATTCGGGAAGGAGAGGACCTGTACCTGACTTCAGGAGGGGTGGTGTCTCCTCCCCGGACCTACGGAGGCTGTGATTGGCTGAGCGGCGTTTGTCAGCCAATCACAGCCAGTGTAATGTTTCTGCCATTCATTGAAAATGGCTGAAACATTGAAACCCAGCTATGATCAGTGCAGCTATAGCACTGCTCATTGGCTGGAGCAGGGTGGGCTTTGCTGCACACTCTCCCAGCTCTGATTGGAGAGATCGGCCTTGTGACCGATCTCTCCAATCACCGTTCTGTTCTGGGACTGGTGATCTGTAGGTGAACGCTCTCCCCAGCTTCTCCGTCTGTGGAAGCTGAGGAGAGCGATCCCTGCGGGTGCCCAAAGGTAAGTTACTGCCCCCGATCCACCGCTGTTCCTGATCATCCACCGCCGCAGCCACTACCCCAGCTTATGCGCCGCCCTCCATATGCTGCGCCCATGCATCGCCGCTGCTCTGCTCCTTCTTCTGCCACCCTGCATCTGCCGTCGCTCCCCCCTGCATCTGCCGTCGCCCCCCCTGCATCTACCGCCGCCAACCCCCATCTGCCACTGCCCCCCTGCATCAGCCACTGCTCCCTGCATCTACCTCCACTGTCCCCCATCTGGCACTGCCCCCCTGCATCAGCCACTACCCCACTGCATCAGCTACTGCCCCCTGCAACTGCCACTGCCCCCCTGCATCTGCCGCCACACTCCATCAGCCGCTGCGCCCCTCCCCGATCTGCTTCCCGCACTCTCCCTTCCTATTCATCTGCTGCCTCCTCTCCCCCTCTCGGATCTGCTGCCTCCTCCATCTGCTGTGATCCTTTTGCCTACATCCATCCTGTAAGGTAGCTATCCCCAATCTCACCTCCCACTCCCCTTCCACCCTGCCCCCATCCTCTGCCGCTCCTGCATCCATTGCGCCCTCTCCCATCCTCTTCCGCTCTTCCATCCGCCGCGCCCTTTCCCATCCTCCGCCGTTCCTCCATCCGCCGTGCCCTTTCCCATCCTCCGCCGCTCCTCCATCCGCCGCGCCCTTTCCCATCCTCCGCCGCTCCTCCATCCGCCGCGCCCTTTCCCATCCTCCGCCGCTCCTCCATCTGACGCGCGCTCTCCTATCCGCCGCCGCTCCTCCATCTGACGCGCCCTCTCCCATCCGCCGCCGCTCCTCTATCCTCCGCACTCACTCCCATCCTCCATCCATCCTTTTTTCCATCCCACCTAGTCCTCCCCCCCCCTTTTGCAGCATGTCCCCCCCCTTTTACAGCATGTGCGTGCGTCCTGATTTTTTTTCTGTAAACTAAGAAAGAAATACAAATAAACTTAGTTTAGGGCCAGTAAAATAATACTGTAGTAAGCCTCAACTACAGTATTTTTTACTGATTATTGTAAGGGTCAGCCCAGTGCCACACATGAGAGTGATGTACGAGTCTCGCATCGCATCATCCGGCACGTTCGCTCTCTTCCAGACAGGAGTGTGCGGCTGTGCCGGATGATGCGATGCAAGATTCGTGCATCGCTCTCATGTGTGGCATTTGCCTTAGTGTCAGTTGCAGGCGCTCATTTTTTATTTTTTTTTTACTGACGTCCATATTTTTTATTTCGACAAACTAATATTTTTTTGTATGGGGGGTCTAGTTTCCAAAATTGGGTCTCATGTGGGGGAGCTTCACTGTTTCGGCACATCAGGGGGATCTCCAAATGCAACATGGTGTGGCTAACAATTCCAGCTAATTTTCCATTTAATAAGTCAAAAGATGCTCCTTCCCTTGGGCACACGGCAGAGCTCCAAAACAGTAGTTTTCTGCCATATATGAGGTATCAGCGTACTCAGGACAAATTGCCCAACACATTTTGTGGTCCATTTTATCCTGTTAAACCTGTAAAAAATTAAAAAATTGAGCCTAAAATAACATTTTTGTGGCAAAAAAAGTACTTTCTTTTTTTGGCTCAATGTACAAAGCATGTGAGGGTTCAAAGTGCTCATTTCCCCATCTAGATTTATGCCATGGGGGGGGTGTCTAATTTCCAAAATGAGGTCATTTGTGGTGGAGCTCCATTGTTTAGGCACTTCAGGGAATCTCCAAACGCAACATGGCATCCGCTAATGATTCCAACCAATTTTGCTGTGAAATGGCGCTTTTCTTCAGAGCCCTGCCATGTGCCCAAACAATTACTTTCCACCACATATGAGGTATCTGTGTACTCAGGAGAAATTGCACAATACGTTTTATGGTGCATTTTTTCCCTGATACCCTTGTGGAAAAAAAGCTACCTGGTTGAATTAACAATTTCGTGGTAAAAAAAAAATATATATTTTCATGGCTGAACATTCTAAACCTTTGTGAAGCCTCCAGGGGTTCAAAGTGTTCACTAAACATTTAGATAAATTCCATGAGGGGTCTAGTTTCCAAAATTGGGTCACTTGTGGGGGAGCTCCAATGTTTAGGCACCTCAGGGGGTCTCCAAACGCAACATTGCATCCGCTAATTATTCCAGACAATTTTGCTTTCATAAATTCAAATGATGCTCCTTCCCTTCCGAGCCCTGCTGTGCGCCCAAACAATTGATTTCCCTCACATATGAGATATCGGTGTACACAGGAGAAATTGCACAATTAATTTTATGGTGTATTTTTCCTGATACCCTTGTGAAAATGCTAAATTTTATGGCTAAAGTAACATTTTTGTGTAAAAAAGTAAAATTCTAATTTTTTCCTTCCACATTGCTTTGGTTGCTGTGAAGCTCCTAAAGGGTTAATAAACTTCTTGGATGTAGTTTTGAGTAGAGTGAGGAGTGCAGATTTTAGAATGGGGTCACTTTTGGGTATTTTCTGTTACCGAGGCCTATTAAAGTCACTCCAAATGTGATGTGGTACCTAAAAATGTATTTTTGTAAATTTTGTTGGAAAAATTGCTGATGAACTTTGAACCCTTCTAACTTCCTAACAAAAAAAAAAATTGTTTCGAAAATTGCGCTGGTGTAAAATAGACAAGTGGGAAATGTTATTTAGTAACTATTTTGTGTGACATATCTCTCAGATTTATGGCCATGAAATTTCACATTTTGAAAATTGCGAAATTTTCAAAATTTTCACCAAATTTCCATAATTTTCACAAATAAATGCAAAACATATAGTCCTAAATTTACCACTGACATGAAGTACAATATGTCCCGAAAAAACAATGTTAGAATCGCCAGGATCCGTTGAAGCATTTCAGAGTTATAACCTGTCAAAGTGACACTGCTCTTACAGACCTGTTATTTTTTCTACTACTCTGCACTCATTACCTGTATTAATTGCACCTGTGTGACCTCGTTACCTGTATATAAGAATCCTGTCCACACACCCAGTCACACTCCAACCTCTCCACCATGACCAAGACCAAAGAGCTATCTAAGAACACCAGGATCAAAATTGTAGACCTGCACAAGACTGGGATGGGCTACATGACAATAGACATGCAGCTTGGTGAGAAGGCAACAACTGTTAGTGCAATTATTAGAGAATGGACCAGGGCTTCTTGCAAGATCTTGCCTCATGGGGTAAGGATGATTCTGAAAGATGTCAAGAATCAGCTTAGAACTCCACTGGAATACCTGGTCAATGACCTAATAACAGCAGGAACCATAGTCTCAAAGATTACCATTAGTAACCATTAGTAACACACTACACCGTCCTGGATTAAAATCCCCCTGCTCATGCCAGCTCATGTCCAGGCCTGTTTGAAATTCTCCAAAAACTGTCTGGATGATCCAGAGGAGGCATCGGAGAAGGTCATGTGGTCAGATGAGACCAAAATAGCACTTTTTGGTATCAACTCCACTCGTCGTGTTTGGAGGAAGAAGGATGAGTACAACCCCAAGAACATTGTCCCAACCATGAAGCATGAAGTAAAACGCTGTCCAGCGCTCCGGAGTGAAGGATTTTCCCAGCAGGTTTAAGATTTCCAAGTTTTATTTTCACAATATGCGCTTATGAAATGACGATTTACATCATGGGTGAGACATCCTCTATACAGAGGAGAGGAGAATATGACAAGGACATACAACCATGAAGCATGAGGATGGAAACATGATAATTAGGGGGTTGCTTTTCTGCAAAGGGGACAGGACAACTGCACCGTATTGAATGCAGGATTGATGGGGTCATGTATCACAAGATATTGTCTAACAACCTCCTTCCCTCAGTACGAACATTGAAAATGGGTCATGGCTGGGTCTGGCAGCATGATATTGATCCAACACACACAGCGAGGGCAACTAAGGAGTGTCTCTGTAAGAAGAATTTTCCTTTTCCCCATGACAGCACCACCAGAGAGAGAGGTCCACCCATCTTAGGACAGGAAACCCACTGAAATAAAAGGGCGGTACCTCTCCACCGAATCAGTTTGGTTTCCTGTCCCAAGATGGGAGACCCAGAGTCCATCTGCAGGTGAAGCGGTGAAGATAGCGGTATCCAGGGGTTGAACCGACACTGGCAGAACAGCTTACCTGCTGTGTTGTCGGAGCTAAACCTCAGAACCATCCCCCCAGGGCCGTGGTCCCCTGCGGTAGTGAGCGCGGACATGGTAGGGTCCAGGAGAATCCTCTGCCCAGGCGCTGTCTGAGTCTGCGTAAACGCTGGGCGACCTACAGGTGCAGCCAGTGGTTAAAACTCACAGGACGAAGATCCAGGGGCGCAGGAGGATTCTCTCAAGATGCTGTCCAGGACTGTGCACCCGCCATGCGGTTCAATCATGCCGGAGGAAGTTCCAGGAGTTTGTGCTGGTGTCAGCAGTCATGGCCGAATAATGGTAACAGGTAACCGGTTTGTGCATCTGCACATGTGCGGAGTCCGGAACATGGCGGCGCCCATGAAGAAACATCCAGAGGAGGTCATAAGGATAAAAGGATCTGCGGCTGGGGTAAGAGGCGCTTATGCATTCCTCCAGCAATGGAGGACCAGCCGCAGCAGAAGCAAATGCGCTCCAGCAGCCGTGCCAGCCAGAAGTACAAGGATTTGCGAACGGTGGATTCCGGTGACCTGGTGCAGCCTCCCGATCCAGTACCTCCCTTTTTACTGCAGAGTGGTAAGTAGACTTCGGTTCATCCGGCTAACTGGGGTTCCCCCTTATTTTTTGTTTTCCCATGTCCCATAGTAAGTAGCCCGGAAGAGGTCGATCAAAACTAAAAATAGAAAATGAATTCTGTGTAACACCTTGCTACCACCTGGGACACAGAATTATGCAGGAATTGCATTCTGGAAACTGTTAGAGAGGATACCCAGACTTCACCTCTAATCTCAGAGCTAGAATCAAGGCTGAGGTAAAGGAGTCCTTTAAAGCTCCGTCTCGGAACCCAAGAGGTTGAAGAGAGTTGTGTCCCAGGACTGAGACTCCGGGGAATCATCGGAGTCAGAGGAAAACTCAGGTTCTACTGTTTCTTCAGCTTCCTCGTCATCTTCTTCAGAAGAGTGCCCAGGTGGAAGACCTTGCTTCCCAAACTCAAAAGTTAGCCGGATAGTTAAGGTGGTTAGATTCACGATGGGGCTGATTGACATTAAGGATCCTGAATCCCTGGAGGACCTTGTGTTTGGAGGTCTGAAACAGAGGAAGAGATGCTCCTTCCCAATTAATAAGGTCAAACAGGTAGTAGAGGAGCAGTGGAAGAAGCCGGACAAGAGTGCCACACTGTCCTCTTCCTTCAAGAGGAACTACCCCTTTGAAGAATCAGAAGCCGCCTGTTGGGACAGAAGCCCTAAAATTGATGTAGCGGTAGCCAAAGCAGCAAAGAAGTCTTCCCTCCCATTTGAAGATCGGGGTGCCTAAAAGATCATCTTGATGATAGAAATGCGGACGACTACCTGCAGGGCTCCTGGGAGGTGTTGGCCGGAGCCCTGAGACCAGCTATGGCTGGTACCTACAGTGCTGGCCAAAAGTATTGGCACCCCTGCAATTCTGTCAGATAATACTCAGTTTCTTCTTGAAAATGATTACAATCACAAATTCTTTGGTATTATTATCTTCATTTAATTTGTCTTCAGTGAAAAAAAACAAATTGTCATAAAGCCAAATTGGATATAATTCCACACCAAACATAAAAAAGGGGTGGACAAAAGTATTGGCACTGTTTGAAAACTCATGTGATGCTTCTGTAATTTGTGTAATAACAGCACCTGTAACTTACCTGTGGCACCTAACAACAGGTGTTGGCAATAATTAAATCACACTTGCAGCCAGTTGACATGGATTAAAGTTGACTCAACCTCTGTCCTGTGTCCTTGTGTGTACCACATTGAGCATGGAGAAAAGAAAAAAGATCAAAGAACTGTCTGAGGACTTGAGAATCCAAATTGTGAGGAAGCATGAGCAATCTCAGGGCTACAAGTCCATCTCCAAAGACTTGAAAGTTCCTGTGTCTACAGTGAGCAGTGTCATCAAGAAGTTTAAAGCCCATGGCACTGTGGCTACCTTCCTAGATGTGGAAGGAAAAGAAAAATTGACTAGAGATTTCAACGCAAGATTGTGCGGATGGTGGATAAAGAACCTCGACTAACCTCCAAACAAGTTCAAGCTGCCCTGCATTCTGAGGGTACAACAGTGTCAACCCGAACTATCCGTCGGCATCTGAATGAAAAGGGACTGTATGTTAGGATACCCAGGAAGACCCCACTTCTTACCTCGAGACATAAAAAAGCCAGGCTGGAGTTTGCCAAAACTTACCTGAGAAAGCCTAAAACGTTTTGGAACAATGTTCTCTGGTCAGATGAGACAAAAGTAGAGCTTTTTGGGAAAAGCCATCAACATAAAGTTTACAGGAAAAAAAAGGAGGCATTCAAAGAAAAGAACACGGTCCCTACAGTCAAACATGGCGGAGGTTCCCTGATGTTTTGGGGTTGTTTTGCTGCCTCTGGCACTGGACTGCTTGACTGTGTGCATGACATTATGAAGTCGGGAGACTACCAACAAATTTTACAGCATAGTGTAGGGCCCAGTGTGAGAAAGCTGGGTCTCCCTCAGAGGTTATGGGTCTTCCAGCAGGACAATGACCCAAAACACACTTCAAAAAGCACTAGAAAATGGTTTGAGAGAAAGCACTGGAGACTACTAAAGTGGCCAGGAATGAGTCCAGACCTGAATCCCATAAAACACCTGTGGAGAGATCTCAAAATGGCAGTTTGGAGAAGGCACCCTTCAAATTTCAGGGACCTGGAGCAGTTTGCCAAAGAAGAATGGTCTAAAATTCCAGGAGAGCATTGTAAGAAACTCATTGATGGTTACCGTAAGCGGTTGTTCGCAGTTATTTTGGCTAAAGGTTGTGCAACAAAGTATTAGGCGGGCTTTGCACGTTGCGACATTGCAAGCCGATGCTGCGATGTCGCACGCGATAGTCCCCGCCCCCGTCGCAGGTACGATATCTTGTGATAGCTGGAGTAGCGAAAATTATCGCTACGCCAGCTTCACATGCACTCACCTGCCCTGCGACCGTCGCTCTGGCCGGCTGGCCTCCTTCCTAAGGGGGCGGGTCGTGCGGTGTCATAGCGATGTCACACGGCAGGCGGCCAATAGCGGCGGAGGGGCGGAGATGCTCTCACCTGAACTCCGGATATCATCCCGGCCTGTCTGCAGCTGTCATGAACTGACTGCAAGCACCGGGGAATCAGTCACTCGGTGGTAAAATCCGGCGTCACCGCGAGACTTACGATCAGCTGATGCGTCAGGTGACCGCATCAGGTGATCACCGCCAGGTCCTCACGACCTGGTCATGCAGCTATCGGACGTGCCTGGGAGCCGGCACACAGCCGGAGCGGGGGTGGCAGGACCGGGAGAGGAGCTGGGAGCGGACATGGCACCGGGAGTCTGCAGACAGGTGAGTATGACATTTTTCTACTGTTCCCTTTTGATTTAGCAGCCGCTTCCACCTCCTGCATGGGAGCGGACATGGCACCGGGCAGGAAATGGAAGCAGCGGTGACGGTACCGGGAGGATTCACGCTTCTGTGTTTACTGACAGAAGGAATCCTCATCCTGTACATGTCACTTTACTACCCACCCCTTGCGTTTTATAGCTGCGTTTTTAGTAATAAAAACGCACTAAAATGCAGCTATATTTGTAATTTGCTGTTTTCATTGCGTTTTTGAACATCTCATTGAACTCAGTGGGTGGAAAACGCAATGAAAAACGCAAAAATAATTGACATGCTGCGTTTTTGTGGGCACCACAAAAACGCAGCTAAAAGAAACCGCTGTGTGCATACAGCAAAAATGAAAACTCATAGACTTTGCTGGGGAAGCAAAGTCATGCAGTTTTCTGAGCAAAAAGCCGCGAAAAACGCACTGTGTGAACTTACCCTAAAGCTCCTCAGTCTAAACCCTATCTTTCTAGTAGTTGTGACCTCAGCCAAGAGAATGAGCAACCTACAGGCCCTATCTTCCATTCTTCCAGACACCCAAATTTCAGAGGATAGGATAATCTTAAGAACAGAACCTGCGTATTTACCCAAGGTAGCTAAATCCTTCCATATACAGTATCCCAGGAGATAATTCTGCCTTCTTTTTGTGCCTCCCCCAAGAATCAGGACGAGAAAACGCTGCATACCCTGGATGTTAGAGATGCACTGATTCAGTACTTAGAGACTACGGCTATGTGCGCACGTTGCGTACTAGCCCTGCAGAAATTTCTGCAGTGATCTGAAGAGCACACGTGCGCTTCAAATCGCTGCAGAAATGTCCGTAGAGAAAAAAAAAAGCCGATTCCATGCGCTCTGCCTGCAGCTCCTGCCATAGACAGAGCAGGAGCTGCCGGCAAAGCGCACGGAAGAAGTGACATGTGTGATACCAATGTAATATGACTGAAGACTGAATGTGATTTAGATAGGGATCATAATCAAAAGATAGGAGTGATCCCAGATATTATTTGACCTATCAATAATTCAGTATCAAAGAGATGTCCTCTGGATAACCAATTTCACTATGATGACCAAAGAATACATGTCAAACAGATTTTAAGATAATGAGGTAGTAACATTTACAGTTCCACTTACCGGAAACTTGTGGTTGGCTTAAAGACAGGTGTAAGGAAGCTTACATATAAAATTTACGGCTCATTGCAATATTTCACTAAAACTATGGTCAACTGTGGTCGGTCAGTTGTCAACTGGCAGGATGTACAAGTAAATGTGCAGGAAGCTGCTGGTGCCCATAGCAGTTTGTGGTCAAGTTACATGAACATGACTCAGCTGTCACATGCTGGTGACCATTTAAACACAACCTACAAAGTTTTCCTATAAAAATACACCGGACTCGCTTAATGTTAGGGAAACCTTCCAGGACATTGAAGTGTACGCACTGCTCCTGTGATGCAAGACACCATGTTGTTTCCTTATCATTAAATCGAGTCCCTCCGATGTGAAAGGATTGCTACAACAAACGGTAATGTTGATGCATATTTCTGTTATTGTATAAGATTCTATGCTAATGCCTATATGTACCATTGACTATTCATGTGCTATTAAAATAAATAGTATCTTGCTATAAAGAATATTCGTATTCATGCCTGATTAGGATATCAGTGAGCGCTTCGTAAGTACGGGCTTTCAGCCCCCTTTTTAGTAGAATTTAGCAAGACCTAAATGTCACTTCTTAGAACGCAGCGCTTCGGGCAGCAGCCGAAGCGCTGCGCTCTAAGACGCCACGTGCGCACGGCCCCTGCACAATCTCCATAGACTGTGCAGGGGACGCAGGACGCATGCAGTTACGCTGCGCTACAAAGCGCAGCGTAACTGCATGTATTTACGCAACGTGCGCACATAGCCTACTACAGGGTGGAGGAGGAGTCGAGCATTGTTTTATTTGCTTATAGAGGGCTAGGAAAGGCCTGGCAGCCTCTAAAAGTACTTTAGCAAGATGGGTCAAGAAAGTAATTAGTGTAGCCTATGTAGCCCAGAACATTCCAGTTCCCAAAGGCATGACAGCTCAAACCACCAGAGCGGTGTTGACTTCCTGGGCCGAAAAGACGGAAATACCTATTGACCAATTTTGTAAGGCTGCAACTTGGTCTTCCCCTTTCCTCTTTTTTAATCACTATAGATTGGATTTTTCTTCCATGGTGGATGTAATGTTTGGTAGAAGGGTTCTACAAGTGGTGATTCCCTCCGTAAGGTGCTTGAATCAATCAAAATCTCTCTAGTGGTGCTTTCATGGTGGAAGAGATAAATGAAAATTACTTATTGGTAATGTTTTGTTTCCAGCGCCGATGACAGCACCATTGCTTCACCCTCTGCTTAGTTTTAGTTGTGTAGGGTCGAGGTGCTACATCTTAGTTCATGTGTTGGTGGAGGTTTATATTAATATTGTTTCCTGGTATTCCTCTCTTACTCTGTAACCTACCTTATGCGGTGGAGAGGTATCGCCCTTTTATTTCACTGGGTTTCATGTCCTAAGATGGGTGGACTTCTCTCTCTGGTGGTGCTGTCATGGGCTCTGGAAAAAAATATTACCAGTAAGTAATTTTGCTTTTCAAGGTATTTTCTACACTCTGTGTGTGTGTGTGTGTCTGTGTGTGTATATATAGTTTCATAGTTTTTAAGGTTGAAGGGAGACTCTAAGTCCATCTAGTTCAACCCGTAGCCTAACATGTTGATCCAGAGGAAGGCAAAAAAACCCCAATGTGTCAAATAAGCTCCAATGGGGAAAAAAATTCCTTCCTGACTCCACATACGGCAATCAGACTAGTTCCCTGGATCAACACCCTGTCATAAAATCTAATATACATAACTGGTAATATTATATTTTTCAATTAATGCGATCAGGCTCTGCTTAAATTTTACTTGTGAATCCCTCAATACAACATCATACGGCAGAGAGCTCCATAGTCTCACTGCTCGTACAGTAAAGAGTCCTCATCTGTGATTATGATTAAACATTCTTTCCTCAAGACGTAGCGGATGCCCCCGTGTTCCAGTCGCAGGCCTAGGTGTAAAGAGCTCTTTGGAAAGGTCTCTGTACTGTCCCCTCATATATTTATACATTGTGATTAGATCCCCCTAAGCCTTTGTTTTTCCTAACTAACTAACCCCAAGTTTAATAACCTGTCTTGGTATTGCAGCCCCCCCCATTCCTCTAATAATCTTGGTCGCTCTTCTATCTACCTGTAAGATTATGCTATTTATAACCTTCTATACTTTTGCTAACAAGAAATGCATCCATTCCTCTCTTAAATTCATTCAGTGAGTTGGCCATCACCACTTCCTCAGGAAGAGAGTTCCAGAGCCTCACTGCTCTTACCGTGAAGAACCCTCTTCTATGCTGATGTAGGAATTTTCTTTCCTCCAATCGAAAAGAATGCCCCCTTGTTCTTGTCATAGTCCTTGGTACAAACAGATCATGGGATAGATCTCTATATGGCCCTCTGATATATTTGTACATATTTATTAGGTCTCCCCTAAGTCTTCTCTTTTCTAGAGTAAATAGACCTAATTTTGATAACCTTTCCGTGTATTGTAATGCACCCATTCCATTTATTATTTTAGTAGCCCGCCTCTGAACCCTTTCAAGTTCAGTAATGTCTTTCTTCAGCACCGGCGCCCAAAATTGCACACAATACTCCAAGTGTGGTCTGACTAGTGATTTGTACAGATGGAGAATGATGTTTTCATCTCGTGCCCCCAGACCTCTTCTAATGCATCCCATCACCCTATTTGCTTTGGTGGCTGCTGCCTGACACTGGGCACTCCAATTTAGATTCTTATTCACTAAGATGCCTAAGTCTTTTTCCATGTCTGATTTCCCCAGCAGTTTCCCATTTAGTAAGTAATCGTAGCATCTGTTTCTCCTTCCCATGTGCATAACCTTACACTTATCTGTGTTAAACCTCATTTGCCATTTTTCAGCCCAATTCTCCAATTTACTCAAGTCCATCTGTAGTTGCAAACTGTCCTCCTTTGTGTTAACTACCTTACATAGTTTTGTATCATCTGCAAATACTGATATTTTACTCTGTAAACCATCCACCAGATCATTAATAAATATATTAAATAGTAGGGGGCCCAATACAGACCCCTGTGGCACCCCACTAGTAACCCTGGCCCAATCTGAGTATGCACCATTAATAACCACTCTTTGTTTTCTACCACTAAGCCAGCTACCTACCCATCTACACACATTTTCCCCGAGCCCAAGCTTTCTCATTTTACTTAGCAGTCTTTTATGTGGGACAGTGTCAAATGCTTTACCAAAGTCGAGATAAATGACATCCAATGATTCTCCTCGGTCCATGTGAGAGCTTACATCCTCATAGAAGCTGATCAGGTTAGTTTGACAGGAGCGATCCTTCATAAATCCATGTTGATATGGAGTTAAACAGTTATTAACATTGAGACATTCCATAATAGTATCCCTTAAAAACCCTTCAAACATTTTACCCACAACAGATGTTAAGCTTACCGGCCTATAGTTTCCAGGTTCCCTTTTGCACCCTTTTTTGAATATTGGTACCACATTTGCTAGCCGCCAATCCAGTGGAACAGACCCAGTTTCTATAGAGTCTTTAAATAAAAGGAATAGAGGCCTGTCTATCACATTACTTAACTCCCTTAATACCCGAGGGTGAATGCCATCAGGGCCTGGTGATTTGTCAATTTTAATGTTACTAAGTCGGTTCTGCACTTCTTCCTGGGTTAGGCAGGTAATACTTAATGGGGCATTTACATGATCACTCTGCATTTCCCGTGGCATATGCTTTTCCTGTGTGAACACAGTTGAGAAAAAAGTATTTAAAACATTTGCTTTTCCCACATCGCTTTCTATGATTTTACCCTCATTATTCTTTAAAGGGCCAACACCATCAATTTTAATCTTTTTTCTGTTTATATAATAAAAGAATAGTTTGGGATTTGTTTTGCTTTCCTTAGCAATGAGTCTCTCAGTTTCTACTTTTGCTAAATATATTTGTTTTTTACACATTTTATTTTTTTCTCTATATATTTTTAATGCTTCCTCGCTGCCTTCTTGTTTTAGCTTTTTAAATGCCTTTTTCTTATTATTCATTGCCCCTTTTACATCCTTATTTAGCCACATTGGTTTTCTCCTGTTCCTAGCCCTTTTATTTCTGTATGGTATGGCTAGCTCGCAGTGGGTGTTTAATACCGATTTAAAAATTTCCCACTTATTTTCTGTGCTCCCATTTTTGAGGACATTGTCCCAATCAATTTGGCGAAGGTCTTCTCTAAGCTGATCAAACTTTGCTTTCCTGAAATTCAGCGTTTTTGTAACCCCCCTCCAAGGCACCTTACTGAAGGACAAGTGGAATTGTATTATATTGTGGTCACTATTCCCTAGGTGCCCATCCACTCGTACGTCTGTTATTCTATCTGGCCTGTTGCTTAAAATTAAGTCCAGAAGGGCTGCCCCTCTAGTTGGGCCCGGCACAAGTTGGGACAGTTAATTATCCTTAGTTACTGACATAAGCCGGTTTCCTTTCTGAGATACGCAGGTTTCAGTTTCCCAGTCTATATCGGGGTAATTGAAGTCCCCCATAATAATCACCTCATTGTGATTTGCTGCTTTGTCTATTTGTTTCAATAATACATTTTCAGTGGTTTCTGTTATATTTGGTGGCTTATAACAAACCCCTATGAGGATTTTATTAGTTTTCCCTCCTTGTATCGCCACCCATAGAGACTCCACCTCTTCATTTCCCTCTTGAATATCTTCTCTTAGTCTGGGCTTTAAACTGGACTTTATATATAGACAGACTCCACCCCCTTTCCTTTTTTTACGATCCCTCCTAAACAATTCATATCCTTGCAGGTTAGCCGCCCAGTCATAACTATCATCTAACCATGTCTCAGTTATTCCTACTATGTCGTATTTCTCCTCATACATTACCAGCTCCAGTTCCTCCATCTTATTGGTCAGGCTTCTTGCATTGGTCAGCATGCAGGAAAGAAGTTTTGCTCCCCTTTTCTCAGCTTCCTTCTTAGTACCCTGTCTTGGGTCCTCTTTACGGCATCTAGTATCCTTGATTAGTTTGTCCTTCTGCTGCATGTTCTTGTCTGCTGTTTTTTCTCCCATCCCCTCTTCTTCTAGTTTAAAGCCCTCCTGATGAGTGTGGCAAGCCTTCTGGCGAACGTGTGTTTCCCAGGTTTTGTGAGGTGTATCCCGTCTCTTGCGAGAAGTCCATCGTAGAGGTAATTCACTCCATGGTCTAAGAATCCAATTCCATAATGCTGATGTAGCGTATGACAGGCGAAAGTCATCAAAGGTTTTGCGATGTCCTCAAACAGCGAGACCCGGCAAGTCCCAGCAATCGATCAGCTTACGGCGACTCTTCTCTTCTTAAACAGCTACAGTTATCACCACTATGAGATTGTGTTAAAACTATGCCACACTTATCTTCAGTCGCCTCCCTTTACTTCAGTACCTCGCACTCTCAGCACCTCGCTAGCTCTGGCTGGTTTATATAGTTCTACAAGGACTACTAGAAGCTGCTAGAAGCTTCTAGAAACAGGTGTGGCTAATACTACTGACTAAATCACTAGACACACTTTTTTTTTTGCTTTTTCACAGTACCCCAGACAAATACAGACAACAAATCCCTAATGAAATTAAACAGTTACAGTTATCACCACTATGAGATTGTGTTAAAACTATGCCACACTTATCTTCAGTCGCCTCCCTTTACTTCAGTGCCTCGCACTCTCCAATATATATAGTAAGACTCATGTGGGATTAGTGGATGAGGGCAGGTATATCTCACCCCGGTATCGGTCCTATGTGACTTAGGGGTACTTCATACACAGCGAGATCACTACTGAGATCGCTGCTGAGTCACGTTTTTGTGACGCAGCAGTGACCTCATTAGCGATCTCGCTGTGTGTGACACTGAGCAGCGATCTGGCCCCTGCTGTGAGATCGCTGCTCGTTACACACAGCCCTGGTTCGTTTTTTATTGTTGCTCTCCCGCTGATAAGCACACATCGCTGTGTGTGACAGCGAGAGAGCAACAATCCTGAATGTGCAGGGAGCAGGAGCCGGCGTCTGACAGCCTGCGGTAAGCTGTAATCAATGTAAACATCGGGTAACCAAGGTGGTTACCCGATATTTACCTTCATTACCAGCCTCCGCAGCTCTCACGCTGCCAGTGCCAGCTCCTGCTCCCTGCACACGCTAGGCTAAGTGGTGTACGCTGGTAACTAAGGTAAACATCGGCTAACCATTCCCGATGTTTACCTTAGTTACCAGTGTCCGCAGCTTCTAGACGCCGGCTCCGTGCAAGCGCAGCGCCGCTTGCACGTCGCTACTGGCTGGGAGCTGGTCACTGGTCGCTGGTGAGATCTGCCTGTTTGACAGCTCACCAGCGACCATGTAGCGACGCAGCAGCGATCCTGACCAGGTCAGATCACTGGGGGGATCGCTGCTGCGTCGCTAAAGTGTGACGGTACCCTTAGCCTGGTAAGGATTACCTGGCTACTAATGGATTAATGGGAGGTGAAGGACAGATGTAAAAGGAGTCTGGGAGGTTGGGGGAGGGTCTCCATCTGGGCAACACAGTAAGGCTAGGTTCACACACTGCGTTTTTTTTGACGCTGCGTTTCTGTGCGTTTTTTAGCGCTAAAAACGCACAGAAACGCAGCGTCTTTAAAAAGGCATGAAAAAAACGCACGCGTTTTTGCCGCGATTTGCTGCGTTTTGCTGCGTTTTTGCTCACTGCGTCTTTATGCGGTTTTTATCAGTGAACAAAAAAAAAAGGTCTGATGTCATTTCCTTCTTCAATATGTTCTTCTTTCTCCACTAGTGTATGCAGGAGAGCAGACAGCTGCAGAACTACAAGGCCCAGTATACTCCATCCAATAGTGTGTGCAGGAGAGCAGACAGCAACTGCAGAACTACAAGGCTCAGCATGCTCCATCCAATAGTGTATGCAGGAGAGCAGACAGCAGCTGCATAACTACAAGGCTCAGCATCCTCCATCCAATAGTGTATGCAGGAGAGCAGACAGCAGCTGCATAACTACAAGGCTCAGCATCCTCCATCCAATAGTGTATGCAGGAGAGCAGACAGCAGCTGTCGAACTACAAGGCTCAGCATCCTCCATCCAATAGTGTATGCAGGAGAGCAGACAGCAGCTGTCGAACTACAAGGCTCAGCATCCTCCTTCCAGGACTGTATGCAGGATTTCTTTGCCCCCCCAAACAAAAAAAATGATGTGGGCTTCGCCATATTTTTGTATGCTAGCCAGGTACATCAGGCAGGTACAGGCTGCCCCCAACCCCCAGCTGCCTATTTGTACTTGGCTGGGAACCAAAAATATAGAGAAGCATTTCATGAAATAATTTAAAAAAAAATGACGTGAGCTTCACCTAATTTTTGTGTCCAGCCGGGTACAACTAGGCAGTTGGGGATTGGTATCCACAGTGCAGGGTGCCCATGCTTTTTGGGCACCCCCGCTGCGAATTGTAGTCCGCAGCCACCCCAGAAAATGGCGCTTTCATAGAAGCGCCATCTTCTGGCGCTGTATCCAACTCTTCCAGCTGCCCTGATGCCGGGTGGCTCACTGGGTAATAATGGGGTTAAGGCTAGCTGTATATTATCAGCTGGCCCTAAGCCCGAAATTCATGGTGTCACACCAATATTAGGCATGGCCACCATGAATTTCTAGTAAAGATAAAAAAAAACACCACACAGAAAAATATTTTTATTAAAAATAAAACACAACACAATTAGTGACTCCATCTTTATTAAAATAAAGAACCCCCCTCCGCAGTAATTCTGGGTCAAGGGTCCCACGCCGTCCAATCCGTATACAATATCATCTGATCGGTTTGCTGGAAGGCAAAGCGATCAGATGATGTGTAAGGTTCAAGTGCCTGAATTACATCACACATCAGCTGATTGTATAAAAGCCGTTTATACAATCAGCTGATGCATCGGTGCAAAAAATAAAAAAAAAAATACTCACTTATGTGCTGATTACCGGCAGCTCCTGAAGCGGAGTCTAGTCCCGTCCGATCGCTGCAGCAGCTGCCGGTAATCAGGGATGAAGTCTCCTGACTCATCCGCTGATAGGTTAAACCGGCCGGCCGCTGGCGTCACCCCAAGACTTACGATCAGCTGATGCGTCAGGTGACTGCATCAGGTGATCCATCGCCAGGTCCTGCATCCTGCAGGCATACGTACCCGGGGAGACTGCACACACCCGGAGTGGCGGTACCGGGAGGAGGCGCTGGGAGCGGGCATGGCACCGGGACCCTACAGACAGGTGAGTAGGACATTTTTTTTTTTTTACTGTTCACTTTTGATTTCGCAGCCGCTTCCACCTCCTGCCCGTACATGACGCCGCACGGCAGCTGACATGCACAGGACCGGAGGTGGAAGCGGCGGTGACGGTTCCGGGAGGATTCACGCTTCTGTGTTTACTGACAGAAGGAATCCTCTTCCTGTACATGTCACTTTACTACCCACCTCCTGCGTTTTATAGCTGCGTTTTTGGTCTTAGAAACGCACCAAAACGCACCTATTTGCGTTTCTCATTGCGTCTTTCAACATCCCATTGCACTCAATGGATGAAAAGCGCAGTGAAAAATGCGGGAATAAGTGACATGCTGCGTTTTTGTAGCACCACAAAAACGCAGCTGAAAAGAAACGCTGTGTGCAGACAGCAAAAATGAAAACTCATAGACTTTGCTGGGGAAGCAAAGTCATGCAGTTTTCTGAGCAAAAACGCACCCGAAAACTGCGCAAAAATGCCGCGAAAAATGCACTGTGGCCTGTCTGTGTAGGTGATACTTGTGAGTGGGAGCAGTGCTTGATGTTTGTAAGGTTTAGCTGGAAGGGAGAAGCCCTCCAGTTGGTAGTTAGGATATCATCCTGTATAGTTAGCGCTGGACAGGCAAGGATTTATTTTGTTGGTGTTTTTTTTTGTTTGTTTCACTGCAATAAACCTGACCCAGCGTCCGTTACACCTGGAATTCGGCTGTCTGCCTGAGGTGAATACGTGCCCTTGGAACCCAGCAAAGGCGATCCCCGAGCGTGTTATCACATTGTGGTGGAGAATGCGGGCAGCATGTTAAAACGCATTATAATGGGTGACGTGGTGAAAGCGCCGGTACAATCCGCAGCTGTGCAGCAAGAAGCTAATCGCTTGATGTCGGCACAGTTGAAGGAACTGGTGGAAACGACGGTTAGAGACCGCCAACTTTTGCAGCAGGTGGCGCAGCATCTGGCAACCGTACCTGAGGTTAAATGCGGAGGCTGACCAGAGGGTGATTCATGTGAATAGGTACTGGCAGAAACTGACCACAGAGGATGATGTGGAAGCTTACCTGACCACCTTCGAACGGACGGCGGAGCGGGAAAAGTGGCCAAAGGAGCGATGGGCCGGCTTACTTGCCCCGTTTCTGGCAGCTGAGACCCAAAAAGCCTATTTTCATCTTGAGCCTGAAGCAGCGCACGACTTTGATAAACTAAAAGCCGAGATCCTGGCCCGGCTGGGAGTGACGACGGCCGTGCGAGCACAGAGAGTTCATCAATGGACTTATCAGCCCGATAAACCACCGTGGTCACAGATGTTCGACCTTATTCACTTGACCAAGAAATAGCTGCAGCCTGAGGTTTTGACGGCGCCAGAGATGATACAAAGAATTGTCCTTGATAAATACCTAAGAGCTCTACCGCCACCTCTGAGAAAATGGGTGAGCAATGGAAACCCCACGACAGCGGATCAGCTAGTGGATATAGTGGAGCGTTATTCTTTGACAAAAGGACTTATGGACAATGCTACACATCCTCCCTCTTCCCCTTATCGACGAGGATCTGGTAAGACTTTTCCAGGGTCTAGGGGAGGAGGAAAACAGGACTGCTGGCCCTGTGAGGCCTAAGGTGCCACACTATGGTCTTAGCAAGGGGCCCGTGAGGTGTTTCCGCTGCCTGGAGGTGGGCCACATTGCTGCAAACTGTCCAGTAACTACAGAACCGATGCAGTGCGATGTCACAGACTTTGAAAAACGCATGGCTATGGTTGATCGGGTAGTGTGTATTGCGGCATGTCCAGGCGATATGGAGAAACACCTGTGTGAAGTGTCCATTGATGGCAATACTGTTGTTGCACTGTTAGAATCAGAAAGTGTATTGACTCTGGTAAAGGCCAGTCTGGTGGCAGTCGCGATGGGACCGTCAGATACATTTTCTGTGACATGTGTGCATGGAGACACCTGCTCGTACCTCACAACGGTCTCCTGCATTACTATGCCCTATGGGTCTGTGCATCATAAGGTGGGACTAGTCCCAGCATTATTACATGATATCATTTTGGGCAGGGATTTTCCTCACTTTTGGCAGTTGTGGGAGAACCAATTAGTACCCCAGGGTAGCCGCACAGATGGTCCTTCTCCCACACCTTGTGTGGGCCCGGAGCCACTGGAGGATGCCCTACAAGAGGATTCAGAGAAGCAATCCACTGAGAACAACCTCAAGTTCCCATTTCCAGTTCTGGCGGTGATACCGATGAACCCAGGGCAGAGGTAGACGTGGACGGCCGTCAACCTTCTGGTTGGCTCAATTCGGAAGTCCTGAAAGATGACTTCCAAAGCGAGCAAATGAGAGATTCTACCCTTTCTCAGGCTATAAAAAAATGTTAAAATGATAAACGGAGTGCAGGTGGATGCAGGTACTAGGCTGGCTTACCCCTACATGGCCCTGGAGAATGATTTTCTCTATCAGATAGAGAAGAAGGGGGACGACACAGTGCAACGATTGGTTGTGCCAAAATCCTACAGGCAGAGAGTGCTGGACCTGGCACACGGACATGTGATGGGGGGGTCACCTGGGGTCCAAAAAACCACCGAAAGGATATTACACTGTTTTGTTTGGCCAGGCATGCATCACGATATTCGCACCTATTGCGAGTCTTGTCCTGACTGCCAAATCTCTGCCCCTAGGCCCCGTTTCTGTAGCCCCTTAGTACATCTGCCCATCATCGAGATCCCGTTTGAGAGGATTGGGATGGATCTAGTGGGACCCCTCCCCAAGTCTGCACGAGGACACCAGCACATCCTTGTCATCTTGGATTATGCCACACGTTACCCCGAGGCTATCCCTTTACGTAACATGGCCACCAAGACCATTGCCAAGGAGCTGGTCCATGTGTTTAGTCGGGTTGGTGTTCCAAAACAAATACTCACAGACCAAGGAACCCCCTTTATGTCCAAAGTAATGAAAGAGCTCTGCAGGCTGTTACAAATAGCACAGTTACGCACCTCCGTGTATCACCCTCAAACGGATGGACTAGTCAAACGGTTTAACAAAACCTTGAAACAGATGCTCCGAAAGGTGATAGAAAAGGACGGGAATAACTGGAACTACTTACTCCCGTATTTGCTTTTTGTCATCCGGGAGGTGCCCCAGTCTTCCACCGGGTTCTCGCCTTTCGAGCTTCTGTATGCCCAACGTCCCCGTGGACTGTTGGATGTCGCTAAGGAAACCTGGGAGGGACAGATCACCCCGTTCAAAAGCGTAATAGACCATGTAACCCAAATGCAGGACCGTATTGCGGCGGTGATGCCCATCGTTAAAGAGCATATGATACAGGCTCAGGGAGCACAGAAAAGGATTTTTGATAGGGGGGCCAAGATCTGTACTTTGGCGCCCGGACATAGGGTGTTGATTAGAGTTGAGCGCGGTTCGCGGTTCGAGGTTCTCCAGTTCTAGGCTCGAGTGATTTTGGGGCCTGTTCTAGATAGAACTAGAACTCGAGCTTTTTGCAAAAGCTCGATAGTTCTAGAAACGTTCGAGAACAGTTCTAGCAGCAAAAAAACAGCTAATTCCTAGCTGGCTTTCCACTGTAATAGTGTAAGTCACTCTGTGACTCACACTATTATTTGGGGACAATGTAGAAAAATCACGGTGTCGGCTGCGCTGCTAAGAAAGTTCATGTAGATGATAATATTAATCCAGAGTTTTTATTTGCAAAATAATAAGCCACAACGCGTTTCGGGGATAAAAAGCTCCCCCTTCCTCAGGTAGGCTTAGCGCTGGCCAGGCGGCTGTGCTCTCCACGTGGGTTCTCGATCGTGTGAGCGGCCGCCCGAGCTGGAAGTCTCACGGGCTGAAGAGGACGGAATCTCCGCTGATGTCATCAGGGTATACCCTGGATTTCCCTTCGGCTATTTCCCCAGTGTTGTACCTGATGTACAACGGGATCAGGTGAGTGTGGCCATCACACTGCACTTACAGTATTTTATCATTTGATTTTACACAGGAGCGAACTTTTCTTTTAACTCACACTATTATGAAATTTCAGTGTATAGTGTGCGGGAACAGCGCCTTCAGATCACTGCTGTTTTTTTTTTTTTTTCCTTGTCTTCCTTCCCTAAGTGCGCGCGTGTAGTGGGGAGGGCCATTATGGCAGCCAATCCCAGACACACACACAGCTAAGTGGACTTTTAGCCAGAGAAGCAACGGCATGTGTGATAGGATGTCCATGTCACATGTCCCTGCATTATAAAACTGAATATTTTCCTCCAGCACGCCATTATCTGCCTTCTGCGTCCTTGGTGTCAGACATCACTGGCGCAGCTCCGTCCTGAGTCCTATCGCCGATACAGCTGTATGCACTCCATACACAGCGCTGGACAGCTTAGGGAGAGCACTTTCTATCAGTCCTTTTAAGGGCTCGTACCGGCAGGGTCAGAGCCATAGGTGACAGGTCCTGAAAACAGAGACAGCGTCTGTGTAGCTAAGGTCAGGGATTTCCTCTCTGCATTTCCCCATTAGGAGGGAATAGAAAGGCAGGCTTCCATTCCTCTACCCAGAGCCCCACAATCCTGGCACTGTACCCTCCTGTCCTCTGCACACTCCAACTCATTATAACTAAGCCATTATACTAGCAAACACTGAGTGAACTTAGTGGCATCCTAAACGTGGCTATTGGACTTTTGTATAGTCCCACTAGTGCAAAGATATTTGCAGCACGTCTGCCTGCATTGCACACTCAAACTGATAGTTACTAAGCCATTATACTAGCAAACACTGAGTGTACCTAGTGGCATCCTAAACGTGGCTATTGGACTTTTGTATAGTCCCACTAGTGCAAAGATATTTGCAGCACGTCTGCCTGCATTGCACACTCAAACTGATAGTTACTAAGCCATTATACTAGCAAACACTGAGTGTACCTAGTGGCATCCTAAACGTGGCTGTTGGACTTCTGTATAGTCCCAGTAGTGCACAGATATTTGCAGCACGTCTGCCTGCATTGCACACTCAAACTGATAGTTACTAAGCCATTATACTAGCAATTTATGCTGCCAGTTTAAGGGCCGTAGTTGCATTGTCAGGGATATTTATTCTTTATTATTCTGCTGTTAATAAAGCTAGACCACCGCTGCAATCTACACCACCTCTCAATTTTTACTACCACATTTTAAGTGCACAATCTTGTCGCAATCAACATGAGTGGCAAAATGACAGATGCTGGTGGAAAGGGGAAGAGGCATGGTGGAAAAGGGAAAAAAAGGGTTTGTCCGTGGGGAAGGTGGCAAAGCTCCATTATCATCTGCTGAAGATAGACCATCTACCAGCAAAAGTAAGATGTCTACTACTTACCGTGGACAATCCGATGTGCTCCCTTTTTTACGGACACGAACAACAGGAACAAAGGTAGATGATGGCCAAAAACGGAAAATGCTTGAATGGATCTCAAGTGGTCCAACAAGTGCCCTCTCAGCCTCTTCAAGTACCGCATCCAAAAAACACCAGTCCTCTGAGTTGTCATCCCAATCAAACTTGCTTTCTCCCAGCTCTGAAGTCTCCATCAGCCCTGCACAGTATGGTGGAACTGAGATGGCTGAGTCTGCAGAGCTGTTCAGTCACACTATAGCCTGGGAATCAGAGGTCTGCTCCCAAGCTACAGTGAGTACAGAACAGGAAATGGTCTGCAGTGATGCCCAGAACCTCTGATTCAGGCCGTGCGGACCAAGTTTCTGAGCATAATGTTGACCCTTTGTCACAAACTGTAACACCTGTGGTTATAGACAATGAGGAACATACTGATGAAGATGAGACGCAGATACCCGATTGGGATGACAACTTAAATATTCGGTCAGGGCAAGAAGAGGCTCGGTCTGAGGGTGAGGGGAGTGCAAACACAACAATTGATGATGAAGTTCTAGATCCCACCTACTGTCAACCCACAGTCAGGCACTCGAGGAGGTCAACAGAGGTGGTGGAGGAGGATGCAACTGATGACGAAGTTACCTTGCGCCTTCCTGGACAGAGTCGGAGTACTGGTAGCACGTCTACAACTGCATCCTCAGCCACCACTCTGCCTCTGAGCACTAGTCGGGGTGGATCAACAGGTCGCATGCCCTCTAAGCCTTGCCTAGCCTGGTCCTTTTTTGACATAGCAAAAGATCGCCCAAATTATGTGATCTGTAAAATTTGTCATGGTTCTCTTAGTAGAGGTCAAAACCTCAGCAGTTTGACAACTTCTTCCATGAATCGTCACATGAATAAATATCATATGTCCCGGTGGGAAGCTCACCGTGCTGCAATGCGGCCTAGCGGAGCGGCCCATCCACCGCCTGCCCCTTCCAGTGCATCCGCGCGCTCTTCATCTTCTAGGACTGTGGGGACAGCTGTCACACCTGTTTTTCCACGCACAACTTCCACCACTGTAACCGCAACAGGCAGTTTGCTTGGTAGGTCGTCAGATGGTTTGGAAGGGGAAACAAGTGAGTGTGTACAGCTCTCTCAGACATCGATAGCACCAACGTTGGATGAAGGCAACATCATGTCTCCGCCTGCACTTTCCTCACAAACCTGCATTTTTCCAGGGACACCCTACTCAACACCGTCTACACACAGCAGCCAGATCTCTGTCCCTCAGATGTGGTCAAATAAAAGGCCACTTCCTGCGACCCATGACAAAGCTAAGAGGTTGACTCTATCCCTCTGTAAGCTCTAATGCTGCCTTTCCGCCTAGTGGACACACAGGATTTTAGAGACCTTATGTCTGTCGCTATGCCCCAGTACCATATGCCTAGTCGCCACTACTTCTCTAAGAAAGGTGTGCCCGCGCTACACCAGCATGTCGCACACAACATCACCGCTTCCTTGAGAAACTCTGTGTGTGAACGGGTGCATTTCACCACCGATATTTGGACCAGTAAGCATGGACAGGGACGTTACATGTCGCTGACTGGGCACTGGGTAACTATGGTGATAGATGGTGAAGGGTCTGCTGCACAAGTCTTGCCGTCCCCACGACTTGTGTGTCAATCCTCTGTCTGTCCAAGTTCCGCCACTGCTTCTGCCTCCTCCACCTCATCTGGGTCCTCCACCTCCGCCCCAAGCCTGCCTGGTCAGGCCACCAGCGTTCTCACTGCGCAGAAGGAATCACGCACCCCTCATTACTATGCTGGCAGCAGAGCGCAACGGCATCAGGCGGTCTTTAGCTTGACATGTCTTGGGAATAAGAGTCACACAGCTGAGGAGTTGTGGTCAGCTCTGCGGTCCGAGTTTAATAAATGGTTGTCTCCACTCAACCTGCAGCCTGGTAAGGCCGTGTGCGACAATGCTGCAAACCTGGGTGCGGCCCTTCGCCTGGGCAAGGTGACACACGTACCTTGTATGGCTCACGTGTTGAACCTTGTCGTCCAGCAATTTTTAACACACTATCCCGGCCTAGATGGCCTTCTGAACAGGGCACGAAAACTGTCTGCTCACTTCCGCCGTTCAAGCGCCGCAGCTGAGCGACTTGCATCGCTCCAGAAGTCTTTCGGCCTGCCGGTTCATCGCCTGAAATGCGATGTGGCGACACGCTGGAATTCAACTCTCCACATGTTACAGCGACTGTGGCAGCACCGCCGAGCCCTGGTGCAATACGTCATGACGTATAGCCTGGGCCAACGAGATGCAGAGGTGGGGCAGATCACCCTGATGGAGTGGTCTCAGATCAAGGACCTATGCACCCTTCTGCACAGTTTCGACATGGCGACGAATATGTTTAGCGCTGACAATGCCATTATCAGCATGACAATTCCAGTCATTTACATGCTGGAGCACACGCTAAACACTATTCGGAGTCAGGGGGTGGGACAACAGGAAGGGGAGGAACTACAGGAGGATTCATATGCGCAAGACACAACAACATCACCAAGGTCCAGACATTCATCATCACCAACGCGGCAGGCATGGGACCATGGGGGACAGGGATCAACAAGGGCGCATGGTAGCAGGCTAAATGTTGAGGAAGGTGCAGGAGAACATGAAGAAATGGAGGACGAACTGTCCATGGACATGGAAGACTCAGCGGATGAGGGAGACCTTGGTCAAATTTCTGTTGAAAGAGGTTGGGGGGAGATGTCAGAGGAAGAAAAAACGGTTAGCACCTCTATGCCACAAACACAGCGTGGACTTGGTCCACATGGCTGCGCAAGACACATGAGTGCCTTCTTGTTGCACTACCTCCAACATGACCCTTGTATTGTCAAAATTAGAAGTGATGATGACTACTGGATTGCCACACTATTAGATCCCCGGTACAAGTCCAAATTTTGTGACATAATTCCAGCCATAGAAAGGGACGCACGTATGCAGGAGTATCAGCAGAAGCTGTTACTCGATCTTAGCTCGGCTTTTCCACCAAACAACCGTGCAGGTGCAGGGAGTGATTCTCCCAGTTGTAACTTGACAAACATGGGACGGTCTCGTCATCTTCAACAGTCTACCCGTACCAGTAGGACCGTATCTGGTGCTGGTAACAGCAATTTTATTGAATCTTTTCATAATTTTTTAAGACCCTCCTTTGCAAGGCCACCAGAGACAACAAGTCTGACACATAGTCAACGGCTGGAGAGGATGATACAGGAGTATCTCCAAATGAACATCAATGCCATGACTTTGCAAATGGAGCCTTGCTCCTTTTGGGCTTCAAATCTAGAAAAATGGCCAGAGCTCTCAACTTACGCCTTGGAGATTTTGTCGTGTCCAGCTGCCAGCGTTGTCTCTGAACGTGTCTTCAGTGCTGCTGGGTGTGTGCTGACAGATAAGCGCACGCATCTGTCCAGTGACAATGTGGAGAGACTGACGTTCATCAAAATGAACAAGTCATGGATCCAGAAGGAATTTACTACCCCTGTGTCATCCTGGGGAGAGTAAATGCTTGTGGATTTGGAATGTGCTTGATGCAAATCAAAACATCCTGTTTGCAACTAGGGCACAAGTGCTGCCACTGATAAGGTGTCTGTGTGGGGCCCAATTTGTGGAAAAAAGGGAGACTCCGCTTGGGGTAACCCTTGCTTACATTGTTTTTAAAAGAAGCCAAGATGAACAGAGCTGGGATCAGGAAAGACTTTGCTACCTACCCCGGAGTCATCCTGGGGACGGTTAATTATGGCTTATTTTTGAATGTGCTTGATGCAAATCTAGCTGTGAAGTGTATAACTAGGGCACAAGTGCTGCCACTGAATGGGTGGGTGTGTGTGGGGCCCAATTTTTGGAAAAAAGGGAGACTCCGCTTGGAGTAACCCTTGATTGCTGTGTTTTTTAAAAGGAGCCAAGATGAACAAGTCATGGTTCAGCAAAGACTTTGCTACCTACCCCGGTGTCATCCTGAGGACGGTTAAGAATGGCGTATTTTTGAATGTGCTTGATGCAAATCTAGCTGTGAAGTGTACAACTAGGGCACAATTGCTGCCACTGAATGGGTGGGTGTGTGTGGGGCACAATTTTTGGAAAAAAGGGAGACTCCGCTTGGAGTAACCCTTGATTGCTGTGTTTTTTAAAAATGATCCAAGATGAACAGAGCTGGGATCAGGAAAGACTTTGCTACCTACCCCGGAGTCATCCTGGGGACGGTTAAGTATGGCTTATTTTTGAATGTGCTTGAATGTAACTGTGAATTGTACGACTGGGGCACAACTGCTGCCACTGAAGGGGTGAGTGTGTGTGGGGCCCAATTTTTGGAAAAAAGGGAGACTCCGCTTGGAGTCACCTTGCGGTGTTTTACATGATTTTAGAAGGGCATGCCATGCCTATATCTATGTGTCCTCCACTTTTTCCTTGTCCTGCTCTTTTGTTTTCGCATGAGTATATGTCCTTGTCACTTTCCCATGTGTTTGTGTTGTGTTGTGAGTTGTTTGTCACCTTTTGGACACCTTTGAGGGTGTTTTCTAGGTGTTTTTATGTGTTTGTGTATGCCTGCCATTGTTTCCTATGCGGTTCGAGTTCGGTTCGTCGAACGTTCGACGAACCGAACTCGAACGGGACCTCCGTTCGGCGAACCGTCCTCGAGCCGAACCGGGACCGGTTCGCTCATCTCTAGTGTTGATCCTGGTCCCCACGGCGGAAAGCAAATTCCTGGAAAAGTGGCAAGGCCACTTTGAAATTATGGAACGGGTGGGTGAAGTAAACTACAAAATGTACCAGGCTGGTAAAAGGAAGCCTGAACAGATTTATCACGTGAATCTGATAAAACCCTGGAAGGACCGTCCAGCTCTGTCAGCAGGTCTGGCTCTTCCGGTCTGCAAGCAGACCATACCGAAGGTCGGGATTGCGGAGACGCTGTCGACGAATTAATAGATCGGCTTGGAAAAGCCCGGTATATCACGACCGTAAACTTAACGAAGGGCTATTGGCAGATCCTGCTAACGGAGGCCGCTAAAGAGAAAACTGCGTTTTCTACACCGGAAGGTTTATATTAGTATGTGTATATGCCGTTTGGACTTCATGGGGCACCGGCAACCTTTCAAAGGTTGATGGACCGAGTCCTGAGGCCCCATAGGCAGTACGCTTCTGCGTATTTGGATGACATCGTCATATACAGCCTGGACTAGGAGACACACCTCCAGAAACTACAGGCCGTGATTGAGGACCTGCGGGAGGCGGGTCTAACAGCAAACTCCAAGAAATGTCATATCGGGCTGGAAGAAGCCCGGTATTTGGGATACATAATTGGGAGGGGAATCGTTAAGCCCCAGATTGACAAGATACAAGCCATTCAGAACTGGATGCAACCAGTCAACAAGAAGCAGGTGAGAGCTTTTTTTGGGAATAGCCGGCTATTACCAACGGTTCATTCCCAATTTTGCAGCTACCGCTGTTCCCCTGGCTGATCTTACCAAAGGGAAGAACTCTCTTCCTGAGGAAATGGTGATGGCCAACTCACTGAATGAATTTAAGAGAGGAATGGATGCATTTCTTGTTAGTAAAAGTATAGAAGGTTATAAATAGCATAATCTTACAGGTAGATAGAAGAGCTACCTAGATTATTAGAGGAATGGGGGGGCTGCAATACCAAGACAGGTTATTAAACTTGGGGTTAGTTAGTTAGGAAAAACAAAGGCTTAGGGGGATCTAATCACAATGTATAAATTTATGAGGGGACAGTACAGAGACCTTTCCAAAGATCTCTTTACACCTAGGCCTGCGACTGGAACACGGGGGCATCCGCTACGTCTTGAGGAAAGAATGTTTAATCATAATCACAGATGAGGATTCTTTACTGTACGAGCAGTGAGACTATGGAGCTCTCTGCCGTATGATGTTGTAATGAGGGATTCACTAGTAAAATTTAAGCAGAGCCTGAACGCATTTCTTGAAAAATATAATATTACCAGTTATGTATATTAGATTTTATGACAGGGTGTTGATCCAGGGAACTAGTCTGATTGCCGTATGTGGAGTCAGGAAGGAATTTTTTTCCCCATTGGAGCTTATTTGACACATTGGTTTTTTTTTTGCCTTCCTCTGGATCAACATGTTAGGCTACGGGTTGAACTAGATGGACTTAGAGTCTCCCTTCAACCTTAAAAACTATGAAACTATGGAAAGACTCTGTCATGATCAAATGGACCTCGGCAGCTGAAGAAGCCTTCCATAACTTAAAATTAGCTCTTTGCTCTCAACCTGTGCTAGTGACTCCTGACTTCCGCAGCGAGTTTGTGGTCCAAACGGACACTTCTGACGCCGGTATAGGGGCCGTATTGTCACAACTGAAGGACGGAGAGGAACATCCAGTCCTTTATCTTAGTCGGAAACTAAATAAGCATGAACGAAACTATGCAATAGTGGAAGAATGCTTAACCATCAAGTGGGCTCTAGAGTTCCTCAAATATTACTTGGTTGGAAGGAAGTTGCGGCAGATCACTGACCATGCCCCTCTCAAGTGGATGCACTTGAATAGGGAACGGAATGGCCGAGTGACCCGGTGGTTCCTTGCCCTTCAGGCCTACCGGTTTACAGTGGAACACCGCCCTGGGGTGCGGATGGGGATTGCTAATGCCCTGTCTCGTGTGCACTGTTTTGTGGGTGTCGATGCTCAGCCGAGGTGGTCTGAGCAGAGGGGGGGATATGTGAGACTCATGTGTGATTAGTGGATGAGGGCAGGTATATCTCACCCCGGTATCGGTCCTATGTGACTTAGCCTGGTAAGGATCACCTGGCTACTAATGGATTAATGGGAGGTGAAGGACGGATGTAAAAGGAGTCTGGGAAGTTGGGGAAGGTCTCCATCCAGTAAGCCTGTCTGTGTAGGAGATACTTGTGAGTGGGAGCAGTGCTTGATGTTTGTAAGGTTTAGCTGGAAGGGAGAAGCCCTCCAGTTGGTAGTTAGGATATCATCCTGTATAGTTAACGCCGGACGGGCAAGGATTTATTTTGTTGGTGGTTTTTTTTTGTTTATGTTTCACTGCAATAAACCTGACCCAGCATCAGTTACACCTGTAATTCGGCTGTCTGCCTGAGGTGAATACGTGCCCTTTGAACCCAGCAAAGGCGATCCCCGAGCGTGTTATCACAATATATATATACACACACACACACACACAGTATAACAGTATATATATGTATCCCATCCAGGGAGAGTTGGAGAGAGATTTAGTTACTATCCTGGGTAATTCCGGGTACTATAGCTAGTGAGAAATATACCGTATTTTTCGTTTTATAAGACCTACCGGATTATAAGACGCACCCCAAATTTAGAGCTAAAAAAAAGAAAAAAAAAGGAAAAATCTGGGCAGCACCGAGCGGCCGCACAGGGAGCCTTTTCGGACAGCACCGAGCGGCTGCACAGGGATCCTTTTCGGGCAGCACCGAGCGGCCGCACAGGGAGCCGCGCCGAGTAGCACCGAGCGGTCGCACAGGGAGCCGGGCAGCACCGAGTGGCCGCACAGGGAGCAGCGCCGAGCAGCACCGAGCAGCCGCACAAGAAGCTGCGCCGGGCAGCACAGGGAGCCGCGCCGGCCACCGCACAAATCTGCGCTGTCCGCTGCACAGAGCCGCGCCGGCCACCCCACAGAGCCGTGTCGACCGCCGCACAGAGCCGCGCCAGGCCGCCCCACAGAGCCGCGCCGGCCGCCCCACAGAGCCGTGTCAGCCACCGCACAGAGCCGCGCCGGGCGCCGCACACAGGAGCACAATATTGTCCCGCCTCCAGTGACCCCTTTACACTACGGCCCCCCCGTAAGCTATATTCGGATTTTAAGACGCACTTATCATTTTCCTCCCAAATTTTTGGGAGGAAAAGTGCGTCTTATAATCCGAAAAATACGGTAAGTAAATCGCCCCCTATCCCTTATCTCAATAGCCCCAAAATTATGCTACTTTACTCTCATGACAGAAGCTCATCACACGTAGGAATCCTCTCTGTGACCTCTAGATGTGTGAAGTGCTCGCATTATTGCTTCATACCGATATCACAACTGTAGTAATTGTATTTTATATGTGCTTACACCGGCTTATCTTCTCATTCAGATCCATACAATATCGGATCCTCTCAGTGGAGATCTTCTATATAATTGTTCTGCTTGACCCATCAAGGATGGACAGAGACAGCGAGAAGATGGCGGAGAGGCTATTACACCTCACACTAGAGATCCTCTTCCGGCTTACTGGAGAGGTGAGAGATTCTGATGACGTCACATTACATCATTCTTATCTATGGGAATAACAGATGGACAGAACTGGAGAGGTGAGGACTCTGGAAATGTCTGGAGTGAGATTTATTACTGTGTCTCTCCATAACCAGGATTACACAGTAGTGAAGAAGACCTCTAATGAGCGCTGTCAGGCCCCTGTGTCTGAGGGATGGGGAAGACCCCTGAGCCCAATCACGGGGCCTCCACCTCACCCCCCGATACATGAGGACATCAAGGACCAGAAGATCCTAGAACTCACCTACAAGATGATTGAGCTGCTGACTGGAGAGGTGACACTGCTGGGAATGCTGGGACATTATACAGTAACGCTATGAAGGGATCGGGGGTGACGGTATCATTGTATGTGTCAGGTTCCTATAAGGTGTCAGGACGTCACCGTCTATTTCTCCATGGAGGAGTGGGAGTATTTAGAAGGACACAAAGATCTGTACAAGGACGTCATGATGGAGGTTCCCCAGCCCCTCACATCACCAGGTAATAGACAGGACTAAATACACACGGCCTATAATTATCTGTATGTAAGGAATGAATTCAGTCCCTGTATGTGTCTCCTCCAGTTCTATCCAGTAAGAGGACAACACCAGAGAGATGTCCCCGTCCTCTTCTCCCACAGGACTGTAAACAAGAAGATCCCGATGTTCCTCAGGATGTGTCTCCACCAGTTCTATCCAGTAAGAGGACAACACCAGAGAGATGTCCCCGTCCTCTTCTCCCACAGGACTGTAAACAAGAAGATCCCGATGTTCCTCAGGATGTGTTTCCTCAAGGTCTATCCAGTAAGAGATATCTATTCATGTACTTTCTACACTAATTTTGTGTTTACATTTTTAGACTTTCTGCTCTGTTTTTTTTATCTGTATTTTCTTTGCTTCTGCTTCTTCTGCTGTTTGTTTCTAGTGCCTTCTCTATGTTATTATGATGGCAACTCAAAGACCTACAAAGGGTTCATGAATACCCTGTTTACTCGAAAAGACGACCTACACCGAAAATAAGACCTAGCATAATTTTATCAGATTGTTGGAGAAGGCTTGAAATATAAGCCCTCCTCCAAAAATAAGCCCTAGTTACAGTCAGGGCCAGCGTTGGGAAGAGTCAAACTGTGCAATTTCTCAGGAACCCCACTTTCTTAGGGTCCCCATCAGTTGTATTCTAAGATTGATTGTTTAAGGACCTTTGATGACTGCAAAGACATGTGACATGATGTAACCAAAGGTCTCTTAATTACAGTAGTCTAAATGAACTGACCAGAAGACAGGCGGGCATGCAGGACTGGCATTAGGGGAAAGAAAGTGCAAACTGAGCAATTTCACAGGGCCTCCATTCTCCTAGCGGCCCCAGTGTTTATATGCCTATTATCGGACTGCTTAAGGACCTTTTTGACAATGTCTTTGATCACATGCTCTAAAGTAGTAAGTATCGTTCCCTCCCCTTCTGTATATGCTGGCTGGACTATTTCATAAATGCCTGCTATAGTTTACCTATACTAGTCTGGTGAGGTGTTCTGATCCAGACTTATGCGGGCGTCACACAGTACGATCTATCGTGCAATCGTACCCGCCCCCGTCGTTTGTGCGTCACGGGCAAATCGCTGCCCGTGTCGCACAAAGTCGTTAAACCCCCGTCAAATGTACTTACCTGATGAGCGACCTCGCTGTGGGCAGCGAACATCCACTTCCTGAAGGGGGAGGGACGTTCGTCGTCACAGCGACGTCACACAGCCGCCGGCCAATAGAAGCGCAGGGGTGGAGATGAGCGGGACGTAAACATCCCGCCCACCTCCTTCCTTCCGCATAGCCGGCGGGAGACGCAGGTAAGCTGTGTTCATTGTTCCCGGGGTGTCACACGGAGTGATGTGTGCTGCCCCGGGTACGATGAACAACCGGCGCCATTAAAATTAAAAGATTTTTTTAAATTAAACGACAAGTACACGACTCACGATTTGTGAACGAGTCAGCGTCGTTCGGAGGTGTCACACGAGACGACGTCGCAAGAGATGCCGGATGTGCGTCACGAAAAACATGACTCCGATGATGCATCGCGCGATAGATTGTCTCGTGTGACGCTCGCATTACATGTGGTTGTTGTGCATTACTGCTGTTAGCTGTTGTGATGTTAACCCTTGTTGTATTTTTGTTCCTGCCTTCCTGCTCTTGATTTTTTTCCTTAGTCTCACACTGTTTATTTCTGTGAGTTTTCAATGTGTCCCGTCTGTCTTAATCTATGTTTCCATCATATTCCTGTCCCTTCCCCGGGTGGATAACAGATTAGATCTGGTCAGGAGAATAGTAAGGCATGAGACTCTGGCATCTCCATCTTCAGGGGTAATCCAGAGGTTAGAAATAGCTTAGGGTCCCCTAGCGTGAGGGACAGTATAGGAGCCTCCTATCCCTCATTATCCTGCAGTCACATTGTCGTTATATCGTCGGGGTCACGGTGTTCGTGACGCACATCCGGCGCCGTTAGCGATATCGTTGTGTGTGACTAAAAGGCGTAACGATCAACGTTCGCAAAAACGTCAAAAATCGTTAACCGTTGTCACGTCGCTCCTTTTCATAATATCGTTGGTGGTGCATGCTGCTCGTTGTTCGTCGTTCCTGCGGCATCATACATCACTATGTGTGACACTGCAGGAGCGACGAACATTTCCTTACCTGCGCCCACCGGCAATGAGTCAGGAAGGAGGTGGGCGGCATGTTCCGGCCGCTCATCTCTGCCCCTCCTCTGCTATTGGGCGGCCTCTTAGTGATGCCGTTGTGACGCCGAACGAACCGCCCCCTTAAAGGAGAGATTGTTCGTTGTCTCCAGCGACGTCACGAAGCAGCTATGTGCATGTGACGCTGCCGTAGCGATATTGTTCGCTACGTCAGCGATCACCCCATGACGAAAGAGCAACATGGGCGGGTGCTATCACGCGCTACATCGCTAGCTATAGCTAGCGATGTCGCAGCGTGTAAAGCAACCTTTACTCTTAGGGGTACTTTGCACGTTGCGACATCGCTACTGCGATGTCGTTGGGCCAAATCAAAAATGATGCACATCGGGCGCTAGTAACGACGTTGCAACGTGTAAAGCCTAGATGCACAGATAAACGATCGCAAAAGCGTCGGAAATCGGTGATCTGTGTAGTTTCGGTCATTTCCATAATTTCGCTGCAGCGACAGGTATGATGTTGTTCCTCGTTCCTGCGGCAGCACAGGTCACTGTGTGTGAAGCCGCAGGAGCGAGGAATATCTCCTTACCTGCGTCCCGCCTGAAATGAGGACGGAAGGAGGTGGGCGGGATGTTTACGTCCCGCTCATCTCCGCCCATCCGCTTCTATTGGCCGCGTGCCGTGTGACGTCGCTGTGACGCCCCACGACCCGCCCCCTTAGGAAGGAGGCGGGTCGCCGGCCAGAGCGACGTTGCAGGGCAGGTAAATGCGTTTGAAGCTGCCGTAGCGATAATGTTCGCTACGGCAGCTGTCACAAGAGATCGCATCTGCGACGGAGGCGGGGACTATCGCGCTCTGCATCGCTACAATCGGCTAGCGATGTTGCAGCGTGCAAAGTACCCCTTAGATGTCGAAATTAGACAAAAAATTCAGAATACATTTTTTCCTAATTTAATTGTTGATGTATCATTTAAAAAAATAAATGTACATTCAAGGTAATATCGTTATAAAATAATAACATTGTATTTATTTTTAGCAGATGACTGTATTGGGAGTTCAGATGGACCTCTAATATCTTCAGAATTTGTAAAAGATGATACATATGAAGAGCATGCTTTTGTCCCAGATATACCTCCAGTCCTTCCTCAGAAAGCTCTATCATCTGATCTTTTCAAGCAAGTCCAAAATTCCGATTTATCACAGAATTGTAAGAAAATTAAAAGTTATAGAAGGGATGTTGAACATGAAACGGCTCCTACAAAGGAGAAGCCATTTTCATGCCCAGAATGTGGAAAATGTTTTACTCGGAAAATAACCCTTGCTAACCATCAAAAAAATCACTCTGGGCAGAATCCATTTTCATGTTCAGAGTGTGGGAAATGCTTATTTCAGAAATCAGACCTTGTTAGACATCAGAAAATTCACACTGGGGAGAAGCCATTTTCATGTTCAGAGTGTGGGACATGTTTTATTCGGAAATCAGAACTTGTTGAGCATCAAAGATCTCACACAGGGGAGAAGCCATTTTCATGTTCAGAGTGTGGGACATGTTTTATTCGGAAATCAGATCTTGTTAGACATCAGAAAATTCACACAGGGAAGAAACCATTTTCATGTTCAGAGTGTGGGAAATGTTTTATTCGGAAATCAGCTCTTGTTGAGCATCAAAGAATTCACACAGGGGAGAAGCCATTTTCATGTTCAGAATGTGGGAAATGTTTTATTCATAAATCAGAACTTGTTGTCCATCAAAGGTCTCATACAGGGGAGAAGCCATTTTCATGTTCAGAATGTGGGCAATGTTTTATTCAGAAAGCACATCTTGTTAGTCATCAAAGATCTCACACAGGGGAGAAGCCATTTTCATGCCTGGAATGTGGAAAATGTTTTACTCGGAAAATAGCCCTTGCTAACCATCAAAAAAATCACTCTGGGGAGAATCCATTTTCATGTTCAGAGTGTGGGAAATGCTTATTTCAGAAATCAGACCTTGTTAGACAGAAAATTCACACAGGGGAGAAGCCATTTTCATGTTCAGAGTGTGGGACATGTTTTATTCGGAAATCAGAACTTGTTGAGCATCAAAGATCTCACACAGGGGAGAAGCCATTTTCATGTTCAGAGTGTGGGACATGTTTTATTCGGAAATCAGATCTTGTTAGACATCAGAAAATTCACACAGGGAAGAAACCATTTTCATGTTCAGAGTGTGGGAAATGTTTTATTCGGAAATCAGCTCTTGTTGAGCATCAAAGAATTCACACAGGGGAGAAGCCATTTTCATGTTCAGAATGTGGGAAATGTTTTATTCATAAATCAGAACTTGTTGTCCATCAAAGGTCTCATACAGGGGAGAAGCCATTTTCATGTTCAGAATGTGGGCAATGTTTTATTCAGAAAGCACATCTTGTTAGTCATCAAAGATCTCACACAGGGGAGAAGCCATTTTCATGCCTGGAATGTGGAAAATGTTTTACTCGGAAAATAGCCCTTGCTAAACATCAAAAAAATCACTCTGGGGAGAATCCATTTTCATGTTCAGAGTGTGGGAAATGCTTATTTCAGAAATCAGACCTTGTTAGACAGAAAATTCACACAGGGGAGAAGCCATTTTCATGTTCAGAATGTGGGCAATGTTTTATTCGGAAAGCACATCTTGTTAGTCATCAAAGATCTCACACAGGGGAGAAGCCATTTTCATGCCTGGAATGTGGCAAATGTTTTACTAGGAAATCAAGTCTTGTTGATCATGGAAAACTTCACACGGGATAAACCATTTTTATGTTCTGAATGTGGAAAATGTTACTCTCAGAAATCAGATGTCATTAAACATCTCAAGAAGCCGCACAGGGAAGGAACCTTTTTCATATTGTGAATATTTTAAATGTTTAACAGGTAAATCAAGTCTTGTCGACCATGAGAAAAAGCACAGAGCGGAGCAGTCATTCTTGCATTCATAATTTGCCAAATGTTTTTTAATCATTAGTCAGGTCCTGTTGTCAGATGAGTCACAAGGGAGAAGCCATCATGATGTACTATAATTTAAAGTGTGTTATCCAAAAATCAGCTACAATTGCTCAATTTAGAATTTGTGAGGGAAAGAACCATTTTCTTTCTTTTTAAACTTATCGTATTTTTCGGACCATAATACACACCTAGGTTTTCAAGGAGGAAAATAGGAAAAAAGATTGAAGCAAAAAAATGTAGTCATGAAGCACTGTTATGGGGGATCTGCTGCTGATACTGTTAGGGGGTAATATCCCACAATCTCAAGCGCATTGTGTTTGATGTTCTCCTTAAATAGTGCCTATGACAAATCTGTGACTACCTTTTTTATTACTAAAGCAGTGGAGAGCACAGATTAGTGAATTTACTAAATATAATCCAGTACCAAAACCTTTGGAAGTGTCCCTAAACGAACTTCCAGGTTGTGAGATCCCACAACCCTCAGAGATCACTCTCACCATGAAAGAGTGAGCACTACGACCCCAGCGCTGCATGATCCTTCCTAAGTAGTTCAGTAAAATCTTATAAAAGTATGTGACAGCACTGGATTAGTTGAGAGAGCAATGTCTCGTGCTTAGAGCAGCTGCACAGATTTTTGGGATCCCACTCTGCATACTGAGATCCCACAAAATGGAAAATCGGGCTCTATTTTGCTAGTAACATTTAGGAACATTTGTGAAAAGTTTACTTAATTTACTAAAAAGCGCATCCCCAGATTGGAGATAGGAACATGGTATATAGTTGCATTTCAAAACGTGTTGATTTGTTAATAAATGCTTCTAAAATATATATACTTCATGCCTATCTTTCTCTATTGTGTAGATGTGATGATTTTGCTCAGAACCTCTGGAGCTGAGGCACAACTGTAGACATTTCGCACAAAAATAGTGAGGGGATGTCACAGAGCTGTAACGGCCGGTGGACAATCAAGTGGCAGCGAGTGTTAGAAAATACCAGAGATTGTGTTGTTATCTGACAGTTCTCTGATTCTGCAGCAGCAAACTCTATGACCCTGGGAAACTGTCAGTTTTTCCTCTCAGTTGTCAGCCTCTGACTTCCTTTATAAACCTCACCCTGAGGTGCTTTGGGTGCAGTTGATAGTTGTTCCCGGCTGTGGTCTGCAGCAGTCGTCTCTTTCTGTTGTTCCAGAGACGTCTGTGGTAGCTGCTCCTAAGATAAGTGTTTGATTTTTGCTATGTACTTCGGCTCAGCTGGTAGCATTTATGTTTCCCCTGTATTGTTTCCTTTTGTCACCCTTAGCAATTAGGGGTGTTGACGAAGAGCTCCTACTCTCCATCCTTACTTCGGGCCTATTTCAGGGTTTGCAAGGGGTGAGGTATTCCTGCTTGGCGAAAGGTTCGGAACCTGTATAGGGTTGGTGAGGGCAGGGAGGGTGAGCTGCAACTCATTGTCAGGGGTCACCACTTCACCGTTTCCCTGGTGCATTCTTTTCCCCTTCCCTTTGTATTGTATTATACGGCTTGTATAGCTTCTATCCCCAGCCGTGATGGGAGAATTGAATCGCACTATGCATCCTAGATATGTGGAAGTTGTTAAGACACTCTGGTCCCAATTTATCAAAGCTTTAAAGCCAAAAAAGTGGCACAAAATCTTTGAAAAGTCACAAAAATTTGGATCAATTCATAGTTGTGCCAAATTTTGGCGGCTTTTGGCATTTTCACTCCAAAATTGGCAGAGCTTGGGTGGGACGGGGGTGGGACAGCACAGCTGCTTAAATTCATGATAAGTTGTGGCGTTCCCTATGCCAGAGATCTCACTCCAGTCCCTGAAGGGAGTAATATTTCTTGCATGGCATAAGGAGGCACATACCACTCGTCAAACGCTCCAGATTAATGAAAAGGCATGCACCACTTCATGAATCAGGAGTGGTCCCTCATAAATTGAGCCCATTGTTATAAAAATGATCCCTTTACAAAGGATAATTGTTGTAATAAAAAAACTAAAGGATTTTATATGTCTGATATCCTAGTGGTTATTTTCTCTAGTCTCCCTCCACGGCAGCACACAGGAGGTCAACTCTCCGTCCTAAAAGGGACAGGAAACACAAAGAGGTTAAATAACCCCTCCCCACCTCCCATCTCCAGTGGTGTTCCCGGGCCCTATGGGGGCACAAAGAGATTACCTGCGGTGCTTTCGTGGCTGGTGATGAGAGCGCCGCTCAGTATTTCTTACCAACCGAACAGCTAAGGGCGAAGCTAGCCCGCTTCCTCCTCCATCACTGCTCCCGTCTCCTCTGGATTCAGGATCTGCCTGCCCCTCCTGCGCCTCTTGGAGGTAAAGCGGGGAAGGTGGGATTTCCTGTATACGAGAAAATCAGAGATATGGTTCTTCAAGACTGGGAAGCTCTTCAGAAACACCTTAACATTCCCCGAGAATTGAGAAATAGATTCCTGCTGGAAGAGGACCCCACCAGCTGCTGGGAAGTACATAAAGTGGATGTGCAGGTTGCCAGTGTAGCGAGAAAGACAATTCTCCCTTTTGAAGATTCATTACAACTTAAGGATTCCATGGACCGTAAAATGGACAGCCTCCTTAGAAAATTATGGGAGACCTCCGCAGTTCTCCTTAAGACCGGGGTGGCTTCTACTTGTGTGGCCAGATCCCTGTCCCGGTGGCTGGGTCAACTCGAGGAACATCTCACCCGAGACACACCAAAGTAAGATCTCCTGCCTTCCCTTCCACTTCTCCAGAAAGCAACTGGATTTCTTGGTGACGCTTCAGCTGAGTCCGTCCACGTGGCAGCAAGAAGTGGTGCCCTTTCCAATTCAGCAAGACAGCCCTTTTGGCTTAAACTTTGAAACGGTGATGCGACCTCCAAGGTTAAGCTGTGCTCTATTCCGTTTAGAGGTGAACATGTTTTAAGTCCAGCTCTGGACGAGATTCTGGAGAAGGCAATGGATAAGAAGAAGCTGTTGCCAAAAAAGAAACAACAAAAAAGTCCAATAATCAATCTACCCAGTACCGAGCGAAGGGTAAAACTGTCCCATCTTTATGTCCCAAAAGACCGAAGATCGGAGCCATCACCAGGACCATCAATGACGCCATCAGGATAGGGGGATCGGCTGTCGGCATTTCTCAGTCAGTGGCAGGAGATATCCTTGAATCAATGGGTCATAAACCCCATCAGAGAGGATGTCAAAGTCGAGTTTGCCACATTTCCTCCATGCTGTCTAAAGGTCACATCCTCTCCCTTACAGGGGTCACAAGACACTCTCATGCTCTGCATTCAGAACCTCCAAAAGATAGGGGTTGTCTCCTTGGTACCAGAGCCAGAGGTGGGTCACGGTCATTACTCCCATCTATTCCTAGATCAAAAACCCAACGGCACACCTCGGTTAATTATCAACCTCAGGCCATTAAATCGTCACATCATCTACAGGCGTTTCAAGATGGAGTCGGTCAGATCCACCACGCCCCTCAACGGTCCGGGGTTTTTCATGTCCACAATAGATTTAAAGGATGCATATTATCACGTCCCAATCTTTTACACTCACAAAAGATATTTTCATTTCACAGTCCGTCACAAGAGCCGTCTTCAGCAGTACCAGTTCAACGCGCTCCCGTTCGGTCTCTCTTCTGCACCTCGGGTTTTCACCTAGATAATGGGGGAGGTGGTAGCATTTCTAAGAAATCAGCACATCTGTATAGTTCCCTACATCGACGACTTCATGGTAGTGGCCCCCTCTGCCCAGTTGCTCAACCAACATATGCAAACAACACTCTGGTTACTACGCAGACTTGGATGGGTCATAAACCCTTAAAAGTCAGATCTCCTTCCCTCTATAAGGAAGATCTTCCTCGGAGTGCTGTTGGACTCTGTCAAACAAAAGTCCTTCCTTCCTATCAACAAACAGTTGGGAATAAAGAACAAGGTTTCGTCTCTGCATGGCCAATGCGTTGTCACCCTGAGGTTCGCAATGTCAGTGCTGGGATCTATGACATCGTGCATCACAACGGTGTCCTGGGCTCTGGCCCACTCACACTCCTTACAGGTTCACATTCTTGCATCTTGGGACGGTTTCCAGTGGTCCCTGAACAAGAAAATATCCCTGCCGTGTCTGGTAAAAACATCCTTGCTGTGGTGGATGGTTCCCACCCATCTGCAAAGGGGAGTATATTGGAGTTGAGAGCCATTAGTGACAGTAACCACAGATGCCAGCCAGAGAGGCTGGGGAGCAATCGTCTCTCAAGTTCCCTTCCAAGGCCTCCGGTCCCAGGAAGTCAGCTGACAGTCCTCGAATTACCGAGAGCTGGAAGCCATCTACCAGGCACTCAGAGCAGCGTATCTCATGCTCCAAGGGGCACATGTGATGGTATACTCGGACAATATGACGTTTGTGGCTCACCTTCGTCATCAGGGAAGCACGCGCCACCGGAGCCTGCAAAGTATTTCCGCAATAATATTTTCTTAGGCAGAGTGGCATCTCCTATCACTATCGGCCGTCCATCTCAGAGGCTCTGCAAATACTCAAGCAGATTATCTCAGCAGGAAGGATGTTCCTCCGGGGGAATTTTCCCTGCATCCAGAAGTATTCCACACCTTAGTCCTAAGGGGGGGATTGCCGGAGGTGGATCTCTTTGCGACCCGGCAAAACACAAAAGGTAGAATTTTTTTTTCACTAGATCACAACGATCAGGCACTAGCAGTGGATGCCTTCTCCCTTGGAGGTTTTGACTATCCTTTGCCTTTCCACCAGTTCCGTTACTGCCAAGGATTCTGCAGAAGATAAGATCAGACAGAGTTGCTACCATACTGGTCGCGCCACTGTGGCCCAGGAGAAGCTGGTTTGGGGCCCTTGTCCCCTTATCTCAGGACGGCCCCTTCTTATTGCCTCAGGTTTCCGATCTTCTCCATCAAGGTCCGCTCTTTCACCAAGACCTTAAGAGACTGAACTTGGCAATGTGGCTTCTGAATCCGTTATTCTGAGAGCCAGGGGCCTGTCAGAAAGAATCATTGACACGCTACAGGAAAGCTGTAAACCTGTCACTAATCTTATCTACTTTATAATCTGGAAAACCTTTACCGCCTGGTGCAGTCCTCGAGTACCTGATCTGTTCCATCGAAATGTGGCTCACATCCTGGACTTTCTATAGTCGGTCCTTGAGAAAGGTCTTAGTCCCAGCACTCTTAAGGTCCAGGTATCAGCTTTGAGTGCTTATTTTGATCAAGACCTGGCAAACCATCGCTGGGTAAAACGATTCCTGTCTTCGACGGTCAGATCTTGTCCTAGGAAACTCCTTATAGTCCCTCCCTGGGATCTCAAGCTCCCTTTGAATGTCTGGCTTCCTCATCCTTAAGATTAGTATCCTGGAAAACTGCCTTCTTGATTGCGATCACCACGGCCAAACGAGTGGGCGAGATCCAGGCTCTTACCATATGAGAGCCTTATATGAAGATTCTTGATGATCGAATTGTCTTCTATCTGGATCCTTCCTTTCTCCCAAAGGTGGTGTCGGACTTTCATAAGAACCAGGAAATTATCTTGCCTTCCTTTTGCCAGAACCCAGCTAACCAGAGAGAGATGGACTTTCATTCCCTTGATGTACGTAGAGCAGTGATGCTCTACCTACAAAAGACTGAATCCTTCAGGAAGGATTCCAACCTTTTCATTAAGAGTGTGGGACGGAATACTGGGAAGAAGACAGCCAAGGGCACATTATCCTACTGGATAAAGAACGCTATCAAGGAAGCATACACTACCCAGAGCCTCCTTCCTCCGGATCACTTAACAGCACATTCCACACGGTCGATGTCAGTTTCATGGGCCAAGAGGGCAGACGTTTCCATCGATCAGATTTGCAGAGCAGCTACCTGGTCCTTTGTCCATACATTCGTCAAACATTACCGATTAGACTGTTCTTTCCAATCGGAATTTGGCCTTTGGTCAAAAGGTCCTACAGGCTGTGGTCCCTCCCTAACATTTTTCGTTGGTACTTGTCACGCTCTCCGGCTCCCCTGCCTCGCTCCCCGGCTCCCCTGCCACGCTCCCCGGCTTCCCTGTCTCGCTCCCCGGCTCCTCTGTCAGGCGTCCCCCGCTCCACAGCCTCCAGGCCCCATCACCTGCGGTCCCCAGGCAGCCCGGTCCCCGCTCCCGGCGCCCGTCGGCAGCTTTGCTCCAGCCCGGCTCTCCTGCCTCCTGTTCACCGCTCCCTGCCCTGGCTTCTGGCACCCGGGCCTCGCGCATGCGCATTAGGGCGCGCGCGCGGTCATTGACCCTTTCTTAAAGGGCCAGTGTCCTCCAACAGGATATTGAAGGATCAGGTACTGGGTATATAGGGGGATCCTTTCCAAGTGGGCGGGGCCTGTTCTTCGTGTTTTGCTAAGCTAGGAGTCAGGTCTCCTTGTGTCTTCTGGTATACTTACCTATCTCTCTCCTAGAGCCGCTCCTGCCTCGCCATCCGGTCCTGACGATTCCCGAACGGTGACTGTCCGCCATCCCGTCAGTACATACCATCTCTGATCCCTGTGGTGACCCGTCTTCTCGCTCCGTCAGTTCCGGACTCTGCCTGATAACATCTCGGCCTCCGAACCTGAGCTCCGTCACCCGGACTACCTTCAGTGACTCCGTGGTCCCAGGGACTTCTACACTCCACCCCTTTAAACGGACTGTCCTGCTACCTGTAGTGCTCCAGTGTTCAGCCCAGTGGATCCACCTCCTGGGTCTTCCCGTCCACCTGGCCCTAACAGTACTCCTCCTGTGTGCTGTCGTGGAGGGTGACTAGAGAAAATGGAATTTATCTTACCGTTAATTCGGTTTCTAGGAAACCCTCCACGACAGCACAATTATTCCCTCCCTATCAATTTAATTTTGCTGCATTTTAATGGCTTATTTCTGAAATAAAAGATTTAGACCATTCATGCATTTTGTGGTTACTTGGAAAAACACTGGAGATGGGAGGTGGGTTGGGGTTATTTAACCTCTTTGTGTTTCCTGTCCCTATTAGAGTTAATCTCCTGTGTGCTGCCATGGAGGGTTTCCAAGAAACCGAATTATCGGTACGATAAATTCCATTTTTTGCGCGGCTACCCACAAATTGAGATGAGCGGACCCGCTGGAGTTCGGGTTCAGCTTTTTCAGACTGACTTTATATAAAGTTCAGTTCGGAACCGGATTTGACCAGAACCCCAATGAAAATCACTGATTGGGTATTTCGGTCTTTGCCGACATGCAGCCATAAACAGAGCATTTCCGGGGAGTGAAGTTGGGATTTACACACTACATCCTATACCGATGTGTTTACCCCCTTGTGAAGGCAAGGGGCTCGCACTGTGCTGAGCACCGAGCATACCTAAACACACTGATGCTAGATCGAGTGGTTAGGATACATAAAGCACCCAAACTCTGAACTCGAACACTGATTTTTTTTATAAAGTCTGTGATCGGTACAGATTTTTTTGTTTTGGTTCACTCATCTCTGCCCATAAACCTTTATTACAGTTTAGACTATGGGTGTAGAAGAGACCAGAACTAAAAGGGGTCTATATCTTGGTGAAGAGTAAGTAACAGTTATGATACCTATGATGAAGTTTTGTGAAGGGAATCTGTCACTAAGTGTTTACCCCTTAATTAAAAATCAGAATATAAAGACAGTATCACGCTAGCTACGAGAAAGTACCAAGCAAATGGCGAAAGGGAAGGGAAACCCTGTGTCTAAGGAAGGGGGAGATAGTGGCCCCTGAAAAAGCCTACCACTGGGTCCTGGGTTCCCTCACCGCCCTTGATAGGTACCACACCTATGGACAGAGCCAGATACCTGACTCTAGGCTGACCCTGATCTGGGCCCTTAGTAGGGAGCGGATGGGTGAGCTCTTTGTCAACCCCACTAGGCACTAAAGGACACTCAGGAATACCAAACAAGGGAAAACAATATCTTATCTCTAGACGACTCAGTAAGTTCAGTAAACTGATGCGTGCAAGCCGCCTGTTTGCATCCAGGGCTTGTGAACCACCTCTTCCGACAAGCCTACAACATGAAGTAACCCTCAGTCCATTACACCACTGCGCAACCAGCTCTGTCCTCACCTATTGTACTCTCACCCATTCCCTGTAGACTGTGAGCCCTCGCGGGCAGGGTCCTCTCTCCTCCTGTACCAGTCTGTTTATGTAATGTTCATGATTGCTGGACTTGTTTTTTATGTATACCCTTTTCACTTGTAAAGAGAAATGGAATATATGGTGCTATAATAAGAAATAATAATAATAACAACTGAATAGCACCAGCACAAGTCCAGGGAAAATTAAAGTATTTAAGCCCAAGGGGAAATACAGGTAATTAGCAGCTGAAGGGAAGAGGAGCTCCACTGGGTCCTAAAGGGTAAAGCATGAAAACTCAGCAGAGGATATTCCTAGTACATTGAATACTGACAGAAGGAACAATAGAAAGTCAGGGACCATTTTGCACAGCCAAACGCTGTGAGGCTGTGACCTATTGCCGGACACCACAGGACTGTCTGTCACGGGTGACAGACAGGGACTCTGATTCCAATGATGTGTCATTTTCTCCGCTTCTTGCTGTAGTTTTGATAAAATCACTGTATTATTGCTAGGGAATTATCATTAGAGAACTAGTAAACCTGCTGCCATGTATCCTCCATCTCCATCTCCATCTGCCCTGATTGGCAGCTTTATGTCTATGCTCATTATCCACAGCTGCCAATCAGTGGTGCAGGTGAGGTTATACACAGAGCAGCATTTTGAGAACTGGTAGATCTTAAGCAGATAAAACTGAAAGCAGCCAAGTAAGTGACACATCGCTGGCATCAGGGTCTCTGCTTATACAGGCCGATTGGACACACGTTACAGATATCTTTGTTCTTCCTAATCTATAAAATACATCCCGAAGCCATACATTATTAAATGTTATATGCACTACAGTTCAAAGGTTTGGGGTCCTTCAGACAATTTTGTGTTTTCTATGAAAAATCCTACTTTTATTTACCAGATGAGTTGCATAATGAATAGAGAATATCGTCCAGACAGTGACAAGGTCAGAAATAATGATTTTTACTGGAAATAATAATTTTCTCTTCACATTTTGCTTTCGGCACAGAATGCTCCTTTGCAGAAATTCCAGCTTTGCAGATCTTTGGCATTTATGCTGTTAATTTGCGGAGGTAATCTGGAGATATTTCGCCCCATGCTTCCCCCCACCACACGTTGGATTGGCTTGGTGGACACTTTTTGGTACCATACGGTCATGCTGCTCCCACAACAGCTCTATAGGGTTGAGATCTGGTGACTGGGCAGCTCCATTACAGATAGATACCAGCTGCTGCTACCTTCCCATAATAGTTCATGCATAATTTGGAGGTTGCTTTGAGTCATTGTCCTGTTGTAGGATGAAATTGGCTCCAATCAAGCGCTGTCCACAGGCTATGGCATGGTGTTGCAAAATGGAGTGATAGCCTTCCTTATTCAAAATCCCTTTTACATTGTACATATCTCCCACTTTACCAGCACCAAAGCAGCTCCAGATCATCACATTAGCTCCACCATGCTTGACAGATGGCGTCAGGCACTCTTCCAGCATCTTTTCAGTAGTTCTGCGTCTCACAAATGTTCTTCTGTGTGATCCAAACATTTCAAACTTCTATTCGTCTGTCCATAACACTTTTTTCCAATCTTCCTCTGTCCAATGTCTGTGTTTTTTTGCCCATATTAATCTTTTCCTTTTATTAGCCAGTCTCAGATATGGCTTTTTCTTTGCCACTCTGCCCTGAAGGCCGGCATCCCGGAGTCAATTCTTCACTGTAGACGTTGACACTGGCGTTTTGCGGGTACTATTTAATGAAGCTGCCAGTTGAGGACCTGTGAGGCGTGGATTTTTCACACTAGAGACTCTAATGTACACACACGGCTCTGCTCCTTACACCTCGTACACACACGGCTCTGCTCCGTACACCTCGTACACACGCGGCTCCGCTCCGTACACCTCGTACACACGCGGCTCCGCTCCGTACACCTCGTACACACACGGCTCCGCTCCGTACACCTCGTACACACACGGCTCTGCTCCTTACACCTCGTACACACGCGGCTCCGCTCCGTACACCTCGTACACACGCGGCTCCGCTCCGTACACCTCGTATACACACGCGGCTCCGCTCCGTACACCTCGTACACACACGGCTCCGCTCCGTACACCTCGTACACACGCGGCTCTGCTCCGTACACCTCGTACACACGCGGCTTCGCTCCGTACACCTCGTACACACGCGGCTCCGCTCCGTACACCTCGTACACACGCGGCTCCGCTCCGTACACCTCGTATACACGCGGCTCTGCTCCGTACACCTCGTACACACGCGGCTCCGCTCCGTACACCTCGTACACACGCGGCTCCGCTCCGTACACCTCGTACATACACGGCTCTGCTCCGTACACCTCGTACACACACGGCTCCGCTCCGTACACCTCGTACACACACGGCTCTGCTCCGTACACCTCGTACACACACGGCTCCGCTCCGTACACCTCGTACACACACGGCTCTGCTCCGTACACCTCGTATACACACGGCTGCGCTCCGTACACCTCGCACACACACGGCTCCGCTCCGTACACCTCGTACACACACGGCTCTGCTCTGTACACCTCGTACACACACGGCTCTGCTCTGTACACCTCGTACACACACGGCTCTGCTCTGTACACCTCGTACACACACGGCTCTGCTCTGTACACCTCGTACACACACGGCTCTGCTCCGTACACCTCGTACACACACGGCTCTGCTACATCCACACTGTAAACCCCTCCTGACCCCACACATAAACTTCCCCTCATCCAGCACCATGACAACCAGCACAGCAGAGTCCTGCATACACTGAGGAGCTGACCATGTGACCCCTGACTCCTCCCCTCCATGTGACATCATCACAGGTCCTGTAAGCACAGAGCAGCCATATATCTAGTGTGCGGCTCTGCAGGTGGAGGTAGGTGCAGGGTATTATATATCTAGTGTGCGGCTCTGCAGGTGGAGGTAGGTGCAGGGTATTATATATCTAGTGTGCGGCTCTGCAGGTGGAGGTAGGTGCAGGGTATTATATATCTAGTGTGCGGCTCTGCAGGTGGAGGTAGGTGCAGGGTATTATATATCTAGTGTGCGGCTCTGCAGGTGGAGGTAGGTGCAGGGTATTATATATCTAGTATGCGGCTCTGCAGGTGGAGGTAGGTGCAGGGTATTATATATCTAGTGTGCGGCTCTGCAGGTGGAGGTAGGTGCAGGGTATTATATATCTAGTGTGTGGCTCTGCAGGTGGAGGTAGGTGCAGGGTATTATATATCTAGTGTGCGGCTCTGCAGGTGGAGGTAGGTGCAGGGTATTATATATCTAGTGTGCGGCTCTGCAGGTGGAGGTAGGTGCAGGGTATTATATATCTAGTGTGCGGCTCTGCAGGTGGAGGCAGGTGCAGGGTATTATATATCTAGTGTGCGGCTCTGCAGGAGGAGGTAGGTGCAGGGTATTATATATCTAGTGTGCGGCTCTGCAGGTGGAGGTAGGTGCAGGGTATTATATATCTAGTGTGCGGCTCTGCAGGTGGAGGTAGGTGCAGGGTATTATATATCTAGTGTGCGGCTCTGCAGGTGGAGGTAGGTGCAGGTTATTATATATCTAGTGTGCGGCTCTGCAGGTGGAGGTAGGTGCAGGGTATTATATATCTAGTGTGCGGCTCTGCAGGTGGAGGTAGGTGCAGGGTATTATATATCTAGTGTGCGGCTCTGCAGGTGGAGGTAGGTGCAGGGTATTATATATCTAGTGTGCGGCTCTGCAGGTGGAGGTAGGTGCAGGGTATTATATATCTAGTGTGCGGCTCTGCAGGTGGAGGTAGGTGCAGGGTATTATATATCTAGTGTGCGGCTCTGCAGGTGGAGGTAGGTGCAGGTTATTATATATCTAGTGTGCGGCTCTGCAGGTGGAGGTAGGTGCAGGGTATTATATATCTAGTGTGCGGCTCTGCAGGTGGAGGTAGGTGCAGGGTATTATATATCTAGTGTGCGGCTCTGCAGGTGGAGGTAGGTGCAGGGTATTATATATCTAGTGTGCGGCTCTGCAGGTGGAGGTAGGTGCAGGGTATTATATATCTAGTGTGCGGCTCTGCAGGTGGAGGTAGGTGCAGGGTATTATATATCTAGTGTGTGGCTCTGCAGGTGGAGGTAGGTGCAGGGTATTATATATCTAGTGTGCGGCTCTGCAGGTGGAGGTAGGTGCAGGGTATTATATATCTAGTGTGCGGCTCTGCAGGTGGAGGTAGGTGCAGGGTATTATATATCTAGTGTGCGGCTCTGCAGGTGGAGGTAGGTGCAGGGTATTATATATCTAGTGTGCGGCTCTGCAGGTGGAGGTAGGTGCAGGGTATTATATATCTAGTGTGCGGCTCTGCAGGTGGAGGTAGGTGCAGGGTATTATATATCTAGTGTGCGGCTCTGCAGGTGGAGGTAGGTGCAGGGTATTATATATCTAGTGTGTGGCTCTGCAGGTGGAGGTAGGTGCAGGGTATTATATATCTAGTGTGCGGCTCTGCAGGTGGAGGTAGGTGCAGGGTATTATATATCTAGTGTGCGGCTCTGCAGGTGGAGGTAGGTGCAGGGTATTATATATCTAGTGTGTGGCTCTGCAGGTGGAGGTAGGTGCAGGGTATTATATATCTAGTGTGCGGCTCTGCAGGTGGAGGTAGGTGCAGGGTATTATATATCTGTGTGCGGCTCTGCAGGAGGAGGTAGGTGCAGGGTATTATATATCTAGTGTGCGGCTCTGCAGGTGGAGGTAGGTGCAGGGTATTATATATCTAGTGTGCGGCTCTGCAGGTGGAGGTAGGTGCAGGGTATTATATATCTAGTGTGCGGCTCTGCAGGTGGAGGTAGGTGCAGGGTATTATATATCTAGTGTGCGGCTCTGCAGGTGGAGGTAGGTGCAGGGTATTATATATCTAGTGTGTGGCTCTGCAGGTGGAGGTAGGTGCAGGGTATTATATATCTAGTGTGCGGCTCTGCAGGTGGAGGTAGGTGCAGGGTATTATATATCTAGTGTGCGGCTCTGCAGGTGGAGGTAGGTGCAGGGTATTATATATCTGTGTGCGGCTCTGCAGGAGGAGGTAGGTGCAGGGTATTATATATCTAGTGTGCGGCTCTGCAGGTGGAGGTAGGTGCAGGGTATTATATATCTAGTGTGCGGCTCTGCAGGTGGAGGTAGGTGCAGGGTATTATATATCTAGTGTGCGGCTCTGCAGGTGGAGGTAGGTGCAGGGTATTATATATCTAGTGTGCGGCTCTGCAGGTGGAGGTAGGTGCAGGGTATTATATATCTAGTGTGCGGCTCTGCAGGTGGAGGTAGGTGCAGGGTATTATATATCTAGTGTGCGGCTCTGCAGGTGGAGGTAGGTGCAGGGTATTATATATCTAGTGTGCGGCTCTGCAGGTGGAGGTAGGTGCAGGGTATTATATATCTAGTGTGCGGCTCTGCAGGTGGAGGTAGGTGTAGGGTATTATATATCTAGTGTGCGGCTCTGCAGGAGGAGGTAGGTGCAGGTTATTATATGTCTAGTGTGCGGCTCTGCAGGTGGAGGTAGGTGCAGGGTATTATATATCTAGTGTGCGGCTCTGCAGGTGGAGGTAGGTGCAGGGTATTATATATCTAGTGTGCGGCTCTGCAGGTGGAGGTAGGTGCAGGGTATTATATATCTAGTGTGCGGCTCTGCAGGTGGAGGTAGGTGCAGGGTATTATATATCTAGTGTGCGGCTCTGCAGGTGGAGGTAGGTGCAGGTTATTATATATCTAGTGTGCGGCTCTGCAGGTGGAGGTAGGTGCAGGGTATTATATATCTAGTGTGCGGCTCTGCAGGTGGAGGTAGGTGCAGGGTATTATATATCTAGTGTGCGGCTCTGCAGGAGGAGGTAGGTGCAGGGTATTATATATCTAGTGTGCGGCTCTGCAGGTGGAGGTAGGTGCAGGGTATTATATATCTAGTGTGCGGCTCTGCAGGTGGAGGTAGGTGCAGGGTATTATATATCTAGTGTGCGGCTCTGCAGGTGGAGGTAGGTGCAGGGTATTATATATCTAGTGTGCGGCTCTGCAGGTGGAGGTAGGTGCAGGGTATTATATATCTAGTGTGCGGCTCTGCAGGTGGAGGTAGGTGCAGGGTATTATATATCTAGTGTGCGGCTCTGCAGGTGGAGGTAGGTGCAGGTTATTATATATCTAGTGTGCGGCTATGCAGGTGGAGGTAGGTGCAGGTTATTATATATCTAGTGTGCGGCTCTGCAGGTGGAGGTAGGTGCAGGGTATTATATATCTAGTGTGCGGCTCTGCAGGTGGAGGTAGGTGCAGGTTATTATATATCTAGTGTGCGGCTCTGCAGGTGGAGGTAGGTGCAGGGTATTATATATCTAGTGTGCGGCTCTGCAGGAGGAGGTAGGTGCAGGGTATTATATATCTAGTGTGCGGCTCTGCAGGAGGAGGTAGGTGCAGGGTATTATATATCTAGTGTGCGGCTCTGCAGGTGGAGGTAGGTGCAGGGTATTATATATCTAGTGTGCGGCTCTGCAGGTGGAGGTAGGTGCAGGTTATTATATATCTAGTGTGCGGCTCTGCAGGTGGAGGTAGGTGTAGGGTATTATATATCTAGTGTGCGGCTCTGCAGGTGGAGGTAGGTGCAGGGTATTATATATCTAATGTGCGGCTCTGCAGGTGGAGGTAGGTGCAGGGTATTATATATCTAGTGTGCGGCTCTGCAGGTGGAGGTAGGTGCAGGGTATTATATATCTAGTGTGCGGCTCTGCAGGTGGAGGTAGGTGCAGGTTATTATATATCTGGTGTGCGGCTCTGCAGGAGGAGGTAGGTGCAGGGTATTATATATCTAGTGTGCGGCTCTGCAGGTGGAGGTAGGTGCAGGGTATTATATATCTAGTGTGCGGCTCTGCAGGTGGAGGTAGGTGCAGGGTATTATATATCTAGTGTGCGGCTCTGCAGGTGGAGGTAGGTGCAGGGTATTATATATCTAGTGTGCGGCTCTGCAGGTGGAGGTAGGTGCAGGGTATTATATATCTAGTGTGCGGCTCTGCAGGTGGAGGTAGGTGCAGGGTATTATATATCTGTGTGCGGCTCTGCAGGTGGAGGTAGGTGCAGGTTATTATATATCTAGTGTGCGGCTCTGCAGGTGGAGGTAGGTGTAGGGTATTATATATCTAGTGTGCGGCTCTGCAGGTGGAGGTAGGTGCAGGGTATTATATATCTAATGTGCGGCTCTGCAGGTGGAGGTAGGTGCAGGGTATTATATATCTAGTGTGCGGCTCTGCAGGTGGAGGTAGGTGCAGGGTATTATATATCTAGTGTGCGGCTCTGCAGGTGGAGGTAGGTGCAGGTTATTATATATCTGGTGTGCGGCTCTGCAGGAGGAGGTAGGTGCAGGGTATTATATATCTAGTGTGCGGCTCTGCAGGTGGAGGTAGGTGCAGGGTATTATATATCTAGTGTGCGGCTCTGCAGGTGGAGGTAGGTGCAGGGTATTATATATCTAGTGTGCGGCTCTGCAGGTGGAGGTAGGTGCAGGGTATTATATATCTAGTGTGCGGCTCTGCAGGTGGAGGTAGGTGCAGGGTATTATATATCTGTGTGCGGCTCTGCAGGTGGAGGTAGGTGCAGGGTATTATATATCTAGTGTGCGGCTCTGCAGGTGGAGGTAGGTGCAGGGTATTATATATCTAGTGTGCGGCTCTGCAGGTGGAGGTAGGTGCAGGGTATTATATATCTAGTGTGCGGCTCTGCAGGTGGAGGTAGGTGCAGGGTATTATATATCTAGTGTGCGGCTCTGCAGGTGGAGGTAGGTGCAGGGTATTATATATCTGTGTGCGGCTCTGCAGGTGGAGGTAGGTGCAGGGTATTATATATCTAGTGTGCGGCTCTGCAGGTGGAGGTAGGTGCAGGTTATTATATATCGCCTCCATACTCCACGGCGCTGTACACACTATTATCACCGTCACGCTCTCTATAGACTTTCCTCACACTCGCGGTCAGTGTTGGCCTCGGATGGCAGAGCCCCTCCTGTAACACTGACTCTGGGGGGCTGCTCAGCTCCGGGCAGATGTCCCCTTCCCCTCAGTCACATATTTCCCGCTGCTTCTATATAAGAATACACTGGACAGTTCGGTAAATGATGATCAGATCCTTTATAGCGAATCAAGTGTATTGTGCCAACTACTGCTCATATATAGGGGCCGGGGTCCATTCCTGCAGAGGGGCCCACCCGGGAATTCTCCGCTCCTCCTGTGGGCCAGTCCGAGGTTGACTGCGTTTCCAATTTTACATCTGAAAAATCAACTTTCTCTGATGCTTCGTGTTTCACCCATTATTAAGAATGTTTGTCCCTTCGCATCGGGCAATTTTTCATTTGTGCATTTTATTATTTGTCTGTGTCTATTTCTATTAATTTGTGGTTAGAAAGAATCAAAACTTTGTCAAATAAATTAGTCGTGCTTTTTTTTGTTATTTTTCCTGATTTAGAACCTGTTGTTTTAAGTTGTTGACTTATTTTTTTTCAAACCATTTTAGGACACAAACAACATTTTAACCCCTTCACGACCTATGACGGATACATCCGTCATGGTGCCCTGGTACTTAAAGATCCATGACTGATATATCCGTCATGGCAAAATCGCGGCCCCGGAGCCCCGGTGACCGCGATCGGTGTGCAAAAACTGCAGATTCGGGAAGGAGAGGACCTGTACCTGACCTCAGGAGGGGTGGTGTCTCCTCCCCGGACCTACAGAGGCTGTGAGTGGCTGAGCGGCGTTTGTCAGCCAATCACAGCCAGTGTAATGTTTCTGCCATTCATTGAAAATGGCTGAAACATTGAAACTCAGCTATGATTAGTGCAGCTATAGCACTGCTCATTGGCTGGAGCAGGGTGAGCTTTCCTGCACCCTCTCCCAGCTCTGATTGGAGAGATCGGCCTTGTGACCGATCTCTCCAATCACCGTTCTGTTCTGGGACTGGTGATCTGTAGGTGAACGCTCTCCCCAGCTTCTCCGTCCGTGGAAGCTGAGGAGAGCGATCCCTGGGGTGCCCAAAGGTAAGTCACTGCCCCCGATCCACCGCTGTTCCTGATCATCCACCGCCGCAGCCACTACCCCAGCTTATCCGCCGCCCTCCATATGCTGCGCCCGTGCATCGCCGCTGCTCTGCTCCGCCGCTGCTCTGCTCCTTTTTCTGCCCCCCTGCATCTGCCATCGTCCCCCCCCCTGCATCTGCCGTCACCCCCCCTGCATCTACCGCCGCCAACCCCCATCTGCCACTGCCCCCCTGCATCAGCCACTGCTCCCTGCATCTACCTCCGCTGTCCCCCATCTGGCACTGCCCCCCTGCATCAGCCACTACCCCCCTGCATCAGCTACTGCCCCCTGCATCTGCCACTGCCGCCCTGCAACTGCCACTGCCCCCCTGCATCTGCCGCCACACTCCATCAGCCGCTGCGCCCCTCCCCGATCTGCTGCCCGCACTCTCCCTTCCTATTCATCTGCTGCCTCCTCTCCCCCTCTCGGATCTGCTGCCTCCTCCATCTGCTGTGATCCTGCTGCCTGGATCCATCCTGTAAGGTAGCTATCCCCAATCTCACCTCCCACTCCCCTTCCACCCTGCCCCCATCCTCTGCCGCTCCTGCATCCATTGCGCCCTCTCCCATCCTCTTCCGCTCCTCCATCCGCCGCGCCCTCTCCCATCCTCCGCCGCTTTTCCATCCGCCATGCCCTTTCCCATCCTCCGCCGCTCCTCCATCTGACGCGCCCTCTCCCATCCGCCGCCGCTCCTCCATCTGACGCGCCCTCTCCCATCCGCCGCCGCTCCTCCATCTGACGCGCCCTCTCCCATCCGCCGCCACTCCTCCATCCTCTGCACTCACTCCCATACTCCATCCATCCTTTTTTCCATCCCACCTAGTCCCCCCCCCTTTTGCAGCACGTGCAGTCATCCTGATTTTTTTTCTGTAAACTAAGAAAGAAATACAAATAAACTTAGTTGAGGGCTAGTAAAATGATACTGTAGTAATCCTCAACTACAGTATTTTTTACTAAATATTGTAAGGGTCAGCCCAGTGCCACACGTGAGAGCGATGCACGAGTCTCGCATCGCATCATCCGGCACGGTCTCTCTCTTCCAGACAGGAGTGTGCGGCTGTGCTGGATGATGCGATGCAAGATTCGTGCATCGTTCTCATGTGTGTCACTTGCCTTAGTGTCCATTGCAGGCGCTTATTTTTTATTTTTTTTTTACTGACGTCCGTATTTTTTATTTCGCCAAACTAATATTTTTTTTGTATGGGGGGGTCTAGTTTCCAAAATGGGGTCACATGTGGGGGAGCTCCACTGTTTCGGCACATCAGGGGGATCTCCAAACGCAACATGGAGCGGCTAACGAGTCCAGCTAATTTTCCATTTAAAAAGTCAAAAGATGCTCATTCCCTTGGTCCAGAGATGGCGTCAGCACCCGGCATACCCGGGCAAATGCCAGGGCCCTGGAGAGCCGGGGGGCCCACTCGGCCTCGTCAGTTTTGGTGCACCTTGGCCTGGGCCCACTCGCCTTAGTTCTGCTGCCCCCGGGCCGAGTTCTGGGGACCGCAGTCCTCGGCAGGAATCTGCGGCGCCGTCCCTTTGAGGCATGCAGACTTCCTGGTTTGAACTTCATCTGTGGGCGGAGCTACCGACGGCATCCTGCTCAGTCCCACAGATGAAGGAGGCGCAGTGCCAGCCAGCGACCCCCAGCACAACACTTCTTTCCGACGCTGTGTGGGCCCCCTCTCCACCGTGATCGAGCAGTATGTGCCCTCCCCGCCCCCCGATTTATGGGCCCGGTGAGCTGTATGGGCTTCTCCCCCCCTAGGTGTATGCCCTGCCCCCCCGGTGCCGTATGTGCTGGCCCCCGGTGCCATATGTGCTGGCCCCCGGAGCTGTGTGTGTGGGCCCTGCAGAGCCGCGTGTGTGGGCCCCCCAGAGGCACGTGTGTGGGCCCCCCAGAGGCACGTGTGTGGGCCCCCCAGAGGCGCCTGTATGGGTCCCCCAGAGCTGCGTGTGTGGGCCCCCCAGAGCCACGTGTGTGTCTCTGTATGTATGCAGCAGAGCTATGTGTGTATGTATGTAGCAGAGCTATGTGTGTATGTATGTAGCAGAGCTATGTATGTATGTAGCAGAGCTTTGTATGTATGTAGCAGAGCTATGTATGTATGTAGCAGAGCTATGTATGTAGCAGAGCTATATGTGTATGTATGTAGCAGAGCTATGTGTGTATGTATGTAGCAGAGCTATGTGTGTATGTAGCAGAGCTATGTGTGTCTGTATGTATGTAGCAGAGCTATGTGTGTCAATATGTAGCAGAGCTATGTGTGTATGTATGTAGCAGAGCTACGTGTGTATGTATGTAGCAAAGCTATGTATGTAGCAGAGCTATATGTATGTAGCAGAGCTATGTGTGTATGTATGTAGCAGAGCTATGTATGTAGCAGAGCTATGTGTGTATGTATGTAGCAGAGCTATGTGTGTATGTATGCAGCAGAGCTATGTGTGTATGTACTGTATGTAGCAGAGCTATGTGTGTATGTATGTAGCAGAGCTATGTGTGTATGTATGTAGCAGAGCTATGTGTGTATGTATGCAGCAGAGCTATGTGTGTATGTATGCAGCAGAGCTATGTGTGTATGTATGTATGTAGCAGAGCTATGTATGTAGCAGAGCTATGTATGTATGTAGCAGAGCTATGTATGTATGTAGCAGAGCTATGTATGTATGTATGTAGCAGAGCTATGTGTGTCTGTATGTATGTATGTAGCAGACCTATGTGTGTCTGTATGTGTGTATGTAGCAGAGCTCCAAAACAGTAGTTTTCTGCCACATATGAAGAATCAGCGTACTCAGGACAAATTGGCCAACAAATTTTGTGGTCCATTTTATCCTGTTAAACCTGTAAAAATTAAAAAATTGAGCCTAAAATAATATTTTTGTGGCAAAAAAGTACTGTTTTTTGGCTCAATGTATGAAGCACGTGAGGGTTCAAAGTGCTCATTTCCCATCTAGATTTATGCCATGGGGGGGCTAGTTTCCAAAATGATGTAATTTGTGGGGGAGCTCCATTGTTTAGGCACCTCAGGGGGTCTCCAAACGCAACATGGCATCCGCTAATGATTCCAACCAATTTTGCTATAAAATGATGCTCTTTCTCTTCAGAGCCCCACTGTGCGCCCAAACAATTACTTTCCACCACATTTGAGGTATCGGTGTACTCAGGAGAAATTGCACAATACATTTTAGTGTTCCTTTTTCTCCTGATACCCTTGTGGAAAAAAAACCTACCTAGTTGAAATAACGATTTCGTGGTAAAAAAAAAAAAATATTTTCAAGGCTCAACATTCTAAACTTTTGTGAAGCCTCCAGGGGTTCAAAGTGTTCACTAAACATCTAGATAAATTCCATGAGGGGTCTAGTTTCCAAAATGGGGTCACTTGTGGGGGAGCTCTATTGTTTAGGCACCTCAGGGGGTCTCCAAACGCAACATCGCATCCGCTAATTATTCCAGACAATTTTGCTTTCAAAAATTCAAATGATGCTTGTGAGGTAAATCCGGAGATATGACGATAAATCATGATATTCAAGTATGTCAGGAAGCCCTCTCCTGGTGTCACCCCCCCCCCCCCCTTTCCTTCACACAACTGGTTTAGCAACAAACTCCATGGCCATGTCCTGTGATATGGAAATTAGGTGGCTTTAGGACAAAGGACACAGGATGACTCCCTGCCGTCACCCTGTAGTAGGAGCTGCTAGCTAGTTAGCAAGGCTATGGAAATAGCCAGACAGAACGACTCCAGTAAAAAATGGTTCATATCTCGCAAGCCATATTTCCGATAAATATGGCAACCATAAAAAGGGTGTCTCCGCATGTGGACGATGCCGGCACCCCCTTTTTATGGGAACAGGACATTGGGAAATGCCCCAGGCGTGATATCAGCCAATGGGGAACTGGCAGACAGGTCATGAGTCCCCTCGTTCTGTAGCTAAATTCATAACTGTCACAATGAGAGCATTGGCGTCTGCCTACGACGCTCCCAGGCAAAGTTATGGCCAATATCCCCTTTGCTGGATAATTCTGATCCATGCAGGGGGAGTGGCAGTGCTTCCCTGTGAGGTCACTAAGGTAGGAGGGGACCTGGATCTGCCCAGGTTGATAACCCTACTTCGGCCATTTTCCAGTGTTCTTCTGCTCGGGGGCCTGGTTGGGAAGACCTGTGAGGGAGTTCCTGGAAACCTGGTGTACAGCGCCCCCCTGTGGCCAGACGCAACAAGGTAACTGCTGGAACTGTGTATGCCTGTTTGTAACCCATGCTTTGATTGTAACTGTACTCTGACATAACTGTATATTCTGTAGATTCCCTATTGTATATATTGTAGTTCTAGTGTGCTTTAGGCTGATTAAATTATATAATTAATCTTGGGCTGTTCTGTTATCTCGATCTTGAATCCCACGTCTGTGTGTTCGGCTAATAGTTACCGTAAATCGGTTGGTGGCAGCGAGTTGTGCCAAGGATTATTGTGGGGAGGCCAGTGAGATTCGGGGAGAGTTTATATATTCCGCCCGCGGAGGTCGGGGGAATATATACCTTACTCTCACCGGGGACCCTTCAATAATCGGCATAAGTAGTATAGCGGCCTCCTTGCTTATTGTCGGGCAATTCCATAATTGGCCTGACTATAAGAGGGGCGCTAGAGAGCGCGTCACGTGCTCTGTCTGTCGGTCGGGAGGTATAAAGTAGGGGTGACCCCCACTTGTTACCCCCCGATTGTGACGTACTGGTAGCCAGCGCGGGGGATTTCTGAGTGACCCCCCGGTGGTTTGTGACATATTGGTGGCAAGCGGTGGGATCGAGATAATAGTGTGTGTGAGTGTGAGACCCATACTCCCAGACACTAAAGACTGCCTGCAGCAGCTGTGGCTGCTGGGGTCTTCAGACTAGCTCAACACTAGAGTGTCAGAGTGCAGATACTGTAAGGTGTGTGGAGGCATCAGGTGTCAGTTCTGTGTCAGTGACCAAAAGTCTGCAAGAATGGCTGATGGCACCAGGAGCAGAGCTATGCAACTGGCCAATGCTAAAGCAGGAGCCGAAGAGAGGGAGGACGGTGCTGTGGGCAGTAATGAGGAGGTTGCCCACGAGTCCTCCAGGAGCTCGACGCCAGAAAACAGCTCTGCAGAGGACATTGCACAACCGGGCACTGCTGGACAAGATGAGGAGCAGCTCACCCAAGGGTCCTCAACGAGCCAGATGCCAGCCCTCCGCTCTGCAATGGACAGTGAATCACCAGGCTCCGCAGCGGGCCGCAGATCACCACGTGCCATTCCACCGAGCCTGGGAGGCTCGGATAGCCTTCTTCAAATGGCTATGGCCCTACGCCAGGCTGGAGACCGGGAGGGCTACCAGGAACTCATGGCCGAGCGTGAGCGGCAAGCAGCGCGTGAAGAGCGCCAGGCAGAGCGTAACTACCAGCTGCAGCTAGCTCAGCTCCGGCCCTCATCAGCCACCCGTGACCTTCAAGACACCAAACGTCCAAAGGTCCGTGTTGAGGACTTCCCAGTGCTGGAGAAGGATGGAGACTTGGACTCTTTCTTGACTGCTTTTGAACGGACTTGCTTGCAGCACCATCTGGACAAGGACCAGTGGGCCAAATACCTGACCCCCCGTTTAAGGGGTAAGGCCCTGGATATCCTTGGGGACTTGCCTGCTGAGGCGGATCAGGGCTACGACACCATCAAGCGGGCCCTGATCCAACAGTACAACCTCACCCCGGAGTCCTACCGCAAGAAGTTCCGGACGCTGCAGAAGGGACCAAAGGACTCCTGGGCTGACCACCGGCGGGCACTTGCCCGAGCTGCCGACCACTGGACCCAAGGCCTGCAGCTTTCCACCGGACCGGAGATCCTGGACTTGTTCATCACGGAGCAACTCTTGTGGAACTGCCCTGAGGATCTCCGCCAGTTCATCCGAGACCAGAAGCCAAAGGGATCCACGGCTACAGCTGCCCTGGCAGATGACTACACCAACAATCGGGCTCCTGAAGCCAGGAGAGCAGCCACCAGCAGCACCTGGAGAGGGGGTAAGATGAACTCTGCGACTGCCCCACCTGCCCCTAGACTGCAGGGGGTGTCCCCCTCAACTCCCCTCTCCAGGCCCGTGGCAGAGCCAAGACGGTGCCACCAGTGCAACCTACCTGGACACTTCAAGGCCATGTGCCCTCAGCGTCCCAAGGCCCCGGCTCCGTCCCCGTCCCAAGGGCCGCCCAAGGTGTATTGTGTGGGTGGGGGTGGTGGTAGGTCCCTGGACAGCTTCCAACCTGTCACCGTCGGCCAGTCTGTGACCATAGGACTGCGAGACAGCGCCTCGGAGGTGACTCTGGTGCGGCCTGAGATGGTGTCCCCCCAAGACTTGATCCCTGGAAAAACCCTCGCTGTCTCCGGGATTGGAGGCATTGACCCGGCGCTGCCTGTTGCTGACATTTATGTGGACTGGGGCGCAGGGCGAGGGGTGAGGGAGGTGGGGGTAACTGATCGGATCCCTGCAAACGTGCTACTTGGGACAGATTTGGGGCAAATAACCTCCCAGTTTGGCCCCGCCCCAAAGGCTGAACCTTCAGCCAGTGCTGACATGACTCCTGACAATGTTAATGTGTTATCTATGAATGATGTAAGGGAGGAGGAAGTGAACTCTGATATTTCTGCTTGCACAGACACCATAGACACACACACAGCTGCAGCTGTGACAGGGGAGGGGGTCAGAGAAAGGTGTGACAATGCCTCTACAAGTAACCAGCCTGTGAGCTGGGATCTGTTGCCCTCTGCAGGGATAAGCAGAGAGCAGGGTGCTGCAGGGGGAGGACCAGTGTGTGGGGTGGGGGCTACCACAGCAAATGTGGGGTCCCCAGAGATTTCACACCGGGGTTCTGTTGCTGCAGGAGGGGAACAGGCAGGTGAGATTGGGGCCGGTCCAGGAGCGGAAGTGCTCCCAGGTAAGATCTCGGTGCATGGTTCCCCCACAACCGGGGTGTCAGGAAGCCAGGTAGGTCTGCCTGAACCGGCGACTTGGTCAGGAACGGAGGAGGAGCAGGCACGACCCACGGTCGCAGCGGCTGTGGCCGCTGTCACCCGCAGTGGGAGTGCTGGAAGCCAAGGGGCCTCCCGGAGGTCCGATAGCTCTTCCCCTTCTGACCAAGTGGCAGCCGAGTCAGGTGGAGGCCAGGACACAGGTCCCGGGGTACTGACCGAAGATGTGACAGTCTCGTCGATTCTGGCCACATCTGGTCAGGGGTTTCAGGCAGCGTTAGAAGCTGACGACAGCCTGAAAGCTCTAAAGGAGCAGGCGGCACAGCCTCCCTCGGACTCGGACCCGGAGCGAGTGGTCTGGGACCAAGGACGGCTGTACCGGGCCACGGTCCAGCAGGGTTCACCGGAGGCGTGGCCCAGGGACCGACAGTTGGTGGTACCCTATCCGTTCCGGACGGAGTTGTTGCGGATCGCACATGAGATTCCGATGGCCGGACACCTAGGGATCGCTAAGACCAAGGCCAGGTTAAACCAGCATTTCTACTGGCCAAAAATGGGGGCCGATGTGGCTGCCTACTGCCGTTCGTGTGAAACCTGTCAGAGAGTGGGGAAGGTGGGGCCACACCCCAAAGCCCCACTGGTATCTCTGCCAATCATCGATGAGCCTTTCAGGAGGGTGGCTGTGGATCTGGTCGGCCCGCTGGCCATCCCCAGCAGCTCCGGGAAACGCTTCATACTGACGGTAGTGGACTATGCCACCCGGTACCCAGAAGCAGTGGCCTTGTCGTCCATTCGGGCTGACAAGGTGGCCACCGCATTGCTGGAGATTTTCTCCCGAGTGGGTTTTCCCCAGGAAATGCTCACTGACCGGGGGACCCAATTCATGTCCCAGCTGATGGAGGCCCTCTGTAAGCAAGTCCAGGTGCGACATCTGGTGGCCAGCCCGTACCATCCACAGACTAATGGCCTGTGCGAGCGGTTCAATGGCACCTTAAAGCAGATGCTTAAGATGTTGGTCGACTCCCATGGGCGTGACTGGGAGCGGTATCTCCCACACCTGTTATTTGCTTACCGGGAGGTTCCACAGGCCTCAACAGGATTCTCACCGTTTGAGCTCCTGTACGGGCGACGTGTGCGGGGCCCCCTGGCTCTGGTGAAAGAGGCTTGGGAAGGGGATTTGGCCACCCCTGGAGTGTCGGTTATCGAGTATGTCATGCGCTTCCGGGACAAAATGCAGGCCTTGACGCAACTGGTACACGACAATATGGCTCAAGCCCAGGCCGATCAGAAGCGTTGGTACGACCAGAACGCTTGTGAGAGGACCTACCAAGTGGGTCAAGAGGTGTGGGTACTGGTCCCCGTACCACAGGACAAGCTCCAGGCAGCCTGGGAAGGCCCATACCTCGTGTACCAGCAGCTCAACCCTGTAACGTACCTGGTCACCCTGGACCCTGCCCGTGGAAGGCGGAAGCCCTTCCATGTGAACATGATGAAGGCACATCATGAGCGGGAGGCATGTGCGCTCCCCGTGTGCAACCTGCCCGAGGAGGGAGAAGCGGAAACCCTCCTGGATATGCTAGCCCAGGTTAGGGCAGGCGGATCCATTGAGGATGTGGAGGTTGGCCACCAGCTCTTGGAGGACCAATGGTCCCAGCTGTGGGCCACCCTACACCCCTTCCGGGGGTTGTTTACCAACCAGCCCGGAAGGACTGACTTGGCTGTCCATCACGTGGACACTGGGGATCATCCCCCGATCCGGCGTTCAGCATATCGGGTCTCCCTGGAGGTGCAGCAACACATGCGCCAGGAGATTGACGAGATGCTGAAGCTGGGGGTGATCCAGGCATCCAACAGCGCTTGGGCCTCGCCTGTAGTTCTCGTCCCTAAGAAGGACCGAACCACTCGGTTCTGCGTGGACTACAGGGGGCTCAATGCTGTCACGGTCGCCGATGCGTACCCAATGCCACGCATCGATGACCTGCTCGATCAGTTGGCCGGGGCTCAGTACCTGACCATCATGGACCTGAGCCGGGGATATTGGCAGATCCCCCTGACTCGCAAGGCCAGGGAACGCTCCGCCTTTATTACCCCATTTGGACTGTACGAGTCCACGGTGATGCCATTCGGGATGAGGAATGCCCCTGCCACTTTCCAGCGGATGGTCAACACCCTGCTCAAGGGACTTGAAGGGTACGCGGCCGCGTACCTGGATGACATTGCCGTCTTCAGTCCCACCTGGGAAGATCACCTAGAGCATCTAGCACAGGTGCTCAGGCGGATCCACCGGGCAGGTTTGACCATCAAGCCGGGAAAGTGTCAGCTGGCCATGAGCGAGGTCCAGTACCTCGGTCACCGGGTAGGTGGGGGAACGCTGAAGCCCGAGCCTGAGAAAGTGGAAGCCATCGCATCCTGGCCCACCCCCAGGACCAAGAAGCAGGTGATGTCCTTCTTGGGGACCGCTGGGTACTATAGGAGGTTTGTTCCATGCTATAGTAGCCTGGCAAAGCCCTTGACGGACCTCACCAAGAAGAAGCTGCCCTCTGCAGTCGATTGGACAATGGACTGCGAGACAGCCTTCCGGGCCCTAAAGGACGCCCTGTCCAGCCCGCCCGTGCTACAGGCAGCCGACTTCACGCGGCCGTTTGTAGTACAGACCGACGCCAGTGACTTCGGCCTCGGTGCGGTGCTCAGCCAGGTGGACTCTGCGAACCAAGAGCACCCAGTCTTGTACCTGAGCAGGAAGCTGTTACCAAGGGAAGTTGCCTATTCCACGATGGAGAAGGAGTGCCTGGCCATAGTGTGGGCCCTGCAGCGTCTGCAACCCTATCTATACGGGCGCCACTTCATCGTGGAGACGGACCACAATCCCCTAAGCTGGTTGCACACCGTCTCTGGGACGAATGGGCGATTGTTGCGATGGAGCCTTGCGCTCCAGCAATACAACTTCACCATTCGCCACAAAAGGGGCCGTGACCACGGTAACGCAGACGGGCTGTCCCGACAAGGAGAGGTCGCGGACGGGCGCACGGGGGAACACCGGAGTGTGCTGCCCCCTAGCGCCCTCAAAAGGGGGGAGGTGTGAGGTAAATCCGGAGATATGACGATAAATCATGATATTCAAGTATGTCAGGAAGCCCTCTCCTGGTGTCACCCCCCCCCCCCCCTTTCCTTCACACAACTGGTTTAGCAACAAACTCCATGGCCATGTCCTGTGATATGGAAATTAGGTGGCTTTAGGACAAAGGACACAGGATGACTCCCTGCCGTCACCCTGTAGTAGGAGCTGCTAGCTAGTTAGCAAGGCTATGGAAATAGCCAGACAGAACGACTCCAGTAAAAAATGGTTCATATCTCGCAAGCCATATTTCCGATAAATATGGCAACCATAAAAAGGGTGTCTCCGCATGTGGACGATGCCGGCACCCCCTTTTTATGGGAACAGGACATTGGGAAATGCCCCAGGCGTGATATCAGCCAATGGGGAACTGGCAGACAGGTCATGAGTCCCCTCGTTCTGTAGCTAAATTCATAACTGTCACAATGAGAGCATTGGCGTCTGCCTACGACGCTCCCAGGCAAAGTTATGGCCAATATCCCCTTTGCTGGATAATTCTGATCCATGCAGGGGGAGTGGCAGTGCTTCCCTGTGAGGTCACTAAGGTAGGAGGGGACCTGGATCTGCCCAGGTTGATAACCCTACTTCGGCCATTTTCCAGTGTTCTTCTGCTCGGGGGCCTGGTTGGGAAGACCTGTGAGGGAGTTCCTGGAAACCTGGTGTACAGCGCCCCCCTGTGGCCAGACGCAACAAGGTAACTGCTGGAACTGTGTATGCCTGTTTGTAACCCATGCTTTGATTGTAACTGTACTCTGACATAACTGTATATTCTGTAGATTCCCTATTGTATATATTGTAGTTCTAGTGTGCTTTAGGCTGATTAAATTATATAATTAATCTTGGGCTGTTCTGTTATCTCGATCTTGAATCCCACGTCTGTGTGTTCGGCTAATAGTTACCGTAAATCGGTTGGTGGCAGCGAGTTGTGCCAAGGATTATTGTGGGGAGGCCAGTGAGATTCGGGGAGAGTTTATATATTCCGCCCGCGGAGGTCGGGGGAATATATACCTTACTCTCACCGGGGACCCTTCAATAATCGGCATAAGTAGTATAGCGGCCTCCTTGCTTATTGTCGGGCAATTCCATAATTGGCCTGACTATAAGAGGGGCGCTAGAGAGCGCGTCACGTGCTCTGTCTGTCGGTCGGGAGGTATAAAGTAGGGGTGACCCCCACTTGTTACCCCCCGATTGTGACGTACTGGTAGCCAGCGCGGGGGATTTCTGAGTGACCCCCCGGTGGTTTGTGACAATGCTGCTTCCCTTCCGAGCCCTGCTGTGCGCCCAAACAATTGATTTCCACCACATATGAGATATCGGTGTACACAGGAGAAATTGCACAATTAATTTTATGGTGCCTTTTTTCTGATACCCTTTTGTGAAAATGCTAAATTTTATGGCTAAAGTAACATTTTTGTTTAAAAAAAAGTAAAATTTTCATTTTGTTTCCTTCCACATTGCTTTGATTGCTGTGAAACTCCTAAAGGGTTAATAAACTTCTTGGATGTAGTTTTGAGTAGAGTGAGGAGTGCAGATTTTAGAATGGGGTCACTTTTGGGTATTTTATGTTACCGAAGCCTCTCAAAGTCACTCCAAATGTGATGTGGTACCTAAAAATGTATTTCTGTAAATTTTGTTGGAAAAATGAAAAATTGCTGATGAACTTTGAACCCTTCTATCTTCCTAACGAAATTTATTTTTTTTTTTTTCAAAAATTGCGCTGGTGTAAAATAGACATGTGGGAAATGTTATTTAGTAACTATTTTGTCTTACATATCTCTCAGATTTATGGGTAAAAAATTTCACATTTTGAAAATTGCGAAATTTTCAAAATTTTCACCAAATTTCCATCATTTTTACAAATAAATGCAAAACATATCGTCCTAAATTTACCACTGACATGAAGTACAATATGGATAGTTCTTTCGGTCTAATATAGCGCAATGAGGATATTTGCTGGTATTAGTTATTTGAACTTTATTAATCAGGCACTCCTATTATTACAACGCGTTTCAGCAGAATTGCTTTCATCAGGTATAATAGGAGACTGCTCCTATTATACCTGATGAAAGCAATTCTGCTGAAACGCGTTGTAATAATAGGAGTGCCTGATTAATAAAGTTCAAATAACTAATACCAGCAAATATCCTCATTGCGCTATATTAGACCGAAAGAACTATCCATATACCCCCTCCCTATTGGGAATCGGTAATAGCTGCAAAGGACCTGCTGACATTTCAAAAAAATCCAGCTGGCCAGCTGGAGGATTGAGGAACAAAAACCTGAATTCCATGGTGCCGGTGGAAATCAGTAGCCGACAACGATACCCCAAATCTGGACTCTTGAAGCCTGGACACCGGATCTGTTCGGAGGAACTCCAGACTGATAAACTGACACTGAAGTTGTGCGGGGGCGCACAACCAACAAAGGTGAGCAATTCTAATATTATTAACGCTAAAAGGATTCCACGGGTGCTTCTCATAGTGCGCTTGTTTTATTATCTAATGAAGTACAATATGTCCCGAAAAAAACAGTGCTAGAATCGCCAGGATCCGTTGAAGCGTTCCAGAGTTATAACCTGTCAAAGTGACACTGCTCTTACAGACCTGTTATTTTTTCTCCTACTCTGCACTCACTACCTGTATTAATTGCACCTGTGTGACCTCGTTACCTGTATATAAGACACCTGTCCACACACCCAGTCACACTCCAACCTCTCCAGCATGACCAAGACCAAAGAGCTATCTAAGAACAGCAGGATCAAAATTGTAGACCTGCACAAGACTGGGATGGGCTACATTACAATAGACAAGCAGCTTGGTGAGAAGGCAACAACTGTTAGTGCAATTATTAGAGAATGGAAGAAACACAACATGACTCTCAAGCTTGGTCCGGGGCTCCTTGCAAGATCTTGCCTCATGGGGTAAGGATGATTCTGAAAAAGGTCAGGAACCAACTTAGAACTCCACTGGAATACCTGGTCAATGACCTAATGACAGCAGGAACCATAGTCTCAAAGATTACCATTAGTAACACACTACACCGTCCTGGATTAAAATCCTCCTGCTCATGCCAGCTCATGTCCAGGCCTTTGTGAAATTCGCCAAAAACCGTCTGAATGATCCAGAGGAGGCATCAGAGAAGATCATGTGGTCAGATGAGACCAAAATAGCACTTTTTGGTATCAACTCCACTCGTCGTCTTGGAGGAAGAAGGATGAGTACAACCCCAAGAACATTGTCCCAACCATGAAGCATGAAGTAAAACGGGATTGTGTCCAGCGCTCCGGAGTGAAGGATTTTCCCCAGCAGGTTTAAGATTTCCAAGTTTTATTTTCACAATATGTGCTTAAAAAATGATGATTTACATCATGGGCGAGACATCCTCTATACCAGTGTTTCTCAACTCCAGTCCTCAAGACCCACCAACAGATCATGTTTTCAGGTTTTCCTTAATGTTGCACAGGTGATGGAATTATCCCCTGTCTAATATTAAGGAAAACCTGAAAACATGATCTGTTGGTGGGTCTTGAGGACTGGAGTTGAGAAACACTGCTCTATACAGAGTAGAGGAGGATATGACAAGGACATACAACCATGAAGCATGGGGATGGAAACATGATAATTAGGGGGTGCTTTTCTGCAAAGGGTACAGGACAACTGCACCGTATTGAATGCAGGATTGATGGGGTCATGTATCACAAGATATTGTCTAACAACCTCCTTCCCTCAGTACAAACATTGAAAAATTAAGCAAAGGGAGAAAAAAGGAACAGCACTCACCGGTAATTGCTGTGAAGTATTCAGGTTTATTTCATGGTCGGAGGATACATGCTTCGGCGTTACAGGGAGGGAATGAGGATGGTTAGCACAAAAAGACTACGGCCGTTTCGCCCCTGTAGGTGGGGCTTCGACGGGTCTTTGAAGACCTGTCGAAGCCCCACCTACAGGGGCGAAACGGCCGTAGTCTTTTTGTGCTAACCATCCTCATTCCCTCCCTGTAACGCCGAAGCATGTATCCTCCGACCATGAAATAAACCTGAATACTTCACAGCAATTACCGGTGAGTGCTGTTCCTTTTTTCTCCCTTTGCTTAATGTCTCATGCTCTGATGCTTTTGGAACAAGCACCCCGTAGCTGTATTCAGTATAGTCCGACCTGGAAGTTTTCTCTTGTCACAGCAGAGATCAATAGCACCGCGTGTGCTTTCTGCAACTAGCCGCTGGTTGTTTGATGTGGACAGTCCTCAGTGGAAGTAGTGCCCCGCAAATCCTTCTTGTTATTACTACAAACATTGAAAATGTTTCATGGCTGGGTCTGGCAGCATGATATTGATCCAACACACACAGCGAGGGCAACTAAGGAGTGTCTCTGTAAGCAGAATTTTCCTTTTCCCCATGACAGCACCACCAGAAAGAGAGGTTGTAACAGTGTGTCCCTCCCCCGCCTGTGCTCATGGTGTAATAATCTGTCTCTCCTTGACTGTCCTGTATGTACTACTGGTGGGGATTGTTTGTTCTTCTCAGCATGGGACTTCTCCAATCCACAACTTGGTAAACAGAACAGAGCCAGGAGTCTGAAGTCCATTCATGTATCAATTGTCATTAAATGTCCAGGCGGAGTTGGGCCCACCTTAGGGGCTGATCCCAGGAGAGCTGAACAATGAGACCCATGTTAGTTCATTTAGTTGGATCTCGGCTGGAGAAGGACTAGGATCTATAGCTGAGGCTGGATCCTAGAGCCTGTATATGGACTGTCACAGATTGGAGATCAGTGGCCACGTGGGATTGTGTTTTGTTGTTCACCCTGTTGGACTCAAGGATCTCCTATAAGGACCATTGCCATAATTTCCCTGGCGTTGGAATACCGAGAGGCGCCCCTGGATCTTTTTGTTTTGTTGTGGACTCCTTGCAAACTTTAAGGATTTAAATTTATGTTTGGTGCTTTATCTTTGTGGTTCCGATAAAGCCCTTTGGATTGTTGCTTAGCCTGGCGTCCCTCACAGAGGTCCACCAATCTTAGGAAAAGAAAACCACAGAAATAAAAGGGCAGTACCTCTCCTCCAAATCAGTTTGGTTTCCTGTCCCAAGATGGGAGACCCAGAGTCCATCTGTGTAAGCAGCGGTGAAGATGGCGGTATCCAGGGGTTGAACCGACACTGGCAGAACAGCTTACCTGCTGTGGTGTCGGAGCTAAACCTCGGAAGCGTCCCCTCAGGGCCGTGGTCCCCTGCGGTAGTGAGCGCGAACATGGTAGGGTCCAGGAGAATCCTCTGCCCAGGCGCTGTCTGCGTAAATGCTGGGCGACCTATAGGTGCAGCCAGTGGTTCAAACTCGCCGGACGAAGATCCAGGGGCGCAGGAGGATTCTCTCAAGATGCTGTCCAGGACTGAGCACCCGCCATGCAGCCCTCAGAAGGCTGGCGGTTCAATCATGCCGGAGGAAGTTCCAGGAGTTTGTGCTGGCGTCAGCAGTCATGGCCGTATAATGGTAACAGGTAACCGGTTTGTGCATCTGCACATGTGCGGAGTCCGGAACATGGCAGCGCCCATGAAGAAACATCCAGAGGAGGCCATAAGGATAAAAGGATCTGCAGCTGGGGTAAGAGGCGCTTATGCCTTCCTCCAGCAATGGAGGACCAGCTGCAGCAGAAGCAAATGCGCTCCAGCAGCCGTGCCAGCCAGAAGTACAAGGATTTGCGGACGGTGGATTCCGGTGATCTGGTGCAGACTCCCGATCCAGTACCTCCCTTTTTACTGCAGAGTGGTAAGTAGACTTCGGTTCATCCGGCTAACTGGGGTTCCGCTTATTTTTTGTCTTCCCATGTCCCATAGAAAGTAGCCCGGAAGAGGTTGATCAAAACTAAAATTAGAAAAGGAATTCTGTGTAACACCTCATTACCACCTGGGACACAGAATTATGCAGGAATTGCATTCTGGAAACTATTAGAGAGGATACCCCAGACCACACCTCTAATCTCAGAGGTATAATCAAGGCTGAGGTAAAGGAGTCCTTTCCGTCTCGGAACCCAAGAGGTTGAAGAGAGTTGTGTCCCAGGACTCAGACTCCGGGGAATCATCAGAGTCAGAGGAAGACTCAGGTTCTACTGTTTCTTCACCTTCCTCGTCATCTTCTTCAGAAGAGTTCCCAGGTGGAAGACCTTGCTTCCCAAAAGTTAGCCGGATAGTTAAGGCGGTTAGATTGACGATGGGGCTGATGGACATTAAGGATCCTGAATCCCTGGAGGACCTTGTGTTTGGATGTCTGAAAGAGAGGAAGAGATGGTCCTTCCCAATTAATGATAAGGTCAAACAGGTAGTGGAGGAGCAGTTGAAGAATCCGGACAAGAGTGCCACACTGTCCTCTTCCTTCAAGAGGAACTACCCCTTTGAAGAATCAGAAGCCGCCTGTTGGGACAGAAGCCCTAAAATTGATGTAGCGGTAGCCAAAGCAGCAAAGAAGTCTTCCCTCCCATTTGAAGATTTGGGGTGCCTAAAAGATCATCTTGATAGAAATGCGGACGGCTACGTGCAGGGCTCCTGGGAGGTGTTGGCTGGGGCCCTGAGACCAGCTATTGCTAATGCCTATGTGACAAGATCCCTAATGGTGTGGCTGCAGCAGGTAGAGACTCAATTAAAAAAATGACATTCTGAGGGATAAAATTTTCTCCTCCCTACCTCTGGCTCAAGGAGCGGCGGACTTCCTGGCGGATGCTTCAGCCAACTCCATCAGACCGTCAGCAAAGTCGGCGGCACTATCTAATTCCACCAGGAGAGGCTTAAAAGGTGGCCGGGAGATGACCAGTCTCAATATAAACTTTATTCCATCCCCTGCAGAAGAGACTTCTTGTTTGGGAAAGCCTTGGATGAGATTTTGGATAAGGCTGGAGATAGTAAAAAAAAAAATTCCCAGTTTCTCCTCAACTCAATTTAGGTGTCATTCCTTTCGGAAATGAAAATACCCCAGGAGGAAGCCCCTCAGAGGGCAGGATTCCTGGAAAGATTGTAGGAAGAGGCACCCAGGCTTTGTTTAGTAGTCCTTCCACGGAAAGCAAAAATCAACCCAGTGACATCATGACCCAGGTGGGACAAAGGTAGTAGGAGACTACTTTTTCCATACCTTGGAAAAGATGACTTCCAACGACTGGCTTAAGCGAGTAATAAGGCAAGGGCTCAGGTTAGAATTTAATTCGACCCCCAAGGGGTCATAAATAATAGCATCGCTCAGCAAGATGGAGGAGAGACGAGATATTAGATCTCCACAAAGGAGTCCTGGTGGAAGTCCTTAAGGAAGAGTAGCGCAGGGGATACTACTCCCGCCTCTTCCTTGTTCCATAACCAGACTGTTCCTACCGGACAATAATCAATCTGCGGGGGCTAAACAAACACCTAGTGCACCATCTTTTCAAGATGGAATCAATAACATCAGCAATAAAAATGCTTTTCCTAAATTTCTACATGGGGGTATTAGACCTCAAGGACGTGTATTACCATGTCCCTATTCTTCAATCTCATCAGAAGTTCCTGAGAGTAGCCCTCCCTTGGCAAGGAGAGTTAGGTATTTTTTAATTCAGGGCTCTACCCTTTGGTTTAGCCATTGTCCCAAGAGTATTCACCAAAGTGGTGGAAGATACTATTATGCCTTACGTGGATGATTTTTCGATAGTAGGACACTCAGAAGAACATTGCAGTGCCCAGATCCAGTTAGTAACCAAGATCCTGGCAGACCTGGGGTGGCTATTAAATCTAAAAAATCAAGGCGACAACTATTAAAAGTACAGTCCTTTTTAGGACTGATTCTGGCTTCCCAGTCTCGGTTATGCTACTTGCATACAGAAAAGATCCTCAACATCCAGACCTTGGTGTCCTCCAGGATAAGAGAGCTAATTACGACCCTCAGGAGAGTCATATGTTTACTGGGATCCCTGACATCCTGCATCCCCACAGTGTTATGGGCACAGATCCACTCTCGTCCCCTGCAGTAGGAGGTGCTAAGAGCTAAAAAAAAAAAAAAAATTGGTTAGGGGGGTTCTCAGAAGAAAGGGTCTTAGACCCTCTGCAGTGGTGGTTAAATACCAAAAACCTGTCAGCAGTGGTCCCTTGAGTAGTTCAGGTCTCAGACATCATTACTACAGACTTGAGTGCATTTGGCTGTGGGGCCCATCTAAGAGGACAGTAGCCCAGGGGAAGTAGAGCTTCCAGGAGAGTCAGGTTTCTGCCAATATAAAGGAATTATTGACTGTGGGAAGAGCCTTAAAGACATTTCTTTCTCTCTTACAGGGCCACCATGTCTGCTTTATGTCAGACAACTGGGTGTCTGTGTCTTATCTGAACCACCAGTTGGGCATTCGGTCTCTCGCCCTAATGAACGCAGCTCAGGAATTTTTATCCTTAGCAGAGTCATTCTATTTCGCTTTCAGCTCTGCACATAACAGGCCTTCAAATGTAACTGCAGATTTTTTGAGCCGGAATCTGTTCCGACAGGGGGAGTGGTCCCTGAACTTGGGAGATAGTAGAACTTTGGAGGTCCCCGATGGTAGACCTATTTGTCAGATGAGCCAACAAAAAAGTAGACCAGTTCTGTTCCCTGAATCCCCGTGAGGATCCTTCGGTGGTAGATGCCTTCCAGATTCATTGGGTCTTGGGCCTGCTTTATATCTTTCCCCCACTCGTGCTGATTCCAGTGGTTCTCAGGAAAATCTGGGAGGATCAAGCAACGGTAATTTTGATCACCTCCTTCTGGCCCAGGAGGCCTTGGTTTTTCTGGCTAAGAAAACTGTCTCTTTCAGAACCATGGATTCTTCCAGAGATCCTGAACTTTCTCTCTCAGGGCCCGGCTTTTCACCCTTAGGGTGGCTTTACATGCTGCGATATCCCGCCCGATATCGCTAGCATGCGACCCACCCCCATCGTTTGTGCGAAACGGGCATATCACTGCCCTTCACGCACAAAATCCGGCACCCCCGTCACACATACTTACCTGCATAGCAACGTCGCTGTGACCGGCGTACCGCCTCCTTTCTAAGGGGGCGGTCCGTTCGGCGTCAGAGCGACGTCACTAAGTGGCCGCCCAATGAAAGCGGAGGGGCGGAGATGAGCGGGACGTAACATCCCGCCCACCTCCTTCCTTCTGCATTGTGGCCGGAGGCAGGTAAGGAGATGATCATCGTTCCTGCGGCGTCACACGTAGCGATGTGCACTGCCGCAGGAACGAGGAACAACTTTGCCCCTGCGACAGCAGCGATAACTGGCAGCCGACCCCCATGTCAACGAGGAGCGATTTTGGACGTTTTTCCAACGATCCAAAATCACTCCTAGGAGTCACACGCTACGACATTGCTACAGCGGCCGGATGTGCGTCACAAAATCCGTGACCCCAACGAGATCGCTGTAGCGAAATCGTAGTGTGTAAAGCCCGCTTTAGGTTCCAGGCCTACATTTGACAGACTGGAATTTGAGAGAGGCCTGTTACTGAGCCGCGGATTCTCCGGAAATCTGGTCTCTACTCTTTTGCAGAGCAGGAAGCCAGTTACCACTAAGAGCTATGGCAGGATCTGGAGGACGTTCCTCTCTTCCTCGAAAGAGCAACCTGAGGGGAAAGTTCCTTTGGGTTCCATCCTAGAGATTTTACAGAAAGGTTCAGGTTTCAGCCTTGAGAGCCCTATTCAAATATGATTTAGCAGGGCATACTTGGGTCAGGAGGTTTTTAAAGTCTTGTCAGAGAGCAGTCTCGCTCCCTTCCCTAAAAATTCATCCTTGGGATTTAAACGTATTGCTGGATTGCGAACCCCTAGCTCAAGCCCTTATAAAGCTCCTCAGTCTAAACCCTATCTTTCTAGTAGCGGTGACCTCAGCCAAGAGAGTGAGCAACCTACAGGCCCTATCCTCCAATCTTCCATACACCCAAATTTCAGAGGATAGGATCAGAACCTGAACAGACCCTGCGTATTTACCCAAGGTTGCCAAGTCCTTCCATATATCCCAGGAAATAATTCTGCCTTCTTTTTGTGCCTTCCCCAAGAAACAGGAAGAGGAAAGCTGCATACCCTGGATGTTAGAGATGCACTGATTCAGTACTTAGAGACTACTACAGCGTGGAGGAGGAGTCGAGCATTGTTTATTTGTTTATAGGGGGCTAGGAAAGGCCTGGTAGCCTCTAAAAGTACTTTAGCAAGATGGGTCAAGAAAGTAATTAGTGTAGCCTATGTAGCCCAGAACATTCCAAGTCCCAAAGGCATGACAGCTCACACCACCAGAGCGGTGTTGACTTCCTGGGCTGAAAAGACGGAGGTACCTATTGACCAATTTTGTAAGGCTGCAACTTGGTCTTCCCCTTGCATCTTTTTTAATTACTATAGATTGGATTTTTCTTCCATGGTGGATTTAATGTTTGGTAGAAGGGTTCTACAAGTGGTGATTCCCTCCGTAAGGTGCTTGAATCAATCAAAATCTCTCTAGTGGTGCTTTCATGGTGGAAGAGAAAAATGAAAATTACTTATCGGTAATGTTTTGTTTCCAGCGCCCATGACAGCACCATTGCTTCACCCTCTGCTTAGTTTTGGTTGTGTAGGGTCGAGGTGCTACATCTTAGTTTGTTATGTGTTGGTGGAGGTTTATATTAATATTGTTTCCTGGTATTCCTCTCTTGCTCTGTAACCTAACTGCTGCGGGGGAGAGGTATCGCCCTTTTATTTCACTGGGTTTCATGTCCTAAGATGGATGGACCTCTGTCTCTGGTGGTACTGTCATGGGCTCTGGTAAAAAATATTACCAGTAAGTAATTTTGATTTTCAAGGTATTTTCCACACTCTGTGTGTATGTGTTTGTTTGTATGTGTTTGTGTGTGTGTGTGTGTGTGTGTGTATGTCTGTGTATGTGATAGATAGATATATATATTACAGTGTAACAGTATATATATATATATATATATATATATATATATATATATATATATATATATATATATATATATATATATATATATATATATATATATATATATATATGTGATGCCCTGGGCAAGCCAGGGGTCACAGGTCATGACACCACCAAACACCCCACATTCCCTGCAGGCACACCAAGATCAGAACACAAATCCTTGTTGCCTTCCTCCAGGGGCTGATGTTCACAGCCCTGGAGGCGGGAAAACCAGGCAGTTTAGTTTGGGATTTGAAGGAAGTGAGAGGGAAGTGGTAGAGGAGCAAGTGAAAGGAGCTGAAGTGAAGTAGAGTGACAGAGCCTGAAGTTGGTCTGGGTGTGTGCCCCGGACTGAGACAGCAAGGTTAGCAGACGGCGGTGACCGTCTGCAGGAGTCTCCTATTGGAGTCTACCGTAAGGACCGTGGACGGGTGGTGGCCCGGCGGTACCGGACCGGTACACAAAGAGAAGCCAGCACCATTGGCAGGGGCCTTTTGGATCCCGGCAAGGCTTGGAGTCGCCGTACAATTTGCCAAATCCGTCAGTGAAGGGGACCTCCGGGTCTCCCAACAGCCAAAGTCCCGATTGAAGGCAACCGTCCAACCATATTGGAGAGACACCGCCACCGCCAAGGCACCAGTTTCTCAGGGCCAGCGCCTGCGGGCAAAAGAAGGGCTCCTCCGGCTCATATCCAAGCTGGGGAGCGGGTTACCCGTGGGATTCCATCGCTACTAACAACCGTATTTAGGTGCAGGGAAGAGACAGTCACCGCTAACTTGCAGGGAACATCAACACCGCAGCCGTCCGAGGGACCCGTCCAACCAGCCGCTTGTTTACCGTGAACTGTGTCATCATCCTTGGGCTGAGTGAGTACCTCCGTGCCGTGCGGCACAGCGCTGCCCCTGCGTCCCTGCACCTCAACAGGCCCCATAACCCGCCTGTCAACCATCCTAACTCCCCATCATCGGGCCCCGGGACCACCAACCCCCTACCCACGGAGGGGAGGGCCAACATCTAGCTGCTCCATACCACCACTCCCGGGATCCCCATACAGAGCAGCGGTGGTGTCCACACAATCACCACAACCGTGGGTGGCGTCACGAAAAATAAATCCCCAAAACCAATCCCCTTTTCACTCACGGGCGAGGAGCGCCACTCGAGTCCCCGGGATCCGGCCCATCGCTCGAGCCACCGAGCAGCAGCGGCAGCAGCGGCAGCCGGACCCCGAGCAGTGGGAGAGCGCGGCGTCCCCTCCTCCGCCCGCGACATATATATATATATATATTATATATATCCCATCCAGGGAGAGTTGGAGAGAGATTTAGTTACTATCCTGGGTAATTTCGGGTACTATAGCTAGTGAGAAATATAAGTAAATTGCCCCCTATCCCTTATCTCGATAGCCCTAAAATTATAAAAATAATAATATAATATTTATTCATTTATATAGCACTATTAATTCCACAGCACTTTACATACAAGGGCAACACTGTCCCCGTTGGGGCTCACAATCTAGAGTCCCTATCTGTATGTCTTTGGAGTGTGGGAGGAAACCCACGTAAACACGGGGAGAACATACAAACTCCTTGCAGATAGTGTCCTTGGTGGGATTTGAACCCAGGACCCCAGTTCTGCAAGACTGCAGTGCTAACCACTGAGCCACCGTGCCGCCCTGATTATTATGTTACTGTGATTATGTTACGTCATGACAGAAGCTCATCACACATAGGAATCTTCTCTGTCACCTCTAGATGTGTGAAGTGCTCGCATTATTGCTTCATACCGATATCAGTGTTGGAGAGAGATTTAGTTACTATCCCAGGTAATTCCGGGTACTATAGCTAGTGAGAAATATAAGTGAATCGCCCCCTATCCCTTTTCTCCATAGCCCCAAAATTATGTTACTTTACTCTCATGACAGAAGCTCATAACACATAGGAATCCTCTCTGTGACCTCTAGATGTGTGAAGTGCTCGCATTATTGCTTCACACCGATATCACAACTGTAGTAATTGTATTTTATATGTGCTTACACCGGCTTATCTTCTCATTCAGATCCCTACAATATCGGATCCTCTCAGTGGAGATCTTCTATATAATTGTTCTGCTTGACCCATCAAGGATGGACAGAGACAGGGAGAAGATGGCGGAGAGGATATTGCACCTCACCCTAGAGATCCTCTTCTGGCTTACTGGAGAGGTGAGAGATTCTGATGACGTCACATTACATCATTCTTATCTATGGGAATAACAGATGGACAGAACTGGAGAGGTGAGGACTCTGGAAATGTCTGGAGTGAGATTTATTACTGTGTCTCTCCATAACCAGGATTACACAGTAGTGAAGAAGACCTCTAGTGAGCGCTGTCAGGCCCCTGTGTCTGAGGGATGGGGAAGACCCCTGAGCCCAATCACGGGGCCTCCACCTCACCCCCCGATACATGAGGACATCAATGGGCAGAAGATCCTAGAACTCACCTACAAGATGATTGAGCTGCTGACTGGAGAGGTGACACTGCTGGGAATGCTGGGACATTATACAGTAACGCTATGAAGGGATCGGGGATGATGGTATCATTGTATGTGTCAGGTTCCTATAAGGTGTCAGGACGTCACCGTCTATTTCTCCATGGAGGAGTGGGAGTATTTAGAAGGACACAAAGATCTGTATAAGGACGTCATGATGGAGGTTCCCCAGCCCCTCACATCACCAGGTAACAGACAGGACTAAATACACACAGCCTATAATTATCTGTATGTAAGGAATGAATTCAGTCCCTGTATGTGTCTCCTCCAGTTCTATCGAGTAAGAGGACAACACCAGAGAGATGTCCCCGTCCTCTTCTCCCACAGGACTGTAAACAAGAAGATCCCGATGTTCCTCAGGATGTGTTTCCTCCAGTTCTATCTAGTAAGAGATATCTACTCATGTACTTTTTGCACTAATTTTGTGTTTACATTTTTAGGCTTTCTGCTCTGTTTTTTTTCAGCTGTATTTTCTTTGCTTCTGCTTCTTCTGCTGTTTGTTTCTAGTGCCTTCTCTATGTTATTATGATGGCAACTCAAAGACCTGCAGAGGGTTCATGAATACCCTGTTTACTCGGAAAGACGACCTACACCGAAAATAAGACCTAGCATAATTTTATCGGATTGTTGGAGAAGGCTTGAAATATAAGCTTTCCTCCAAAAATAAGCCCTAGTTACAGTCAGGGCCAGCGTTGGGAAGAGTCAAACTGTGTAATTTCTCAGGAACCCCACTCTCCTAGGGACCCCATCAGTTGTATTCTAAGGTCGATTGTTTAAGGACCTTTGATGACTGCAAAGACATGTGACATGATGTAACCAAAGGTCTATTAATTACAGTAGTCTAAATGAACTGACCAGAAGACAGGCGGGCATGCAGGACTGGCATTAGGGGAAAGAAAGTGCAAACTGAGCAATTTCACAGGGCCTCCATTCTCCTAGCGGCCCCAGTGTTTATATGCCTATTATCGGACTGCTTAAGGACCTTTTTGACAATGTCTTTGATCACATGCTCTAAAGTAGAAAGTATCGTTCGCTCCTCTTCTGTATATGCTGGCTGGACTATTTCATTAATGCCTGCTATAATTTACCTTTACTAGTCTGGTGAGGTGTTGTGATCCAGACTTACAGGTGGTTGTTAGGCATTACTGCTGTGAGCTGTTGTGATGTTAACCCTTGTATTTTTGTTCCTGCTTTCCTGCTCTTGATTTTTTCCTTAGTCTCACACTGTTTATTTCTGTGAGTTTTCAATGTGTCTCGCCTGTCTTAATTTGTGTTTTCCACCTGTCTTAATCTGTGTTTCCATCATATTCCTGTCCCTTCCTTCCCCGGGTGGATAACAGATTAGATCTGGTCAGGAAAATAGTAAGGCACATGACTCTGGCATCTCCATCTTCATGGGTAATCCAGAGGTTAGAAATAGCTTAGGGCCCCATATCGTGAGAGACAGTATACGAGCCCCCTATCCCTCATTATCCTGCAGTCACATTGTGAAAATCAATCAGATTATTTACTGTAGCACATTCCAGAGAACTAGTGCTAGGAATGGGAGATCCGAGCTAACGAAGATGTAAAGGGTACTTTACACACAACGATATCGCTAACGATATATCGTCGGGGTCACGGTGTTCGTGACGCTCATTCGGCGCCGTTCGCGATATCGTTGTGTGTGACTAAAAGGAGCGATGATCAACTATTGCAAAAACATCCAAATTCGTTGACCGTTGGCACGTCGCTCGTTTTCATAATATCGTTGGTGGTGCATGCCGCTGGTTGTTCGTCGTTGCTGCGGCATCATACATCGCTATGTGTGACACCGCAGGAACGACGAACTTCTCCTTACCTGCGTCCACCGGCAATGAGGAAGGAAGGAGGTGGGCGGCATGTTCCGGCCGTTCATCTCCGCCCCTCCTCTGCTATTGTGTGGCTGCTTAGTGATGCCGCTGTGACGCCGAACTCACCGCCCCCTTAAAGGAGAGATTGTTCGGTGTCTCCAGCGACGTCGCTAAGCAGGTATGTGCATGTGACGCTGCCGTAGCGATATTGTTCGCTACTGCAGCGATTACTCCCATTACGAAACAGCGACGTGGGTGGATGCTATCGCGCGCAACATCGCTAGCTATCGCTAGCGATGTTGCAGCGTGTAAAACACTTTTTACTCATAGATGTCGAAATTAGACAAAAAATTCAGAATACGTTTTTTCCTAATTTAATTGCTGATGTTATAATTTAAAAAAAATAAATGTACATTCAAGATAATATCGTTATAAAATAATAACATTGTATTTATTTTTAGCAGATGACTGTATTGGGAATTCAGATGGACCTCTAATATCTTCAGAATTTGTAAAAGATGATACATATGAAGAGCATGCTTTTGTCCCAGATATACCTCCAGTCCTTCCTCAGAAAGCTCTATCATCTGATCTTTTCAAACAAGTCCAAAATTCCGATTTATCACAGAATTGTAAGCAAAATAAAAGTTACAGAAGGGATGTTGAACGTGAAATGGCTCCTACAAAGGAAAAGCCATTTTGTTGCCCAGAATGTGGAAAATATTTTACTCGAATAATAACCCTTGCTAATCATCAAAAAAATCACTCTGGGGAGAATCCATTTTCATGTTCAGAGTGTGAGAAATGTTTTATTCGGAAATCAGATCTTGTTTGGCATCAAAGATCTCACACAGGGGTGAAGCCATTTTCATGTTCAGAGTGTGAGAAATGTTTTATTCAGAAATCAGACCTTGTTAGACATCAGAAAATTCACACAGGGGAGAAGCCATTTTCATGTTCAGAGTGTGGAAAATGTTTTATTCGAAAAGAAAAATTTGTTGTGCATCAAAGATCTCACACAGGGGAAAAGCCATTTTCATGTTCAGAGTGTGGAAAATGTTTTATTCAGAAATCAGACCTTGTTAGACATCAGAAAATTCACACAGGGGAGAAACCATTTTCATGTTCAGAGTGTGGGAAATGTTTAATTCAGAAATCAGAACTTGTTTGGCATCAAAGATCTCACACAGGGGAGAAGCCATTTTCATGTTCAGAGTGTGGGAAATGTTTTATTCAAAAATCAAAATTTGTTGTGCATCAAAGATCTCACACAGGGGAAAAGCCATTTTCATGTTCAGAGTGTGGAAAATCTTTTATTCAGAAATCAAACCTTCTTAGACATCAGAAAATTCACACAGGGGAGAAGCCATTTTCATGTTCAGAGTGTGGGAAGTGTTTTATTCGGAAATCAGAACTTGTTGAGCATCAAAAAATTCACATAGGAGAGAAGCCATTTTCATGTTCAGAGTGTGGGAAGTGTTTTATTCGGAAATCAGAACTTGTTGAGCATCAAAGAATTCACACAGGAGAGAAGCCATTTTCATGTTCAGAGTGTGGGAAATGTTTTATTCAGAAATCACATCTTGTTAGACATCAGAAAAATCGCACAGGGGAGAAGCCATTTTCATGTTCAGAGTGTGGGAAATGCTTATGTCATAAATCAGACCTTGTTAGACATCAGAAAATTCACACAGGGGAGAAGCCATTTTCATGTTCAGAGTGTGGGAAGTGTTTTAATTGGAAATCAGAACTTGTTAGTCATCAAAGATCTCACACAGGGGAGAAGCCATTTTCATGCCTGGAATGTGGCAAATGTTTTACTAGGAAATCAAGTCTTGTTGATCATGGAAAACTTCACACAGGGGATAAACCATTTTTATGTTCTGAATGTGGAAAATGTTACTCTCAGAAATCAGATCTCATTAAACATCTGAAGAAGCTGCACAGGGAAGGAACCTTTTTCATGTTGTGAATATTTCAAATATTTAACATGTAACTCAAGTCTTGTCGACCATAAGAAAAGCACAGAGCGGAGCAGCCATTCTTGCATTCCTAATTTGCCAAACTTTTTTTATCATTAGTCAGATCCTGTTGTCACAAAGAAGAAACCATCATGATGTACTATAATTTAAAGTGCTTTATCCAAAAATCAGATACAATTTCTCAAGTAAGAATTGGTGAGGGAAAGAACCATTTTCTTTCTTTTTAAACTTATCCTATTTTTCAGACTATATGACACACCTAGGTTTTGAAGGAGGAAAATAGGAAAAAAGATTGAAGCAAAAAAATGTAGTCATGAAGCACTGTTTTGGAATCTGCTTCTGACACTGTTACGGGGGTAATATCCCCCAATATCAAGCGCATTGTGTTTGATGTTCCCCTTAAATAGTGCCATGACAAATCTGTGGCTACCTTTTTTATTACTAAAGCAGTGGAGAGCCCAGATTAGTGAATTTTCTAAATATAATCCAGTACCAAAACCTTTGGAAGAGTCACTAAAGGAACTTCCAGGTTGTGTGATCCCACAACCCTCAGAGATCACTCTCACCATCAAAGAGTGAGCACTACGACCCCAGCGCTGCATGATCCTTCTTAAGTAGTTTAGTAAAATCTTATAAAAGTATGTGACCGCGCTGGATTAGTTGAGAGAGCAATGTCTCGTGCTTAGATCAGCTGCAGAGATTTTTGGGATCCCGCTCTGCATACTGAGATCCTACAAAATGGAAATTCGGGCTCTATTTTGCTAGTAAGTTGGGTATTTCAAGAGCCTTTAGGAACATTTGTGAAAGGTTTGCTTTATTTACTAAAAAGCGCATCCCCAGATTGGAGATAGGAACATGGTATGTAGTTGCATTTCAAAACGTGTTGATTTGTTAATAAATGCTTGTCAAATATATATTCTTCATGCCTATCTTTCTCTGTTGTGTGGATGTGATGATTTTGCTCAGAACCTCTGGAGCTGAGGCAGAGCTGTAGACATTTCGCACAAAGATAGTGAGGGGATGTCACAGAGCTGTAACGGCCGGTGGACAATCAAGTGGCAGCGAGTGTTAGAAAATACCAGAGATTGGAAGTACGTGTTGTTATCTGACAGTTCTCTGTTTCTGCAGCAGCGAACTCTATGACCCTGGGAAACTGTCAGTTTTTCCTCTCAGTTGCCAGCCTCTGACTTCCTTTATAAACCTCACCCTGGGGTGCTTTGGGTGCGGTTTATAGTTGTTCCTGGCTGTGATCTGCAGCAGTCATCTCTTCCTGTAGTTCCATATACTTCTGTTGTAGCTACTCCTAAGATACGTTTTTGATTTTTGCTATGTACTTGGACTCAGCTGGTAGCATTTGTGTTTCCCCTGTATTGTTTTGTTAAGGATGGGATACAAGTGATCCCTTTTTTCGATCTGACCGTTGTTCCCAATTAAAATGTCGTTTGTGCACAGCGAAAAAGAATAATAATTAATTGAAATCAATTATGACTCTTCCTCTCACGACCAAAGCTGAGGCAAAACTGAAATCTTTATTCTTGGACACAGCTAGACCACGAAGTAAAAGGGGTGTAAACAAAAGTTTTAGTCCAATCAAGTATCGTAGGTAGGGGGCTTCATGACGTATAGGATCTGCATATCCTCTCTTTGATTGGACAGTCCAGACTCCAGGAATTTCTTGTGTCCATCTGTCTCGGGTGCAAACAGGAAATGGCAGCCATCTTCAAGCTATACATATATATATATATATATATATATATATATATATCCTAGTACAGTCATGGCGAACCTTTTACAGGCCGAGTGCCCAAACTGTAGCCCTAAACCCAATTTTTTTTCCGAAGTGCCAACTAATCCTATTATATAAAGAATTGATTGTAATCTTACCTTTGCCGTCTTCTCTTCAGCAGGGGGCATCACGCTCATGCTTACCACACATGGACGCTGAGCCCCTGCCCTTTCCAGACACAGCAGTTGGATTGATCTTTCTGGAAATAAATTGCAGCATATTAGACAGAGATTTTAGCCTGGAATGGATTCAGATGTCACCTGTAATCCACATCTACATTTCAAAGTCTGAACATCTCGAAATCCCATAAAGACGTACGAGTTGCTCCCCTCCCCTTTCATTGTGTAGTTCTGTCCCCCTTCCTGGCCACTTCCTGGTAAACATGTCTCCCATCCTGATATAGATTTCCTACATTCTGGTATATTTGTCCCCATCATGGCCCCATCCTGGTAAATGTCCTCCATCCTGGTAAATGTTACCCATTCTTGCATGTTCCCCCATGCTGGTAAATGTACCCCATCCTGACATATTGCCCATCTTTGTAAATGTTCCCCCATCCCGGCATGTACCCCATTCCTGGTAAATGTTCCCAATCCTGGTTAATTTACCCCATCCAGGTAAATGTACCCCTTCCTGGTAAATGTTCCCTATCGTGGCATGTTTCCTCCATCCTGGCATGCATGCTTTCCTCCAGCCTGGCATGCATGTTTTCCTCCATCCTGGCATGCATGTTTTCCTCCATCCTGGCATGCACGTTTCCTCCATCCTGGCATGCATGTTTCCTCCATCCTGGCATGTATGTTTCCCCCATCCTGGCATGCATGTTTCCTCCATCCTGGCATGCATGTTTCCTCCATCCTGGCATGCATGTTTCCTCCATCCTGGCATGCATGTTTCCTCCATCCTGGCATGCATGTTTCCTCCATCCTGGCATGCATGTTTCCTCCATCCTGGCATGTATGTTTCCCCCATCCTGGCATGCATGTTTCCCCCATCCTGGCATGCATGTTTCCTCCATCCTGGCATGCATGTTTCCTCCATCCTGGCATGCATGTTTCCTCCATCCTGGCATGCATGTTTCCTCCATCCTGGCATGTATGTTTCCCCCATCCTGGCATGCATGTTTCCTCCATCCTGGCATGCATGTTTCCTCCATCCTGGCATGCATGTTTCCTCCATCCTGGCATGCATGTTTTCTCCATCCTGGCATGCATGTTTCCTCCATCCTGGCATGCATGTTTCCTCCATCCTGGCATGTATGTTTCCCCCATCCTGGCATGCATGTTTCCCCCATCCTGGCATGCATGTTTCCTCCATCCTGGCATGCATGTTTCCTCCATCCTGGCATGCATGTTTCCCCCATCCTGGCATGCATGTTTCCCCCATCCTGGCATGCATGTTTCCCCCATCCTGGCATGCATGTTTCCTCCATCCTGGCATGCATGTTTCCTCCATCCTGGCATGCATGTTTCCTCCATCCTGGCAGGCATGTTTCCTCCATCCTGGCACGCATGTTTCCCCCATCCTGGCACGCATGTTTTCTCCATGTATGTTCCCACCCCACGCTGCCATGTGCGTTCCCCCTCTCCCACCCCACGCTGCCATGTGCGTTCCCCCTCTCCCACCCCCCCCGCTGCCATGTGCGTTCCCCCTCTCCCACCCCCCCGCTGCCATGTGCGTTCCCCCTCTCCCACCCCACGCTGCCATGTGCGTTCCCCCTCTCCCACCCCACGCTGCCATGTGCGTTCCCCCTCTCCCACCCCCCCCGCTGCCATGTGCGTTCCCCCTCTCCCACCCCCCCGCTGCCATGTGCGTTCCCCCTCTCCCACCCCCCGCTGCCATGTGCGTTCCCCCTCTCCCACCCCACGCTGCCACTGCCATGTGCGTTCCCCCTCTCCCACCCCACGCTGCCATGTGCGTTCCCCCTCTCCCACCCCCCTGCTGCCATGTGCGTTCCCCCTCTCCCACCCCCCTGCTGCCATGTGCGTTCCCCCTCTCCCACCCCCCTGCTGCCATGTGCGTTCCCCCTCTCCCACCCCCCTGCTGCCATGTGCGTTCCCCCTCTCCCACCCCCCTGCTGCCATGTGCGTTCCCCCTCTCCCACCCCCCTGCTGCCATGTGCGTTCCCCCTCTCCCACCCCATGCTGCTGCTGCTGCCATGTGCGTTCCCCCTCTCCCACCCCCCTGCTGCCATGTGCGTTCCCCCTCTCCCACCCCCCTGCTGCCATGTGCGTTCCCCCTCTCCCACCCCCCTGCTGCCATGTGCGTTCCCCCTCTCCCACCCCCCTGCTGCCATGTGCGTTCCCCCTCTCCCACCCCATGCTGCTGCTGCCGCTGCCGCACACGAGTTATAAAAAAAAAAAAAAAAAGCAACACACAACTTACCTGCACACGCTCCCCCGCTGCGCGCTGCTGGGTCCTCAGTTCCCACGCGGCCAGCAGACGGCGCCGGCGCTGCTCTCTGACGCTCCTCCGTCTCCTAGGCAACCCACTGCAGCCTAGGGGAGGAGGAGTGTCAGAGCGGAGGAGAAATGTCTCCTCCGCTCCAACACAGGTTTGATCTGCCGGCGCGACTGCACTAGCAGATCAAAACTGCAGGGTCGGGCGACAGCACACGTGCCACCAGAATGGGCTCAGCGTGCCCCTGGTGGCACGCGTGCCATAGGTTCGCCATCACTGTCCTAGTATATACTGAGTCTAAGGAAAATACACTGAATATGCAATATACCTATATAAACATATTAGTAAAAGAATAAAAGAGAACAAAGACATGCATAGATATGTGTGTTAGTTTACATCTTACTAAACTATATACCTGAGTCTATGAAACGGCTGAATTAAGTATTTTTGTATACTCAGTTCTCATCCCCAACAGTCCCCCCTAAAAACTTATTTCTGCCATTTCTGAATTCTAAGGGTACTATGTTCCCTTAGGAAGAGAGGTAGAAAGACCTATCGGAAAACCTGCCTAACTGAACGTTGAGGCATGGGCCGAAAGGGGAAGTGTTTTTTTTCACCGGTTTGAGACCAAGGACTCCTAGACAAGTCCTCACCCTTTGTAGTTGGACTTTCCCATGTCCCAAGGTTCTCTAAGTCCTCTCTTCTAACAGTTTATTCTAGCAGAATCGTTTTGTAACTGGGGGAGAGGGTCGTGTTGGTCTTTATGGGCATGTCGTCTGTCATACCTAGGTCTTCTGTTTCGAGTAAAGGAAAGGTCCCTCCTAATGTGACTTCAGCTGTTTTGGAAAATATTTTCTTTAAACACGGAATTACACAAACCAGAATGGCTAATAATATAACTAATACTATACTGAAGGCGGTCCCTATCTGGATCAAACAGCCTTTAAAAGAACTCGTCCATCCAAAATAGTCTCCCCAAGGGTCGGTCACTCCTGAATTTTTCTTTAATTCTTCAGACAGTGTAGTACGTTTCTTTATAGCTAAGGTGACCTTCCCATCCACCCCAGTTTTATCTGGTATATATGTGCAACAAACATCCCCCACCATTTTACAGACTCCACCTTTCTCTGCGAGGATCATATCTAAAGCCATTCTGTTTTGATAAGCCATGATGGAAGTCGGATCTAGTTGTTCTGCCAGTCCCTGTAAGGCGTCACGTGTATAATTAACAAAATGTTGCTGATTATAATAGATATAGTTAATCCAGTCTACATTTTTATTTACAGTAATTATGGGGATAATGGATTCGAACCCCGCCCTGACTTGGTCTCTAGCTTTATATTCGTCAGGGACCCCCCTGGGCACTCCAATAGCATCAATGTAAATATGTGGGTCAAAAGAGCCTTTAGGTGTATTTTTACCAGTACGGTCATCATCTGCACTCCGTCGAGTCCGTAAGTTGATTTTGATGTGCGCTATGAAGTCATTTTCTTTTGACAGTGTGGTCAGTGGGGGCTATGTGTATAGGCATAAGTGCCTTAGCTAAAGTGCATTCTCCCGTCCAATTTCCTTCTACTCGTGATCGAATTTTCATATCCCCACAAATCCAAAACACATCTGCCACGGACTGTATCTGGTTAATTAAGTGATCATGGGTGAGATTGCTATAGGATCCACAGAATCCATCTCGAAATCTACCCATATCTCTCCCTTGACCACTCACATTATAACAGGTATAGTTGCCAGGGTATATAGTAATGCCTTTCCCAGGGGAGAAGGCCTTAGCTATTATAGGGTATCTCTTTTTCCATTCTTCACATGCATTTCCCTCTGTCATATTTGTAAACAGACTAACAAGACATAATTCAGCTTCGTAATCTAAATTCAATGGCACAGTTCCTAAATGAGGTCTGGCTCCTGCACATACATAACAGTCTGACCTGTTAGCTTGGTGTACTGTATATTTCATCCATTCTAACCACAGGTTGGTGTCTGTATAACCCTGTTCAACTGCATATACATCTTCCATGGTGGGATTAGCTATGGCTACCATACTGTGAAAGGTCTGAATATGTGTAAGCATTCGAAATACTGGTAGAACTTTTGTCATCTGTGATAACCTAAATTTTCCCAACTGCGTACAACCATTGTGTCCACCCTTTATATGTGTACCCAGAAGGTATATACCTTCATCCTGTGGTTGGGGGTGTTCTATGTTGAGAACTAAAGGGTTACACTGGTTATTTGTAGTACATGTTCTAGTGGCTGGTGCACGGGAGAGTGTCATCCTGGTAAGTAAAGATCTGCCCTTCTCATCCCGTTTATTTAAGGCTACACTTGGTTTGTATCCCCAATTTTCACCAGTATTCCACCCAACAGCCTTCCATGAGCTACATGTGTCTCCATATCCTCCTCCTGTAACACATATGTACTGTTGCCCCTGTCTCAAGTGTGCCTGACATCCCATTTGGGGGACCCGTCCTAGTTCACATTTCACGATATCACAGTAATCAAATGTAAAATTGACAACTTGTGTCGAACTATTGTACCAAAACGTAACCACCTCATTTGTTTTAGTAACAGTGGCCTGAGACCACACAGATTTTGTAAAAAGGATAAGTATAAGCAGGACACTCAGTGCAGCTCTGGTGGATCGACCCTTCTGCAATGCGAGGCGTGGATCTATGTTGTCCTGCCTTCAAGTTTCACGGAGGTGGGAGTTACCAGGATTATCTGGAACGGGCCTTCGTATCTGGGCTCCAGACAATTCTATCTGACGTGTTTTTTAACCACCAACCACTCTCCTGGTTTCAATGTGTGGGTGGCTAGATCTGTGTCAGGATCTGGAAGAGAAGAGAAAACTGCTGCATGTGTTTTAGTTAACTCTCGACTTAGTTCAATAACAAACTGCACAACTGAGTCATGGTGGTCAGACAAATTTTGAGGGAAATGGGACCCTAATCTGGGGACGGAACCAAAAAGTATTTCAAAGGGGGTTAGGCCATGTTTTGCAACAGGGGTGTTTCTGACATGGTACAGGACTATAGGGAGAAGTTCTGTCCAGGGCAGTGCACTGTCTTGTGAGGCCTTGAGCAGTTTGTTTTTCAGAGTTGAGTTCATCCTTTCCACTTTCCCACTGCTTTGGGGATGATAAGGAGTATGCAGTCCGAGACTTGCTCCAAGCATATTCCACAGTTCTTGGTAAATGTTAGCTGTGAAGGCTGGTCCTTGATCGCTTTCGATGACTTCTGGCATTCCAAACCTGCACACGGTTTCCGTGATGAGTCGTTTAGCTGTGACTCTAGCAGTCATGTTGACTACCGGGTAGGCCTCGGGCCAACTGGAAAAGATGTCGACAACTACCAAAACATACTCGTACTTCCCCACTTTGGGTAGTTGGATGTGGTCCACTTGTATCCTTTGGAATGGATAAAGGGGCTTCGCCAGATGTTTTTGTGGTGTCTTCTCTGTTCGTGCAGGATTACATGTTATGCAAGTCTGGCAGCTTCTAGTGTACGCGGATATTGCTGAGGAAATTCCTGGTGCGTAGTAGAACTTCTGGATGAGTGCCAACATTTAATTCTTCCCTCTGTGCATACAACCATGGGCCCATGCTACTACTGCAGGGAACATTCTTCTTGGTAGACAGACTCGACCCTCGAGCTTCCAAAGTTTCCAATACACTTTGGCTCCCATCCTCTTCCATTCTTGTCTTTCATCATATGGAGCATGGATCTGTTCCGATATGAGTTTATCATATGGAGTCCTCCCCACTTTGTTGCCTGAGTCTTCTGGCTGTGTAGTCTTCCCCGTCCTGGTTATTACCATAAGTAGAATATCCGCAAATTCTTCCGGTTTCTCTCGTGCTGCCGTCTTCGCTAGTTCATCAGCATAATGATTGCCAAGTGCTTCTGGGCTGTCCAGCCGTCCATGCGCTCTGACCTTCATGACAGCTATCTCTCTGGGCAACTGAACTGCCTGCAACAGTCTCTGGACAAATACCGCATTCTTCACTGGAGTTCCAGTTGTGTTAATGAGTCCTCTGTGCAATCATAGCAGTCCAAAATCGTGTACAACCCCAAAAGCATACCTGCTGTCAGTATAGATGTTGACTCTTTTCCCTTCTGCCGCTTCACATGCCTTGATGAGAGCTACCAATTCTGCTTCTTGTGCTGACATGTGGGATGGTATGGCTCCCGATGTAATTGGCGGATCCAGAGTGGTCTTCAGCAAATCCCGTATAGAACTTGCCGCCATCCCCGTACCGAGAACCATCTGTCCACAAAGTAAGGTCTGCATCTGGCAAAGGTGTTTCAGATACTTGACAAGGTGTAGTAGTTTCCTTTTCCATCTCCTTTAAGCAATCATGGCTGCAAACAGGGACGTCAACCATGTCGTAGGAGCTGCAGCGTTCACGGGCTTCATGCTGACATATGGGGTAGTCCCCCCTAGAAAGCGGAAGAAGAATGTCGGGATTCAAGGTGGTACATCGCTGTAGAGTAACGTTGTCAGGAAGTAGTAGGGAGCACGGAAGACGAAGGTGACGTTGGGTGGAGAGGTGTCTTGGTTGAGTCTGGTCAAGAATCGCCTTCAAATCATGGGGTGCTTGAACCACCGTGGGGTGGCCAAGGGTAATGTCGGCCGTTTTGTCAAGAAGAAGATGTGCAGCATGGACCGCACGATGACAGGTGGGTGAGGCCCTTGCCACAGGGTCTAGTCTGCAAGAGTAGTATCCAACTGGGCGTTTTCTGGAGCCATGGTCTTGTGTTAACACTCCAGAGGCATGGCCATCAATCTCATGAAGAAAAAGAGTGAATGGCAAAGCATAGTTCGGAAGGCCCAATGCTGGGGCTGTTAAGATGGCGTCTTTGAGTTTCTCGAAAGCCCAATATCGTTTGTCATAATCCTCAGGAGAGTCGTTGTATGTGATATGATTGGTCTTGACAGCATCGTACAACGGTTGCATGATCCTGGAAGTGTCTGGTATCCATTGTCTGCAATAAGTGATGAGGCCTAAGAAGGCTTGCAGTTGTTTGATATTCCTGGGAAAAGATAAAGCATCAATGGCCGCTTTCCTGTCCTCCGTGAGATGTTTACAGCCTGGTGAAATACAATGACCAAGGAATACGACTTTAGGTTGGCACCACTGAATCTTTGCTTTAGAGACCTTACAATTTTGGGCTGCAAGGAACTGGAGCAAAGATACGGAGAAGTCGTAGCAGTCTTGTTCACTCCCAGCACAGAGGAGTAGATCGTCTTTACATACTGTAAAAGAGCCACTTCTGGATGCTCTTGCTGCCATGGTGAGAGAATGATAGACATTGCTTGAGTGAACTGATTGGGACTGTTTTGTGCTCCTTGTGGCATGACTGTCCATGTATACTGGCCTCCTTGGAAGGTAAAAGCGAACAGATATTGACAGTCTGGATGTAGAGGTACACTGAAGAAAGCGTTGGCGAGATCAATGACAGTGAAAACGGTCGGTGAGGGTGGGATCTGTCCAAGAAGAGTATGTGGATTAGGTACCACTGGGGTTTCCAACAGAGTAGCAGCATTGACGGCCCTCAAATCTTGCACTAACCGAAACTTAGGAGCTTCTCCTTTAGACGTCTTTTTGACAGGAAACAATGGCGTATTGCATGGCGAAACACAGCGAATGAGGGCCCCGTTTTCAAGGAGAGCTGATATTTGCAGTTTGAGTGATTCTTCCTGGATAGATTTCAGAGGATATTGCGGCACTTGAGGTAACTGGGCCCCAGTTTTAAGACGCACCATAATGGGAGGTACTTGCAGACGGCCAACATCTTCGGGACCCGTTGACTATAAAGACTGTGGTATAAGAGCTATAACACTGTCAGGCATTCCATACAAGGGATCGTCTCGATACAAGAGCATCATAGGCAATGCTGAGACAATACACACGTCTTCAATTCCCTCCGGTGTATTGGGATTGTAGAAAGTTACCGTCATGCCATCGCAGTCGAAATTGATGTTGGTTCGGAAATGGTGTAAGAGCTCGGCACCCAGAAGATTAATGGGACAGGTGGGCGACACCAGGAGTCTGGTCAAAACTTCAGAAAAAGGGCCGATTGGGACCGGCACTGTAAGTTGGTTTTTAGTTGGTGTGCCATCTACACCAACACAAGTAAAAGTGTCTGAAGTAAGAGGAACTGACAATGGTAAGTCTTGTTGTCTAATAACAGTTTTGGCCGCACCTGTGTCCACCATGAATTTGATTGGGTTCTCATCTACCAGTAGAGTGACTGCAGAGCAAGGAGAAAAGGCACTTGTGGTAGAAGCCATGGTAGGTTCAGGTGTGCCTGACCATCATTGTGGCTGTTGTTGGGCCTGAGCTCGATCACCTTGTTCAAGTGGTGGGCATTGTCTTCTTGGTTGCTGATTATCGACATTCCGAGGATAGTACCTATTGGACGGTGTTCGACAATCACGTTGGATATGTCCATCCCTTCCGCATCGGAAACAAGGGACTCGGAATCCTCTCCGATCAGGGTAGTTTTGAAATTGTATTGAAGGTTCGGCTGTAGCCTGATGGATGGCGGGAGGGTACACCTGCGCAGGAAATGGTGATACATTAGACTTAACGTATTGAGGGTCCTCAGAGTCCTCTTCCGTCAGGACAACCATCGCCTTCTTGGAGGGTTTCATATTCTTCTGGAAGCTTTTTGCAATAATAATAGCATCTGTCATGGTGGCATTTTCAATTTCCGGGCGAGTCTTCATTATATTGTTCCTAAGCTCCTCCCTCAGGCCAGCGACAAAGGCTTGTGACAAAAGCTGAGCCTGTGGTTTAATCTGTTGTGAGAATCCGAGGTCTGCGAACATCTGGGTGAGTCTGGAAGCATATTTTTAACTGACTCTACTTGATCTTGAGTCACATCCTTAAGGCTGGTAGCTTGATCAGATAAACAGTCTTGTGCCCAGGATTTCAACTGTTCACAAAAGGTGACACCTGATTGCCAGGTTTCTTCAGAAGACAGGCGAGAATCATTCAGGGCCCCTTCCATGACTGGCCAATAAGAGTCTCCTGCTTTGATTTGGGCCAATGACATTAAATCTTGCCATGTAGCTGCATACATCTTCTGGATTTGTACTATACGGCGGTAAAATGGCATAGGTTGGGCCTCTGGGTCTGGCAGTGTGGAGACTAAGGTAGCTGCCTGTCCAGGAGTAAACTTTATGTACATCAAGGGTTCTGGGTCGTCCTTGTCAAGTATGGCTTTCTGTGTCCGGACTGGTACTTGATCATCACTTGCATCTTCAACCATAATAGGTAGTTTCCTGGAGATGATAGTGGGTTTGGATGGGCGAACATATCCTTGGAGGGCATCCTGGAGTGCCTTAACAGTCGCTTCCAAACTTCCGACTAGACAAATTTCTTGCAAGTTCAACATCTGGCTATGGATTAGGGGCATTATGGTTTTAACAATCTCGTTTGCACAAGCTCGGATAGGGAATCCGAAAACTCCAGCCGAAATGGCGGGCAAGGCTATTGACCGTAACGGCATCTGGGTCTGAGAGGCCTGGGAAGCGTGTAGAATGGCTGCTTCGACTGCCTCTCGGAGGATCCGGCAACTGGTGTCATGTTGATTGGAATCATAGAGTGGGCCAACTGCATGAATGACTAGATTGCAGGGAAGGTTGCCAGGGCCTGTAATAGCAATACGTCCTGGTTGGACAGGGCCTTGTGTACGTACTAGGGCTTCTGAGTCACGTTGAATAGATTCGCCCCCAGCCTTGACTATACGGGCAGCTAGGCCACCTCTGTGGCACAGGTGGCCGTTGGCAGGATTAACCACGGCTCCTACAGACATGGTAGTGATGTCTCCTTTTCCAACTGAGAGGAGGAGGGTGCCATTGGCACAGGCATAATAACGCTGAAAGACAGGGTCCCACTCCTCGGATACCGTAGAAAATGAATCCTGTGATCCTCCATCCGTATGGGGGTTATCATAAGCCACACCGTCCTGTGCATAAGTAACACCCTCCTGTCCGGGTGGATCCAGATCAATAAGCTCATGTGACAGTACAGAATGGGTAGTATGTGGTAGGGGCCTATGAGGTTGCAAAACTGGAGGTGCCACTGAGGATGCTGAAAGATTGGGACAAAGCAAACCGGGTTCAGGCACCGGGCTATAATAGGTGCCGGCTGGGGTGATGACTGGACAAAGTAATTGTGGTTTATGAGGTGTAGCAAGATGGCCACCACAGGAAGTTCCAGGCATCTGACTTCCGGGAGTATTACCATGTTGGGACACTACAGGTGTACTGTGAGGGGCAGAAGCTACGGGCGGTGCCAGGGGCGTTACTTTTAAGGGCTCTAAACTAGTTTGCATTACAGCATGCAAAGGAGGGGTTTGGTTAATACCGGATACAGTAACTCCTAGAGAAGGAGAACAATGGGTCACAGTTGGAGGAAGACATTTAGTGACGTCAGAAACAGCAACAGGCAAAGGGGGTTAAAGGGGAGGACTGTAAGCTATAGCAGGCAGTGAATGAGGTCTTTGTCCTCCACAATTATAACAAACACCACAATAATCAGGATTTTGGCAATCACAAACAGGGCATATCCACCCACCTGGACCAACCCCTGGATCGGCCGCGGAACTATTGTAAGACGGCGGCAATGAGGTTTGTGAATCTATCACTTGAACCTTTGATTTTTCACTTAAAACATAACCATACAGTTTAACATCTCCTTGGTCCACTTCAATCTCCTGCCAGCCCTCTTTCTGTAATACCGCAGCTGTCCGAAACCAAGCTCTTGCTGTATCTAACAGATTATTATCTTCAAGTATCCCCTTATTGGCGGTCAATATGGACTTCCATACACTGGGCTGCAGCCTGCCACCTGGTGGTAATCCAACTATTTTACACAATTTCTTACAATTTTTCGTATGTTTTCCCTTCTCGTTTTCCAACTAGGATACTAGCGCTCTCAGCATTCTCCGAAAGAACCGTTTTCCTTCTGAACAGAGTATACATAGTGCTTAATTGGACCGGCCGTTCCAACGGAGTCCTTTCTCACCTCGTCCGCATTTGTAATGCGCAGACAGTGACTCGCATCTAATACGCAGGAGAATCCGCTAACTCCAGCACCCTTAACTTAACTAAAATGAGATTCTTTCCCGCCTCGTCTGCTACGCAGACAGTGACATGCGCCTAAAACGCAGGGGAATTCGCTAATTCCACTTTAAGTTACCAAAACCCTTCCCGCCTCGTTTATTATCTATTCAATATTTAATAAACAGTGGCTGTGTCATCCACAACACAGGGGAATCGCTAGTTTTGACACTTCTGTTCAAAAGAAAACAACTCAACTGAAAACACCGAAAAATGCATGAACCCGTCAGGTTCTGTTCCAATCCAAACCAAAATAACACTTGTCTTTCTTTCAAATCATTAAAACTCCTCCGTATGCTTTACTATACAAAGGCTGCAGCCACCTCCTGTATGTTAGCCCACTGACCCCTCCTTTCTCCTCACTGCAAGCAGCTATGGGTATATGACACCTCCTTTCTCCCTTTCAATGCAAAGACCACGGCAGTGGGGGATTACTAACACACACTGACCCCCCTTCTCCTCTACAGAACAAAGACAGCAGCTGCGCCTGTGTGGGCTTCCATATCACCCCTTCTCCTCTTCACTCCAGGCAGCAATGGGTTTCACCATGTGGGTTTCTAACACACACAGACTTTCCTTCCTGCTCCCCTCTTAGCCAAAGAACGTAGCTGCATCTGTGGGCTCTATCAGCCCCCCTTCTTTGTTCACAGCAAAGAAGAAAAACCTGCAGGCACTGGGCTTTCCTCCACGTCTCTATAGGTAGCAGCAGGCAATTAACTCTTTGAAAAGTAAATCAGAGCGTAGAATCTACACCTTCCCTATGAAGCTAAGACCTCCGCTCACAATTAGCAATAAAAACAGACGATCAGAAAGTATGACCCACGGACCCTATGACGCTATGGGGTCTGGGTCCGTCTCTTTGTTTTAAAACTACCGCCGAAAGATTCAAGCCCGCTAAGGGTCAATAGCGTCAACTCCTTCCTCAGTTCAGGGATCATACCTCGCGCCACAGATCGCCGAAATCACAGGTAGTACTCATATACATTATATATGACACTTACCTGCGATTTTGAGTGATCAGCTCCTGTTTCGGCGGCCTGTGGGTACTAGGAAACGATCCCCAGGATCCGAGATAGAAGTTCGGCCAATCTTTCTTACGGTGGTTCTCAGCAGTGCCTCCAAGTTGTTAAGGATGGGATACAAGTGATCCCTTTTTTCGATCTGACCGTTGTTCCCAATTAAAATGACGTTTGTGCACAGCGAAAAAGAATAATAATTAATTGGAATCAATTATGACTCTTCCTCTCACGACCAAAGCTGAGGCAAAACTGAAATCTTTATTCTTGGAAAGCTAGACCACGAAGTAAAAGGGGTGTAAACAAAAGTTTTAGTCCAATCAAGTATCGTAGGTAGTGGGCTTCATGACGTATAGGATCTGCATATCCTCTCTTTGATTGGACAGTCCAGACTCCAGGAATTTCTTTTGTCCATCTGTCTCGGGTGCAAACAGGAAATGGCAGCCATCTTCAAGCTATACATATATATATATATATCCTAGTATATACTGAGTCTAAGGAAAATACACTGAATATGCAATATACCTATATAAACGTATTAGTAAAAGAATAAAAGAGAACAAAGACATGCATAGATATGTGTGTTTGTTTACATCTTACTAAACTATACCTGAGTCTATGAAATGGCTGAATTAAGTATTTTTGTATACTCAGTTCTCATCCCCAACAGTTTCATTTTGTCACCCTTAGCATTAGGGGTGTTGACGAAGAGCTCATACCCGCCATCCTTACTTAGGGCCTATTTCAGGGTTTGCAAGGGGTGAGGTATTCCTGCTTGGCGAAAGGTTCAGAACCTGTATTGGGTTGGTGAGGTCAGGGAGGCTGAGCTGCAGCTTATTGTCAGAGGTCACCACTTTACCCTTTCCCTAGTGCATTCTTTTCCCCTTCCCTTTGTATTGTACTATATGGCCAGTATAGCTTCTATCCCCAGCCGTTACGGGAGAATTGAATCGCACTATGCATCCTAGATATGTGGAAGTTATTAAGACGCTCTGGTCCCAATTTATTAAAGCTTTAAAGCCAAAAAAGTAACACAAAATCTTTGAAAAGTCACAAAAATTTGGATTAATTCATAGTTGTGCCACATTTTGGCGGCTTTTGGCATTTTCACTCCAAAATTGGCAGAGCTTGGGTGGGACGGGGCTGGGACAGCACAGCTGCTTAAATTCATGATGAGCTGTAGCATTACCTATACCAGAAATCTCACTCCAGTCCCTGATGAGAGTAATATTTCTAGCATGGCACAAGGAGGCACATACCACTAGTCAAACGCTCCAGATTCATGAAAAGTCGTGCACCACTTCATGAATCAGGAGTGGTTTCTCATAAATTGAGCCCATTGTTATAAAAATTATCCCTTTACAAAGGATAATTGTTGTAATAAAAAAACTAAAGGATTTTATATGTCTTATATCCTAGTGGTTATTTTCTCTAGTCACCCTCCACGGCAGCACACATGAGGTTAACTCTGCGTCCTAAAAGGGAAAAGAAACACAAAGTGGTTAAATAACCCCTCCCCACCTCCAGTGTTGTTCCCGTGCCCTATGGGGGCGCGAAGAGGTTACCTGCGGTGCTTTCGTGGCTGGTGATGAGAGCGCCGCATCAGTGTTTCTTGCCAACTGAGCAGCTGAGGGCGAAGCTAGCGCGCTTCCTCCTCCATTGCTGCTCCCGTCTCCTCTGGATTCGGGATCTGCCTGCCCCTCCTGCGCCTCTTGGAGGTAAAGCTGGGAAGGCTGACTCGCCGGGTACCTCCCGTAGCTCCCGACACCTCCTCTTCTCACACACGTGGTAGCTGTGGGCATGCGGAAGTGACGTTATCGGAAGCCCTTTATCGACGACGCTTACGGGTTAGTGCGTTCCAGAGTGGCGCTGCACGGCCCTGTGGTGTTGTCGGCACTCACTCCATTGAAAGCCTGCCACCCCGACGGAAGAGGTGGAGTCATCCACTTTGTGGACAGCTGGATACATCCGGACCTCATTAAAGGGACCACGGTGAGAGCGCTCTCCAGGACTGAGGATGGAGGGAGACCGCTCAACAACTCTGCTTCTGTGGAGCCCAGCTCATCCCCCGGTTTTGTGAGTACAGTGATTTGGGGGAAGATCAGGGTTATGGGCTCGTATTGCTCTGTCGGAATTCTCCTCTTCCTGGGTGTATACTTACGTACTCTACCCCTCCCCCCTTAGGAAGATAAGAATGTTGTACCCAAGAAAGAGAAGACCTCTAGCAAAAAGTGTATCATGTGTAATAAGAAGCTTCCTTCAGACCATGCTAAGAAGTTATGTCAGCCCTGTACTGATCAGGTAGTTAGAGAGGAACAACCCTCCCTTCTGGATGAATTAAAAAACCTGGTACGTCAGGAAGTTCAGTCCTCCCTAGCATCCCTCTCCCAGCCTCTTCCCGCTGCAACCCCTGCGCCTAAGAAGAGAAAACTAACCCTCGTGGGAGACTCAGAGTCAGACTCATTAGAAGGTCCTTTCTTCTCGCTGCTAGATGAGTTGATAGAAGAGGATGAAGGTGTATTTTCAGATAGAGTCGAGATCAAATATTTTTTCTCAAATGATGATATGGATGAACTTCTGGGAGCAAAGCGGGATACTATGGGGGTTGAGGAAGAGAAGGCTACTAGCTAAATACAGGAAGAAATGTTCAGGGGATTACGGACCCGTAAGAAGCTGGGATTTCCTGTACACGAGATAATCAGAGATATGGTTCTTCAAAAGTGGGACGCTCTTCAGAAACACCTTACCATTCCCCGAGAATTGAGAAATGGATTCCCGCTGGAAGAGGACCCCACCTGCTGCTGGGAAGTGCTTAAAGTGATTGTGCAGGTTGCCAGGGTAGCGAGAAAGACAACTCTCCCTTTTGAGGATTCATTACAACTTAAGGATTCCATGGACCGTAAAATGGACAGCCTCCTTAGAAAATCATGGGAGACCTCCGCGGTTCTCCATAAGACCGGGGTGGCTTCTACCTGTGTGGCCAGATCGCTGTCCCGGTGGCTGGGCCAACTAGAGGAACATCTCATCCGAGACACCCCAAAGGAAGATCTCCTGGCTTCCCTTCCACTTCTCCAGAAGGCAACTGGATTTCTTGCGGACGCGTCAGCTGAGTCCGTCCATGTGGCAGCAAGAAGTGGTGTCCTTTCCAATTCAGCAAGAAGGGCCCATTGGCTTAAACTTTGGAGCAGTGACGCAACCTCCAAGGTTAAGCTGTGCTCTATTCTGTTTAGAGGTGAACATGTTTTCGGTCCCGCTCTGGACGAATTCTGGAGAAGGCAACGGATAAGAAAAAGCTGTTGCCAGAAGAGAAACAACAAAAAAAGTTTTTTCGTCCCCCCCAATAATCAATCTACCCAGTACCGAGCAAAGGGTAAAACTGGCCATTGGAGTTATCCGAAAGGAGGCAGGGGAAGGAACATCTTTATGTCCCAAAAGACCGAAGATCGGAGCCATCGCCAGGACAAGCAATGACACCATCAGGATAGGGGGTCGGCTGTTAGCATTTCTCAGTCAGTGGCAGGAGATATCCTCGAATCAATGGGTCATAAACACCATCAGAGAGGGTCTCAAAGTCGAGTTTCCCACATATTCTCCATGCTGTCTAAGGGTCACATCCTCTCCCTCACAGGGGTCTCAAGGCACTCTCATGCTCTGCATTCAGAACTTCCAAAAGATAGGGGTTGTCTCCTTAGTACCAGAGCCAGAGGTGGGTCACGGTCATTACTCCCATCAATTCCTGGATCAAAAACCCAACGGCACACCTCGGTTAATTATCAACCTCAGGCCATTAAATCGTCACATCATCTACAGGCGTTTCAAGATAGAGTTGGTCATATCCACCATGCCCCTCATCGATCCGGGGTTTTTCATGGCCACAATAGATTTAAAGGATGTGTATTATCACATCCCAATCTTTCACGCTCACAAAAGATATTTTCGTTTCGCGGTCCGTAACAAGAGGCGTCTTCAGCACTACCAGTTCAACGCCCTCCCGTTCGGTTTCTTTTCTGCACCTCGGGTTTTCACCAAGATAATGGGAGAAGTGGTAGCATTTCTAAGAAATCAGCACATCTGTATAGTTCCCTACTTCGACGACTTCCTGGTAGTGGCCCCCTCTGCCTAGTTGCTCAACCAACATGTGCAAACAACACTCTGGTTACTACGCAGACTTGGATGGGTCATAAACCCTCAAAAGTCAGATCTCCTTCCCTCTATAAGGAAGATCTTCCTCGGAGTGCTGTTGGACTCTGTCAAACAAAAGTCCTTCCTTCCCATCAACAAGCAGTTGGGAATCAAGAACAAGGTTTTGCATGGCCAATGAGTTGTGACCCTGAGGTTCGCAATGTCAATGCTGGGATCTATGACATCGTGCATCCCAGCGGTGTCCTGGGCTCAGGCCCACTCATGCTCCCTACAGGTTCACATTCTTGCATCTTGGGATGGTTCCCAGAGGTCCCTGAACAAAAAAATATCCCTGCCGTGTCTGGTAAAAACATCCTTGCTGTGGTGGATGGTTCCCACCCATCTGCAAAGGGGAGTATATTGAAGTCGAGAGCCATTAGTGACAGTTACCACAGATGCCAGCCAGAGAGGCTGGGGAGCAATTGTCTCTCAAGTTCCCTTTCAAGCCCTCTGGTCCCAGGAAACCAGATGCCAGTCCTCAAATTACCGAGAGCTGGAAGCCATCTACCAGGCACTCAGAGCAGCGTACCTCATGCTCCCAGGGGCACATGTGATGGTGTACTCGGACAATATGATATTTGTGGCTCACCTTCGACATCAGGGAAGCACGCGCCACTGGAGCCTGCAAAGGATTTCCGGAAGAATATTTTCTTGGGCACAGCGGCATCTCCTGTCAATAACGGCTGTTAATCTCAGAGGTTCTGCAAATACTCAAGCGGATAATCTCAGCAGAAAGGATGTTCATCCGGGGGAATGGTCCCTCCATCCAGAAATATTCCGCACCTTAGTCCTAAGGTGGGGACGGACAAAGGTGGATCTCTTTGCGACCCGTCAAAACGCAAAGGCAGATCAATTTTTTTTCACTAGATCCCAACGATCAGGCGCTAGCAATGGGTGCCTTCTCCCTTCTTTGGAAGTCTTGACTGGCCTATGTGTGACGCCCTGGCTTATCAGGTCGTCACAGGGTATTGTGCAATCTGCCCTTCAGCACAGTATCCACCCTCCTTGGTTATGGGTCCTGGTCCTTTGGTGTTGCCAACAGCTTAACCAATCAAAAACCGAAGGAACATTTTGCACTGAACCTACCAGACACACCATTGGGGGGCCTGAAGGAAATAGGGCCGTCCACATGGAGGGTTGGTAAGGAGAAGTGAGTAAAGTGGCAGTCGAGCTGAAGTTGAGCTGGAGGAGAGGTGGAGAGTGGTGACCTCGTGAGGATCGGTCACGTAGCAGGGCTCCTGTGGTTATGAGGTGGCAGACGTTGGTCTGGGCCTGGTAGGAGCTGGAACCCCGGTCGCAGGGGACAATGTCAAGGGGCACGGACTGCCGAGGAGGGCAGCCGGCGGCCTTGAGCTATCACCGGGCAGGGGCCAGGGCACGACGTGGTACGTGGACCCCAGGCCGAAAAGTAGCTTCACACGTTCCGGTAATTTACCCGACTGGGGTGAAGACTTCAAGTGTCATCCCCAACCCTCTCCAAAATCGGGGTATTAGCGCACCGATGGGATAGGACTTTCCACTACAGTCCAAAGAAATCCTACGCGTGAACCCTGAGAGCAAGCTCACTCCGCTAGCCATACGGGTGAGCGGGATCCGAAGAGTTTTATACCCACGGGTCCAACAGAGACAAAGGTGCCAAGGACAGGGCCACAGGTTAACAGCAACACCAAGGGCACGGACACCAGTGTGCTCCCTACAAGCTGCAGTGGTGCTCAGAATTCTAATTTACAAACTGTCGGTGTTGTTATTCCTGGACTGAGTGAGTACACTGAAAAACCCCTGTTCCTACCCCCAACGGCTCCCACACACCATCTATCCAAAAGGCCCTGGGACATAAACCCCCTACCCACGGAGGGGTTAAACATCAAGCTGCCACACACCACCATCACCGGGCTTACCAACGGCAGCGATGGTTCCTCCCCTTACCACGCACCGTGGTTAGCGTCACGAACTTTCTAGTCCCCCTGTACATAGCCCCCCTTACATCGAGAGGCCGCATGACCCCCGGGTCCGGAGACCCTTAGAGCCACTCCGGATCCGAGCAGCCCGGCTGCTGGCACGGGGGCGGCACATATGCCTTTCCACTAATTTTATTACCGCCAAGGACCCTGCAGAAGATAAGGCCAGACAGAGTTTCTACCATACTGGTCGTGCCACTGTGGCCTTCTTATTGCCTCAGGTTCCCGATCTTCTCCATCAAGGTCCACTCTTTAACCAAGACCTCAAGAGACTAAACTTGGCAGCGTGGATTCTGAATCCGTTATTCTGAGAGCCAGGGGCCTGTCAGAAAGAATCATTGACACGCTACAGGAGAGCCGTAAGCCTGTCACTAATGTTATCTACTTTAAAATCTGGAAAACCTTTACCGCCTGGTGCAGTCCTCGAGTACCTGATCTGTTCCATCCAAATGTGGCTCACATCCTGGACTTTCTACAGTCGGGCCTTGAGAAAGGTCTCAGTCCCAGCACTCTTAAGGTCCAGGTATCAGCTTTGAGTGCTTATTTTGATCAAGGCCTGGAAAACCATCGCTGGGTAAAACGATTCCTATCTTCGGCGGTCAGATCTTGTCCTAGGCAACTCCCTATAGTCCCTCCCTGGGATCTCAGACTCCCTTTGAATTTCTGGCTTCCTCATCCTTAAGATTCCTGTCCTGGAAAACTGCCTTCTTGATTGCGATAACCACGGCCAGACGAGTGGGCGAGATCCAGGCTCTTACCATACGAGAGCCTTATATGAAGATTCTTGATGATCGAATTGTCTTCTGTCCGGATCCTTCCTTTCTCCCAAAGGTGGTGTTGGACTTCAATAAGAACCAGGAAATTATCTTGCCTTCCTTTTGTGAGAACCCACCTAACCAGAGAGAGATGGACTTTCATTTCTTTTGATGTACGTAGAGCAGTGATGCTCTACCTACAAAAGACTGAATCCTTCAGTAAGGATTCCAACCTTTTCATTCAGAGTGTGTTGGAATAGTAGGAAGAAGACAGCCAAGGGCACGTTATCTAACTGGATACTCTTCCCAGGGCCTCCTTCCTCTGACTCACTTAACAGCACATTCCACACGGTCGGTCAGTTTCCTGGGCCAAGAGGGCAGAAGCTTCCATCGATCAGATTTACAGAGCAGCTACCTGGTCCTCTGTCCATACATTTGTCAAACATTACCGATTAGACTGGAGTAGTAAGGAGGCCATATGTCTCGTCAAAAGAAATCTGACAGGTGCCCCGCCCCTATAAAAGTGTATTAAACACACCCCCTCCCCTCTCCTGACAGGCCCTGTATTTTATAGGCTTTTGATTAGGGATTTGATAGTGCAATCCTGATAGTGTAAATGCTTAGGATCCCACTATTTTATTCACTGATTATGAGAAATCTAATTTAGTGTAATTGTTTGGAATCATACCATTTTATTCAGTGTGGTTTTGTTGCAGCAGTTTGTGTTTTATACTGTTTGTATAAAATGAAAGACAGACACACTATCAAAATTTAAAAAGTTTATTGCGCTCAGAATTTAATTACATTCAGTTGCACATTACAGCCTTACCAAGAGGACAAGTTTCTTACCATTACAATGAGTGTGTCAAACCTGTATGTATAGATACAAAGAGGCCCTCATATCTGATCACAACCAGTATTACAATTACCCTTCAATTCTGACAGGTGCCCCGCCCCTATCAAAGTGTATTAAACACACCCCCTCCCCTCTCCTGACAGGCCCTGTATTTTATAGGCTTTTGATTAGGGATTTGATAGTGCAATCCTGATAGTGTAAATGCTTAGGATCCCACTATTTTATTCACTGATTATGAGAAATCTAATTTAGTGTAATTGTTTGGAATCATACCATTTTATTCAGTGTGGTTTTGTTGCAGAATTCTGCTAGTGTAATTTGATTGGGCATATTATGTATATGGCCAAATTTATTTTATAGGCGTTTGATACAGAATTCATTCTGATAGTGTAATTTGGTTGGGCATATTATGTATATGGCCAATTATACTATTACGCGTCTTATGCTGTAAAGCATTTCTTATAGCATCCATGTAGAAAGTTTGTGTTTTATACTGTTTGTATAAAATGAAAGACAGACACACTATCAAAATTTAAAAAGTTTATTGCTCAGAATTTAATTACATTCAGTTGCACATCAATTCAGTAGGAATGCAAAACGTCATATACATTACACTTGTAAAACAGTACAATATAAAATTATAATCACTGACATGATACACTATTTAATAATATACATATGTTACGTCTCTTACATAATTATTTAGAGCATAACAATTCATCAGTCCAGCGGTTACATTGTGAGCCACATTGATTGCAGTATCGGGAAAGTCCTTTTTTTAGGCATCAAACTTGCTTGTGTCAAACCTAATGGAGAATGTAAAGATTGAATTGGACGGCGGGGTGTCGATAGAGTCTGAGGTTTAGATATGCCACTAGCTTCATTGATGGGCATTTTTAAGCTGTCTAAAAGCGCTCTAGTAGTGGGATTTCCCACTATGGTAGACGGTATATTTAACTCGGCCATTGACTGCATAAACGTATTCCATCCCTGGGGTAAATTTCTGTTAGTCAAGGCATGGCTCTGTGTTGTATTACGTACTAAATCCAGCATGTTAGATCCCGGTATTACAGAACCTTTGAAAATAAACTCGTTTTTATCATTCCACGATGTAATATTTTTGTTCTGCAGCAGTCTGTTTAGTAAAAATTCTGCATTCTTTTTATATCGCTGGTTTACATGACTTACAATTTCAATGGCTGTTTTGTTTTCATTAGGGTCTGAATTTGACAATTGCTGATGATCAGACTCAGGAGTGTTAATGATCTTTAAAGTTGATAGCTCCATCGCATCGTGTTTAGCATGAACCAAGTATCTCTGTAGTACATCGCTATATTTTTTAATTTTCACATCGTCTGGTATGTTACGACGCTGTAAAATTTCACTAATTTCATCATTAAGGCGGCGAATAACATTCTGTTGTATGTTGCCGCTAACTGGAGGGTTTAGTTTGATTAGTTCTTGTTTGGGGACTAGATACATTTTCTCTGTATGTTGCATTATTTGCCCGTGAGTAGACTTGTTATTATCGGGATTGCAAAGCCTAAAAGAGGACCTATAAACCCGCCGGTCTGCTTTAGTAGACGTTTCTTTTTCTTTATGGGCTGTGCTTTATCACTCAGGGTTCTTATAGCTTTACGCCACTTCTTTAGTATATTTTTTTGCCGCTTTTTCAGAGGAATTCGCCCTTTCAAGATGTTTAATGCAATCTCTGCAATGGCTGTAATTAAATCACGGCTCGCATTGCATAAAATAGTTTTTCTGACAGCAGGAGTTGCCTTCACCAGCGTTTTTAAGAGAGCCCAGTTACGACGGATTCTCTCAGACATCTTTACAACACTGCGTACACAACATAGAATGTCTGATTTAGTGTAAAATTCACTTTTTAGAAGTAATTTTCTTTTGGATATATACAGCTGGCATAGCTGGTGGAAACAACCCCGTCCTTAAACGAAGATCCTCAGGGGTATTGGCTCTCAAGTCTACCAGCAAATACCCATAAGGCTCCCGTGTGGCGTCCTCAAAAGCTTCTAAGAAGAAGCGCGTTTTTCCAGGGTACATTTGGCGAGCTAACGTAACAATTTGTAATTTATCTCGAGGATTATTAAAAAGTATCATGTACTTTGTGTTCAAATTTATCGTGCGACTTTTCTTACCCTGACAAAATATGTTTTGTACCAGGTAGAAAATGCTGAGGTTTCTGTGGTGTACATACTTGGTAAATGCTTTTTCTATCTCACAGTTATCACTAGCACTCTCCATTAGGTCATCAACAATAGTCAAATTTACCTTGTCAGGCGGGAATAAGTCATCATCTACGAATGTATGCGGCAGACCCTCCACAAATCTGATGTTGGGAAAAGAGAGAGAAACTTCATCATACAGTTTTTGCCAGCATGAATAAAACCAAACAATATTATCGGGTTTGTGCGAAAAATGGGTTTCAATATTATGTAATAACTGTTTTACGAAATAACTTTTTCCAGAATTAGATGACCCTGCTAGAATACAGGAGAATGGGTGCTGCAGTCTCGGGTCCATCATGATCCGCAACTAATAGCCGAATGGAAGGGTGGTAAAATCGTCTAACAGCCGGCGCTTTGTGTAAACACACTTTTGTGTTTTGCGTAATGGCCTTGTTTCGATATCCCAGTACTTTTTATTTCTCACAATACCCGATTGTTCAATGATAATACGTCTCTGGGTTTCTGCGTCACAATTACGCGGATAGTCCAGTACTAAATCTTTTAGACTGTTGAAATTAATAGATTGTGTGTTAGCAACATTTAGTGTTATACCCTTCACTTTTAAAACAGTTTTGCCATTATTGAGTTTGTATCCGTAGGTTTTTGGGCCCGCAGATACAAATTCGGTGATGTAAGTGTCCTCGGGTATCTCACTGGTCAATTCCCCCAGGTAATCACCTAAAGTTGGGTTCCACTCACCATCTCTCTGCACAAAAATAACTGAATCTGTGTCGTGATAAAGACACCTTTCCTGCAACCGGTCCAGCAGAGAATAAAGCTCTAGTCTGGCATACGCCGTTGTAAAACAGGCGATAAAAATGTTTGTGTTTTTGTTGACGGTGTGGTGGCCTTTTGCATATTTCCAATTAATGGTAGCTGTTTCATCATCAATAAAATGAAGCATTGAAATCTCATAGTACGGTAGAAACACATGCTGAAAAAGCTCATCGGGGTCACTAACAATGCTGGTACAAGGTAAATTAGATCGAGGGCAAACTTACCCCATAAAGAATTTAAAAACAGCTTAGATATTTGCCTCTTAGCCGGATTCACGCCTATATTTTCATGGTGCAATTGCACACCTTCTCTCTCTAGAAAACAGTCAATGTATTGCTGTTTCTTGGCGTCATCAGTGCACCAGCTGGGATAGCCAGAAGCTTCCTGCTTATCCCTAAGATGTAATTTAATGTACGGGGCAAACAGATCATCACTGGTTTCAGGAAAATGCCAGATTTCAATTTTAACAATTACAGCACAAATCTGTGTTTTGCTGTTAGCGTGTGTGCACTGATGGCTGACACAGATGTCAGTGACGCCATTTTATTGAGCCGCGCTAAAAGCATACACACAGCCCTGGGCATCCCTGAGAGTCAGCTAGTAAGCTTTAGCGATATTGCAGTTTTTGAGAATCATCTGGACGTCACAATTAAAGTGTTGTATTACAATAAGGGTGATTGGCGGCAGGAAAGGTGTCTTTATCACGACACAGATTCAGTTATTTTTGTGCAGAGAGATGGTGAGTGGAACCCAACTTTAGGTGATTACCTGGGGGAATTGACCAGTGAGATACCCGAGGACACTTACATCACCGAATTTGTATCTGCGGGCCCAAAAACCTACGGATACAAACTCAATAATGGCAAAACTGTTTTAAAAGTGAAGGGTATAACACTAAATGTTGCTAACACACAATCTATTAATTTCAACAGTCTAAAAGATTTAGTACTGGACTATCCGCGTAATTGTGACGCAGAAACCCAGAGACGTATTATCATTGAACAATTGGGTATTGTGAGAAATAAAAAGTACTGGGATATCGAAACAAGGCCATTACGCAAAACACAAAAGTGTGTTTACACAAAGCGCCGGCTGTTAGACGATTTTACCACCCTTCCATTCGGCTATTAGTTGCGGATCATGATGGACCCGAGACTGCAGCACCAATTCTCCTGTATTCTAGCAGGGCCATCTAATTCTGGAAAAAGTTATTTCGTAAAACAGTTATTACATAATATTGAAACTCATTTTTCGCACAAACCCGATAATATTGTTTGGTTTTATTCATGCTGACAAAAACTGTATGATGAAGTTTCTCTCTCTTTTCCCAACATCAGATTTGTGGAGGGTCTGCCGCATACATTCGTAGATGATGACTTATTCCCGCCTGACAAGGTAAATTTGACTATTGTTGATGACCTAATGGAGAGTGCTACAGATAACTGTGAGATAGAAAAAGCATTTACCAAGTATGTGCACCACAGAAACCTCAGCATTTTCTACCTGGTACAAAACATATTTTGTCAGGGTAAGAAAAGTCGCACGATAAATTTGAACACAAAGTACATGGTACTTTTTAATAATCCTCGAGATAAATTACAAATTGTTACGTTAGCTCGCCAAATGTACCCTGGAAAAACGCGCTTCTTCTTAGAAGCTTTTGAGGACGCCACACGGGAGCCTTATGGGTATTTGCTGGTAGATTTGAGAGCCAATACCCCTGAGGATCTTCGTTTAAGGACGGGGTTGTTTCCACCAGCTATGCCAGCTGTATATATCCAAAAGAAAATTACTTCTAAAAAGTGAATTTTACACTAAATCAGACATTCTATGTTGTGTACGCAGTGTTGTAAAGATGTCTGAGAGAATCCGTCGTAACTGGGCTCTCTTAAAAACGCTGGTGAAGGCAACTCCTGCTGTCAGAAAAACTATTTTATGCAATGCGAGCCGTGATTTAATTACAGCCATTGCAGAGATTGCATTAAACATCTTGAAAGGGCGAATTCCTCTGAAAAAGCGGCAAAAAAATATACTAAAGATGTGGCGTAAAGCTATAAGAACCCTGAGTGATAAAGCACAGCCCATAAAGAAAAAGAAACGTCTACTAAAGCAGACCGGCGGGTTTATAGGTCCTCTTTTAGGCTTTGCAATCCCGATAATAACAAGTCTACTCACGGGCAAATAATGCAACATACAGAGAAAATGTATCTAGTCCCCAAACAAGAACTAATCAAACTAAACCCTCCAGTTAGCGGCAACATACGACAGAATGTTATTCGCCGCCTTAATGATGAAATTAGCGAAATTTTACAGCGTCGTGACATACCAGACGATGTGAAAATTAAAAAATATAGCGATGTACTACAGAGATACTTGGTTCATGCTAAACACGATGCGATGGAGCTATCAACTTTAAAGATCATTAACACTCCTGAGCCTGATCATCAGCAATTGTCAAATTCAGACCCTAATGAAAACAAAACATCCATTGAAATTGTAAGTCATGTAAACCAGCGATATAAAAAGAATGCAGAATTTTTACTAAACAGACTGCTGCAGAACAAAAATATTACATCGTGGAATGATAAAAACGAGTTTATTTTCAAAGGTTCTGTAATACCGGGATCTAACATGCTGGATTTAGTACGTAATACAACACAGAGCCATGCCTTGACTAACAGAAATTTACCCCAGGGATGGAATACGTTTATGCAGGCAAAGGCCGAGGTAAATATACCGTCTACCATAGTGGGTAATCCCACTACTAGAGCGCTTTTAGACAGCTTAAAAATGCCCATCAATGAAGCTAGTGGCATATCTAAACCTCAGACTCTATCGACACCCCGCCGTCCAATTCAATCTTTACATTCTCCATTAGGTTTGACACAAGCAAGTTTGATGCCTAAAAAAAGGACTTTCCCGATACTGCAATCAATGTGGATCACAATGTAACAGCTGGACTGATGAATTGTTATGCTCTAAATAATTATGTAAGAGACGTAACATATGTATATTATTAAATAGTGTATTATGTCAGTGATTTTAATTTTATATTGTACTGTTTTACAAGTGTAATGTATATGACGTTTTGCATTCCTACTGAATTGATGTGCAACTGAATGTAATTAAATTCTGAGCAATAAACTTTTTAAATTTTGATAGTGTGTCTGTCTTTCATTTTCTACAAACAGTATAAAACACAAACTTTCTACATGGGTGCTATAACAAATGCTTTACAGCATAAGACGCGTAATAGTATAATTGGCCATATACATAATATGCCCAACCATATTACACTATCAGAATGGGTGCTATAAGAAATGCTATATAGCAGAAGACGCGTAATAATATAATTGGCCATATACATAATATGCCCAACCAAATTACACTATCAGAATGAATTCTGTATCAAACGCCTATAAAATAAATTTGGCCATAAACATAATATGCCCAATCAAATTACACTAGCAGAATTCTGCAACAAAACCACACTGAATAAAATGGTATGATTCCAAACAATTACACTAAATTAGATTTCTCATAATCAGTGAATAAAATAGTGGGATCATAAGCATTTACACTATCAGGATTGCACTATCAAATCCCTAATCAAAAGCCTATAAAATACAGGGCCTGTCAGGAGAGGGGAGGGGGTGTGTTTAATACACTTTGATAGGGGCGGGGCACCTGTCAGATTTCTTTTGACGAGACATATGGCCTCCTTACTACTGACTGGCTTTCCAATCGGGATTTGGCCTTTGGTCGTAAAGTCCTACAGGCTGTGATCCCGCCCTTACATTTTTCGTTGGTACTCCTCCTGTGTGCTGTCGTAGAGGGTGACTAGAGAAAATGGAATTTATCTTACCGTTAATTCGGTTTCTAGGAAACCCTCCACGACAGCACCATTATTCCCTCCCTATCAATTTAATTTTGCTGCATTTTAATGGCTTATTTCTGAAATAAAAGATTTAGACCATTCTTTCATTTTGTGGTTACTCGGAAAAACACTGGAGATGGGAGGTGGGCAGGGATTATTTAACCTCCTTGTGTTTCCTGCCCATATTAGGGCAGAGAGTTAACCTCCTGTGTGCTGTCGTGGAGGGTTTCCTAGAAACCGAATTAACGGTAAAATAAATTCCTTTTTTTTGCAGGGCTACCCACAAATTGAGATGAGCGGACCCGCTGAAGTTCGGATCAACTTTTTCAGACTGACTTTAGCTAAAGTTCAGTTCGGAACCGGACTTGATTAGAACCCCAATGTAAGTCACTGATTGGGTATTTCGGTCTTTGCCCACATACAGCCATAAACAGAGCATTTACGGGGGAGTGAAGTCAGGGTTTACACACTACATCCTATACCGATGTTTTTACCCACTCATGAAAGCCATTCAAACACTGCAAGGGACTTGCACTTTGCTGAGCACCGAGCATACCCAAACACACTGATGCTAGATGGAGTGGTTAGGATACATAAAGCACCCAAACTCTGAACTCGAACACTGATTTTTTTCTGGTTCGCTCATCTCTGCCCATAAACCTTTATTACAGTTTAGACTATGGGTGTAGAAGAGAACAGAACTAAAAGGGGTCTATTTTTTGGTGAAGAGTAAGTAACAGTTATGATACTTATGATGAAGTTTTGTGAAGGGAATCTGTCACTAAGTGTTTACCCCTTAATAAAAAGTCAGAATGGAGAAAGCGAATGGAGAAAGGGAAGGGAAACCCTGTGTCTATGTAAGGGGGAGATAGTGACCCCTGAAAAAGCCTACCACTGGGTCCTGGGTTCCCTCACCGCCCTTGATAGGTTCCACACCTATGCACATAGCCAGATACCAGAGTCTAGGCTGATCCTGATCTGAGCCCTTGATAGAGAGTGGATGGGATCAGCTCTTTGTCAACCCCACTAGGCACTAAAGGACACTCAGGGATACCAAACAAGGGAAAACAATATCTTATCTCTAGACGACTCAGTAAGTTCAGTAAACCGAGCAGCAACGATCCTACTGATGCATGCAAGCCACCTGCTTGCATCCAGGGATTGTGAACCACCTCTTCCGATAAGCCTACAACCTGCAGCAACTCTCAGTCCATTACACCACTGCGCAACGACCTCGTCCTCACGTATTGTACCCTCACCCATTCCCTGTAGACTGTGAGCCCTCACGGGCAGGATCCTCTCTCCTCCTGTACCAGTCTGTTTTTGTAATGTTCATGATTGTTGGACTTGTTTTTTATGTATACCCTTTTCACTTGTAGAGAGAAATGGAATATATGGTGCTATAATAAGAAATAATAATAATAACAACTGAATATCACCAGCACAAGTCCAGGAAAATGAACGTATTTAAGCCCAAGGGGAAATACAGATAATTAGCAGCTGAAGGGAAGAGGAGCTCCCCTGGGTCCTAAAAGGAAATAAAGGGAAAAGCATGAAAACCCAGCAGAGGAGATTCCTAGTACCAGTATACTGACAGAAGGAACAATAGAAAGTCATGGACCATTTTGCACAGCCAAACGCTATGACCTTCTATTGCCGGACACCACAGGACTGTCTGTCACCCATGACAGACAGGGACTCTGATTCCAATGATGTGTCATTTTCTGAGCTTCTTGCTGTAGTTTTGATAAATTCACGCTATTATTGCTAGGGAATTATCATTAGAGAACTAGTAAACCTGCTGCCATGTATCCTCCATCACCATCTCCATCTGCCCTGATTGGCAGCTTTATGTCTATGCTCATTGTCCACAGCTGCCAATCAGTGGTGTGGGTGAGGTTATACACAGAGCAGCATTTCTAGAACTGGTAGTGTGACGCCCTGGACAAGCCAGGGGTCACAGGTAATAACATCACCACACCCTACACCCCGGTTAGGCACATCAAGGCTAGACCCAAAAATCCTTGTTGCCTTCCTCCAGGGGCTGATGTTCACACCAGGGGGTGGGCCAGGCGGTTGGTCCCGCCCACCGAGGAGTTCACAGTCCTGGAGGCGGGAAAAGAGAGAGTTAAGCTAGGGAAGTGAAAGTGGAAGGAGTAAAAGTGAAGTGGAGTAGAGCAACTGACTGAGAGCGTCCGGGTGTGTGCCCCCGGACAGTGACAGCAAGGTTAGCAGACGGCGGTGACAGTCTGCAGGAGTGGCCTATCGGAGTTGCCGTAAGGACCGTGGACGGGCGGTGGCCCGGCGGTACCGGACCGGTACACAAGGAGAAACCAGCACCATTGGCAGGGGCCTTTCCGACCCCGGCAAGGCTTGGAGTCGCCGTGAATTTGCCAAATCCGTCAGTGAATGGGACCTCCGGGTTTCCAAACAACTAAGTCCCGATTGAAGGCAATAGTCCAACCGTATGAGAGAGAGACCGCCACCGCCAAGGCACCAGTTTCTCAGGGCCAGCGCCTGCGGGCAAAGAGGGGCTCCTCCGGCCCATATCCAAGCCGGGGAGCGGGTTACCGGTGGGAACCCATTGGAACCAACAGAAGTACTAGGTGCAGGGAAAGAGACAGTCACCGTTAACTACCGGCGAAAAGCAACAGCAGCCGTCCGTGGGAACCGTCTTTCCAGCCGTGTGTTTTACCGAGAACTGTGTCATCGTCTCAGGCTGAGTGAGTACCACCGTACCGTGCGGCACAGTGCTGCCCCCGCGACCCTGCACCTCACCAGGCCCCGCAACCGGCCTGCCATCACCCATCCTCCACCCCATTACTGGGCCCCGGGACAACCAACCCCTACCCACGGAGGGGAGAACTAACAACTCAGCTGCTCCTGTCACCGCTCCCGGGATCCCCATACAGAGCAGCGGTGCTGTTACCAAAAATCACCACAACCGTGGGTGGCGTCACGGACAATAACCAAATCCCCACCACCAATCCACCCCTTTCACTCATGGGCGAGGAGCGCCGCTCGAGTCCCCGGGATCCAGCACACCGCTCGAGCCACCACCGAGCAGTGGGAGAGCGCGGTGTCCCCTCCTCCGCCCGCGACAACTTGGCGTCACAAACAGATCTTACCGCTCTGCCGTCTGGTAGAGGTGTGCCTTGTTACCGCCGGAGGTGTCCGGCTGAAAAATTTCAGAAGCCGCCATCTTTGGCGCGGAAAGTTCCCGCTCGAGCGTCTTCTCGAGTAGTAGGCGCGAAGGCCAAAACCCCGCCCCGATAGAGGAGGAGCCAGAAAGAGGCTAAGGGAGACGGAATGGCGGCTGGCCGCATGTGAGCGTGGTTATAAAAGCAGGGACGCCAGGACCCTGTGGCCATCTTGCTGCTAGTTCCTGGAAAGCATCATTGCTGCGATGTCCGCTCCAGCTAACAACAGCGAGACCCCCGCGCCCGGCACAGCGGCGTGGATGGAGGACCGAACTGCCCCGCTGATTCATCGTCTGCAAGCCTGGATGCAGCTCCTCCTGGAGGAGTGGGAGGCCGACATGGCGGACGTGGTGGCTGCTATGCGGAGATGCGATGTGGAGGAAGATCTGGAGGAACGGGTAAGAGACCCACGTCCCTGTATTCCCGAGGGATCGGCCACTGCGGCTGAGGGGCCCGGCCTACACCCGTTCACCCTGCTGCCTCCCCCGCTACCCGCGTTAGCCGCTTCCGCCCTGCCACTAGGCCCGCTACCTGTCCAACCGGTAGTGGTACCCTGCCCGTCCGCCCAAGCGGACCAACCGGCTGCAGATGCCCGGGGCAGCCCTGAACTGCTTCCCCAGAGGCCACCGGAGCCGAGGCCCCTTAACGAAAATGTGTTGGAGGACCCGGCAGTGATTGCCGGGTTCCATGCCCGAGCCTGGGACGGTGGCATGGATGAGAGCCAGAGTAGTTGAGTTCAACCAACGTCAACAGAATCAGATTTTCCAGATGATGGAGCAGTGGACCAGTGAGGTGGAAGCGCTGGTGGTGACTGTCCCGATGTATGCGATGGGAGCCGGTGTGATGGAGCCACGCCTCCATGTCCCACAGGGACCGGCCACTGCGGCTGGGGGGCCCGGTCCGGTCTTGGCTCTTGTATCGCCACTGCCATTACCTACGGGGCGTCCCAGTGTTGGTCGACCTGATCTGCTGCACCGTGCTACAACAGTGGAGCCTGATGTGCCAAGGGCCGGGGACCCGGAGAATGCAGCACCCAGCGTCGAGCCCATCCCAGAGTTTGAGGGGGCAAGTGAGCGTCCCCGCTATGAAGGAGACCCGGTGGTTTTCTACACCCCGCGCACCGGTGGGAATGGATACCGCACAACAGGCATGTCAGTGCATGTTTGATATGCTGGTGGCGGAGGATGGGGCCGCCTCAGCTGAAGAATCGGAATAAGGGCAGCGGAATGCCGTTGTCACCGTCCCCGTTGGGACCACCAGTGTGTTTAAGGTTTAAAAGTTTTAAAGTTTGAAAATAAAAATGAATAATTGCTGGAAAGTTACCTGATTTACTGCTGATTTAAACCGGTCGTTGCCGGCACCGTTGTCCCCGTGGGGACCGTTACAAAGCTGCATAAGGAACTTCTTATGGACAAGCCTGAGAACTTGCAGGGCAACCACAAACATTAGTGGCTTGTAAATAATGTGTTGTTGCAGCTTCCAACCGTTGCCGCCTCCGGAGAGGCAGATTGGAGGAAGGGCCCGCAGTGGAGTAGGCTGGGGCCTAGCCACCACAGGAACCTGTGGCATTCCTCTTCAGGTTCAGGGGTTCCCCATAGATGTGGGTCCCCTGAAAAGGACAGAACCCGCTCGGGCAATTTGTGCAGGACTGGGGTCAAGGGGTGCTGCCTGTTTGCTAGGGGCAGCATCAGGGCCAGGTTGCTTGGGTGGGAGAGAGCGGAAGCCGTAACCGTTTGAAACCGTTAAAACCATTTAAGTAAGAGTACCTCCCGATGTGGGAAGATGTTATTTTAAAGGGAACCAAACATCAGGATTTTCGTGTATAAGGTGCAGCCAGTGCAGTACTGGCACTATCATGCACGTTGTGTACATACCATCAGGGTTCAGCTCGGGTGTTTAGGCAGCGAAATTCAACTTTATAAAGTTTGAAAATTCGTGCACTTTTTGATTGACGTGTGCACCTCTGCTGCTAATGTCCGGGCGTGTTATGCACGTGTTCCTCGCCCCCCCACCAGCCTGTTCCTCCCTCTCTCCTGATGTCCGGGCGTGTTATGCACGTGTTCCCCGCCCCCCCACCAGCCTGTTCCTCCCTCTCTCCTGATGTCCGGGCGTGTTATGCACGTGTATCCCCGCCCCCCGCTGCCTGATCCTCCCTCTCTCTGGCTGTATTTAAATTTCCCTCTTCAGTGACATGACGTCAGAGTTGGCGCCTGCGCATAGCGCTTCACTCTGGCGCCATGTTACTGAAGCCCGCTGTACCGTGCAGCCGGGTGCACGAGAGGGCGGCGCATGCGCCCTCGCTTCTTCAGATCCCGTTGTGACCGCGGGAGCGTGCGCGGTTACAACAGGACTGGAGATCAGCTGACAGGAGGACGCGATTGCTACGCTACCAGCACAGCAGACGCCTGGGACACCGGGGCTCAGGTGAGGTGAGTTCACAATGCTGTGTGTGCCCCTGCGTTGACCTGAGCTCACCTTCTGAATGCCAGGTCACCGCAGGAAAGCACTCAGAGCTGTGTGTCTGTGCTATGTGTGTGTGTCTGTGCAGTGTGTGTGTGCATGCATGTGCAGTGTGTGTACGCGCAGTGTGTGTTTGTGTGCGTGCGCGCGCAGTGTTGTGTGTGTGCGCACGCTGTGTGGTGTGTGCACGCTGTGTGGTGTGTGTGCGCGCACGCTGTGTGTGGTGTGTTTGTGTGTGTGCACGCTGTGTGTGGTGTTTGTGTGTGTGCACGCTGTGTGTGGTGTGTGCACGCTGTGTATGGTGTGCGCACGCTGTGTGTGGTGTGTGCGCACGCTGTGTGTGGTGTGTGCGCACGCTGTGTGTGGTGTGTGCGCGCACGCTGTGTGTGGTGTGTGCGCGCACGCTGTGTGTGGTGTGTGCGCGCACGCGGTGTGTGGTGTGTGCGCGCACGCGGTTTGTGGTGTGTGCGCGCACGCGGTGTGTGCGCGCACGCGGTGTGTGGTGTGTGCGTGCACGTGGTGTGTGCGCGCACGCGGTGTGTGTGCGGTGTGTGTGTGCGCACGCTGTGTGTGTGCGTGTGTTTGCACACTGTGTGTGTGATGTGTGTGTGTTAGAGTTGAGCGCGGTTCGTGGTTCGAGGTTCTCCAGTTCTAGGCTCGAGTGATTTTGGGGCCTGTTCTAGATCGAACTAGAACTCGAGCTTTTTGCAAAAGCTCGATAGTTCTAGAAACGTTCGAGAACGGTTCTAGCAGCAAAAAACCAGCTAAATCCTAGCTTGGTTTCTGCTGTAATAGTGTAAGTCACTCTGTGAATCACACTATTATGACATTTCAGTGTATAGTGTGCGTGAACAGCGCCTTCAGATCACTGCTGTTTCTATAATGGCGATCGCCATTTTTTTTTTTTTTTTCTTGTCTTCCTTCCCTAAGCGCACGCGTCTTGTGGGGCGGGCCAGCATGTCAGCCAATCCCAGACACACACACAGCTAAGTGGACTTTTAGCCAGAGAAGCAACGGCATGTGTGATAGGATGTCCATGTCACATGTCCCTGCATTATAAAAACGGACATTTTCCTCCAGGACGCCATTATCTCTTCTGCGTCTTTGGTGTCAGACATCACTGTCGCAGCTCCGTCTTGAGTCCTATCGCCGATACTGCTGTATGCGCTCCATACACAGCGCTGGACAGCTTAGGGAGAGCATTTTCTAGCAGTCCTTTTAAGGGCTCAAACCGGCAGGGTCAGAGTTAAGGTGACAGGTCCTGAAAACAGCGCCAGCGTCTGTTTAGCCAAGGTCAGGGATTTCCTCCCTGCATTTCCCTATTAGGAGGGATAGAAAGGCAGGCTTCCATTCCTCTATCCAGAGCCCCAAAATCCTGGCACTGTACCCTCCTGTCCTCTGCACACTCCAACTGATAACTAAGCCATTATACTAGCAAACAGTCAGTGTACCTAGTGGCATCCTAAACGTGGCTATTGGACTTTTGTCTACTCAAACTAGTGGAAAGATATTTGCAGCATGTCTGCCTGCATTGCACACTCCAACTCATTATAACTAAGCCATTATACTAGCAAACACTCAGTGTACCTAGTGGCATCCTAAACGTGGCTATTGGACTTTGCTATAGTCCCACTAGTGCAAAGACATTTGCAGCACCTCTACCTGCATTGCACACTCCAACTCATTATAACTAAGCCATTATACTAGCAAACACTCAGTGTACCTAGTGGCATCCTAAACGTGGCTATTGGACTTTTGTCTAGTCACACTAGTGCAAAGACATTTGCAGCACCTCTGCCTGCATTGCACACTCCAACTCATTATAACTAAGCCATTATACTAGCAAACACTCAGTGTACCTAGTGGCATCCTAAACGTGGCTATTGGACTTTTGTCTACTCAAACTAGTGGAAAGATATTTGCAGCATGTCTGCCTGCATTGCACACTCCAACTCATTATAACTAAGCCATTATACTAGCAAACACTCAGTGTACCTAGTGGCATCCTAAACGTGGCTATTGGACTTTTGTCTATTCACACTATTGTAAAGATATTTGCAGCACGTCTGCCTGCATTGCACACTCCACCTTTTTTTAACTAAGCCATTATACTAGCAAACACTCAGTGTACCTAGTGGCATCCTAAACGTGGCTATTGGACTTTTGTCTACTCAAACTAGTGGAAAGATATTTGCAGCATGTCTGCCTGCATTGCACACTCCAACTCATTATAACTAAGCCATTATACTAGCAAACACTCAGTGTACCTAGTGGCATCCTAAACGTGGCTATTGGACTTTTGTCTATACACAATATTGTAAAGATATTTGCAGCACGTCTGCCTGCATTGCACACTCCACCTTTTTTTAACTCAGCCATTATACTAGCAAACAGTCAGTGTACCTAGTTGCATCCTAAACGTGGCTATTGGACTTTTGTCTATACACAATATTGTAAAGATATTTGCAGCACGTCTGCCTGCATTGCACACTCCACCTTTTTTTAACTCAGCCATTATACTAGCAAACACTCAGTGTACCTAGTGGCATCCTAAACGTGGCTATTGGACTTTTGTCTATTCAAACTAGTGGAAAGATATTTGCAGCATGTCTGCCTGCATTGCACACTCCAACTCATTATAACTAAGCCATTATACTAGCAAACAGTCAGTGTACCTAGTGGCATCCTAAACGTGGCTATTGGACTTTTGTCTATTCACACTATTGTAAAGATATTTGCAGCACGTCTGCCTGCATTGCACACTCCACCTTTTTTTAACTCAGCCATTATACTAGCAAACAGTCAGTGTACCTAGTGGCATCCTAAACGTGGCTATTGGACTTTTGTCTATACACAATATTGTAAAGATATTTGCAGCACGTCTGCCTGCATTGCACACTCCACCTTTTTTTAACTCAGCCATTATACTAGCAAACAGTCAGTGTACCTAGTTGCATCCTAAACGTGGCTATTGGACTTTTGTCTACTCAAACTAGTGGAAAGATATTTGCAGCATGTCTGCCTGCATTGCACACTCCAACTCATTATAACTAAGCCATTATACTAGCAAACAGTCAGTGTACCTAGTGGCATCCTAAACGTGGCTATTGGACTTTTGTCTATTCACACTATTGTAAAGATATTTGCAGCACGTCTGCCTGAATTGCACACTCCACCTTTTTTTAACTAAGCCATTATACTAGCAAACACTCAGTGTACCTAGTGGCATCCTAAACGTGGCTATTGGACTTCTGTATAGTCCCACTAGTGCAAATCTATGTGCAGCACCTCTGCATGACACCCTCCTGCTCTGTTTTTAATGAGCTATAATGATAGCAAAAAATACTGCCATTTTGTGGCATCATAGAACTGGCTGTTGTATTCCATTAGTGCCCCACTGGTGACAAGCTATTTCTAGCACCTCTACATGACACCCTCATGCACATTTTGCTACGCTAATGTTATAGCAAACTCATGGAATTCATTGCTGCATTTCATAATTCGGAGGGATAGAAAGTCAGGCTTCCTTTAGCTTTTCCTTCTGTTCATAGACAGCATCTCCAAGAGCAATTTCCCCTCCACGTCTAAGTGTGGAGAGGCAGCTAGTGCGCATGCGTGTGCCGATTTACCCCAGTTGCAGCCTAATTACAGTGTTTCGCCTAGTGAGTATGCTCAACCTGACTGTGTTATTCCTGACGCTAAGTCTTCATTTCGGGATACAGCGCATGCTCCCACACTAAGTGTGAAAAGCCTCTTTGCACAGGTGCTTGCATTCCGTGCCGGGTCTAAGTCCTGTTTTGTGCCTAGACACCATGCTAAAGCTGATAGTCTTTTTTCAGAGACTGTATTTCATGCTACTGAGCATGCTCAGGAACTTACTGCATCAGAGACTAGGTACGGTAATGAACTCTTGGGTCCTGCCCCTGATGTGGGGGTCCCATATAGACCACAGGGCATCAGCTGTCCTCCCAAATGGCTTGCAGAGGCCCACCCCTATGACTTGTCACCGCATTATTGATGGTCAGACGATGACTGGTGAGGTGTTTGGGTCATGGCAGCCATGAGGTCATCATTGAAGTTGCGGTTCCAAATAGGACGCTACTTATGCCACTCATGACGTGTCACTTTACTTTTGTCTCCAGGAGGTGCATTGTGGTTCACCCTGGTTTGGGGCGGACCCAGGTTATAAAAGGGGCTGGAGCCAACAAGGAGGTGCGCAGTCTTCTATTATGCTACGAAAGAGCACACCTCCATGTGTTGAACCCATTGCGGCTTTAGGCCAGAGGTAGGCAGGGATAGGGTGGTGGATGCAGGCCACCACCACAGTTGGTAACGCAGAACGGTTAAGACCAGCTCCTGTCCTACCAGTCCTGCTTGTGCAGCCCAGTGGCATTAACAGGCCTGCTGCTGCTGATGCGCCTGCTGTCCACAGGTGTGGCCCCTACGCACACGGTCAGCGTACTCAATGGCCCCTGTGTGGTTAACAGGGAGTTCCTGGGCTGGGTGGGCATGTGGACCCTGTGACGCTAACAGGGCTCCCAGTCTCCAGATCCGAATGGCGTCTAACTCGGTTCAGGATACTATTAGTTTCATAGCCACACAGCTCTGTATCCTCCACCAAACCTTCCAGTTGCCAAACTCTCCTTTTCCAACTGGGAGCACGGTGGACACTGACTGCTGAAGGTGATATATACCTTTCTCTTTCTTTTCTTATTAATTTACGTTATATAGCGGTAACATAGTATATACCACTTTATCCAAATCTGCCAGTCCCACTGTAACAGATGGTGTTTCTTCAGCAAATGTTACTGTTGCTTAACCACCAAATCCACGGACCAAAACTTATTTCCCCTTTCCAACACACCTGTTCCCCTTTACACCAGCATCTGTCCTTTTTCAACTCATTTTGGTATATGAACAAAAGTGCAACTCTGCAGGGACACCGTACTCAACGCCATCTCAGCACAGCAGCCAGCCCTCGGTCCCTCAGATGTGGACAAGTAAAAGACCATTTCCTCCTATCCATGACAAAGCGTTGAGATTCACTCTGTGCAGCACTGGTGTTTAGTGGGAAAGTAGATCTAAGATTGCGTACCACATTCTGCAGATACTCCTGTATACGTGCGTCCATTTCTATGGCACGAATTATTTTGCCAAATTTTGTCTTGTACCGGGGATGTAACAGTGTGGCAACCCAGTATTCTGGATTACTTTGAATTCGTACAATCCGAGGGTCATGTTGTAGGTAGTGCAGCAAGAAGCCGCTGATGTGTCTTGTGCATCCAGGAGGACCAAGTCCTTGGTGTGTTGGTGGCAGAGAGGTGAGAATCGTGCCTCCTTCCTCTGCCCTCTCACCACAACCTCGCACAACCGAAATGTGAGCAAGCTCTCACTCATCTGCTGAGTCTTCCATGCCCATCGCAAGTTCGTCCTCCATTTCTTCATTGGCTCCTGCACCTTCCTCAACACTTTTTGCTGATACTATGCACCCTTGTTAATCACTCTCCCTCACCATGACTGCCGCCTAGGTGCCGCTGACCATCTGGACCTTGGAGATCTTGTTATCCCTTCCGCATATGACTCCTCCTGTACTTCCTCCCCTTCCTCTTGTCCCAACACCTGACTCCGAATAATAATTACAGTGTGCTCCATCATGTAGATGACCAGAATTGTCACGCTGAGAATGACATTGCCAGTGCTAAACATCTTCGTCGACATTTGTAAACTGTGTAGCAGGGTGCATAGGTCCTTGATCTGACACCACTCCAGCAGCGTGATCTGCACCACCTCTGGATCAAGTTAGGCCAGGCTATATGTCATAACGTATTGCAGCAGGGTTCGGCGGTGCTGCCACAAACGCTGCAACATGTGCAGATTCAAATTCCTGCGTGTGGGCACATCGCATTTCAGGCGTTTAACCAGCAGACCTAAAGACTTCTGTTGCGACGAAAGTTGTTGAGCTGCTGTGTGCGCACGATGGAAGTGAGCACATAGCGAGCGTGCACGCTGCACAAGGCCATGTAGGCCGTGATGGTGTTTTAAAAATTGATGGAGAATTAGGTTCAACACGTGAGCCATACAAGGCACGTGTGTCACATTGCCCTGCTGATGGCCCGCAGCCAGGTTTGCATCATTGCCGCACACGGCTGTTAAGTCACCAACGGAGTCCGCTCCGTCAATTTGTACTCCGGTCGCCAGGTGACAACGTGTTCCTTTCATGAATAGTGCTGATGATGGGAGAGGAGTCGATGCCAGCGGCGCAGGTGGACGCAGGTTATGCTCACCCACTGGGCTGCATTACCTTGACAGATGCAGAATCTCTGGCTGAATGTAGCTGGTGGGTATCTCACAGATGAAATACCATCATACAGCTACAACCAATGGGAAGACACCACACCCTTTTTTATGCCCATCCTGTCTACAGACCACTGCCAGACATAGCTATGAACCTCTGGTTAATTTTACCCCCAGTTCAGTTTTATGATTTTGTGTGCTTGTTACCTGACTACTTTTCCTGCTTGCTGTTTATGTACCTTGTTGGCCGATCCGCATTTCACCTCTGCTTGTTTTCTGATTAAGTCCTGCCCGTCCCATTCTGTTCCTGTTCCTCAATTAATGTTTTGACCCTGCCTGACTACTATTCTCTGGAAATGCAGCCTTCCACAGGTATTAATCACCTTGGGCCCTGTGTAATTCCTAATCCCTGTATAGGGGTTAAAGGGTTTCAGGGTTCTAGGGGTCCTACTTGGTGAGTGGCTTCCCTCTAGCCTATCATTAACAGCCCATCTGAGTGTGTGGATCAAGGAAGGCGTTACACCGTGCTCTCTGCAGAAGGCCATGTGGGCCAGGATAGTGCTTTAAAAATTGCTGGACAACCAGGTTCAACACGTGAACCACACAAGCCATGTGTGTCACATTGTCACAGCGAAGGGCCGCACCCATGTTTGCATCATTGTCGCACCCGGCCTTCCCTGGCTGCTGGTTGAGTGGAGACAACCATTGATGAAACTCGGTCTCCAGAGCTAACCGTCCACAACTTCTCAGCGTTGTGACTCACATTTCCCATACATTTCAAAGTAAACCTTTGACCGCCTGATGGCATTGAGCTCTGCTGCCAGCATAGTAAGGAGGTGTGTGGTATTCCTTGTGCGCAGTTACAAGGAAGGGTGGCCTGACCACACAGGGTTTGCGCCAAGGTGGAGGACCCACACGAGGTTGAAGAGGCAGAAGCAGTGTATTAACTTCTACATACAGAAGAAGGATTGAAACAACTCGTGGGGACGGCAAGACTTGGACAGCAGACCCTTCTCCATCTCTCACCATAGTTTGCCAGTGCCCAGTCAGTGACATGTAATGACCCTGTCTATGCTTACTGGTCCAAGTATCTGTGTTGAAATGCACCCTGTCGCACACAGAGTTTCTCAAGGAAGTGGTGATGTTGTGTGCGACATGCTGGTGTAGCGCGGGCATGCTGTTCTTGGAGAAGCAGTGGTGATTGGGCATCTTGTACTGGATCACAGCGACAGACATAAGGTCTCTAAAATCCTGTGTGTCCACTAGGCGGGAAGGCAGCATTTCGGTAGCCAACAGCTTACAGAGGGATAGAGTCAACCTCTTAGCTTTGTCATGGGTCGCAGGAAGTGGCCTTTTATTTGACCACATCTGAGGGACAGAGATCTGGCTGCTGTGTGTAGACGGTGTTGAGTAGGGTGTCCCTGGAAAAATGCAGGTTTGTGAGGAAAGTGCAGGCGGAGACATGATGTTGCCTTCATCCAACGTTGGTGCTATCAATGTCTGAGAGAGCTGTACACACGTACTTGTTTCCCCTTCCAAACCAACTGACGACCTACCAAGCAAACTGCCTGTTGCGGTTACAGTGGTGGAAGTTGTGGGTGGAAAAACAGGTGTGACAGCTGTCCCCACAGTCCTAGAAGATGACGAGCGCGCGGATGCACTGGAAGGGGCAGGCGGTGGATGGTTCGCTCCGCTAGGCCGCATTGCAGCAAGGTGAGCTTCCCACCGGGCCATATGATATTTATTCATGTGACGATTCATGGAAGAAGTTGTCAAACTGCTGAGGTTTTGACCTCTACTAAGAGAACCATGACAAATTTTACAGATCACATAATTTGGGCGATCTTTTTCTATGTCAAAAAATGACCAGGCTAGGCAAGGCTTAGAGGCCATGCGACCTGTTGATCCACCCCGAATAATGCTCAGAGGCAGAGTGGTGGCTGAGGATGCAGTTGTAGACGTGCTACCAGTGCTCCGACTCTGTCCAGGAAGGCGCAAGGTAACTTCGTCGTCGGTTGCATCCTCCTCCACCGCCTCTGTTGACCTCCTCGAGTGTCTGACTGTGGGTTGACAGTAGGTGGGATCTAGAACTTCATCATCAATTGTTGTGTTTGCACTCCCCTCCCCCTCAGACCGAGCCTCTTCTTGCCCTGACCGAATATTTCAGTTGTCATCCCAATCGGGTATCTGCGTCTCATCTTCATCAGTATGTTCCTCATTGTCTATAACCACAGGTGTTGGAAAGGCAGCATTTTGGTAGCCAACAGTTTGCAGATGCTGAAAGTCAACCTCCAAGCCATGTCATGCCCTTCTAAAAGCATGTAAAACACAGCGAGGGGACTCCAACCACAGTCTCCCTCGTTGCCACTAATTGGGCTACACACACCCCACTTGACTGGCATCGGTTGACCCCCCTTTTGAAAAAGAAAAAGATGCTTTGCATGAAGCACTCTCAAAAATACGCGTGCCTTTCCCGTCCCCTGGCTGACCCAGGGGAAGAAAAGTCCTCTGAGAGCCATGACTTGTTCATCTTGGTTCTTTTAGAAACACAGCGAGGGGACTCCAACCACAGTCTCCCTCGTTGCCACTAATTGGGCCACACACACCCCACTTGACTGGCATCGGTTGACCCCCCTTTTGAAAAAGAAAAAGATGCTTTGCATGAAGCACTCTCAAAAATACGCGTGCCTTTCCCGTCCCCTGGCTGACCCAGGGGAAGAAAAGTCCTCTGAGAGCCATGACTTGTTCATCTTGGTTCTTTTAGAAACACAGCGAGGGGACTCCAACCACAGTCTCCCTCGTTGCCACTAATTGGGCCACACACACCCCACTTGACTGGCATCGGTTGAGCCCCCTTTTGAAAAAGAAAAAGATGCTTTGCATGAAGCACTCTCAAAAATACGCGTGCCTTTCCCGTCCCCTGGCTGACCCAGGGGAAGAAAAGTCCTCTGAGAGCCATGACTTGTTCATCTTGGTTCTTTTAGAAACACAGCGAGGGGACTCCAACCACAGTCTCCCTCGTTGCCACTAATTGGGCCACACACACCCCACTTGACTGGCATCGGTTGAGCCCCCTTTTGAAAAAGAAAAAGATGCTTTGCATGAAGCACTCTCAAAAATACGCGTGCCTTTCCCGTCCCCTGGCTGACCCAGGGGAAGAAAAGTCCTCTGAGAGCCATGACTTGTTCATCTTGGTTCTTTTAGAAACACAGCGAGGGGACTCCAACCACAGTCTCCCTCGTTGCCACTAATTGGGCCACACACACCCCACTTGACTGGCATCAGTTGACCCCCCTTTTGAAAAAGAAAAAGATGCTTTGCATGAAGCACTCTCAAAAATACGCGTGCCTTTCCCGTCCCCTGGCTGACCCAGGGGAAGAAAAGTCCTCTGAGAGCCATGACTTGTTCATCTTGGTTCTTTTAGAAACACAGCGAGGGGACTCCAACCACAGTCTCCCTCGTTGCCACTAATTGGGCCACACACACCCCACTTGACTGGCATCGGTTGAGCCCCCTTTTGAAAAAGAAAAAGATGCTTTGCATGAAGCACTCTCAAAAATACGCGTGCCTTTCCCGTCCCCTGGCTGACCCAGGGGAAGAAAAGTCCTCTGAGAGCCATGACTTGTTCATCTTGGTTCTTTTAGAAACACAGCGAGGGGACTCCAACCACAGTCTCCCTCGTTGCCACTAATTGGGCCACACACACCCCACTTGACTGGCATCAGTTGACCCCCCTTTTGAAAAAGAAAAAGATGCTTTGCATGAAGCACTCTCAAAAATACGCGTGCCTTTCCCGTCCCCTGGCTGACCCAGGGGAAGAAAAGTCCTCTGAGAGCCATGACTTGTTCATCTTGGTTCTTTTAGAAACACAGCGAGGGGACTCCAACCACAGTCTCCCTCGTTGCCACTAACTGGGCCACACACACCCCACTTGACTGGCATCGGTTGACCCCCCCTTTTGAAAAAGAAAAAGATGCTTTGCATGAAGCACTCTCAAAAATACGCGTGCCTTTCCCGTCCCCTGGCTGACCCAGGGGAAGAAAAGTCCTCTGAGAGCCATGACTTGTTCATCTTGGTTCTTTTAGAAACACAGCGAGGGGACTCCAACCACAGTCTCCCTCATTGCCACTAATTGGGCCACACACACCCCACTTGACTGGCATCGGTTGAGCCCCCTTTTGAAAAAGAAAAAGATGCTTTGCATGAAGCACTCTCAAAAATATGCGTGCCTTTCCCGTCCCCTGGCTGACCCAGGGGAAGAAAAGTCCTCTGAGAGCCATGTCCACATTGTCAGTGGACAGACGCGTGTGCTTATCTGCCAGCAGACCACCAGCAGCACTGAAGACAGGTTCCGAGAGAACGCTGGCTGCAGGACATGACAAGATCCCCAAGGCGTACGTGGCGAGCTCAGGCAATTTATCCAGATTGGAAGCCTAAAATGAGCAGGGCTCAAGTTGCACAATAATGGAATCGATGTTTCCTTGCATATACTCATATATCTGTGTGTCCTCCTCTTTTTCCTTGTCCAGCTGTTTTGTTTTCGCATGAGTATATGTCCTTGTCACTTTCCCATGTGTTTGTGTTGTGTTGTGAGTTGTTTGTCACCTTTTGGACACCTTTGAGGGTGTTTTCTAGGTGTTTTTCTGTGTTTGTGATTGCCTGCCATTGTTTCCTATTGGCTCGAGTTCGGTTCGGTTCGACGAACCGAACTCGAACGGGACCTCCGTTCGGCGAACCGACCTCGAGCCGAACCGGGACCGGTTCGCTCATCTCTAGTGTGTGTGTGCACGCTGTGTTTGTGTGGTGTGTGTGTGTGTGCGGTGTGCGTGTGTGCGCACGCTGTGTGTGCGTGTGTGCGCACGCTGTGTGTGCGGTGTCTGCGCACGCTGTGTGTGGTGTGTGTGCGCACGCTGTGTGTGGTGTGTGTGTGTGTGTGTGTGTGTGTGCGCACGCTGTGTGTGGTGTGTGTGTGTGTGTGTGCGCACGCTGTGTGGTGTGTGTGCGCACGCTGTGTGGTGTGTGTGCGCACGCTGTGTGTGGTGTGTGTGTGCACGCTGTGTGTGTGTGTGTGTGTCCTGAATCCAGGCCTGGCATTACTGGAGTTTCCTCCGTAGCCAGTACAACGCTGCACTGAAGTGTGTAGGTTTTTTTTTTTCTTACTTCAGATGATATTGGATCCGGATTGGACGGCGCGGGACCCTTGACCCAGGATTACTGCGGAGAGGGGTTCTTTATTTCAATAAAGATGGAGTCACTAATTGTGTTGTGTTTTATTTCTAATAAAAATATTTTTTTTTGAAATTCATGAAATAAAAAAAACAAAACGGCTTCTCTATATTTTTGGTTCCCAGCCGGGTACAAATAGGCAGCTGGGGGTTGGGGGCAGCCCGTAGCTGCCTGCTGTACCTGGCTAGCATAGAAAAACATGGTGAAGCCCACGTCATTTTTTTTTTTCGGGGGGGGGCAAAAAATCCTGCATACAGTCCTAGACTCGCAACACACATCGTTTTTTTTTGTACGTGTGCGGTACGTATTTGCACATACCGGAGACATGTACACACCCAGACCCATGTTATTCAATGGTAGATGGCGCACACACACGTAAAATCACACTGAACGTGTGTCCGTGTGATAAGTACGTGTGTGCGCTTTTCTGCACAGACGACATGTCCGTTTTTGGCCGGCAGCACGCAGGCACGGACCCGCTAAAGTCTATGGGTCCGTGCCTGCACAGACCGCACACGGAGTATGTCCGTGTTCAGCACGTTTCGTGCGTGTGCGTTTTTACACTAGCGATCTTATTTTTATTTTTTTTTAAATTAAATTCAGTATACTTACCTTTTTTTTCTGCTGTTCTCAGTCATACTTACATTGGCGCTCAGTTTTTTTCTTCCCCCAGAACACACCGCCGCTCCTGTTAGCTCCACGCAGCTAATGAAGGGAATACCGCAATCAGCTGTATTCAGCGTTGGCCGCGAGTAACCTCAGTGACAGCTCAGCTGATCGCGCTATTCCCTTTATTAGCTGCGTGGAGCTGACAGGAGCGGCGGTGTCTTCTGCAGCTCCGGTCACCTTCATGCAGCACAGCTGGAAGCGACGCTGGACCATCCTGGATTACGCCGGACATGGAGGGCTTTTTCGGGCTTATTAAATTGGTGAACCAGGGAATGTGTTTGTGTTTTTTTTCTAATAAAAGGATTGTTCGGCTGTGTGTGTTTATTTACTGTAATTTACAGATTAATCATGGAAGGTATCTCGGGGAGACGCCTGACATGATTAATCTAGGACTTATTAGCAGCTATGGGCTACCAAAAACTCCTTATTACCCCGAATGCCAATGCACCAGGACAAATTGGGAAGAGCCGGGTACAGTCCCAGAACTGTCGCATATAATGTATGCGGCAATTCTGGGCGGCTGCTGACTGATATTGTTAGGCTGGGGGGCTCCCCATAACGTGGGGCTCACCATCCTGAGAATACCAGCCTTCAGCCGTGTGACTTTACCCTGGCTGGTATTAAAATTGGGGGGGACCGCACGCCGTTTTGTTAAATTATTTATTTATTTATTTTACTGCACAGTATAGACACGCCCACCGGCTGCTGTGATTGGGTGCAGTGAGACAGCTGTCACTCAACGTGGGGGGCGTGTCTGACTGCAACCAATCACAGGCGTCTGTGGGTGGGGAAAGCAGGGAATACAAGATTGATTAATGAGCGGCTGGCATATTCAAAGTAATTGTTGCCGCGTATTCTCTGCACAGCTGTGCCTCGCCGCGCTGGTGATTGGGGAGCGGTAAGTATGAGAGAGGGCTGCTCACTTCAGTCACTCGGGGGATTAGCGGTCACTGGTGAATCCTTCACAGGTGACCGCTAATCAGTACGCGGCACACAGACAGAGCCGCGGCATGACAATGAAGTCGGGTGAAGTTCACCCGAGTTCATTCTCATCGCGCAACTCTGTCTGCTGTCAGCCGACATGTATCAACGACATTGTGCAACACGCAAACGGAGATTCCACACGGACATTCCACGTACACATACACGGGCATTTTACACGTACACACGGCTCGCATACGCCATCACACGGATGCCATACGTACCGGAGAAACGCCCCAAAAAAACGGAACACGGACCCGAAAAACGGACCGTGTCACACGGACTTTTTTTTGCGGAAGTGTGTTTTAGGCCCTAGATGGAGGATGCTGAGCCTTGTAGTTTGGCAGCTGCTGTCTGCTCTCCTGCATACACTATTGGATGAAGTATGCTGAGCCTTATAGTTCTGCTCCCCCTGCCTCTCCCTTCTGCATACAGTCCTGGATGGAGCATGCTGAGCTTTGTAGTTCTGCAGCTGTCTGCTCTCCTGCATAGACTAGTGAAGAATGAAGAACATATTGAAGGAAATGACATCAGACCTTTTTTTTTTTTAACAATCTTTAATGGAATTGTTCACTGTTAAAAAACGCATAAAAACACAGTGAGCAAAAAAGCACCAAAATGCGGTAAAAACGCATGCTTTTTGCCGCGTTTTTTTCCCGCGGGTGCGTTTTTGTCTGCTCACTCATTCTTTTCTCCCTATCAGAGCAGAACCGCTCAGATCAGGAGAAATGCTCATCTACTGTAACCTGCAGTACTCGGCTGCTGGTTATAGGACCTGCATCACGTGAGCTACAGGAGTAATCACAAGACCCAGTGCTAACACGACAACCATCGGATCCACGTGATCCCATCACGTGACTTCCTGTGGAGGCTAGTGTTTATGCGAATAAAGCGATCGCCATTAAAATGGCGCTGTGAGATTTTTACAGTGCTATTTAAGGGGTTGACAGGTACAGGTGGATAGCGAATCCACTCGCGCATGCAAGGCACACGTCAGCTGCACAAATCAGCTGACATTTACGCTGATCGCTGCGGGCTATCTGCGTCTGCCAGTGTGGATTACCAAAATGAGTGCAGGGACGGAAAATATTTAAACGGATTTGTTAAGAAGTTGATAAATGCATTAACAAAAACGCAGCCAAAATCTTGATCTTTCATATTTTGTTTGGTCAGAAGCTGTGTTTCTGTGACCACAGGTATAAAAGATGCAGCGTGCTGTCATAGCCATTGAGTTATTTGTCTGCAAAGCTGCTCAAGTTCTTGTACATTTTCTCAATATTTCAATACCTTTGTTTAAATTAAAAAACATACATTTTAAAATAATTGTTTTGTTTTTTGGGAATAGGTTCTGTTGCCCCCATGTAGTAGTTTTCAGACACTTAGTATTATGGTGCGCTTTATAATATATGTAGGACTTTTATTAGAAATAAAACAAAACACAATTAGTGACTCCATCTTTATTGAAATAAAGAACCCCCCTCTGCAGTAATCCTGGGTCAAGGGTCCCGCGCCGTCCAATCCGGATCCAATATCATCTGAAGAAAGAAAAAAAAAACCTACACACTTCAGTGCAGCGTGGGACTGGCTACGGAGGAAACTCCAGTAATGCCAGGCCTGGATTCAGGACACACACACACACACACACAGCATGCGCACACACCACACACAGCGTGCGCACACACACCACACACAGCGTGCGCACACACACAGCGTGCGCACACACACCACACACAGCGTGCGCACACACACAGCGTGCGCACACACACCACACACAGCGTGCGCACACACACCACACACACAGCGTGCGCGCACACACCACAGCACGCACACCCACACACAGCGTGCACACACACGAACACCACACACAGCATGCACACACACACATCACACACACAGCGTGCGCACACCACACACAGCGTGCGCACACACAAACACCACACACAGCGTGCACACACACACAAACACACAACACACACAGCGTGCGCGCACACACACACCACACACAGCGTGCGCACACACACAAACACACAGCGTGCACACACACACACCACACACACACCACACAGCGTGCGCACACACACACCACACAGCGTGCGCACACACACACACCACACAGCGTGCGCGTACACACACACACACACACACCACACAGCGTGCGCGCACACACACAGCGTGCGCACACACACAAACACACACCACACACAGCGTGCGTGCACACACACACACCACACACAGCGTGCGCACACACACAAACACACAGCGTGCACACACACACACCACACACACACCACACAGCGTGCGCACACACACACCACACAGCGTGCGCACACGCCCTTCTGCTCCACGGGAGGTTTCAGGCCTCCCTGAGCTCGCACACACACACCACACAGCGTGCGCGCACACACACACACCACACAGCGTGCGCGCACACACACACCACATAGCGTGTGCGCACACACACACCACACACAGCGTGCGCACACGCACACACCACACACAGCGTGCGCACACACACCACACACAGCGTTCGCACACACACCACACACAGCGTGCGCACACACACCACACACACAGCGTGCGCGCGCACACCACAGCACGCACACACACCCACACACAGCGTGCACACACACAAACACCACACACAGCGTGCGCACACGCACACACCACACAGCGTGCGCACACACAACACAGCGTGAACACACACACAAACACACACACACCACACACAGCATGTGCACACACACCACACAGCGCGCTCACACACACCACACACCGCGCGCACACACCACACACAGCGCGCGCGCACACACACACCACACACAGCGCGTGCACACACACAGTGTGCGCGTACACACACTGCACATGCATGCACGCACACACACTGAACAGAATCACACACATAGCACAGACACACACATAGCACAGACACACAGCTGTGAGTGCTTTCCTGCTGTGACCTGGCAATCAGAAGGTGAGCTCAGGTCAACGCAGGGGCACACACAGCATTGTGAACTCACCTCACCTGAGCCCCGGTGTCCCAGGCGGCTGCTGTGCTGGTAGCGTAGCAATCGCGTCCTCCTGTCAGCTGATCTCCAGTCCTGTTGTAACCGCGCGCGCTCCCGCGGTCACAACGGGATCTGAAGAAGCGAGGGCGCATGCGCCGCCCTCTCGTGCACCCAGCTGCACTGTACAGCGGGCTTCAGTAACATGGCGCCGGAGTGAAGCGCTATGCGCAGGCGCCAACTCTGACGTCATGTCACTGAAGAGGGAAATTTAAATACAGCCAGAGAGAGGAAGGATCAGGCAGCGGGGGGCAGGGATAAACGTGCATAACACGCCCGGACATCAGGAGAGAGGGAGGAACAGGTTGGTGGGGGGGCGGGGAACACGTGCATAACACGCCCGGACATTAGCAGCAGAGGTGCACACGTCAATCAAAAAGTGCACGAATTTTCAAACTTTATAAAGTTGGATTTCGCTGCCTAAACACCCAAGCTGAACCCTGATGGTATGTACACAACGTGCATGATTGTGCCAGTACTGCACTGGCTGCACCTTATACACAAAAATCCTGATGTTTGGTTCCCTTTAATTGTATGTCTGTCACCGTTTTACATTTTTATATTTTTACAGTTAAAAAAAAAAGGAAAAATAAAACCGGTGTTGGACGGGCAGCCCGCGGACGGTCTGCATTTTGCTAAGGGGGAATGTGACGCCCTGGACAAGCCAGGGGTCACAGGTAATGACATCACCACACCCTACACCCCGGTTAGGCACATCAAGGCTAGACCCAAAAATCCTTGTTGCCTTCCTCCAGGGGCTGATGTTCACACCAGGGGGTGGGCCAGGCGGTTGGTCCCGCCCACCGAGGAGTTCACAGTCCTGGAGGCGGGAAAAGAGAGAGTTAAGCTAGGGAAGTGAAAGTGGAAGGAGTAAAAGTGAAGTGGAGTAGACCAACTGACTGAGAGCGTCCGGGTGTGTGCCCCGGACAGTGACAGCAAGGTTAGCAGACGGCGGTGACCATCTGCAGGAGTGGCCTATCGGAGTTGCCGTAAGGACCGTGGACGGGCGGTGGCCCGGCGGTACCGGACCGGTACACAAGGAGAAGCCAGCACCATTGGCAGGGGCCTTTCGGACCCCGGCAAGGCTTGGAGTCGCCGTGAATTTGCCAAATCCGTCAGTGAAGGGGACCTCCGGGTTTCCAAACAACTAAGTCCCGATTGAAGGCAACAGTCCAACCGTATGAGAGAGACACCACCACCACCAAGGCACCAGTTTCTCAGGGCCAGCGCCTGCGGGCAAAGAGGGGCTCCTCCGGCCCATATCCAAGCCGGGGAGCGGGTTACTGGTGGGAACCCATTGGAACCAACAGAAGTACTAGGTGCAGCGAAAGAGACAGTCACCGTTAACTACCGGGGAAAAGCAACAGCAGCCGTCCGTGGGAACAGTCTTTCCAGCCGTGTGTTTTACCGAGAACTGTGCCATCGTCTCAGGCTGAGTGAGTACCACCGTGCCGTGCGGCACAGCGCTGCCCCCGCGACCCTGCACCTCACCAGGCCCCGCAACCGGCCTGCCATCACCCATCCTCCACCCTATCACTGGGCCCCGGGACAACCAACCCCTACCCACGGAGGGGAGAACTAACAACTCAGCTGCTCCCTGTCACTGCTCCCGGGATCCCCATACAGAGCAGCGGTGGTGTTACCAAAAATCACCACAACCGTGGGTGGCGTCACGGACAATAACCAAATCCCCACCACCAATCCACCCCTTTCACTCACGGGCGAGGAGCGCCGCTCGAGTCCCCGGGATCCGGCACACCACTCGAGCCACCACCGAGCAGTGGGAGAGCGCGGCGTCCCCTCCTCCGCCCGCGACAGTAGATCTTAAGCAGATTAAACCGAAAGCAGCCAAGTAAGTGACCCATCGCTGCCATCATAGTCTCTGCTTATACAGGTCGATTGGACACACGTTACAGATATCTTTGTTCTTCCTAATCAAACACATCCTGAAGCCATACGTTATTAAATGTTATATACAGTACAGTTCAAAAGTTTGGGGTCACCCAGACAATTTTGTGTTTTCTATGAAAAATCCTACTTTTATTTATCAGATGAGTTGCATAATGAATAGAAAATATCGTCCAGGCATTGACGAGGTTAGAAATAATGATTTTTACGTGAAATAATAATTTTCTCTTCACACTTTGCTTTCGGCACAGAATGCTCCTTTGCACAATTGCAGCTTTGCAGACCTTTGGCATTCTAGCTGTTAATTTGCGGAGGTAATCTGGAGATATTCCCCCCCCATGCTTCCACCCTCCACAAGTTGGATTGTCTTGATGGGCACTTTTTGGTACCATACGGTCAAGCCGCTCCCACAACAGCTCAAGAGGGTTGAGATCTGGTGACTGGACTGCCCCTCCATTACAGATAGAATACCAGCTGCCGGCTTCTTTTCTAAATAGTTCATGCATAATTTGGAAGTGTGCATTGTCCTGTTGTAGGATGAAATTGGCTCCAATCAAGCACTGTCCACAGGGTATGGCATGGCGTTGCAAAATGGAGTGATAGCCTTCCTTATTCAAAATCCCTTTTACATTGTACAAATCTCCACTTTACCAGCAACCCCAGACCATCACATTACCTCCACCATGCTTGACATACGGCATCAGGCACTCTTTCAGCATCTTTTCAGTAGTTCTGCGTTTCACAAATGTTCTTCTGTGTGATCCAAACACCTCAAACTTCGATTCGTCTGTCCATAACACGTTTTTCCAATCTTCCTCTGTCCAATGTCTGTGTTTTTTGCCCACATTAATCTTTTCCTTTTATTAGCCAGTCTCAGATATAGCTTTTTCTTTGCCACTCTGTCCTGAAGGCCGGCATCCCAGAGTCAATTCTTCACTATAGACGTTGACACTGGCGTTTTGTGGGTAATATTTAATGAAGCTGCCAGTTGAGGACCTGTGAGGTGTCGATTTCTCACCCTAGAGACTGTAATGTACTTGTCTTGTTACTCAGTTGTGCAGCGCGGCCTCCCACTTCTCTTTCTACTCTGGTTAAGGCCTGTTTGTGCTCTCCTCTGAAGGGAGTAATACACATTGTTGTAGGAAATCTTCAGTTTCTTGGCAATTTTTCATATGGAATATCCTTCATCAAGAATACACTGTTGAGTTTCATATGAAAGTTCTCTTTTTGTGGCCATTTTGAGAGTTTAATGAAAACAATAAATGTAATGCTCCAGATTCTCAACTAGCTCAAAGGAAGGTCAGTTTTATAGCTTCACTAATCAGGAAAACGGTTTTCAGCGATGCTAACATACTTGCAAAAGGGTTTTCAAAGGATTTCTAAACATCCATTAGCCTTCTAACACAGTTAGCAAACACAATGTATCATTAGAACGGTGGAGTGGTGGTTGTTGGAAATGGGCTTCTATACACCTATGTAGATATTGCATTAAAAAACAGACGTTTGCAGCTAGAATAGTCATTTACCACATTAACAATGTATAGAGTGTACTTCTGTTTAATTCAATGTTAGCGTCACTGAAAAAAAATAAGGTAATATCTAAGTGACTCTAAACTTTTCTGTTCAGAGAAGGAGAATCCTTCAAATTCATTAAACATTGTAAATTTATTACTAGAATAATTCTGACCTGAAACATTTCTATCCTCAGCAAAAAAACGCCAGGGACAAAATTTAAGCTCCTGTCCAGGATTTCATTCTGCTTAACCGATAAAACTGTGGGTGTCAAAACCAAAACATTATGTCACACCAGCGCGTACAGACACTCAGCGTGCAGCGTAACACAAGGGTAACAACGAAAATGGTAAAAAAAGGAAGGCCCTGATGATAGGGAGAGGAGACATCTCCTGCAACTCACCTGAGTTTGTACCCTATGCTCCCTAATGTCAATATACGGGGCCTTCCCACCGTCGTCATGATGTGCCTAGGCACTCATTTGTTCTGGCTAGTGAGAAGGCCGAAAAGAGCAGTAGTCTCACCACTGCATTAACACAACAGGTAAAGGAGATAAAGGGAAAATAGACACAAAAGGGAAAAACACTTCAAGCTCTTCCAATGCAGCTAAACATCACAGCAGCAATAATCCCAACTCCTCAGCTTCTTGCAGAAACAGGCTCCTTCCAAAGAGGTCAGCATAGAATGAGAATCTATAACCGGCATCAAATGGTACAATACATGACTTTTTATAACAAATGGGAGTGGCCAGAAAAGAGCTGCGCCTGAGATTAAGGCTACACAGGATAGCCAAATTGGAATGAGTTCTTAACCCCTACAGCACTAAAAGAAAGTAGATTCACTCAACTCAAGTTGTAGACCTGTGAACAATAAGGCGCTGTGACCTTCTGACTACAGACTGACCAGAGGTCTCCCCAGAGAGGGGCACACTCATAACACATTATCCATAATTTCCTTCATATTCAAGTTCATTTTTTCTTCTTCCGTATTGGAGATCTTTTCATATCCTTCTTATTGGTTCTCCTTCCTCCTCTTCATTTTCTGAATTCCGGAATTCTCTGAATAACGTATTAGAATTAACATTTTCTCTTTGTAATTACTTAAATTAGAGGTCTCAAACACGCGGTCCGCGGGCTGCCAGCGGCCCCTGAGGCTATTTGTTGAGGCCCGCAGACCCTGTGATGATCGCAGCGCTATGCCGGGGTGGCACCAGCAGGACTTTACTAGAATTGAATAATTTGCGGTGCAGAGGAGCTGTCTGCATTATACCAATGGCTGCTGCCTGCCAATCAGATGCAGGGAAGTGACGTTGCTGCATGACGTCACCTTCTTGCATGTGATTGGCGGGCAGCAGCCATCTCCTCTGCGTGGTACTGCAAATTATTCAATTTTAGTAAAGTCCTGCCGGCGCCGACCCCCCAGGCATAAAGCTGCGATCGTGACGGGCCGCAACAAGCAGGTAAGTGCTCACAATCAGGACCCGCTGTATCCTGGACACGGTGGGCCCTACCTGCGGGGCTGCATGTCTTCTCCGCAGGAGACCACAGGTGCCCGTGCCCGCAATCAGGGTTCGGAGCGCTGCGGTCTCCTCGCTGTGTGTGTGTGGATGTCCACAATACTACTGGGCACACTACTACAAGGATGGGCACGAAGGTACTGGACACATTACTACAAGGATGGGCACAAAGGTACTGGACACACTACTACAAGGATGGGCACAAAGGTACTGGGCACAATATTCAAGGATGGGCACAAAGGTACTGGGCACATTACTAAAAGAATGGGCACAAACGCACTGGGCACAATACTACAAGGATGGGCACAAAAGGTACTGGGCACAATACTACAAGGATGGGCACAAAGGTACTGAGCACAACACTACAAGGATGGCCACAAAGGTACTGTCCACAATACTACAAGGATGGGCAGAGAGATACTGTTAACAATACTACAAGGATGGGCACAAAGGTACTAGGCACAATATTGCAAGGATGGGCACAAAGGTACTGGGCAAAATACAACAAGGATGGGCACAATACTACAAGGATGGGCACAAAGGTTCAGGGAGAGCCGCCAATAGCTTTGTTACATAACTTCTAGCCTGTAGGTAGTAAACATAGGAATGTGACCGTATGGTATTTAGAGTGCAGCTCCTCTATTGAGTACATGCGATGTTCCTCTAGATGGATCAAGTGTCTGACAGAAGTTATACCCTGAGAATACCAACGATAGAAGACAGGGTGAGAGTGACCATGTTGGAAATGTGGATTACCAGTGAGTGGGATAAAGAGTGACATCTGAGGAGAGAGCTGAAAATGCCGGCGTAGTTTCTGCCATGTCCTCCATGTAGAAATCAGAAGAGGGTTTGCTCTCACTTCACTGACAGCTCGGTGTATGGGAGGTGTAAGGCTATGTACGCACTTACCGGATTTTGCTGCGGATTTTTTGCGGTTTTGCTGCATGTTTCGCTGCAGAAAATGTTCATAACATCTCTGCAGTGAATCACCAGCAAAACCTATGGGCAAAAAAAATCCTGTGCGCACTAGGCGGAATTTCACAGCTGCATGTTTTGCTGCCGGATTCCCGCAGCAAAAACAATTGCATGTCAATTCTTTTCCGCATGTCGCTGTGGGATTTCACTCCATTGACTCCAATGTTAATCGTGAAATCCCGCAGGGAATAACGCAGGCAGCAAATTCTGTGCGGTTCACTGCGTTTTCCTGCGTTATTCCCTGCGGTATTTCGCGGTTTACCTCCGGTAATGTACATCGCTTGTCTGCGGTTTTGCAGGGAAGTGATGTCATTACAGGAAGAGGAAGCCGTGCAGAGAGTAAACACACACACATCAGACACACAGACACATCACAGACACATAGAACACAGACACAGACACATAGAACACACATAGAAAGAAAACGGAAATATAGAAAACAAAGAACGTGGGCTCCGCTGTATATTTACCTTCCAGCCGAGGTAAGCACACAGCGGCGGCCCGGTATTCTCAGGCTGGGGAGGGAGAGGGGCAGGGTTAATGTCCCCCGCCTCACTCCCCCTCCCGCAGCCGAGAATATCAGCCGCAGCTGCCCCGGGACTGTCGCATGCATTATGCGGCAGTACCGGCGTGTCCCCGGCTCTTCCTGCCGCCGTGTAGCAGTGGCAGCAGTGTAATACAAGGGGTTAATGGTGGCAGATCGCCCGTCATTAACTCCAGGCTTGATCATGGCAGCGTCTATGAGACAGATGACATGATCAACCCGTAAGTAAAGTGAATAAAACACACACACACAGAAAATCCTTTATTTTAAATAAAACAAACAAGCCTCGTTCACCATTTTATTAACCCCTCCCGAAACAAAGCTCCAGCGTAATCCACAGCTCCGGCGTAATCCACAGATCCAGCGTAATCCACAGGTCTTGCGCTGCTTACATCCAGCCGCGACTGACACACAGCGCTGAATTACCTCTGCTGTCTCGCAGCGAGACAGCAGAGGTAATTACCGGTCATTTCCCACGGCCGGTAATGTGAACTCACTGCCGACCGTGGGAAATGCAGCGATCTGTCCTCTATCTATCTGTCTATCTATCTATCCCTCTATCTATTCTTCTGTCTCTTTATCTATCTACTATCTCAGAATGAAATGACTTTTTTTTTTTTTTCCAATGTGCTTTATTGCATTGAATGCAATAAAGCACATCCCAACCCGCACGCGGCAAAACCGTGGCAATACCGCGAACAATACCGCGGTAAAACCGCGGCAAACCGCATGCGGTTTTCGGGTGCGGTTTCCCGCGTTTTTTTACCGCGGGTGCAGTAATCTTTGAATACCTGCGGAATTTTCTTGAGAAAATTCCATTTTCCAGTGCGCACATAGCCTAAGAGCGCGGGGAGAGCCAGCCCTGGTGTAAGGCAGCACTCCAAGCCATGCTGGGTATAGCAAGAAACCCCCCCAACCAATCCATCACCGCCCGGATTAGAAATGCTAGATTATAGTGTTTAATATCGGGGAAATTTATCCCTCCCTTTCCCTTCAACTTCTGGAGTCATTTAGAAGCTATACGGGGTTTTTTACCCTCCCAAATAAATGAGCGATATAGGTAGCGGATTCACTTCTCTTTAGGAGCCAAATAGATTGGGAGAGTGTGGAAAAGATACAGAAGACGCGGAAATTATATAATTTTAGTTGGGTTAGCTCTATCCAGATATGAGAATCTGAGGTTTTTTCTATTTAACCAAAGTGGATTTTAAATTGCTGATATACAGGTTAATATTAGTATTACAGTATATAATCCGTCCGGGTGCCTCATCACATTCACTCCCAGATATTTTAAAGAGCAGGTAGTCCACTGGCAGGGAGAACTCGATCCCCACAACGGCCTGGAGGACCTCGTAGCATCATTACCTCTGTTTTATCCTGGTTAATAGTATAACCCGATAAGTCACCCAGCCTTGAGTCCCCTAAAGGTAGGGGTCTGCAACAGATAACGTAGTAAAGTGTCAATAGAGAGGTTAAATAAAAGAGGGGACAAGGGGCACCCCTGTTTGACTCCTCGGAAGATGTCTATTGGTCGTGTGGTATAACTATTTACTGTCACGCAGGTGGTTGCATTTGTGTAGGTAGTGAATATGTTGTTGGAAATTTGAGCCGAATCCTCTGTAAAATAATGAGTTTATTAAAATGAATATTTGAACTCTTTAAATACAGGCCTTTAGCTTGTATGTATAGATCCCTTAGAGAGAGAGTGTGTGTGTTTGAAGAACTTCTAGCTAGCTCCTGACATGGTCAATCACTAACTGGCTGACGGCTCAATGCTATTCTCAATCTGGTTTGTTAGTAACGGTCTGAAATTAGCTATGAAGAGCTTATATACATTACACTAGGCTAAAGGTCAACTACTGGTTCTGGTAAACAAGTTCTGCGCATGACATATATGTTGTAGTTAAGACCACGTGAACAATGACTTAATGTAAAGGCCAAGAATAGGAATGAGTTGTATATTGGGTTCTGGAGATACTGCAGAACCATGTTTAGTCACAAGAAGGGAGTAGCGTTGTAGCAAAAAGGTATATAAACTGGACCACGGCACACAGAAGTAGAATGCCCCCACCATTCTCAACCTTCCAGACGGCTGATGGAAGACTGCAAAGGAGCACACTGCCGTGACATCACAGCTATGTAAGATACAATAGACTCTCTCTCTTTCTTTTTCTTTTTTATTACTCAATTTTAATTAAGCCAAGCATTATTTTTCTGTAATGATTTTTAACTTTAAATAAACCCATATGTTTTGCACCTCATTTTGTCTCTAAACAACCATTGTATACTGGCTAAGTATATACGCCAATCCTAATTTTTCCACATTTGGCGAGCTTCAGCCTCATTGATTGAGAGGCACATGTGTTTTTCCCATTTGGCATGCGTGGTGAATTTTCACTTTCACGCTAGTTCTTGCTGTTTTTGGTGTGGGACTTTTTTTTTTCTTCCGTTACGCTTCCCTGACCTTTTGTCCAAAGAGGGGGGGGCCAGTGAGGAGGAGTAACGTGTTTGTTCAAAAGACTGCAGGAAAAGACCCACACTGTGTCTAAATCAAACGGAACCTTAGAAGAATGACAAGGATTGACGTAGTCCACCGCAAGAAGGTCGTGTGAGTAGTGCCCTGACGGACATCTGTGGATCCATCCAGGACCATCAATCCAGGAAATCCCCAGGAGAATCCTTCCAGGACAAAAAAGACCATCAACCCACAGACGGTTGGACCCATTCCAGGACAAACGCATCTACATCTACATATAGGTGAGAAAATGGATTTTATTCATGATTTTTCTAAGAAAAGTAATGTGGAGTATACATTTGATCATAAGCATAGTGATGCTCAATTATGCTCAAATCTGGTCCTGGCTGGGTGTATGGTGTTTCACTCCGGTGGCTACATGCATTGGCAGACTGCATGTTGCCAATGGTTTGGCCGGCCAGGACCAGATGGTCCACAGGTCATTGAGGGAGACCACAAGTTCATTAAAAACGTAGTTTTACTGAACATTAACTTGGTAACAACCACGTACCTAAGATGGCGGACACAAATCTTCTTGGACGTTTCAATATCACAGAGGATCATTACACACATTCTTCACTTTAGTTGTTCCAACCTCCATAAGTTCTTTTCTTCCCAGCACTCCCCAGCCTAGTACTAAATCACAGTCCTTGGAAGTCATTCTCCTCCTCAAGCAGTTCCAAGTTTTTCCCTCCTAGAGAGATATTGCCAATATGGCTGGACTGAGCTATAACCTACTGAAGATGCCTCAGGGACACTCGCTTAAGACACTCACTTCGTTCCGTGTCCTGCTCTGTCTTGCACCAAGACCCGTCTTTCTCTGTCACTTGTTCCCTCTGTGTCACGGTCTCCTCCTTCCCTTTCTCAGTTGTTCCCTCTTTTCCTGTGTCACACTATCCTATGTCATGGTCTCCCTCTATTATGACACCCATGTCATGCGGCTCTGCTGCTCCTCACAGCTGAGGTCTGTTCCTGTCACAGGATGTACCCTAACTGACGTTACCTTAGCAACAGATTCTCTCCCTCAGCACTAACTCCTCCCTTTTTGGCTAATCCTAGAATCCTAACTGCCAGCTGTCAGCCACCGGGCAGATTTAACTTTTTACCTGCACATATAACACTAATAATACCTTATTAAGCATCTTAATATACTACATAACATTACATCTTATACTTTATCACATGTACATATATATATATCCACCGTGTCCGCGGCCAGCACCCCGATTGGCCCGCTACCCCAAATAACGGCGGCGGAACCCGTCATGTCTAACGAGGATAACCCAGCAATGGGGACCTCGGGCATTACCTCAACCCCGCTCTGACACCCGTCCTGGCCCCGCGCTGGACCGCAATCCGGAAGACATCCCCTTCACCCCCGAGCCAGGCCGCAGCATCAGTGATGTCACCCCCAGCTCCGGCAGTCCGCCCGGCCGCAACTGTGATGACGTTGGCCCTGGCAGTTCACCCGGCCGCAACAGAGATGACTACGGCTCCGGCAGTCCGCCCGGCCGCACCGGAGGCAGAACCCGTCCGGAAGTCTGTCTGGTCCGCGATGCCGGTCGCTCCCAGTAACCCTGTCCCGGCTGTGAGACAGCCGGCATGCACCTGCAGAGAGGAGGAGCAGGCCACAGCGCAATGGAACCAACGGCAGAGAGAGAGTCCGGTTGTCGCCGGCGCCGAGGGCATCCGTGTGGGCCTGGCTCCCAAGCAGGAGGCGGAGCACAGACCCCGTGCCCCGTTCTGGGAGCGGCAGCAACAGCAGCTTCAATGGGAGATCGCTGCCTGAGAAAAGTGTAAAGCGGATGTGCATGCCCGCACTTATAAGGAGAAAGATCACCTGCGGCAAGCTACCATCAGGGCCTGGAGCGGTGTTCCATGTGGAGGTGGTACTGGAGACCCGTGGTGGAGATTGGAGTAGGTAGCGGTTCCCGGCTATACTGTTTAAAATGTTTACCCTCCCGTTAAAAAGTTAAATCATGGACCAAGACCTCAGGACTGGTGAGGTCACCCCAAAAACTTTCTTGGGTTTTACAAATACCCCTACCTACCTTCTTGTTACTCCTCAACCTGCCCAGCTTCTGGAGAGGTAGATTAGAAGAAGGGCCTGGGGTGGAGTAGGCCGAGGCCCAGCCACTAGTGAGACCGGTGGCTAACCTCCAGGCCAAGGGTCCCCGGACTATGGGCCCTTGAGATGGACTGTTGGGTAAGTAACTTTTTACCCGGCTCGTGTAGGCGTTGCCCGAAACTCCTGTGGACTGGGAAAAGGGGTGCCCACCATTCTTAGCGGTGGCACCATGGAACCAGGTTGTTTTGGACGGCGGGTGAAGAAGAAGGGAATGTAATGTTTTATGTTTTGCAACGTTTAAGAAGTGTGCCTCCCATAAAGGGAAAAATAAACGTCAGTGGTCGGACAGCCCGCGGACGGGCTGTATTCAACCAAGGGGGAATGTGACGCCCTGGCACCGCCAGGTGGTCACAGAAGAACACAACACCCCACATAACACCTGGACGTGGCGGCTGGCCACTGACACCTTGGATTACCAACAGACTTGTGTGCAATTATTCAACAGTGAGTACACTAATACTCTCCGGTCTGGCCCAGCGCGCCACCTCCGGCCTACATCGCTCCCCATGTCCTGAACACTGAGCCTCTACCCACGGAAGGGTTAACACTCAGCTGCAGTTCCATTGCCCCTGGGTGCTCCGCAATAGCAGCGGTGGTACTCCAGTCCTTGAGATGGACTGTTGGGTAAGTAACTTTTTACCCGGCTCGTGTAGGCGTTGCCCGAAACTCCTGTGGACTGGGAAAAGGGGTGCCCACCATTCTTAGCGGTGGCACCATGGAACCAGGTTGTTTTGGACGGCGGGTGAAGAAGAAGGGAATGTAATGTTTTATGTTTTGCAACGTTTAAGAAGTGTGCCTCCCATAAAGGGAAAAATAAACGTCAGTGGTCGGACAGCCCGCGGACGGGCTGTATTCAACCAAGGGGGAATGTGACGCCCTGGCACCGCCAGGTGGTCACAGAAGAACACAACACCCCACATAACACCTGGACGTGGCGGCTGGCCACTGACACCTTGGATTACCAACAGACTTGTGTGCAATTATTCAACAGTGAGTACACTAATACTCTCCGGTCTGGCCCAGCGCGCCACCTCCGGCCTACATCGCTCCCCATGTCCTGGACACTGAGCCTCTACCCACGGAAGGGTTAACACTCAGCTGCAGTTCCATTGCCCCTGGGTGCTCCGCAATAGCAGCGGTGGTACTCCACCTTACCACAACACCGTGGGTGGCGTCATGAAGTATCTACAGCAATGCCCGTACATATACGTCCCTTTTTATTTGAGTGTCCGTGCGACCTCCAGGTCCGGAAACCCCTCAAGCCACTGCGGATCCGGATCCGAGTCAGCCTGACTACTGACGTGGGGGCGGCACATATATATATATATATATATATATATATATATATACACACATATATTTAAGAACATATTTGGTATCTTCAGGGGTAGGAACTCGACCACCATCTTACAGGTGCAGAGTCCTGTATTGTCACGGATGTGTCTGGACCTTCAGGTACTGCTGCTGGGACCAGGTGCAGAACGGCCTGGCGATCGTCCAGTCATTAATGGACGCTGTCCCTTTAAGGGCTGGATTTAGTTTTTTTTTATGCTCCTTGCCAGGTTGGAGGAGCCTTTCCTCCAGTAGATAATTAAGGGCCTTTATAAGCTTGGGCCTCTCACTTCTCCAGTGCGGGTTATACTCTTCACCTGGAGAAGTTGCTTGCTCTGGTGTGCTTGTTGCTTCAGACTTCTGTTGCTTCAGACTTCTGTTGCTGTGTTTTCTGAAGAATCCCTCTCAAAGATAAGTTGTTGTTTTTTTCCTTTATCCCCTTTTGCTGGTTATTTTTGTGTTTGTTTGTCCCCCTGTGGATTGGTGGGTGGTTGGATTTAGTCCTAGGGTCTGGCTAGGAGATAGGGGCACGTTGGCGGGCCACACCTCCTAATCATTATAGGTACCTGTGGTTTCAGGGTAAGCGCAGGGCCCCCCAGGGTCAGCGCAGGAGTCCTTGGTTCCCCTCTCTTTATGTTTCAGCCTTCCTTATTCCCCGTAGTCCACTTGCTGGGTGTTTCTCCCCACACCCAGCGTGACATTTATACACTGAGGAGCTGATCATGTGACCCCTGACTCCTCCCCTCCATGTGACATCATCACAGGTCCTGTAAGCACAGAGCAGCCATATATCTAGTGTGCGGCTCTGCAGGTGGAGGTAGGTGCAGGGTATTATATATCTAGTGTGCGGCTCTGCAGGTGGAGGTAGGTGCAGGGTCTCTATTATATTGGGGGCCTCATCATTCTTATTAACCCCTTCATGTCCAGTTCAGGACCAGTTTACTCCGGTTCTTGACCAGGCACATTTTCATATTGTTGTTGTTTTGTACATGCAGTTTCCTTTCCCTTTCCGACAGCCGTGTGGAGTAAAACGTCAGTAGTGAAGGGCACTTATTCCATATCACCGTTTTAAAACGGCTGCAAGAAAAAAGTGTATACCGCCCCCCAGTGTCGGACAATCTCCAGGATTTCAGCTACCGGTGGTAACTGAGACCCTGGAGATCACGATTCGGGCTGTTTTTTTTTCTGCTCTCCGGTCACGTGGTCACCGGTATACACCAGAGATCACATTTTTCTGCAATGTGATACACATGATCACATTGCAGAACAAGGAAGGGTCGGTAAATAATGATTTATCTCCCATCTGATTAAACATGTCACATGAGAGAGAAATGTCCTCCCTCTGTGCCACAGTGTAGCAAAGTGCCCTCCACCCTCAGTCCCCCTCATGATCATCTAACATGGCCACCACACGTGTTGCGCGCCAGCTGCACGCGTCCTCCACTGTTTTCTGCCTCATCTGACATGTACCCGGGCCCCTGACATGTCAGATGAGGTAGAAAACTCATCCTCAGGTCCAGGCAGGTCATCCCCAGGTCCAGCCAGGTCATCCCCGGTCCCTGGACATGTCAGATGGGGCAGGAAAGTCATCCCCAGGTCCAGCCAGGTCATCCCCAGTCCCCTCGGTACTTCTCTTGCAGCGTCGATCCCCCGCCACTCCTCCTTCTCCTTGTCATCAGAAGAAATGTCAGCCGCATGCGCAGAGCAGGTCTCAGCCAGCTCTACAGGCAGTGACACTGATTTTACTGCAGCTCACACTGCCGTGCTGTGGACCGTGGGAGTGTGAGTGCAGTATTCTCAGGTCACTGCAGCAACGCTCATCACATGGAGGTCCTGCACCCACAGAAAATGGAGGATACGTTCACTGAGTGTGTCCCCATATTCTGGAATGAAGATACTGCAGGTTACTCTGTTGGACCGGGGCAGTTTGAATGCAGTATTCTCAGGTCACTGCTGCCATACTGCTCACATGGATTGCCTGATCTTACAGAAAATGGTGGATATGTTTCCTGAGCGTACCCCATATTCTGGAAGACTCACAGTTGTCGTGGAACCTCCAAAATAGATTACGGCGGACCGGATTTTTTTTTTCTTTTCAATAAATTGGTGAAAGAGGGAATGTATTGGGGGAGTGTTTTTTCAAATACATTTTTTTGTCATCTTTATTTTTTTATTGACTGGGTTCGTAATGTTGGGTATCTGATAGACGCCGAGACATCAATTAACTGCTGGGCTTGATGCCAAGTGGCATTACACAGCTGGTATCTGCCCCATATATTACCCCATTTTCCATCGCACCAGGGCAACGGGATGAGCTGGAGCGAAGCACCAGTATTGGCACATCTAATGCGGTTTGCTATTTTTAGGCTGGGAAGGGCCAAATAACCATGAACCTTCCCACCCTGAGAATGCCAGACCCCAGCAGTGCGCTTTACCTTGGCTGCTAATCCAATTTGCGGGGGAGCTCAATCTTTTCTTTAATTATTTATTTATAAATAATTAAAAAAAAACAGTGCGGGGTGACCTCTAAATTGGATTACCAGCCAAGGTGAAGCTGATAGCTGGGGTCTGCAGGTCTGCAAGTCTATTGCCTGTGTCCAGAATGCTGCGTTGTGCAGTACTAGTGCATAGGAAGGATTTTAAGAAATCTCCTGTCCACTGTGCTTCTTTTCTCTGAAGCATAAACCGACTTGAGGTTTCCCGAGCCTCAGCATGTCAATTGTTTGGTGCGGAGACGAGAGTGTTCTCTGCTGGGAGAATAAAGCTAAGGTCCGCAGCGGCCCGAACCCTGATCGTGGGCCCGGGCAGCTGCGTTCTCCCGCGGACAATACTCGCATCTCCACAGGAGGGCTGGCACTGCGTCCTAGACGCTGTATTGCCAGATCGTGTGCACATAGCCTAAAAGTGAGAAATTTGCTGCTTCAGCAACATTTTTGCGAACTACCTGTAGATTCAAAATGCTTACTATACCCCTGAATAAACTCCTTGAGTGGTCTAGTTTCCAAACTGGGGTCACTTGTGGGGAGTTTCTGCTGTATACGGGCCCTGCAAATGCGACATGGTGCCCGCAATATATTTCAACTTTCCCAAAATTCAAATGGTGCTCCTTCCATTCCAAGCCCTCCCGTGTGTCCTAACAGAGGTTTCTGATCACATGTGGGGTATCAATGCACTCAGAAGAACTTGGGAATAAATTTTGGGGTCCACTTTATGTTATTTCTTCTAAAAGTGAATAAATTGGGGTTAAAGCAACATTTTTAGGCAAAATGATATATTTGTTTTTCATTCCACATCACTTTAGGTTCTCTGAAGCAATACATTTCTTGGATGTGGTTTTTAGCAGTATGAGGGGTGCAGTTTTTAGAATGGGGTCACTTTTGGATAATTTCCATCACCTCGGCCTCTCAAAGTCACTTCAGACGTGATGTGGGCCCTAAAAAAAAAGGGTTATGTAAATTTTATTGAATAAAATGAGAAATTGCTGATGAACTTTGACCCCTTCTAACTTTCAAATGAAAACCTGTGCTGATGTAAAGTGACGTGTGGGAAATGTGATTTATTAACTATTTGTGTGACAGAACACTCTGGTTTATGGGCAGAAAAATAAAATGTTTGAAAATTGAGAAATTTTCAAAATTTTCATCAAATTTTCGTTGTTTTTACAAATATAAGCAAAAAATATCGTCCTAAATTTATAACTGTCCCAAACTCCAGTATGTGAGGAAAAACCAGAATCCGCGAAATCCGAGGAAACTCCAGAGACATCACCTCATAGAGGACATTAGTCAGAACCGCAAAACATGGCCAAAGCATTAAAGGGAAGGTGCCGTCCAAAAAAAAATTTCTATAACTGAAAAAATGTAAAGTATTAATGTTTTAATGTTTTGTTTAAATATTATTAGTTGTTTTTAATTGAGCAAAATATAAAAAAAAATAAAAAGTTTTATATTTTCCACTGTTAAACACTAGGGGGAGCAGCTGCTGAAATCCTACAGAAATCCTACTGTAGAAATATCTCACATTACAGCTGCAGTAAAAGTGGGCGGAGTCTGTCCTCCTGTGTGTGATGTCACAGCTCCCCCTCCCAATCTGGGTGTTTCCATACGGATAAGGGAAGATGAAATGTAGGGACACAGTGCAGAGCCATTTTGTTGGTGACCACAAATGTCTAAAGTGTAACCAAGGACAGCTGCACAGTGCTCCCCACATAGCGCTCTGCACACCCTGATCCAGCAATGCTCACCACATGCACGCCCACCCACAATGCTCTGCCAAAAGCCCGCCCGCAATGCTCTGACACACGAACGCACACACAGTGCTCTGCCACACGCATGCACACACAATGCTCTGCCACACGCCCACCCGTAATGCTCTGCTACATGCATGCCCGCAATGCTCTGCCACTTGCACACCCGCAATGCTCTGGCACATGCATGTCCGCAATGCTCTGCCACATATATGCCCGCAATCCTCTGTGACATGCACGCACATTGCTGTGCCACACACACGCCCACCCAGAATGCTCTGCCAAATGCCCGCCCGCAATGCTCTGCCACATGCACGCCCGCAATGCTCTGCCACATGCACGGCCGCAATGCTCTGCCACATGCACGCTGGCAATGCTCTGGCACATGCATGTCCGCAATGCTGTGCCACATGCACGCCTGTAATTCTCTGCCACATATATGCCCGCAATGCTCTGTGACATGGACGCACATTGCTGTGCTACACACACGCCCACCCACAATGCTCTGCCAAATGCACGCCCGCAATGCTCTGCCACATGCACGCCCGCAATGCTCTGCCACATATATGCCCGCAATGCTCTGTGACATGCACGCACATTTCTGTGCCACACACACGCCCACCCACAATGCTCTGCCACACGCATGCACACAGTGTGTGTGTGTGTGTACATTCTGTATATACTGTGTGTGTGACTGAGCATTCATCATGAAGGCGGCGGAGCCAGTGTGTATGTATTCTATATACCGTGTACTGTGTGTATATACTGTGTGCATGACCGAGCAGCATGAGGGAGGCAGAGCCAGTGTGTATACACTATATACCATGTGTATATAATATATACCATATGTACAGTGTGTATAAACTGTGTGTGTGGCCGAGCAGCATGAGGTCGGTGGAGCCAGTGTGTTTATATACTATATACTGTGTGTACTGTGTGTGTATATGCTCTGTGTGTGAATGAGCAGCATGAGGATGCCACATGCATGCAATTCTCTGCACGCACACCCGACCGCAATGCTCTGCATGCACGTACGCACGCACACACAATGCTATGCTGCATGCACACGTGCATGCACACACAATTGTATGCATGCATGCACACAATGCTCTGCATGCACGCACACCAGCACGCAATGCTCTGCATGCACGCACGCAATGCTCTGCATGCCCACACACAATGCTCTGCATTGCACGCAATTCTCGGCAGGTACGCACGCAATTCTCTGCATGCACGCACGCCCACACGCAATGCTCTTCATGCACATACGCCCGCACGCAATGCTCTACATGCACGTATGCCTGCACACAATGCTCTGCATGCACGCACGCAATTCTCTGCATGCACGCACTCATTACTCTGCATACACACACGAAATACTCTGCATGCACGCACACCCACATGCATGCAATGCTCTGCAAGGAGAGCGGGGGGAAGGGTAGCGGCGGTGGGTGTCATTGGAGATGGTGGTAGCAGTGGCGGAGGGGGGAGAGGCGCCGGTACTTACAAAGGCCGACAGGTGACAGGCCGTGGGAGGGAGAGCGGGGGGTGTCATTGGAGACGATAGCAGCGGGAGGAGGGGCGCCGGTACTCACACAGGCCGACAGGTGACAGGCCGGTGGGGGAGAGCCTGGGGTGTCATTGGAGACGGCAGCAGCGACGGCAGGGTAGGGGCACCGGTACTCACAAAGGCTGACAGGTGACAGGCCGGGAGGGGGGGGAGCAGGAGGTGTCATTGGAGATGGTAGCAGTGGGGGGGGCGCTGGTACTCACACATCCTGGTGGGTGACAGGGGGAAAGTGCAGCACTCATCAGCATACGCTGTGGGCTTCACAAAGATGGCGTTGATCTCCTCCCTCTGCTGTGATCTGGACAGTCCAGGAGCATCTCCAGGTCACAGCAGGGAGCTTTCCTATATTAAGTATAGAGTCGGAGTCCGACCATCAGAGTGAATGCCCAGGGGGCTGCCATAAAGGAGATAACTGTCATTACTCACAGCAAATCCAAGATGGCCGCCCCCAGTGCTTCAGTAACACTAGAATTAAATAAAAACTAAATAAACAGTGAGTTTAGTATTAAATTTTGTATTAAAAATACTTTATTTCATAATCACTATTATTAATATATAAACAAAAAACACGGCGCCTTCCCTTTAAGTGCAAAACTGGCTTCGAGGGGTTAAGGAGCTGAGATTTGTTTTCTTCTGATATTTTAGTCATTTTTGCGTCTTTTTTCTGTGATTTGCTCGACTTCATTTTCCTGTTACTGTCGTCGTCTTTTGTTTCTTTTTATGACGACGCTAAAGGTGGTTTCTTATTCGCCAATTATTTTTTCTATTTTTTTGTTTTTCTTTACATGTTTTTAGCAACAAAAACAATAAAATCCACTGCAGTGCGGAGCCCGGATGTGAATACACTGAAATGCAGCTAAGAAAAAAATTATAAAACTGGAACAAAAATTGGGCATCAAAGGGTGGGGGGGAAGTCAGTTCAGTATTTATTTTTATTTTCTTCTTACATCCCTTGTAACTGGGGCTGATATAATGACTCAGCAGTGACCATATCCTCTGTGTATGGGGAAGGAGGAGGCACCATCAGCTCTTTCTACAATGTTTCCTCGAAAATAAGACATACCCTAAAAATAAGCCCTAGTAGGATTTTGGGGGATTTTTCGAGTATACTTAAAATGTAAGCCCTTGTTTTGTCCTCCCTACACAGACCCTGAGGCGTGTGAAGCTTGACAGGCAGCTAAACCTTTCCACCATAGCTTAATAAGGAGACTGTTGCTTGAAGCCTGTTTTTATTAAACGTTGCTAAATGTGTTTGGTGAAACTAGGAACAATGAGATAACAAATATACAAGAAACCTGAATCTAACTTAGTAAATTCAGAGAGAATCCAGAGCTGCATATGGCAACAAACATAGATTTCCTTACCAGCGATGTTATCACAAGGGGGATAAAATGGAGAATGTCCTCAGTGTGTGAGTAATTAGAAAATGGAGACTTACTACCCAGAATGCACCGCAAAGGGGTGGAGACAAGAGGCATGAAAAACACGGCTGGTGCTGATAAAGTTTAGTCACTAGAGGGAGGTAAAGTACAACCTAGTAAAGAAACATGTACAGCAAATCAAACAATAAAGAATGCAGATCAAATGCAAAAGTCAGAACAGCCCTACTCCAAAAATAAACCCTACTTGCAGTTCCATAGGGAAATGTCCAAGCAACTAAAAAAGTTAAAGAATACAGCAGGACTTTTATCAAAGAAAGCAGACGCCTCCCCACCCCAAAAAAACTCAGACCCCCCCAAACAATTACAGTTAGCAACTACTGATGGTGGATGGGCTCTCACATAGAGATCTGTGTCGATGTCAGGTCCCTCGCTGTTCCAGCTGCATTGCACCGCAGAGCTGTATATACAGTGACCGAGTAGGCAGAGGAAGTAACCATTTGTACCTTCCTCTCCATTGCTACATATTTGTGTGTTGCTGTGCTGCTCTTTTATTTTTCCGCGCACATTGCCATATGAAGGAGTTGGGTTGTTTTTTTTTTAAAGATGACTCATAGTTTTTCCTTTTACCATAAAATGTGCTGGAAATTAAGTAAAAAATCAAAGTAGAGTGAAATGGTGAATAAATAGTGGGTGCACACTACATCCGATCATACTGCTGTTACCTCCAGTGCGAGCCGATCATACACTGCAAGCAGCTCACACCAGGGTGAGCACCAAGTGTACCCGAGCACAGCGATGCTCGCGAGAGTGGTTTACATACATAAAGCATCCGATCTCCGCACCTTATCGGAAAGGTCTGAGTTCGTACCGAACACTGAACTTCAGGGTCACTCATCTCTAGTAGTGAATAGAAATCACTTTAGTAAAAACAAAATCAGTTTGTGTCGCCATTTTCCAACACCGGTAACATTATTATTTTTGCGTCGATGGAGTTGAGTGAGGACTTGTTTTTCTCTTGATGAGACGACATTTTCATTTACTTGGGCACAAGTAATGAAATTGGGGGTGGTACGGGGGGAAGGGTTAGGACAGTTAATACAGTAAGCAGGAATACAGGTACAGAGTCATACGTAACGTGCATGTACACTAATGCCCGAAGCCTCACAAATAAGGTGGAGGAATTAGAATTAATATTGTTGGAAGAATATTATGATATAGTGGGGATATCAGAGACATGGCTGGATGAGAGCTATGACTGGGCTGTTAATTTACAGGGTTATAGCCTATTCAGGAATGACCGTACAAATAAGCGAGGGGGAGGTGTGTGTCTATATGTAAAATCATCCTTAAAACCCATCCTGCGTGACAACATATGTGAGGGTACTGAGAATGTAGAGTCCCTATGGGTGGAGATAAGGGGGGGAGAATGAATAATAAAATACTGATAGGGGTGTGTTATAAGACGCCGAATATTATGGAAGAGGTAGAGAATCTCCTCATAAAGCAAATTGATAAAGCAGCGAGTCTCGGAGAGGTCATTATTTTGGGGGACTTTAACTATCCTGATATAAATTGGGGAACAGAAACTTGCAGTTCCAGCAAAGGAAATAGATTTTTGATAACAATGAAAGATAATTACCTTTCACAAATGGTACAGGACCCCACAAGAGGGGGAGCACTACTAGACCTTGTACTAACCAATAGGCCAGACCGCATATCAAATATACAAGTTGGGGGTTACTTGGGGAATAGTGATCACAAAATAATACGTTTTCATGTATTCTTTAGTAAGATGTCTAGTAGAGGGGCTACAAGGACACTAAACTTCAGGAAAGCAAATTTTAAACGGTTGAGAGATGATCATAGTGCAATAAACTGGGATGATGTACTAAGTAATAAAAGTACACAAAGCAAATGGGAGACTTTTATGAGCATCCTGAATAGGGCTTGTGCAGAAAATATACCCTATGGGAACAAACATGCTAGAAATAGGAGGAAACCCCTATGGCTAAATAGAGCTGTAAGGGAAGCAATAAAAGAAAAACAGAAAGCCTTAAAAGAATTAAAGAGGGTAGGTAGTGATGAGGCATTATATAATTATAGAAAATTAAATAAAATATGTAAAAAGCAAATTAAGCTAGCTAAGTTTGAGACAGAGAGACTCATTGCGAGAGAAAGTAAAAATAATCCTAAAATATTATTTAACTACATAAACAGTAAAAAACTGAAAAGCGATAGTGTTGGCCCCCTTAAAAATAGTCTTGGTGAAATGGTGGAAGGGGATGAGGGTAAAGCCAACCTGCTGAATGACTTTTTTTTTCTACGGTTTTTATACAAGAAAATGCCATGGCAGATGACATGACCAGTGATACCATAAATTCACCCTTGAATATTACCTGCTTAACCCAGCAGGAAGTACGCCGCCGCCTCGAAATCACTAAGGTTGACAAATCTCCGGGCCCGGATGGCATACACCCCAGAGTACTACAGGAATTGAGTTCTGTGATAGATAGACCATTATTTTTAATCTTCTCAGATTCCTTAATAACAGGGTCGGTACCGCAGGACTGGCGCATAGCAAATGTGGTGCCAATATTCAAAAAGGGGACAAAAACTGAGCCGGGAAATTATAGGCCGGTAAGTTTAACCTCTACGGTTGGTAAAATCCTTGAGGGTTTCTTGAGAGATGCTATACTGGAGTATCTCAAGAAAAATAACCTTATGACAGAGTATCAACATGGGTTTATGAGGGATCGATCCTGTCAAACTAATTTGATCAGCTTCTATGAAGAGGTAAGTTCAAGCCTGGACCAGGGAAATGCAGTGGATGTTGTGTATATGGACTTTTCAAAAGCTTTTGATACGGTGCCACACAAAAGGTTGGTACATAAAATGAGAATAATGGGGATAGGGGAAAATATGTGTAACTGGGTTAAAAACTGGCTCAGTGATAGGAAACAAAGGGTGGTTATTAATGGTACGTACTCGGACTGGGTCTCAGTTCATAGTGGGGTACCACAGGGGTCAGTATTGGGCCCGCTTCTTTTCAACATATTTATAAATGACCTTGTTGGGGGCATGCGGAGTAGAATTTCAATATTTGCAGATGATACTAAACTCTGCAGGGTAATCAATACAGAGGAGGATAATTTTATATTACAGAGAGATTTATGTAAATTGGAGGATTGGGCTGAGAAGTGGCAATTGAAGTTTAATGTAGATAAATGTAAGGTCATGCACTTGGGTAGAGGAAATAACATTTATGATTATGTACTTAATTGTAGAACACTGGGTAAAACAGACACAGAAAAAGCCTTGGGTGTATGGGGGGATGGTAAACTTCACTTTAGTGGACAGTGTCAGGCAGCTGCTGCCAGGGCTAATAAAATAATGGGATGTATTAAAAGAGGTATAAGTGTTCATGAAAAAAATATAGTTCTACCTCTGTACAAGTCACTAGTGCGACCGCACTTATATACTGTGTACAATTCTGGTCACCGATATATAAGAAGGACATAGCTGAACTGGAGAGGGTGCAGAGAAGAGCGACCAAGATTATTAGAGGAATGGGTGGGCTGCAATACCAAGACAGGTTATTAAACTTGGGGTTATTTAGTTTGGAAAAACGAAGGCTTAGGGGGGATCTAATCACAATGTATAAATATATGAGGGGACAGTACAGAGACCTTTCCAAAGATCTTTTTACACCTAGGCCTGCGACTGGAACACGGGGGCATCCGCTACGTCTTGAGGAAAGAAGGTTTAATCATAATCACAGACGAGGATTCTTTACTGTACGAGCAGTGAGACTATGGAACTCTCTGCCGCATGATGTTGTAATGAGTGATTCACTACTAACATTTAAGCAGAGCCTGGATGCCTTTCTTGAAAAATTTAATATTACCAGTTATGTATATTAGATTTTATGACAGGGAACTGTCATATTTATTGATCCAGGGAACTAGTCTGATTGCCGTATGTGGACGAAGGAAGGAAATTTTTTCCCCATTGGAACTTGTTTGCCACATTGGGGTTTTTTTGCCTTCCTCTGGATCAACATGTTAGGCTACGGGTTGAACTAGATGGACTTAGGGGCACTTTGCACACTGCGACATCGCAGGTGCGATGTCGGTGGGGTCAAATTGAAAGTGACGCACATTCGGCATCGCATGCGACATCGCAGTGTGTAAAGGCTGGATGATACTATTAACGAGCGCAAAAGTGTCGTAATCGTATCATCGGTGCAGCGTCGGCGTAATTCATAATTACGCTGACGCGACGGTCCGATGTTGTTCCTCGCTCCTGCGGCAGCACACATCGCTGTGTGTGAAGCCGCAGGAGCGAGGAACATCTCCTACCGGCGTCACCGCGGCTTCCGTAGGATATGCGGAAGGAAGGAGGTGGGCAGGATGTTTACATCCTGCTCATCTCCGCCCCTCCGCTCCGATTGGCCGCCTGCCGTGTGACGTCGCAGTGACGCCGCACGACCCGCCCCCTTAACAAGGAGGCGGGTCGCCGGCCACAGGGACGTCGCACGGCAGGTGAGTGTGTGTGTGAAGCTGGCGTAGCGATAATTTTCGCTACGCCAGCTATCACCACATATCGCTGCTGCGACGGGGGCGGGGACTATCGCACTCGGCATCGCAGCATCGGCCTGCGATGTCGCAGTGTGCAAAGTGCCCCTTAGAGTCTCCCTTCAACCTAAAAAACTATGAAAACTATGATTGATACCATTCTAGGTGCAATATGGATAATTCATCACTTTTCATTGTATTTATATTGCTATATAAATAATGTGCTACTTTTATGGGTCGGTTTTACTACTTACATAGCACATTTCATGTTGAATTGTATTCCTATTCAAGTGATATCTTACCTCCAATATAATCTGCAGTATTTTACAGATCGGCTCATCTCCTTCCCATTCAGGTCCCTACAATATCGGATCCTCTCAGTGGAGATTTTCTATAGAAGAGAATTCTCCTGATTGCCCCATGAAGGATGGATAAGGACAGGGACAAGATGGTGGAGAGGATATTACACCTCACCCTAGAGATCCTCTTCCGGCTTACTGGAGAGGTGAGAGATTCTGATGACGTCACATTACATCATTCTTATCTATGGGAATAACAGATGGACAGAACTGGAGAGGTGAGGACTCTGGAAATGTCTGGAGTGAGATTTATTACTGTGTCTCTCCATAACCAGGATTACACAGTAGTGAAGAAGACCTCTAGTGAGCGCTGTCAGGCCCCTGTGTCTGAGGGATGGGGAAGACCCCTGAGCCCAATCACGGGGCCTCCACCTCACCCCCCGATACATGAGGACATCAATGACCAGAAGATCCTAGAACTCACCTACAAGATGATTGAGCTGCTGACTGGAGAGGTGACACTGCTGGGAATGCTGGGACATTATACAGTAACGCTATGAAGGGATCGGGGGTGACGGTATCATTGTATGTGTCAGGTTCCTATAAGGTGTCAGGACGTCACCGTCTATTTCTCCATGGAGGAGTGGGAGTATTTAGAAGGACACAAAGATCTGTACAAGGACGTCATGATGGAGGATCCCCAGCCCCTCACATCACCAGGTAATAGACAGGACTAAATACACACGGCCTATAATTATCTGTATGTAAGGAATGAATTCAGTCCCTGTATGTGTCTCCTCCAGGTCTATCCAGTAAGAGGACAACACCAGAGAGATGTCCCCGTCCTCTTCTCCCACAGGACTGTAAACAAGAAGATCCCGATGTTCCTCAGGATGTGTCTCCTCCAGGTCTATCCAGTAAGAGGACAACACCAGAGAGATGTCCCCGTCCTCTTCTCCCACAGGACTGTAAACAAGAAGATCCCGATGTTCCTCAGGATGTGTCTCCTCCAGGTCTATCCAGTAAGAGGACAACACCAGAGAGATGTCCCCGTCCTCTTCTCCCACAGGACTGTAAACAAGAAGATCCCGATGTTTCTCAGGATGTGTTTCCTCCAGCTCTATCCAGTAAGAGATATCTACTCATGTAATTTCTGCACCAATTTTGTGTTTACATTTTTAGACTTTATGCTCTGGGTTTTTCAGCTGTATTTTCTTTGCTTCTGCTTCTTCTGCTGTTTGTTTCTAGTGCCTTCTCGATATCGTTATGATGGCAACTCAAAAATTTACAGAGGGTTCATGAATACTCTATTTCCCTGAAAAAAAAAACCTACCCCAAAAATAAACCCAGCATGGTTTTATGGGATTTGTGGAGAATGCTTGAAAAATAAGCCCTATTTACAGTCAGAGCTAGCGTTAGGACGTGTCAAACTGTGCAATTCCTCAGGAACCCCACTCTCTTAGGGACCCCATCAGTTGTATTCTGAGGCTAATTGTTAAAGGACCTTTGATGACTTCAATTTCATGTGACATGATGTAACCAAACGTCTCTTAATTGCAGGAGTCTAAAAGAACTGAGCAGAAAACAGGCTGGCATAGAGGAGTGGCTTTAGGGGAAAGGGAGAGCAAACTGGGCAAGTTCACAGGGCCCCATTCTCCTAGAGGTCCCAGTGTTTATATACCGATTATAGGACTGCTTATGGACCTTTTCGACATCATGTCATGTGACCAAATGTCTTTTAATTGCAGGAGTCTAAAGCTGAAGAGGAGACGAGGTGGTGTGTGTGTAGATAGATAATAGAAAAAAGAGTTATAGCTGCACACTGAAATGCTAAAGTTTGCAACTACCAAATAATCTATATATATAATTGCCTTATTCTGTCTGTCTGTCTGTCTGTCATGCTCCAAAATTGTGTCCTTACGGTGACACAAAGCTGATTGGCCGCTGGGCTCGCCATGGCCCCGCCCCCTCACACAGATTGGCCGCTCGCCCAGGCTGCGCCCCCACACGGATTGGCCAGCCGCTCGCCCAGGCTCCGCCCCCCACAGATTTGCCTCTCGCCCCGGCACCCTGCAGGCATTGGCAATTCGGCCACGCCACGCCCCACCCCCCTCACGCAACGCACGCTAGCTCTGGCCACGCCCACCTCCCCCCGCGCATTCCCCGAACTGACACGGCTGTCACGGAGGTGAGTACTGTACTCCCCCCCCCCCCGTCCCCCATCCCCCGCTCGCACGGGAGTGGTGTGGGCTCCCGTGCGAGCGGGGGACGGGATGCGTTGGCATGGTTACAAGCGCATCAAGGTCCTGCAGCGCCGGAAGATCCACACGCACACACATAACAGCACACACACACACATACACACACATCAGATCACACTCACTCTCACACACACACCTCACACACACATCACACATCACATCGCATCCACACACTCACAGCATCCGGCGATATCGCTTGCTTCTCGGCCTCGATACTGTGCTGTTGTGACCTTCCAGGACCTGACGGAGGATCACATGGCCAGAAGCATGTGGTATCTCCGGATGTTGTGACTGTGAGCGCGTATGTGCGATATCGTCAGTGTCTGTGTGTGTGAGTGTATGCGATCGGGTGTGTGTGAGTGTCGGGATCGGGTGTGTGTGAGTGTATGCGATCGTGTGTGTGAGTGTCGGCAGAGGAGCACGGCGTGCTGGAGGAGGCTGGGAGCAGAGAGGCTGATCTTGGGGAAGGCTGGGAGGGGGAGGCTGATGCTGGGGGAGACTGGGAGGGGAAGGCTGATGCTGAAGGAGGCTGGGAGGAAGGAGGCTGGGAGGAGAGAGGCTGATCCTGGGGAAGGCTGGGAAGGGGAGGCTGATGCTGCTGAGGAAGGCTGGAAGGAGAGAGGCTGATGCTGGGGGAGGCTGGAAGGAGAGAGGCTGAGGCTGGGAGGAGAGAGGCTGATGCTGAGGGAGGCTGGGAGGGGAAAGCTGATGCTGGGGAAGGCTGGGAGGACGGAGGCTGGGAGGAGAGAGGCTGATCCTGGGGAAGGCTGGGAGAGAGAGGCTGATGCTGGGGGAGGCTGGAAGGAGAGAGGCTGATGCTGGGGGAGGCTGGAAGGAGAGAGGCTGATGCTGGGGGAGGCTGATGCTGGGGGAGGCTGGGAGGAGAGAGGCTGATGCTGGGGAAGGCTGGGAGGAGAGAGGCTGATGCTGGGGACAGAGAGGAGAGGCTGATGCTGGGGACAGAGAGGCTGATGCTGGGGACAGAGAGGCTGATGCTGGGGACAGAGAGGCTGATGCTGGGGACAGAGAGGCTGATGCTGGGGGCAGAGAGGCTGATGCTGGGATGAGAGAGGCTGATGCTGGGATGAGAGAGGCTGATGCTGGGAGAAGAGAGGCTGATGCTGGGGACAGAGAGGCTGATGCTGGGGACAGAGAGGCTGATGCTGGGGACAGAGAGGCTGATGCTGGGGACAGAGAGGCTGATGCTGGGGACAGAGAGGCTGATGCTGCGGGCAGAGAGGCTGATGCTGCGGGTAGAGAGGCTGATGCTGGCGCAGCATGGCGGATGGAGCACGTTTGGGAGTGCGCAGCATGGCGGATGGAGCACGTTTGGAAGTGCGCAGCATGGCGGATGGAGCACGTTTGGGAGTGCGCAGCATGGCGGATGGAGCACGTTTGGGAGTGCGCAGCATGGCGGATGGAGCACGTTTGGGAGTGCGCAGCATGGGGGATTCAGCACGATGGGGAGTGCGCAGCATAGGGGATGGAGCACGATGGGGAGTGCGCTGCATGGGGGATGGAGCACGATGGGGAGTGCGCAGCATGGGAGATGGAGCACGATGGGGAGTGCGCAGCATGGCGGATGGAGCACGTTTGGGAGTGCGCAGCATGGGGGATGGAGCACGATGGTGAGTGCACAGCATGGCGGATGGAGCACGTTTGGGAGTGCGCAGCATGGCGGATGGAGCACGTTTCGGAGTGCGCAGCATGGCGGATGGAGCACGTTTGGGAGTGCGCAGGATGGGAGATGGAGCACGAAGGGGGGGGGCGCAGCATAGGGGATGGAGCACGATAGGGAGTGCGCTGCATGGGGGATGGAGCACGATGGGGAGTGCGCTGCATGGGGGATGGAGCACGATGGGAAGTGCACACCTCCCCCCAACACACACACACGCGCGCGCACTGCACAACACACCACACACACACACTGGGAACCACAAACAACTGCCCTACACAGACACCCACACACAGACAACGCTGCACACACAAATATACGCACATACCGCACAACACACACATTGCACAAAACATACCTCCCCCCAAAACACACCACACACACACAAACCGCGCAACACACACACACAACGCTACACACACAGCGCTCCACAAACAATGCAACACACAAACACTGCTCTCACCCCCCATCACACCCAGACAACACCCAGAACATGTACAGCGCCCTACACAAACACTTGGTAACTACACACAACAACATCTATATATATATATATATATATATATAACAAAAATCATACATGAACTACACAATACGTAAATTCTAGAATACCCGATGCGTAGAATCGGGCCACCTTCTAGTCTAATATATAAAGGTGTGTGTGTGTGTGTGTGTGTGTGTCCGCTAAAGGAATCCGCACCGTTGCGTGTACAGTCACAAAATCTTTCACAAACACCCAATTTGACTCAGGGAACATTATAGACGTCATAGGGTAAATTTTAACCCTATGCTTTACAGTTATTTCCCAAAAAGGTGCCTCCATGAAAGTCAATGAAGCTGGGAGCCACAATGCAGCCAGAACTTCAGAAGAATGTTGGTGTGTTAAAATGCGCAGCCACACCCTTGAATGTAATATTGGCGTGTCACAATACAGTCAGGAAAAGAGACAGACAGACACAGACGGACAGGGAAAGAGACGGAGACAGACAAAGAGATAGAAAGACAGAGACAGACAGAGAAAAAGACAGACAGGGAAAGAGACAGACAGACAGAGACTGGGAGAGAGACAGTTACTATCCAAGGCAACGTCAGGTACTACAGCTAGTTTCTAATAAAATTATTGCTTTAGAGAATGTGAACTACTGGCAACCTACCCTGGATGGAATGGAGACATCTACAGAAGGAGATTTGACACCTAGACCCTGACTCATCAAAGCAATTATGGCAGAATTCTGGCATAAATCACTTCAAAAGTTCTCAAACATTTTTGTACAACACAGAGTTGTGAAAAAATTGTGCCACATTTGGAGGTTTCACACCAATTTTAGCGAGCTTTAACCACAATGGGAACGTGATGCCACCGCTTCTCCTATTTGTAAGAAACTGCAGCGTTCCCTATGCCAGAAATCTCACTCCAGTCCCTGACATCATTTTTCAGTGTCCATCGCCGATCTTGATGAATTGGAGCGCTAATGTTTATCTGCACAGACAGCAAGACCCTGCTACCTGCTTTGGTTACAAAGCCTAAGGATGGGTCATCAACGTTACAGTCCCGGACAACCCCGTTAAATATCCGGCATCTATCTGTAACGATTTTATTTTTATCTTCGAAAAATCTTTTTAAAATTGTCTATGTTGTGGATCAATGTTATAAGGAGATTTTTGCAGATTTTTTCAACTGTAAATTAGATTCTGGCACTCTGCCTGCTAACGTCTCTGATGTCTGTGAGCAGCGCAGGGAAACGCAGGCAAAGCACAGACTTAAGCAGGCTAGCAAGAGTTAATCTCTGCTGAGCTGCTTGCTAATTTGATCATATGCTGTAGGGGAGCCAGTGTCATTCACTTCCCACCACGATATGCTGGCTGGACTATTCCATTAATGCCAGCTATAGTTTACCTATACTGGTTTGGTGGGGTGTTGTGAAACAGACTTACGGGTGGTCGTTGTGCATTATTGCTGTGAGCTGTTGTGGTGTTAACCCTTGTTGTCTTTTTGTTGCTGCCTTCCTCCTCTTGTTTTCTCCTTAGTCCCTCATTGCTTATTTCTGTGAGTTTGCAGTGTGTCTGAATTTTAGTTTTCCCGTCTGTCTTAATCTATTTCCATCATACTCTTGCCCCTTTCTTCCCTGGAGGGATAACAGATTAGATCTGGTCAGGAGAATAGTAAGACCGGCATCTCCACCTTCAGGGGTAAGCCAGAGGTTAGGAATAGTTTGGGTCCTCTAGCGTGAGGGACAGTATAGGTGCTCCCTGTCCCTTGCTGTCCTGCAGTCACATTGTGACAATCAATCAGATTATTTACTGTAGTACATTCCAGAGAACTGGTGCTACTGGAGAGATATCTTGCAGACAGGAATGGGAGGTTCGAATTAACAACAGTGTAACTCTTAAGGCCCCGTTGCACGCAACGACGTATCTAACGATATATCACCGGGGTCACTGATTCCGTGACGCACATCCAGCATCGTTAGTGACGTCGTTGTGTGTGACACCAACGAGTGGCCATTAACGATGGAAAATACTCACCAAATCGTCCATCGTTGACACGTCGTTCGTTTTCCAAAAATCGTTGATTGTTGAGGACGCAGGTTGTTCGTCGTTCCCGAGGCAGCACACATCGCTATGTGTGACACCTCGGGAACGACGAACTACAGCTTACCTGCGGCCGTCGGCAATGAGGAAGGAAGGAGGTTGACGGGATGTTACGGCCGCTCATCTCCACCCCTCCGCTTCTATTAGGCGGCCGCTTAGTGACGCCGCTCTGACGCCGCACGGACCGCCCCCTTAAGGGCACTTTACACACAGTGACATCGCTAGCAAATCGCTGCCCGTGGCGCACAACATCGCTAAGAACGGTCACACGTACTTACCTGCCTAGCGACATCGCTGTGGCCGGCAAACCTCCTCCTTTCTAAGGGGGCGGTTCGTGCGGCGTCACAGCGACGTCACTAAGCGGCCGCCCAATAGAAGCAGAGGGGCGGAGATGAGCGGGTGGAACATCCCACCCACCTACTTTCTTCCTCATTGCCGGCGGCCGTAGGTACGGTGATGTTCCTCGTTCCTGCGGTGTCACACATAGCGATGTGTGCTGCCGCAGTAACAACGAACAACCTGCGTCCTGCAACAGCAACGATAATTGGGAATAGAACGATGCGTCAATAATCAACAATAAGGTAAGTAATTTTGATCGTTAACGGTCGTTCGTGCGTTTCACACGCAATGACGTCGCTAACAAGGCCGGATGTGCGTCACGAATTCCGTGACCCCAACGACATCTCGTTAGCGATGTCGTTGTGTGAAAAGCGGCCTTTAGAAAGGAGGCGGTTCGCCGGCCACAGCGACGTCGCTAGGCAGGTAAGTCCGTGTGACGGCTCCTAACGATGTTGTGCGCCATGGGCAGCGATTTTCCCGTGACGCACAACCGACGGGGGCAGGTGCTTTCACCATCGACATCTCTAGCGATATCGCTGCGTGTAAAGCCCCCTTTAGATCTCGAAATTGAAGAATAGATTTAGAAATTTTTTTTTTACTAATTTAATTTCTGATGTTATGGTTTTAAAAAAAAAAAATTCAAGATAATATCATTAAAAAATAATAATAATATTGTGTTGTTTTTTTTTTAGCAGATAATTGTATCGGGAGTTCAGATGGAAATTTAATATCTTCAAAATTTAAAACAAACGATCACAGTGTCACACATGATAGATATGAAGAGCATGCTGTTGTCCCAGATATACCTCCAGCCCTACCTTGGAAAGCTCTATCATCTGATCTTTTCAAACAAGTCCAAAATTCTCATTTATCACAGAATTGTAAGCAAAATCAAAGTTACAGAAGGGATGTGGAACATGAAACGGACCCAACAAGGGATAAACCATATTCATGTTCAAAATGTAGGAAACGTTTTATTTGGAAATCACACCTTGTTAGACATCCGAAAATTCACACAGAGGAAAAGCCATTTTCATGTTCATTGTGTGGGAAATGTTTTATTGAGAAATCAGAACTTGTTAGACATCAAAGATCTCACACAGGGGAGAAACCTTTTTCATGTTCAGAGTGTGGGAAATGTTTTATTCGGAAATCAGAACTTGTTAGGCATCAAAGATCTCACACAGGGGAGAAGCCTTTTTCATGTTCAGAGTGTGGGAAATGTTTTATTCAGAAATCACATCTTGTTTCGCATCAGAAATGTCACACAGGGGAGAGGCCATTTTCATGTTCAGAATGTGGGAAATGTTTTATTCAGAAATCAGAACTTGTTGTGCATCAAAGATCTCACACAGGGGAGAAGCCTTTTTCATGTTCAGAGTGTGGGAAATGTTATAATCGGAAATCAGACCTTGTTAAACATCAGACAACTCACACAGGGGAGAAGCCATTTTCATGTTCAGAGTGTGGGAAATGTTTTTTTCGGAAATCAAATCTTGTTGTGCATCAAAGATCTCACACCGGGGAGAAGCCATTTTCATGTTCAGAATGTGGGAAATGTTTTATTCGGAAATCAAATCTTGTTGTGCATCAAAGATCTCACGCAGGGGAGAAGCCATTTTCATGCCTGGAATGTGGAAAATGTTTCACTAGGAAATCAACTCTTGTTGATCATGGAAAGTTTCACACGGGATAAACCATTTTTATGTTCTGAATGTGGAAAATGTTATTCTCAGAAATCAGATCTCGTTAAACATCTGAAGAAGCCGCACAGGGAAGGAACCTTTTTCATGTTGTGAATATTTGAAATGTTTTACTGGTAAATCAAGTTTTGTCGACCATGAGAAAAGCCACACAGTAGAGGAGCCATTCTTGCATTCGGAATTTGGCAAATGTTTTTATCATTAGTCAGGTTCTGTTGTCAGAGAAGTCGCATGGGAGAAGATATTATGATGTACCATGAGTCAAAGTGTTTTATCCAAAAATCAATTGTAAGAATTGGTCAGGGAAAGCACCAATTTCTCTCTATTTAAACTTACTGTATTATTATGACCATAAGACACACCTAGGTTTTAGAGGGGGGAATATGGAAAAAAAAAAAACAATTGAAGCAAAAAATGCAGTCATGATGCACTGTTATGGGGGAATCTGCTGTTGACACTGTTATGGGGGTAATATCCCACAATTCTGTACTAATGTCCCCCATCCTGGACCCCTTCCAGTTTATGCGTCTCTCATCCTGGTGTATATTTCCTTCTTCCTGGTATATATGTTCCCCATCTTTGTCCTATCCTGCTATATATGGCCCTCATTCTGGTACACATGATTCTCATCCTGGTATGTATGTCTCTTATCCTGGTATATATGGCCCTCATCCTGGGCCCTTCCTGGTATATATGATTCCCATCCTGGGCCCATTCTGGAATATATGTCCCTTATTTTGGTATATGTAATACCAATGTTGGTATTTACAGGTGAAAATGGGCCCCTTTAGCTCTTGGGCTGCATGTTGTACCAATAATGTGTGTGCACCTGCTGTCATCCTGGACATAAAAAAATTGATTATACTCACCCTCCCTCTGCTCCCCCAGAGTGCGGTGTTGTCTTTTATGCTGGCATGTGATTTCAGTGTGTAAGCGGAGCATTGCATGACGTCACTGCCATGCACCTGCTGTTACACGCAGACATCAGCTGCCGAAATATTCACTGCTCAACACACCCGGGATTATGAGCTTTGGGAGCAGTGAATATTCATTCTCTAATAGCAGACACACGTGATCATCCAGCTACAGCATTAAGTTGGCGGCTGGGTGATCATGTGTGCCCGTTATTAAAGAGAATGAATAGTCACGGCTCGCCACACCCATAATTCCGCCCATCCCTGGATGGCGGTTTCAGTGCCTAGAGGAAGATTGGATTATGAGAGTGAGCAGCAGTGACTATTCACTTTTGTTATTAGCGGCACACTGATAACCCCAGCGCTGGTTCCTGCCTCCTGTGTCCCACTTCTCCACCGCCACCTCTCCAGCCACAGTCAGGAGCATTCAGACTATGAGAGACACCCCCTTTCCTATACAATTGTCAAAATCACATATATGGCCCTGTGTACACTAGAAAATGGAATTTTCTTCAGAAAATTCCACAGGCTCTGAAAGATTTCCGCACCCGTGGAAAAAAAACGCACCAAAATCCGCATGCGTTTTGTAGCGGTTTTGGTGCCGGTTTTGGTGCGTTTTTTCCGCGGGTTGGTACATGTGTTTGAATGCATTCAATGCAATAAAGCAGATTGGAAAACAAAAAAAAGTAATTTCCTTTTGAGATAGATAGATAATAGATAGATAGAGGGATAGATATATAGATAGATGGATGGATAGATAGAGGGATAGATAATCAATAGATAGATAGAGTCCCTGTGAGGACGCATTGCAGTTCTCACGACCGGTAATGTGTTCACATTACCGACCGTGGGAAATGACCTCTGGTTACCTCTGCAGTCTCGTTACGTGTGACAGTGTGTCAGACGCGTCTGCAAGCGTCGTGGGACCTGCGTGGATTACGCCGGAGCTGTTTGTTTGGGTGGGGGTTAATAAAGGAGTGAAAGAGGGAGCTTTTTTGCTATTTTATTTAAAATAAAGGATTTTTCAGTGTGTGTGTGTGTGTTTATTCACTTTACTTACGGGTTAATCATGGAAACTGTCTCATAGATGCTGCCATGATTAAGCCTGGACTTAGTCGCAGCGATGCGCTGACATTAACTCATTATTACCTTGATTGCCACCACATCACGGCAATCTGGAAGAGCCGGGGACACGCCGGGACTGTCGCATAATGAATGCGACATTTCCGGGGCAGCTGCGGGCTGATATTCTCGGCTGGGGAGGGGGGGGCATTAACCCTGGCCCTCGCCCTCCCCAGCCTGAGAATACCGGGCCGCCGCTTTGTGTTCAACTCGGCTGGACGGTAAAAATATGGCGGAGCCCGTATTTTTTTTTGTTTTTTTATTTTTATATGTACGTTTGATTTGTATGTGTATTCTATATGTCTGTGTCTGTGTGTGAGTGTGATGTGTGTGTGTTTACTCTCTGCTCCGCTTCCTCTTTCTGTCATAATGACATCAATTCCCTGCAAAACGCAGGGCAGTGATGAACATTATGTCCCGAAAACACGAAATACCGCAGGGAATAGCGCAGGAAAAAGCAATGAAACGCACAGAATTTGCTACCTGCGTTATTCCCTGCGGGATTTCACGATTACATTACAGTCAATGGAGTGAAATCCCACAGCTACCTGCGTAAAAAAAGTGACATCCAATTGTTTTTGCTGCAGGAATCCCTCAGAAAAACATGCAGCTGTCAAAATCCGCCTAGTGCGCACAGCATTTTTTTTCCCCATAGGATTTGCTGGTGAATCACTGCAGAAAGGTTATGAACATTTTCTGTAGCGAAACATGCGGGAAATTCCGTCTAGTGCGCACAAGGCCTAAAAGGGCACAAATTATTGTGAATCTGTCTGACTATTTCAGGCACCAAAAATTCTCACAAAAAACTGATGAAAGGAAAGCTAAAACTGATTCACAGACTAAAAAACTCCTTAATTTTATAAAATGTAATTTTATTAACAGAAGCAATTAGATAAAAAACACTTCCACAGTATGTAGCAAACAATCCATTTAGTGCCATACAATCAATAGAGGCATATATCCCCATATATGGGGTCAATTAGGGGTTGAGGGTTGATAATATCACAACCTCCTCACAAATATGGTAATTGGCAATATATTCAGAACTATATCTCAACGCAGAATCAACTAATCTAGGGTAAAGTGTTGTCTTTAGGGATCTTGACTGTAGGACCCTTGACTATTGGACTGTTTAGGGATATTTTTTTGTTATGCCTAATTGACATTTGTTTTGTTTTTTGCTCCTAAATAGGGGAAACACATAGGGATATAATCAGAAGGGGGATATACCGTATTTTTCGCTTTATAAGACGCACTTTTGTTCCCCCAAATTTTGGGGGAAAGTAGGGGGTGCGTCTTATAAGCCGAATATACGGGGGGGTATATATATATGTACACTGCAGGGTCCAGGGGAGGTGGGAGCGCTGTGCTGGGGGCAGGTGAACGCTGCGGCGGCAGCGTTTGATCTCCTGCTCCCGCTCATATAATATCCACAGCCGCTGTCCATCTCCGGTGGTGCTGAAATCGCACCGCAGTGATAGGCTGGGGGAGCGGTGCATATTATATGTCTCTGCGTGCCCCTGTGATGGTACATGCCCCCCTGTGTTAGATTTGGCCCCCAGGCTGCTGCTCATTCTAAAATAAAAAAGCTTTACTTACCCCCTCCAGCGTTTCTCCCCGTGTCCCTGCATCCGCTGTGATCAGGCAGGCAGAGAGCTCAGCCTGCTGTGCCGATCACATGACCGCACTGAGAACCAGGAAATAAGGAAGAGAAGCACGGAGGGAGACAGGAGGGAGATAAACACTGCAGGAGGTAAGGAAAGAGTGTTTTATTTTACTATGGGCAGCAGCCTGGGGGCGATATCTAACACAGGGGGACTTGTGCAATCTATAGGGGCCATGGGCAGCACTATGGGGGCGATATCTAACACCGGGGGACTTGTGCGATCTATAGGGGCCATGGGCAGCACTATGGGGGCGATATCTAACACAGGGGGACTTGTGCGATCTCTATAGGGGCCATGGGCAGCACTATGGGGGCGATATCTAACACAGGGGGACTTGTGCGATCTATATGGGCCATGGGCAGCAGCATGGGGGCGCTATCTAACACAGGGGAACGTGTGCAATTCATAGCGGACCATAGGCAGCACAGGGGAATGTATGCAATCCATAGGGGGCCATAGGCAGCACAGGGGAACGTGTGCCATCACAAGCGGGCTATATTCAATATAAGGGGGCCATATCCAGATTAAGGGGGCTAATTTTAGGATGGGGGGCTATGAGGGACATATGCCCTATATGATTTGTTAGAGGGACACTGGCATTATAAGATGGACCCCATTTAACATTAAAAAAAAAAATTCTCTTTTCCTTCACCAAATTTGGGGGTGCATCTTATAAAGCGAAAAATACGGAATGTCTCTATTGATTGTTTGGCACTAAATGGATTGTTTGCTACATACTCTGGAAGTGTTTTTTATCTGATTGCTTCTGGTAATAAAATTAAATTTTATAAAATGAAGGAATTTTTTAGTCTGAATCTATTTCAGGCACCACTATCTTTCACTCAACTTCTGTGACAACTTTTAGAAGTGTCCCTAATGTCCTCCAAAAGGAACTTCCAGGTTGTGAGATCCCACAACCCTCAGTGATCACTCTCACAGTGAAAGATTGAGCTCTACGACCCCAGCGCTGCGGCATCCTTCTTAAGCAGTTCAGTAAATCCTTAAAAAACTATGTGACCGCGCTGGATTAGTTGAGAGAGCAATGTCTCGTGCTTAGAGCAGCTACAGAGATCTGTGGGATCCCGCTCTACACACTGAGATACCACACAATGGAAATTCGGGCTCAACTCTGCTAGTAAGTTGGGCATTTTGAGAGCCTTTAGGAACATTTGTGAAAGGTTTTGATACTGAATTATATTTGGATAATTCACTTATCTCAGGTTTCCCACTGCTTTATTTACTAAAAAGCGAAGCCCCAGATTGGAGATAGAAACTCTGAAGTTTATCATATTGTATACATTGTATAAAATTGCATTTCAAAGCTTGTTATTTTGTTAAAAAATGCTTGTAAAATATATATTCTTCATGCCTAGCTTTCTCTATTGTCTACATGTGATGATTTTGCATCAGAACCTCTGTAGTTGAGGCAGAAGTGTAGACATTTCACACAAAAAAAGTGAGGGGAGAATTGAACCATACTGCATCCTAGTGTCACGCTAGGTATGGGGAAGTACCAAGCTCACGGCGAAAGGGAATGGAAGGGAAACTTATGATCTGGTAGCCGTGGACAATCACAAAAAATCCCATAAATCAGGAAAAATCAAAACCACAAGATCAGTTGGAAACTAAGCTGACCGCAATCCCCTATTTATCGGACAACACTAACAGAAGCAGTGGGATGTTCCTAACACACCTAGACACCTCGTCACTGCCGGAGAAACTTGCTACATTTCAAAGATAGAAATGAGAAATCCTAACTTGCTTCGGAGCAGTCCCCAAAGAAATAGCAAGCCCCCAAGATGTAAACAATAATGATGTAAGAAAACACAATACACAGAAAATATAGTTAGGAAAGGTGAGGCCCGACTTACTAGATAGGACAGGACAGATAACTGAGTGCGGCCAGCAAAAAAACCCTGCAAAAAATACCAAACTCCTGATAGGAAAGAAATACTAAGAACACACGATCTCTCCCCCACTATATTAGGTACTCTTGTGCCAGACACTTTAAACAGAACTGCAGATATAATGGGAAAGAACAAAATCACAGAACAAACAATATTCTAAAGTGCAAATAATCCAAACATGAAAGGGAACAAGCTCCCTTTCTTGCTGGAGGAACTTCCCTGGTCACAAAAGCAGAAAGACAGATTCTCACATACAAGAAACCAAACAAAGAACCAAATGGAATAAGCAGAAACACCCTTAAGTGCAATTCTAGAAATCAAGCACAGAAACTAGTAAACTTATCTGGAGTAGATTCAGGCACAGAATAAATTGGAGAAACTGAAGGGAAAACTCCCAGCCATCTTCAGAAGCAGAGGAACCGTTCTTCACGGGCGGCCAGGCAGAAAGTGCTCTCCTAAATACACTGGGCTGATCTGCAATAGGACTTCCTGAATTCCTAATTAAATCCATCACCTGTTTGAGTCACAGATTCAGACTCAGCTTCATTACCATTCCTGGCCACCAGAGGGCTCTACACACAGCACCCACTCGGATGACATTCACAACAGGAAACCCTGCGTCTACGAAGATGGTGACTCCTAACCGAACCTACTGCTGGTCCCTGGGGTCCCTCACTAACCTAAATAGGTTCTGCATCGAGTAGGATACCTGACCCTAGGTATCCCTAATGGTGGGCCATAAATAGGGAACGGGTGGGATGAGCTCTTCGTCAACCGCACTAAACTATAGAAACACAGAAGGGACAAGGGGAAAAGCATGAACTACTTATCATTAGATGACTCAGGAAGACGTTCAGCAGAGCTTTCAGCGACAAGACCACAGAGGAGAACAAACCACCTACTTGCAACCTCGGCTTGAAGGAACTGAAAAGATCACCAGCACAATCCAAAAGGAAGGAAGAGGTATTTAAACACACAAGGGAATACTGATAATATACAGCTGGGTGGAAGGCGAGCTCCTGCTGGGTCGAAAAGGGAGAGCGATGAATCCAGCAGGAAAGCTACCTATACCAATGAATACCGACACCACAAATAATAGAAAGTCAGGGAACATTCTATGCAGCCACACGCTGAGACCATTGATGGCAAGAAACCACATGTCTGTCACCGTGACACCTAGATATGTAAACGTTGTTAGGACACTCTGGTCCCAATTCATCAAAGCTTTTATGACAAAAAAAATGTCACACAAGCTTTGAAAAGTCTCACAAATTTGGCTTAACTCAGAGTTGGTGAAGTGCAAGTAACATTTACGATACCTATGCTGGGGTTTTCTGAATTAATGGGGTTCTGTCACTAAGTGTTTACCTCATTGTTAAACATCAGAATAATATAAAGACAGTGACTCTAATTCCAATGATGTGTCACTTACTGGGCTGCTTGCTGTAGTTTTGATAAAATCACTGTATTACCAGTAGTGGATTATCACTAGAGAACTAGTAAACCTGCTGCTATGTATCTTCCATCTCCATAAGCTCTGTATAACCCCACCCCACGCCTGATTGGCAACATTCTGTCAATGTCCATTATACACAGTTGCCAATCAGTGGTATGGGTCAGATTATACACAGAGCAGCATTTCGAGAACTGGTAGATCTTAAGCAGATAAAACTGATGTTTATCAAAACTTCAACAAGCAGCCAAGTAAGTGACACATTGCTGGAATCAGGGTCTCTGCTTATACAGCTCGAATGGACACATGTTACAAGTAGCTTTGTTCCTCTTTAATCTATAAATCACATCCTAAAGCCATACGCTATTAATTTTAGATACTTAATCTGAAAAGTAGGCAGCGTTTATAAAAATAAACAAAAGATATTACTAAGGGAAACAAAACAATACAGTATATACAATTATATAAAATAAAAGGGAATAACAAAAGAAAATCACTGAACCTGGATCACAGAAATGACTTCAGATTTCTGGAGGGAAGGACTCCAATGAAACATGGAGCAATCCTACATGGCGATGTTCCTTTCATTAAATGAGGATCATAATTGGTATTAGTTTTTATTAACACACGTTATACCCACATACTTCCCCTCAGGTGACTCCTAACAGGGCTAGACTTCAGATAACTAGAGGATTTGACTAAGTCTTAGAAAATTATGAGATTCCCAACTTTTACAATATCTTCACCCCTGGAGGTCCCAGGCAGGAGATATTACTGTCCTCTTTCCTATCATGATTTTATCTGTGCATAGATAGGAGACATTGCATATATATTTTCATCTCTCTGACCAATATCCATTTGGCTGGACCCTGGCCATCACCCAATGATGTGTAACGATGCTTTGTGTTCTCCACTTTATCATAAATTCGAAAATATGACTTTCCTATCTATAATATTGATGTTGTTCATAAAACATCAATTCATATTTTCTATAAGGGGAAACAAAGGATTTGAATTTGTCTGCTATTTTTCTGTTCAACTGCTGCTCTTATCTTTACGGGTCATAAATCTGTCCTTTTCTGCATGCTTCTGCATTCAAGTTGAGATTGGTCCAGGTATCCATCCACAGATCCGGAGGGATATCTGTCTAGTTTCTGTGTTGAGACTCCTAACAGAGGCTCCATGAACTTTTTTGATTTGCATATTTCCCAGGGGGCAATGCACCTAGGATTTCGCTGTCTTGAGCGCCCTTGTTGGCTGCTGGCAATGTTTTCTCTGGCTGGTTTCCCCGAGATCAGTGATTTTTTGCCTGGTTGGTCTACTAGGCATTGCTCCCACCTGGCCAGAATCCTACTCCACAGTGATGAGGGGCAATACCCCGAAACAGCTGTCTATGGATGGATACCTGGCCTTGGTAATTCCCTTGTCATATCTTTAAACTTGTCAAAGAGTTGGATATTGACTAAAAGGGCCACTTAATATGGTGGTTATGGTGGTTATGGTGGTTTCCTAAAAAGAGCCACTCCTTGGCTAGGTCCTTCCTGGAGGGATATCTGTCTAGTTTCTGTGTTGAGACTCCTAACAGGGGCACCATGAACTTTTTTGATTTGCATATTTCCCAGGGGGCAATGCACCTAGGATTTCGCTGTCTTGAGCGCCCTTGTTGGCTGCTGGCAATGTTTTCTCTGGCTGGTCTCCCCAAGATCAGTAATTGTTTTGTCTGGTTGGTCTACTAGGCATTGCTCCCACCTGACCAGAATCCTACTCCACAGTGATGAGGGGCAATACCCCGAAACAGCTGTCTGTGGATGGATACCTGGCCTTGGTAATTCCCTTGTCATATCTTTAAACTTGTCAAAGAGTTGGATATTGACTAAAAGGGCCACTTAATATGGTGGTTATGATTGTTTCCTAAAAAGAGCCACACCTTGGCTAGGTCCTTCCCGGAGGGACATCTGGCTAGTTTCTGTGTTGAGACTCCTAACAGAGGCTCCACAAACGTTTTTGAATTGCATCTAGAGTGTAGAAAATGATTTGCCGGGACGCCAAATCTTAAGTGGGGTGGAGTGTAACAGGGTGAAAGACATACATATAGTAGAGTATATCTGTGCTATGATTTGAATGGCCACCAGGTGTCACTGTAGAGCATGACTGTGCACAGTTGATTTTTAAAATAGTGTGGCAGTTGGGCGAATAGAAGCGTGTGCGTACGCTGGAGCTGTTAAGGAGAGGAGAGTGTGGTCCTGTGGGCTTGGTTGCTTTCTTTTGAGAAAAGGGAATGACTGCTGATCTGTCTCCACAGTAGGATTTTTATTGCTCCGTCGTAAAGGAGATGCTGAACTAAGGAATAAAAAGTGTTTAACTCGTGGTTTAAATAAACAAAAAGCAGAGTGAATATTGTGAGGAGAAAGAGAGATCCGCCATCTTGGGATAACAGACTAGCCTCCAAAGACAGATCCGCCATCTTGGAATAACAGACTGGCCTCCTGCGAATTAACCCTGAGTGCTGTGTCTGTGTGGCAAAAGGCATCGAAAGAAGTCTGTGAGTTATAACTATTGAGAGACTGGTCAATGTGTGGTAATAGTTATAGATAGGGACAGTTAGTTAGAGCCAAGACTCCTAAAAACAAGACTACTGTTAAAGAGTTTTTTACAGAGAAAGGAATAACGTTTGGAACACCATTGTATGTATGAACTGGGTGCAAAAACCTAAAAAAAATCACTATATGGAGATAAGGTATGCACACCAGTGACTATGCGAGGGGAATACATGGAATAGCAGAAACTGCTGTGTGAATAATGACATGAAAAATCCAATAGCTATATGTAAGAATGAAAATGGGAAAAATGAAACCTGCATTACTGCCATGAACATATGAATCAAGAGAAATTTAGCTACTGAATTGATCAATGCAATAGAGCCCCAACACTACGCCAAAGTATTTCTCTACGTTGGGGTCCCTAGCTTGTGTGTGTCCTCTCATGCAGTTAAAAAACTTACCGTGTATGGGAAGCTGAGACCCAGGCTATATATACGTATCATGTGGATTGGCAATAGGTGTGAGTGGGGAGGGTTCACAAACGAAAAACTACTAACACATAAGGAATAACGTTTGGAACACCATTGTATGTCTGAACTGGGTGCAAAAACCTAAAAAAACATCACTATATGGAGATAAGGTATGCACACCAGTGACTATGCGAGGGGAATACATGTAATAGCAGAAACTGCTGTGTGAATACTGACATGAAAAATCCAATAGCTATATGTAAGAATGAAAATGGGAAAAATGAAACCTGCATTACTGTTTTTGCACCCAGTTCAGACATACAATGGTGTTCCAAACGTTATTCTTTATGTGTTAGTAGTTTTTTGTTTGTGAACCCACCCCACTCACACCTATTGCCAATCCACATGATACGTATATATAGCCTGGGTCTCACGGTAAGTTTTTTAACTGCATGAGAGGACACACACAAGCTAGGGACCCCAACGTAGAGAAATACTTTGGCGTAGTGTTGGGGCTCTATTGCATTGATCAATTCAGTAGCTAAATTTCTCTTTATTCATATGTTCATGGCAGTAATGCAGGTTCCATTTTTCCCATTTTCATTCTTACATATAGCTATTGGATTTTTCATGTCAGTATTCACACAGCAGTTTCTGCTATTACATGTATTCCCCTCGCATAGTCACTGGTGTGCATACCTTATCTCCATATAATTTTACAGAGAAAGGACTGTGCTAAATGAAGACGTTTTGCATTAATCCAGAGTATATAAAGTGAAACTGTGTTTTACTCATGGTAGAGGACTAAAATTATTTTCTTTCTGATTCCTCCCACTGCCCAGAGGCAGCGAAAGATAAAGTGATTACTATTCTGTCTCTTCCTGGTAGCAATGAATCCAACCGCTCTAATTATCAGTCCCTTAGATAACTGTATGATTTTACTCACTCTACGGCTTCCACAGATAGTGTTAACTCAGCCCAAACGATGACTTGTAGGAAGACAAGGAGAAACGCTGTAGTTTTCTTCTAGAATCTTGTATTAAGTACAAAGTAAAGGCAGGTGAAAAGGAATAATCTGTACAGGGTTGCAGACATGTCTCTTCAGTAATGGTTCCTCTAGACTAAACTGAAGGAGAAGGGAGGAGCATTCTATACAGAAGCCAACTAAGGGAGGTACATAGGGACAAACTTCATACAGTCTAAATCTACCTAGTAACAATATGGAATTTCCTGATAGGAGGAAAAATATGCAATGCAAGAATTACATACAACAGGTTGTTCCCATTCATGGGACACAACAATTACATAAAAGTACATATATATATATATATATATATATATATATATATATATATATATATATATATATATATTAGTGAGAAGTGTTTTCTGCAGAGGGACTAAAGGGGAGAATTGGCCGGGTACCCTATGTAAATTGTGAATATAAGGGGGTGGCGGTTGTAAGATTGTACTCTTGGAGAGACCACGTACCACAACCCGTAGTAGCACATCCCGGGTAAACCCCATTAATATTTACATTAATATTTAAGGGAGGGAGTACAGTAGATAGCCAGAGAATATAGTCCTTACCCTCCTTACGGGCCGGCACTTGACGTTCTCTGAGCTGCATAGATTGTAAATTGTATTGTTTGGTCTGTTGTGGCCTATAAGCTGAAAGGAGTCGCGATTGTTCATAGTAATTGAAACAGATAAAGCAAAACTGTTGTTTATCATTCTTGTGTCTCTGAGTCCTCCACAGCACCACCGTATCTATCAACCTACAACACTGACATTTGGGGTTACACCCTGCGACCGGGTGTCCGACTCCTCTAGGTCCAGACCACCGTCTGCGACCTAGTCTGCTTCTCCCCTGGGAGCTACAACTCCCAGCTTCCTCAGAGCTCCTCACAGCTCGAGGGTTCCTACTCGACTACTCTAACACCTCCCACCTCCCCGTCTGACCCCTAGGTGGGCGGCCCTATTCCTGCTTAAGCAGCCCACTGGTGTGCCTGACAGGAGTGGTGCAAAGTGTATCTACGGTAGGATTTGTGAATGCTGGTGGAGGCAGCACTGCAGGATGGAGACCCAGAACCATGGGGGGTTGAATACTGCACGGGGAGAGAAAGAGCGTGCAGTACCCTGTGACTACCTGAATCGTCCAGGGGCGTCACACATCCAAAACGCTGCCCGTACATTCTAGACTTCACCATCTAGTGTGCGGCTCTGCAGGTGGAGGTAGAGTCCTGCATACACTGAGGAGCTGACCATGTGACCCCTGACTCCTCCCCTCCATGTGACATCATCACAGGTCCTGTAGGCACAGAGCAGCCATATATCTAGTGTGCGGCTCTGCAGGTGGAGGTAGGTGCAGGGTATTATATATCTAGTGTGCGGCTCTGCAGGTGGAGGTAGGTGCAGGGTATTATATATCTAGTGTGCGGCTCTGCAGGAGGAGGTAGGTGCAGGGTATTATATATCTAGTGTGCGGCTCTGCAGGTGGAGGTAGGTGCAGGTTATTATATATCTGTGTGCGGCTCTGCAGGTGGAGGTAGGTGCAGGGTATTATATATCTAGTGCGCGGCTCTGCAGGTGGAGGTAGGTGCAGGGTATTATATATCTAGTGCGCGGCTCTGCAGGTGGAGGTAGGTGCAGGGTATTATATATCTAGTGCGCGGCTCTGCAGGTGGAGGTAGGTGCAGGGTATTATATATCTAGTGCGCGGCTCTGCAGGTGGAGGTAGGTGCAGGGTATTATATATCTAGTGTGCGGCTCTGCAGGTGGAGGTAGGTGCAGGGTATTATATATCTAGTGCGCGGCTCTGCAGGTGGAGGTAGGTGCAGGGTATTATATATCTAGTGCGCGGCTCTGCAGGTGGAGGTAGGTGCAGGGTATTATATATCTAGTGTGCGGCTCTGCAGGTGGAGGTAGGTGCAGGGTATTATATATCTAGTGTGCGGCTCTGCAGGTGGAGGTAGGTGCAGGGTATTATATATCTAGTGTGCGGCTCTGCAGGTGGAGGTAGGTGCAGGGTATTATATATCTAGTGTGCGGCTCTGCAGGTGGAGGTAGGTGCAGGGTATTATATATCTAGTGTGCGGCTCTGCAGGTGGAGGTAGGTGCAGGGTATTATATATCTAGTGTGCGGCTCTGCAGGTGGAGGTAGGTGCAGGGTATTATATATCTAGTGTGCGGCTCTGCAGGTGGAGGTAGGTGCAGGGTATTATATATCTAGTGTGCGGCTCTGCAGGTGGAGGTAGGTGCAGGGTATTATATATCTAGTGTGCGGCTCTGCAGGTGGAGGTAGGTGCAGGGTATTATATCTAGTGTGCGGCTCTGCAGGTGGAGGTAGGTGCAGGGTATTATATATCTGTGTGCGGCTCTGCAGGTGGAGGTAGGTGCAGGGTATTATATATCTAGTGTGCGGCTCTGCAGGTGGAGGTAGGTGCAGGGTATTATATATCTAGTGTGCGGCTCTGCAGGTGGAGGTAGGTGCAGGGTATTATATATCTAGTGTGCGGCTCTGCAGGTGGAGGTAGGTGCAGGGTATTATATATCTAGTGTGCGGCTCTGCAGGTGGAGGTAGGTGCAGGGTATTATATATCTAGTGTGCGGCTCTGCAGGTGGAGGTAGGTGCAGGGTATTATATATCTGTGTGCGGCTCTGCAGGTGGAGGTAGGTGCAGGTTATTATATATCTGTGTGCGGCTCTGCAGGTGGAGGTAGGTGCAGGGTATTATATATCTAGTGTGCGGCTCTGCAGGTGGAGGTAGGTGCAGGGTATTATATATCTAGTGTGCGGCTCTGCAGGTGGAGGTAGGTGCAGGGTATTATATATCTAGTGTGCGGCTCTGCAGGTGGAGGTAGGTGCAGGGTATTATATATCTGGTGTGCGGCTCTGCAGGTGGAGGTAGGTGCAGGGTATTATATATCTAGTGTGTGGCTCTGCAGGTGGAGGTAGGTGCAGGGTATTATATATCTAGTGTGCGGCTCTGCAGGTGGAGGTAGGTGCAGGGTATTATATATCTAGTGTGCGGCTCTGCAGGTGGAGGTAGGTGCAGGTTATTATATATCTAGTGTGCGGCTCTGCAGGTGGAGGTAGGTGCAGGGTATTATATATCTAGTGTGCGGCTCTGCAGGTGGAGGTAGGTGCAGGGTATTATATATCTAGTGTGCGGCTCTGCAGGTGGAGGTAGGTGCAGGGTATTATATATCTAGTGTGCGGCTCTGCAGGTGGAGGTAGGTGCAGGGTATTATATATCTAGTGTGCGGCTCTGCAGGTGGAGGTAGGTGCAGGGTATTATATATCTAGTGTGCGGCTCTGCAGGGGGAGGTAGGTGCAGGTTATTATATATCTAGTGTGCGGCTCTGCAGGAGGAGGTAGGTGCAGGGTATTATATATCTAGTGTGCGGCTCTGCAGGTGGAGGTAGGTGCAGGGTATTATATATCTAGTGTGCGGCTCTGCAGGTGGAGGTAGGTGCAGGTTATTATATATCTAGTGTGCGGCTCTGCAGGAGGAGGTAGGTGCAGGGTATTATATATCTAGTGTGCGGCTCTGCAGGTGGAGGTAGGTGCAGGTTATTATATATCTAGTGTGCGGCTCTGCAGGTGGAGGTAGGTGCAGGTTATTATATATCTAGTGTGCGGCTCTGCAGGTGGAGGTAGGTGCAGGGTATTATATATCTAGTGTGCGGCTCTGCAGGTGGAGGTAGGTGCAGGTTATTATATATCTAGTGTGCGGCTCTGCAGGTGGAGGTAGGTGCAGGGTATTATATATCTAGTGTGCGGCTCTGCAGGTGGAGGTAGGTGCAGGGTATTATATATCTAGTGTGCGGCTCTGCAGGTGGAGGTAGGTGCAGGGTATTATATATCTAGTGTGCGGCTCTGCAGGTGGAGGTAGGTGCAGGGTATTATATATCTAGTGTGCGGCTCTGCAGGAGGAGGTAGGTGCAGGGTATTATATATCTAGTGTGCGGCTCTGCAGGTGGAGGTAGGTGCAGGGTATTATATATCTAGTGTGCGGCTCTGCAGGTGGAGGTAGGTGCAGGGTATTATATATCTAGTGTGCGGCTCTGCAGGTGGAGGTAGGTGCAGGGTATTATATATCTAGTGTGCGGCTCTGCAGGTGGAGGTAGGTGCAGGGTATTATATATCTGTGTGCGGCTCTGCAGGTGGAGGTAGGTGCAGGGTATTATATATCTGTGTGTGGCTCTGCAGGTGGAGGTAGGTGCAGGGTATTATATATCTGTGTGCGGCTCTGCAGGTGGAGGTAGGTGCAGGTTATTATATATCTGTGTGCGGCTCTGCAGGTGGAGGTAGGTGCAGGTTATTATATATCTAGTGTGCGGCTCTGCAGGTGGAGGTAGGTGCAGGGTATTATATATCTAGTGTGCGGCTCTGCAGGTGGAGGTAGGTGCAGGGTATTATATATCTGTGTGCGGCTCTGCAGGTGGAGGTAGGTGCAGGGTATTATATATCTAGTGTGCGGCTCTGCAGGTGGAGGTAGGTGCAGGGTATTATATATCTGTGTGCGGCTCTGAAGGTGGAGGTAGGTGCAGGGTATTATATATCTGTGTGCGGCTCTGCAGGTGGAGGTAGGTGCAGGGTATTATATATCTAGTGTGCGGCTCTGCAGGAGGAGGTAGGTGCAGGGTATTATATATCTAGTGTGCGGCTCTGCAGGTGGAGGTAGGTGCAGGTTATTATATATCTGTGTGCGGCTCTGCAGGTGGAGGTAGGTGCAGGTTATTATATATCTGTGTGCGGCTCTGCAGGTGGAGGTAGGTGCAGGTTATTATATATCTGTGTGCGGCTCTGCAGGTGGAGGTAGGTGCAGGTTATTATATATCTGTGTGCGGCTCTGCAGGTGGAGGTAGGTGCAGGGTATTATATATCTGTGTGCGGCTCTGCAGGTGGAGGTAGGTGCAGGGTATTATATATCTAGTGTGCGGCTCTGCAGGTGGAGGTAGGTGCAGGGTATTATATATCTAGTGTGCGGCTCTGCAGGTGGAGGTAGGTGCAGGGTATTATATATCTAGTGTGCGGCTCTGCAGGAGGAGGTAGGTGCAGGGTATTATATATCTAGTGTGCGGCTCTGCAGGTGGAGGTAGGTGCAGGGTATTGTATATCTAGTGTGCGGCTCTGCAGGTGGAGGTAGGTGCAGGGTATTGTATATCTAGTGTGCGGCTCTGCAGGTGGAGGTAGGTGCAGGGTATTATATATCTAGTGTGCGGCTCTGCAGGTGGAGGTAGGTGCAGGGTATTATATATCTGTGTGCGGCTCTGCAGGTGGAGGTAGGTGCAGGGTATTATATATCTAGTGTGCGGCTCTGCAGGTGGAGGTAGGTGCAGGGTATTATATATCTAGTGTGCGGCTCTGCAGGTGGAGGTAGGTGCAGGGTATTATATATCTAGTGTGCGGCTCTGCAGGTGGAGGTAGGTGCAGGGTATTATATATCTAGTGTGCGGCTCTGCAGGTGGAGGTAGGTGCAGGGTATTATATATCTAGTGTGCGGCTCTGCAGGTGGAGGTAGGTGCAGGGTATTATATATCTAGTGTGCGGCTCTGCAGGTGGAGGTAGGTGCAGGGTCTCTATTATTTTGGGGACATCATTATCATTAACCCCTTCATGTCTCGGCTATTTTCACCATTAACCAGTTCAGGACCAGTTCCCGCTATTCCTGACCGGATCATTTCCATATTGCTTTGTACATTCAGGTTAATGATCTGTGAAAATCTTTTTTCTTGTTCGGATTTTCCAGTAAATTTTGCGTCTTTTTCCGTGATTTGCTCGGCTTCATTTTCCTGTTGTCGTCTTGTCTCTATGATTTTATGACGAGGCTGAAGTTGGTTTCTTATTCGGGTTTTTAAAAGGGGCTGCTGATAAGTCTTTGGCTTTACCCAGAAAGAAACGAGATAGGATGATGAAACTTTCCATTTCTTCCACATACTCTCCACTGATGTCACCACACTTCTTACATCGGTATTCCAAGTTCTGTAAGACTAGCAAAAGGAAGGATTTCGGTTGTGCCTCAAACCAGGCATCCGTAGCAGCCATTGCATCAGAAATGGTGTGAAATTTGGTGCCTTGAAGTGATTCTTCAGGTTTGGAAACAGATGATAGTCAGAGGGAGATAGAGCTGGTGAATAAGGTGGGTGGTCACCAGCTGGTAGCCCGGCTCTGCCAGTTTGGCCGTGGTCGTTGGTGCAGTGTGAGCGGAGGCGTCTTGTAGGAACAAGATTCCTTTGGACAGCTTGCCGCGCCTTTTGGCCTTCAGAGCTGCCTTCAATTGGTCTAAAAATGCAATGAAATACCTTGCATTGATGGTGGAACCCTTTTGAAGGTAGTCCAATAGCAGCACGTCGTACTTATCCCAGAACACAGACGCCATCACCTTAGTGGCTGATTTTTGCACCCTGTACTTCTTTAGATGTAGAGTGTCATGTCCTCACCCCTAGTGGATCCATGGTAGGCGGCAAGTGTCCGAGAGAAGAGTGGACCCACTGGACCACAAAGGGAACCCGGACTTACCCTTTAGCAGATGGAGGGGCTTGACTAAGGGCCTACTGCAAGGCAGGACGCCAGGTGCCAATCCCAGGGCAAGAGACCAGGACTCTGGCAGCTGAGTGGGCCAGGGTGACAGCCGGACTGGGGAGGTAGAACACAGAGTAGGGACCTGAGCAGGAACGAGCAAGGTAATCACCAGCACACATCAGGCATGAGACACCAGGAGTAGGACATCAGGCATGGGTCCACAGGCATAGGTCATGGACATTGGGTAAGGCTCTAGACATCGAGCAGAGGTCATCAGACACAGGACATTGGGCACAACAAGCACGGACCTCAACAGGGCAGTGCATGCATGGGCATGGACCACAACAGAGTGATGTCGGCACAGCAGGTACATCCAGACTTCAGGTTATATAAAACATGACTTTATTCAGAGGAAATGGAAAGACTTCAAATACATCACACGGCAGGATAATAGGTAACACAACAGGATATCAGGGTACATCACATGGCAGTAACACAAATACAGGACCAGGCTGGAGTCCAGGGGGATTGCCAGTAACTGGATACGCCGGTCGCCGGAATATACAGATACCTGAAGACCCGGGACAATGGTTAACCGGACTGCAAACAGGATCTCCACTTCAGACAGTGAACCGGACTCAGGAACAGAAGACACCAGCCCTTCAGGAAACACATCTCAAGCTGCATACAAAAATGACACAAGCAAAATGCTCTGCACCTCCTATCGTGGGGGGGGGGAGCCTTAAATAGCTGGTGCCTCCCAGCAATAGGCTGGGGACACCTTAGCAAGGTGCGCACATCTCCCTATAAAAGAGGAGGAAGTGTGCACGCGCACCCCCTAGGCTGGAGAGCAGGAAACCCCACACAACATGTGCAGAGCCTGCAGCCTAGGTGGAAGCAGAGCTGACCATCACATGGGCATCCACCAGCAAACACCGCCGGGGACTGCACTTATACGCGGCGGCAGAGAAGAGGGAAGCAGGTACACTGCACAAGATACAGAGGGATGGCGGCATCATTAGTATCCCGGCATGACAAAAGAACCACTGTGCCTCCAGGCATGACAGAAGAACCACTGCGCCTCCACTCTTTTAACTGCTGCTTGTTTTCAGGGTCATACAGATAAATCCAGGTCTCATCCACAGTGACCGGTCGCTCCAGAAAGTTCTTATCAGTCCGGAAACGCTGACAAATGGACCGGGCAGTTTTCACTCGCTGCTTCTCTGATCTGTTGTCAGACATTTGGGGACCCACTTTGCAGATCGCTTCCTCGTGTCCAAATGTTTATGGATTATGACACAAACGCGTTCACGGGAAATCCCCATGATGTCTGCTATTGCTTTAGCTGAAATTCGTGGATTCTCCAGTATGAAGTTGTGCACAGCATCGACGACCACCGGAACAACAACCACTCTCGGGCGTCCAGGACGTTCCTCATCATTGGGGCTGAAGTGGCCCGTTTTACATTTGGCGACCCAGTTCTTAACTGTGGAATATGAAGGGCATTGATCCCCCAATGTCTGCAACATATCACCATGAATATCCACAGTGGACTTTCCTTGCAGAAACAAGACTTTTATCCCTCCTCTGCCCTCAGTTGCTGTGAATATCTCATTAGTCTCCGCCATTTTGTTTTCCCGCGTGCGTAGAACACTGTTACCATAAGCAATAAACACAAAATTCTAAAAACAAATATTAGACACATAAAGCTTTCATGTGATGTAACATTCATTACCATAGAAACAAAAAAAGATCACAAAGCCAAAGACTTATCGGCAGCCCCTCGTAGCTTTTTGTACAGGTTTTTATCAACAAAGTGACGTGAATTTTAAAAAACACCACTTACTTATTTATATCTGGGTGAATTGGCTATTTGCCCTCTTTGATGCCAGTTCTCATGCCCAGAACCCATTTGGACCCGGACGGAGACATCACTGTATAATGTCGGGGTGATATCAGTACCCCAAAGTCATTTAAGGCTACATGCGCACACTGCAGTTTTTTTCTGCACACAAACTGCACCTTAAGAAACTGACCAATAAGAAACCATCTTCAGCATCGACTTCTTATTGCTGATGTGGAGCGATACTGGTGGGAAATAAGGGAAATGTCTGTTATTACCGCATATATACCCTGCCCCTCGCAGTGACTGACAGCCGCTCAGCATTAGAACCTGCTGTCAGTCAGTGCTGAGAGTGCGGATACAACCACTGATCACTGTATACTGAGCGGTGACTAAAACCTCATCGGGGCTATTCCTATGACTGAAAGCCGGACACTGTCATATTATATGTTTATGACCTCATGCATGGCCGGCTTTAGGCATGTGCGACTTGTGCGGTCGCACAGGGCGCCGACGGCCATGCTTCAGGATGGGCGCTGCAGAGAGGTAAGTAAATTTCCTGCCTCCTCAGGTCCCAGCACTGCGTTTTTATTGTAACTCCACTGCGCAGGCAGAAGGCAATGATGGGAGGAGCTGCAGGGAGACCCTATGTGCGAAGCTAAACGTACTGTCTCCAGTGGCGCCTCTCCATCCCTTTCTTGAAGCCTGGCAACCGGGCGCCCGCGCCGTGCATACACGCGGTGTGATTGGCGCGGAGACAGAAAGATGAGTTTCATCTACTTCCCCTGCTCCAATCAGTGAACATGCGCATCCAGTCGCTCTCCCGCCTAGCTCCGCGGGCTCACCTCATCTCACATCCCCAGACCTCAACAGCAGAGAAAAGATCATGCCTTGTATGTGACCGCAGCGCAGGTGCAGTTTATTGCAGGCAGTTCTACCAGGTGTACAATTGGCATGATAGCTGTCTGTGCGGGCGGGCGGCCGGGTGCCTGTCTCTCTGTGCGGGCGGGCGGCCGGCTGCCTGCCTCTCTGTGCTGGAGGCTGGCCAGCTAGATATCTGTCTGTGCGGGCAGCGGTGGCTGTGTGGAGCATGGCGGTGTGGCTGATGTCCCAGATGCTCTGGGTTCAAATGATGGCGTCCGGGGCGGCGCGTGTGCAGATGGAGCCCTCAGCTCAAGATCTTGTCATTGAACTGAGAGCTCAATCTGCGCACACACCGCTCCAGGACGCTATTTCTTTGAAGCCCGCACCGCTGACAGAGCATCAGGGACACCCACCGCACTGGCCTGCGTCAAACAGCCAGCACAGCTTCCGCTGCCAGCACAGCCCACACCGTTCCCACCACCGTGCCTGCCTCCTGTGACTCTGCTCCCCCTCCAGTAAGACAACAATGGAGTATAAGACGGACCCCATTTTTTAACCTTTTTTTATCTATAAATTTGGGGTGCGTCTTATAATCCGGTACATCTTATAAATCAAACAATATGGTATGTGTTATTGTTACCATCAAGGATATGTGATTGTGTTCCTGGAGTGGGAATCATTTTCATGCAAGGGGTGTTTATGTGTGTGTGTCCTTAAATAGTAGTATATTAATATGCACCCATTAGTGTAAAATAGCACCTCCTTGAAGCATAACCACATACACCCTTTGTAATAAAATGATACCCCACTCAAGTCCATAAAATGGATGTCTCTCATTCCCGTTGTTTGCCCCAGAAAAATAAAGAAAGCTATACGTCTCTCCGGTGCAGCCTCGGTTCCAGGGATGTCTAAAACTTCCAGGGATATCTGTGACATTGTTATGATACACGAGCCCCAAAAGCAATCAGCGCCGGCTTCCTTCTGCCCACCTTTGGACATTTCGGCAGAAATTCAGTGTAGCGCTCATATCCTGCTAAAATGTCTGAAGGCGGAGAGAGAGACACTGGGCGCTGTTTGGTCAAGGGGCCTCATGGAACGCAGCTTTAGAGATCTCTGGAACCGAGGCCGTACCGGAAGGGAGTATAGCTTTATATATTTTTCCGGGGCAAACAAGGGGAATGAGAAGGGGTTGTTGACATCCCTTTTATGGATTGAAGTGGGGCATCATTTTATTACAAAGGGTGTATGTGGTTATGCTTCAACAAATGGAATGAATAGGGGTTGTCAAATTTAGTGGACAGCCCTTTTAAAGGGGCTGTTCTTTTAGTAAATGTCTAGTCTAAGGTGTAGGTTATTATAAAGAAATTATAATGCTGTTACGCAAACACCGTAAAAAAAACAAACAAAACTTTGGGAAAAATCACTCCAAAAATGTTTTTTAGTCTTACTGAAAACAGAAAAATTGAATAAAAAGCCAACAAAAGTCATATGTGAAGGAATAAGCCCTAAAAGGTCTTTTGAACAAAAAATAAATTAAAAAAGTTACAGCTCTCAGAATATGGCGATGCAAAAAGAAATTAATTTTTGTAAAATATTGCTTTTAGTGTGCAAAAGTCGCAAAGTATAAAAAATTATATAAATCTGGTATAGTGTAATCGTTCTGACTCGAAGAATAAATCAGTCATCACTTTTATCGCATGGTGAACAGAGCAAAGAATGGAAAAGAATAAGCGAATCGCTGGTTTTCCCTCAAAAATCTGAATAAATAGCAATCAAGAACTGGTATGTACCTCATAATAGCACCAAAAATCCTTCGGCTTATTGCGCAAAAAATAAGCTTCCACACAGCCCTGTTCACTCCAAAAAGAAAAAAGTTACAGTTCTCACAATATGGCGACGAAAAAACTTTTTTTTTTTTTTTTTATAAAAAAAAAAAAGCATTTTCACTGTGTGATAGAAGCTGAACAATATAAATCTGGTATCAATGTAACAGCACCAACAAAGAGAATCTGTCAGGAGGCTCTTGCTACCTCACCAGAGATTACTGACTGATTACTGACATATTCTAAGATTTAAGATTTTAGGCCTGTTTCGCGTGTCAGTGAAAAACAAAGACGTTTTTCACTGACATGTTAAAAGCGCATGATTCACAGCACACGTGGGTTGTCAATGTGCAATCCGTGATCTGTGATACATGATAGCACATGGAGATAAACTCACCTGCCCCTGCTCCTGCTGTCCGTGGTGCTGAACTCTCCGGCTCTGCTGCATCTGGCCGCCGCTGTCTCCCCTCTGCAACTACTTCCGGGTCAGCTGTGCCGTGCATAAATGAATATGCATGACAGTAATTAGCCGGGCAGGAAGCAGCAGCCAGCAGAGGCCGGAGACAGCGTCGCTGGAGAAGTTGAATATAAAAATCACTTTATTTTCAGTGTCCGTGTTTTCTGGTACATGTTTCACGGATAACACCATAGTGTGGTCTGTGGGACATCAGTGATGCCGGAAAAAAACTGACATGTTTGTGTGCGCAACAGATAAAGCGTGTGAGCAACAGGGAGTACCTGCCTAAAAAAGTGCTGCAAATACACAATAGAAAAGGGACATGATGCACAGCAGTTTCAAAATGATTTTGCTGTGCACATGTTTTGTCTTTGGTTAATTATTTTAGCTGCTGTAGGCTTCAAAATCCATGAAACGGATATAAAGAAGTAACCTTCTCATTCGTGGGGCGGCTAAAATTAGAAGAAGACCCTCGCTCTATATACTTAAAGGACACAGAATACCGTCATTGCATAGACACCAGAAATGAAGCCAGTAACAACGGCGCATACATATTTCAGGATGGTTTTTGCAAATGATTTTTCATTTTTTTAAATAACTAAATTGCAGTATGCTTAGGGCGAGGCTTTTTTTTGTCATTTTACAGTACATGAAAAAAACCAAACGCAGCAGAAAAGCAATACAACCGGGCACCGGGGTCTTGTGATCTGCAGCAATCAGCGGCTGCTTCACTATCCCTCTTTCAAAACTGTAATTCATAAAAAATGAGAGCTGCTGCTGTTTCATGACTTCCTCTGGATGTCAGTTTTATCTAAAGGATGAGAGAGTAAACCAGCTGCTGATTGGCTGGAGGTCGCCTGTGACATGGTCTGGGGGCAGTAAAGGGTAATTTGGCACAGGATGCCATTTAGCCTAAGGCTGGCCCTGACCTCATGTAAATATTTCTTAGCTATTTTGTAACACTTATTATTCTGTATATCTGGCTGTTTTTTACCTGGTCGGGGCTAATAACAGAGATTTGGATTGACAGTGGCATTTTCCTATATTTCACACATTAGGAAGGTCAGTTCAGTATTTATTTTTATTTTCATCTTCCTTCCCTTGTAACTGGGGCTGATATAATGACTCTGCAGTGATCACATCCTCTGTGTTAGGGAGAGAAAGCACCATCAGCTCTTTCTACCTAGAATATAAGCCCTAGTAGGATTTTTGGGACTTTTTGGACTATACTTAATATATAATCCCTACTCCAAAAATAAGCCCTAGTTGCGGTTCCACAGGGAAGAGTCCAAGCAGCTAAAAAAGTTAAAAACTACAGCAGTAATCTTAAAAGAAAGTGGACACTCTCAAAAGAAAGTGGAACCTCCCCTCCAAAAAAATCACATCAGACCCCAAACAATTACAGTTGGCAAATACCAATGCTAGATGGGCTCTCACACACAGATTTGTGTCGCTGTCAGGTCCCTCGCCCGATCCCTCTGCATTGCACCGCAGAGCTGTATATACAGTGACAGAGAAGGCAGAGGCAGTAATAAACCATCTCTGCCTTATGTAGAGAAGGACGTATTTCCTCTCCGTTGCTGCATGTTTGTATATAGATGCTCTGCTATATAATGACATTGTAGAGTAGGAGTCAGATGGCCCGGACGTGTAAAGTCTACGAGCTCCTAAACCAGTTTAGAATATCTAAACTTTGTTATTTACATAATTTTTCTAGCTTAGGAGTGAAATATAATGTGGGCACATTTTGTAATTGAGTTAATTTTCACTATTTTGCTGCCTTCATACAAGAAATGGGTGGTAAATTGTGCGCGTCACCGAGTGCACAGATCCGTACGCCATGTGTGGCCCTTTTCTTCCGTTAGAAACAAGAATACATCGAATCCTAATTCCATTGTTCTGTTCTTAACCGAAAAACTGGGAAATGTTTTGATTATGCGCTTTCCAATTTTCCTACTCTTATTACGGGAACACTCTTTTATTTCTCCACCATTGCCAAGTGAAGAATTGTGCTTTTTATCCTAAAGATAATCTACTTTTACAGTTGTATTAGTTACATAGCACATTTCATGATTAATTTTTTTTACTACTCAAATGATATCTCACCTCCCTTATCGCCATTAATTTTCCATATGGGCTCATCTCCTTCCCATTCAGGTTCTTATAATATCGGATCCTCTCAGTGGAAATCTATATAATTGTTCTAATTGACCCATCAAGGATGGACAGGGACATGGAGAAGATGGCGGAGAGGATATTACACCTCACCCTAGAGATCCTCTTCCGGCTTACTGGAGAGGTGAGATTCTGATGACGTCACATTACACCATTCTTATCTATGGGAATAACAGATGGACAGAACTGGAGAAGTGAGGACTCTGGAAATGTCTGTAGTGAGATTTATTACTGTGTCTCTCCATAACCAGGATTACACAGTAGTGAAGAAGACCTCTAGTGAGCGCTGTCAGGCCCCTGTGTCTGAGGGATGGGGAAGACCCCTGAGCCCAATCACGGGGCCTCCACCTCACCCCCCGATACATGAGGACATCAATGACCAGAAGATCCTAGAACTCACCTACAAGATGATTGAGCTGCTGACTGGAGAGGTGACACTGCTGGGAATGCTGGGACATTATACAGTAACGCTATGAAGGGATCGGGGGTGACGGTATCATTGTATGTGTCAGGTTCCTATAAGGTGTCAGGACGTCACCGTCTATTTCTCCATGGAGGAGTGGGAGTATTTAGAAGGACACAAAGATCTGTACAAGGACGTCATGATGGAGGATCCCCAGCCCCTCACATCACCAGGTAATAGACAGGACTAAATACACACGGCCTATAATTATCTGTATGTAAGGAATGAATTCAGTCCCTGTATGTGTCTCCTCCAGGTCTATCCAGTAAGAGGACAACACCAGAGAGATGTCCCCGTCCTCTTCTCCCACAGGACTGTAAACAAGAAGATCCCGATGTTCCTCAGGATGTGTTTCCTCCAGTTCTATCCAGTAAGAGATATCTACTCATGTACTTTTTGCACTAATTTTGTGTTTACATTTTTAGGCTTTCTGCTCTGTTTTTTTTTCAGCTGTATTTTCTTTCCTTCTGCTTCTTCTGCTGTTTGTTTCTAGTGCCTTCTCTGTTATTATGATGGCAACTCAAAGACCTGCAGAGGGTTCAAGAATACCGTTTATTCTAAAAGACGACCTACACCAAAAATAAGACCTAGCATAATTTTATCGGATTGTTGGAGAAGGCTTGAAATATAAGCCCTCCTCCTAAATTAAGCCCTTGTTAGTCAGGGCCAGCGTTAGGCTATGTGCCCACGCTAGAATGTCCCTGCGGATTTTGCCTGAAAATCCGCGACTTTCGCGGCAAATCCGCACCCGCGGATTTGCCGCGGATTTACCGCGGATTTGCCGCGGATTTTGATGCGGATTTTTTTTTTTTTTTTTTCCTCATTCAAAGCCAAAAATCCGCACCAAATCTGCACCAAACAATTGACATGCTGCAGATTTTTCCGGATCAAAATCCGCGGCAAATCCGCCGCGGAAAAATCCGCAGCATGGGCACAGCATTTCCAAAATGCCATTGAAATGGCTTGGAAGTGCTGCTGCTGCAGATTTTCGGCAAATCCGCGGTAAATCCGCGGCAAAATCCGCGGTAAATCCGCGGTAAATCCTGTAGCGTGGGCACATAGCCTTAGGAGTCAAACTGCGCAGTTTCTCAGGTATCCCAGTCTCTTGGGGTCCCCATCAGTTGTATTCTAAGGTTCATTGTTTAAGGACTTTTGATGATTGCAAAGACGTGACATGATGTAACCAAAGGTCTCTTAATTACAGTAGTCTAAATGAACTGACCAGAAGACAGGCGGGCATGCAGGACTAGCATTAGGGGAAATAAAGTGCAAACTGAGCAATTTCACAAGGCCCCCATTCTCCTAGTGGCTCCAGTGTTTATATGCCTATTATAGGACTGCTTAAGGACCTTTTTGACAATGTCTTTGATCACATGCTGTAGAAGAGAAAGTATAATTCGCTCCTCTTCTTTATATGCTGGCTGGACTATTTCATTAATGCCTGCTATAGTTTACCTATACTAGTCTGATGAGGTGTTGTGATCCAGACTTACAGGTGGTTGTTGTGCATTACTGCTGTGAGCTGTTGTGATGTTAACCCTTGTTGTATTTTTGTTCCTGCCTTCCTGCTTTTGATTTTTTCGTAAGTCTCACACTGTTTATCTCTGTGAGTTTTCAATGTGTCCTGTCTGTCTTAATCTGTGTTTTCCGTCTGTCTTAATCTGTGTTTCCATCATATTCCTGTCCCTTCCTTCCCCAGGGGGGATAACAGATAAGATCTGGTCAGGAGACTAGTAAGGCATGGGACTCTGGCATCTCCATCTTCAAGGGTAATCCTGAGGTTAGAAATAGCTTAGGGTCCCGTAGCGTGAGGGACACTATAGGAGCCCCCTGTCCCTCATTATCCTGCAGTCACATTGTAAAAATCAATCAGATTATTTATTGTAGCATATTCCAGAGAACTGGTGCTAGGAATGGGAGATCCAAACTAACGAAGATGTAACTCTTAAGCGAGCTTCACACGCTGCAACATCACTAGCGATGTCGCTCGTGAAAGCACCCGCCCCCGTCGTTTGTGCGTCACGGGCAAATCGCTGCCCATGGCGCACAATATCGCTTACACCCGTCACACGTACGTACCTTCCTAGCGACGTCGCTGTGGGCGGCTGTGACGGGGGTGTTCAACAGAGCAAAGGATGGACGAGGCCGAGGGACGATCCAACAGGTTTATTCACAAGAACACTGGAACAGCACACGATAAGTCCACGTAAAACAGATTCGGGGGCCCTTCCCGACAATCCTCGGACCGGATAACAAAGTAATCGTCCTTACAGTAGTCCAAAGAGTTCCACACAATCCCACGGGCCACTGATCTCCAGTCTGTAACTGTCCCTACACCGGCTATAGGATGCAGCCTCTGCTATTCCCTCCCAGAGGATCAATCTTCTTTCTTCAAGTTTCACACAGACTGCCTGAATCTCCAAGGTAAGCAGAGTTTACACTAGTTGGACTCTAGGCCCACCTCCCCCTACTCCCAGGGATGGAAGTGCCTCAAGAGGATACAACCTTGCATTTTAGGGGGTGATTACCTACAACAATAGAAATGTACACAGAAGTAGTTCAAATAAGACAATGAACCCAGCTTGAAATAGGAATCTGTACAGCAAGATACACCTCCCCCGAGGAAATACATGAATTACAACTAATACAACCAGGAAAATATACATATCATGACATAGTATCACAGCATATACAGTGAGAGGGTAAATTACATCTTCACAATCCCTCCCCCTCCCAACTTGTGTACGTACTAGGGACCTCTACAGGTCACTGGTTAAGTACACACAGGCAGAGCGTTACTTACATGTGGCTTCATGCAGCCACGAATTGGCATCGTAGCTCTCCCACATCATTGCCCAGGAGAACAGCTGCAGGCAGACCACCCATCACCCCAACTACACATCGCCTGACCCCAAAACCAAAGTTCAGATCCACAGTGGCTGTGGGAATAGTCCTCCATTGTCCACCAGCCAGTTCAATAACAATCCCAGGTCCTCTATGGATTGCCTCAGGCCGAACCACTCGGGGATCAGCCAGTGTGAGGAAAGCACCCGAGTCACAAAATCCAACAAGTCTCTGTCCATCCAGCACAACCTCCTGCAAGTGCTTACCTCGATGAGCAGAAGTCGTCATAACTGCGGGTCGCACCCCGTAAACTCCTGGTGGTGCAACATGGGGGGCTGAGTCACTAGGCCAGTCCTCACATAACGGTGCCACATCTTCCTCCATGGCACTGGGCTGTAAATAATTAACAATCCGATTGGGTGCAGGATCAGTCCTCATTTGAACAGCTGGGCAGGAGACTTGCCGATGCCCTGGCTGTCCACATTGATAGCATCTGAGCTGGGTCTCCCTCCATCCAAGGCGTCCTCTTGGGTAAGGGGTAGGGGAACTTGGAGGCCGGCTCCCACCTGAAGGTGCTGTAGGGGTTTGAGGATGATTCCTCCATGGCCTGGCTGGGCATGAGGCCTGCAAATGCCCGGGATGCCTACAAACATAACACCTGCGCTCTGTTACTTCCTCTCCCCGGCGTATTCCAGAAAGTGCAGTAGAAGCAACTGGAGGCACATTAACACGGGTATCAACATGTGGTGGCTTAGAGGAACGGGGAACAATGGGGACAGAATAACTGGGGGCATCCGGTGTTGTGGAGCTGTTAGGCGTCTCTCCATCCTCCAACAGAACCCTCCACTGAGGCTTGATGGTGAGAGCCTCATCAGCGAGAGCAGCAGCTTCCTCCACTGTTGCTGGTTTTCTCTCACGCACCCATTCCCGGATCTCAGCGGGGCACTGGGCAAAGAATTGTTCTTTTAGGATGACCTGCAGGAAGGTCTCCCAAGATAAGGCCTCCTCTGCCTCCAGCCAGCGATTACATATTTGTTTGAGTCTATGAGCATATATCTTAAAAGACACTTCCCCATCACAGGCTAAAGCACGGAACTGAGTCCTGTAAGTGTCTGGGGTCACAGCATAATGTTCTAGAATAGTCTGTTTAATATCCGCATACTCACAGTTCCACCGAGGGTCCATGGCTCTATAGGCTTCAGCAGCTCCCCCCTCTAGGAGCCCAACCAGATGCCGGACGCGCTCCCTTTCTGGGACTTCCATTAATCGACACTGATGCTCAAAGTCCTGGAAGAAGCCCTCAATGTCACCAGCAGCCTCATTAAACTGCTTGAAGTCTTTGCGGGACACTCTGGGAAGTTCCCTCATGATGGGTGCTGGGGTTACAGTCTGTCTGGAACCTCTCGCGGCTTCCACAGCGAGCTGCTTATCCAGCAATGCCATCTCCTCCATCCTGCGCTCCTTCTCTTCAGCTCCACGCATGGCCTCCCTCTTATCTTCTATGGTGGCCTCATCTCCAAGCAGTGCCATCTTTTCCTTGTACCACACAACCCATTGACTTTTTTGGGTATTCACCTCCGGCTGCCGTCTTTCTTCCGTTTGCTGTGAGGATCCTTCCTCCACGTCATTTTGCGAACAGACTCCTTCTAGTGCCTCAATCAGCTGCTCCTTGGAGAGTCCTTTGAAATGAACTCCTACTTCACGGGCCTTTGATTGCAGGCTCCCCAAAGTCCAGGTCTTGTACTCTGCAGTGCTGGTTCCTGATGTTGAGCCATTGTCCTCCATTCCTTCTGCTCTGATCCCAGCGCTGCCAACCAGTTTGTGACGGGGGTGTTCAACAGAGCAAAGGATGGACGAGGCCGAGGGACGATCCAACAGGTTTATTCACAAGAACACTGGAACAGCACACGATAAGTCCACGTAAAACAGATTCGGGGGCCCTTCCCGACAATCCTCAGACCGGATAACAAAGTAATCGTCCTTACAGTAGTCCAAAGAGTTCCACACAATCCCACGGGCCACTGATCTCCAGTCTGTAACTGTCCCTACACCGGCTATAGGATGCAGCCTCTGCTATTCCCTCCCAGAGGATCAATCTTCTTTCTTCAAGTTTCACACAGACTGCCTGAATCTCCAAGGTAAGCAGAGTTTACACTAGTTGGACTCTAGGCCCACCTCCCCCTACTCCCAGGGATGGAAGTGCCTCAAGAGGATACAACCTTGCATTTTAGGGGGTGATTACCTACAACAATAGAAATGTACACAGAAGTAGTTCAAATAAGACAATGAACCCAGCTTGAAATAGGAATCTGTACAGCAAGATACACCTCCCCCAAGGAAATACATGAATTACAACTAATACAACCAGGAAAATATACATATCATGACATAGTATCACAGCATATACAGTGAGAGGGTAAATTACATCTTCACAGCGGCGAACAACCTCTTTGTTAAGGGGTAGGTTCGTGTGCCGTCACAGCGCCGTCACACAGCGGCCAACCAATAGAAGCGGAGGGGCGGAGAACAGCCGCATTAATCACATGCCCACCTTGTTGCCGGAGGACGCAGGTAAGCTGTTGTTCATCGTTTCCGGTGTGTCACACGTAGCGATGTGTGCTGCCTCAGGAACCAAGAACAACCTACGTCCACAACGACCGAGATTTTGAAAATGAATGACGTGTCAACGATCAACGATAAGGTGAGTATTTTTGATCGTTAACACTCGCTCGGAGCTGTTACACGCAATAACGTCGCTAACGACGCCGAATGCGCGTCACAAATTCCGTGACCCCGACGACATATCGTTAGATATGTCGTTGCGTGTAACGGGGCCTTTAGATGTCGAAATTGGACAACAGATTTAGAATACATTTTTTCCTAATTTAATTGCTGATATGATTTAAAAAAATAAATGTACTTTCAAAATAATAGCGTTATAAAATAATATTTTATTTATTTTTAGCAGATGACTGTATTGGGAGTTCAGATGGACCTCTAATATCTTCAGATATTGTAACAGATGATACATATGAAGAGCATGCTTTTGTCCCTGATATACCTCCAGTCCTTCCTGAGAAAGCTTTATCATCTGATCTTTTCAAGCAAGTCCAAAATTCCGATTTATCACAGAATTGTAAGCAAAATAAAAGTTACAGAAGGGATGTGGAACATGAAACGGCTCCTACAAAGGAGAAGCCATTTTCATGCCCAGAATGTGGAAAATGTTTTACTCGGAAAATAACCCTTGCTAACCATCAAAAAAATCACTCTGGGGAGAATCAATTTTCATGTTCAGAGTGTGGGAAATGTTTATTTCAGAAATCAGACCTTGTTAGGCATCAGAAAATTCACACAGGGGAGAAGCCATTTTCATGTTTAGTATGTGGGAAATGTTTTATTCAAAAATCAGAACTTGTTGAGCATCAAAGATCTCACACAGGGGAGAAGCCATTTTCATGTTCAGAGTGTGGGAAGTGTTTTAATTGGAAATCAGAACTTGTGGTGCATCAAAGATCTCACACAGGGGTGAAGCCATTTTCATGTTCAGTATGTCTAAAATGTTTTAATTGGAAATCAGAACTTGTTGTGCATCAAAGATCTCACACAGGGGAAAAGCCATTTTCATGTTCAGAGTGTGAGAAATGTTTTATTCGGAAATCAGATCTTGTTTGGCATCAAAGATCTCACACAGGGGAGAATCCATTGTCATGTTCAGAGTGTGGAAAATGTTTTATTCAGAAATCAGACCTTGTTAGACATCAGAAAATTCACACAGGGGAAAAGCCATTTTCATGTACAGAGTGTGGGAAATGTTTTATTCGGAAATCAAAATTTGTTGTTCATCAAAGATCTCACACAGGGGAGAAGCCATTTTCATGTTCAGAGTGTGGGAAGTGTTTTAATTGGAAATCTGAACTTGTTAGACATCAGAAAATTCACACAGGGGAGAAGCCATTTTCATGTTCAGTGTGTGGGAAATGTTTTATTCAGAAATCAGAACTTGTTGAGCATCAAAGAATTCACACAGGGGAGAAGCCATTTTCATGTTCAGAGTGTGGGAAGTGTTTTAATTGGAAATCTGAACTTGTTGTGCATCAAACCTCTCACACAGGGGAGACGCCATTTTCATGTTCAGAGTGTGGGAAATGTTTTATTTATAAATCCGCTTTTGTTAGGCATCAAAGGTGTCATACAGGTGAGAAGCCATTTTCATGTTCAGAATGTGGGCAATGTTTTATTCAGAAAGCACATCTTGTTAGTCATCAAAGATCTCACACAGGGGAGAAGCCATATTCATGCCTGGAATGTGGCAAATGTTTTACTAGGAAATCAAGTCTTGTTGATCATGGAAAACTTCACACAGGGGATTAACCATTTTTTAATGTTTTGAATGTGGAAAATGTTACTCTCAGAAATCAGATCTCATTAAACATCTGAAGAAGCCGCACAGGGAAGGAACCTTTTTCATGTTGTGAATATTTGAAATGTTAAACAGGTAAATCAAGTCTTGTCGACCATGAGAAAAAGCACAGAGCAGAGCAGCCATTCTTGCATTCAGAATTTGCGAAATGGTTTTTATCATTATTCAGGTCCTGTTGTCAGATAAGTCACAAGGAAGAAACCATCATGATGTACTATAATTTAAAGTGTTTTATCCAAAAATCAGCTACTATTGCTCAAATAAGAATTGGTGAGTGAAAGAACCATTTTCTTTCTTTTTAAACTTATCGTATTTTTCGGACCATAAGACACACCTAGGTTTTGAAGGAGGAAAATAGGAAAAAAGATTGAAGCAAAAAAATGTAGTCATGAAGCACTGTTATGGGGGATCTGCTGCTGACACTGTTACGGGGATAATATCCTCCAATCTCAAGCGCATTGTGTTTGATGTTCCCCTTAAATAGTGCCTATGACAAATCTGTGGCTGCCTTTTTTTAATTACTAAAGCAGTGGAGAGCACAGATTAGTGAATTTTCTAACTATAATGCAGTACCAAAACCTTTGGAAGAGTCCCTAAAGGAGCTTCCAGGTTGTGAGATCCCACAACCCTCAGAGATCACTCTCACCATGAAAGAGTGAGCACTACGACCCCAGCGCTGCATGATCCTTCTTAAGTAGTTCAGTAAAATCTTATAAAAGTATGTGACAGCGCTGGATTAGTTGAGAGAGAAGTGTCTCGTGCTTAGAGCAGCTGCAGAGATTTTTGGGATCCCACTCTGTATACTGAGATCCCACAAAATGGAAATTCGGGCTCTATTTTGCTAGTAAGTTGGGTATTTCTAGAGCCTTTAGGAACATTTGTGAAAGGTTTGCTTTATTTACTAAAAAGCGCATCCCCAGATTGGAGATAGGAAGTATATCACATTGTATATACAGTAATTGCATTTCAAAACTTGTTTTGTTAATAAATACTTGTAAAATATATATTCTTCATGCCTATCTTTCTTTATTGTCTAGATGTGATGATTTTTCTCAGAACCTCTGGAGCTGAAGCAGAGCTGTAGATATTTCGCACAAAAATAGTGAGGGGATGTCACAGAGCTGTAATGGCCGGTGGACAATCAAGTGGCAGCGAGTGTTAGAAAATACCAGAGATTGGAAGTTTGTGTTGTTATCTGACAGTTCTCTGTTTCTGCAGCAGCGAACTCTATGACCCTGGGAAACTGTCAGTTTTTCCTCTCAGTTGCCAGCCTCTGACTTCCTTTATAAACCTCACCTTTCCTCTCAGTTGCCAGTCTCTGACTTCCTTTATAAACCTCATCCTGGGGTGCTTTGGGTGCCGTTTATAGTTGTTCCTGGCTGTGGTCTGCAGGAGTCGTCTATTCTTGTTGTTCCACAGACTTTTGTGGTAGCTGCTCCTATGATTAGTGTTTGATTTTTGCTATGTACTTGGGCTCAGCTGGTAGCATTTGTGTTTCCCCTGTATTGTATTTGTATTTTCCCCTTCCCTTTGTATTGTACTATATGTCTAGTATAGCTTCTATCCCCAGCAGTGACTGGAGAATTGAATCGCACTATGCATCCTAGATATGTGGAAGTTGTTAAGACGCTCTTGTACCAATTTATCAAAGCTTTAAAGCCAAAAAAGTCACAAAAATTTGGATCAATTCATAGTTGTGCCACATTTTGGCGGCTTTTGGCATTTTCACTCCAAAATTGGCAGAGCTTGGGTGGGACGGGGGTGGGAAAGTACAGCTGCTTAAATTCATGATGAGCTGTGGCATTCCCTATACCAGAAATCTAACTCCAGTCCATGATGGGAGTAACATTTCTAGCATGGCACAAGGACGCACATACCACTCGTCAAACGCTTCAGATTCATGAAGAAGCATGCACCACTTCGTGAATCAGGAGTGGTTCCTCATAAATTGATCCCTTCATGTTATAACAATGATACCTTTACAAAGGATAATTGTGGTAATAAAAAAACTAAAGGATTTTATATGTCTGATATCTTAGTGATTATTTTCTCTAGTCACCCTCCACGGCAGCACACAGGAGGTTAACTCTCCACCCTAATAGGGACAGGAAACACAAAGAGGTTAAATAACCTCTCCCCACCTCCCATCTCCAGTGTTGTTTCCTGTCCCTATGGGGGCACGAAAAGGTTACCTGCGGTGATTTCGTGGCTGGTGATGAGAGTGCTGCATCAGTATTTCTTACCAACCGGGCAGCTGAGGGCGAAGCTAGCCCGCTTCCTCCTCCATCGCTACACCTGACTCCTCTGGATTCGGGACCTGCCTGCCCCTCCTGCACCTCTTGGAGGTAAAGCAGGGAAGGCTGACTTGCTGGGTACCTCCCGTAGCTCCCCGGCACCTCCTCTTCTGACACTTGCGGCAGCTGTGGGCGTGTGGAAGTGACGTCATCGGATGCCCTTTGTCGACGTCGCTTCCGGGTTCGTGCATTCCAAAGTGGCGCTGCACGGCCCTGTGGTGTTATCGGCACTCACTCCGTCGGAAGCCTGCCACCCCGACGGAAGAGGTGGAGTCATCCACTTTGTGGACAGCTGGATACATCCGGACTTCATTATAGGGACCACGGTGAGCGTGCTCTCCAGGACTGAGGATGGAGGGAGACCGCTCAACAACTCTGCTTCTGTGAATCCCAGCTCAGCCCCCGGTTCTGTGAGTACAGTGATTTGGGGGAAGGTCGGGGTTATGGGCTCGTATTGCTCTGTCGGAATTCTCCTCTTCCTGGGTGTAGGATGAGCACAATACTACAGGGCACAAGGATGGGCACAATATTACTGGGCACAATAGCAAAAGGATGGGCACAATACTACAGGGCACAAAGATGGGCACAATACTACTGGGCACAATACTACAGGGCACAAGGATGGGCACAATACTACTGGGCACAATAGCACAAAGATGGGCACAATACTACAGGGCACACGGATGGGCACAATACCACAATATGTAATACTATTGTATGTACTGAGGATTTCGATTGCGTTAGGGCAATGACAACCAGTGACGAGTTCTTGGTGCAAAAGACGTTTTATAATATGTAACCGCAATATGTGCACAGAACAGAATATACACAATAATAAGTAACCGCAATATGTAAACAGAACAAAATATACACAGTAATATGTAATCGCAATATGCACACAGAACAGTATATACACAGTGGAACATAAACACAGTAAATACCTGCCGGGTTCAGAGCAAAGGGGAATTCTCGGGGCCGCACACTGGACTCCCCCAGGGAGACCACCAGGAGCGAACCCCTATACAGGGGCTGTCCGGCAATCACCCCAGAAGGCCTAAATGCGCAGCAGCCGGGACACAAAAAGATATAGTCCAAAAAATGTCCGTACGTGATGTGAGTCCTAGGGTGGATATGAACGGAAGGGACCGGGCAGAAGTGCTGACCAGAGACGGCAGACAGAGTCTGAGCACAGTTGGATGAGAGGTGAAGTCCAGAGCTGGTGTCGGGTGTTTCAACTGGATCCAAACAGCAATCAGGAGATGAGAGCAGCAGGGCAGGAGTACACAGGAAGCAGTATACTCAGGCAACTAGACTAAGCTTAGGGGCGGCTTTTAAACAGATGGACAGGAAGTAGGGCAACAGAACAGAAAACTCCATGTTAACAAAGGGCAAGATCCTTCAAAAGAAAACTGGAAATCCCGGAACTCTGACACAATGATTGGCACTATACCACAAGGATGAGCACCTTACTACAGGGCACACGGATTGGGGATATTATTGCAGCATGGGGACATTACTACAAGATTTTGGCTGAGATTACTATATGATGCTGCTAATTGTAAAACAATATTACAAGAAGGTGATAAAATGTAAAAAATACTTTTTTCTATTTAAACTTAACTAAACATACACCCAGCTGAGTTTGAGACCCCTGACAAACTAATAGGAATAAAGTCTGAAGATTCCAGATCTGTAGATATTTGCAATGTTCTTGCAATATTTATTGTGAGGGATTTTCTTCGAGATTTACTTGTTCGAATTGGAGCGGATATTTTCTTTTTCTTATATACTATATATACGATGAGAATAAGACATCAAACAATATCTATAAACCATCAGAAGATGTTTGCACGACATTAAGCTAACAGCCAAATGGTGCAGAGAAAGGCGGCAATCGATCTCCCCCCTAGAAGTTGGACTCCTGGGACAAACAGGGGACAAATTTGGAGTTGGAAAAATGTGTGATCAGTGTTGGACAGAAATAAACTCCATTTTAGTATAGGTTATTACTTATGTTGTGCTCTGATCGGGAAGAACAGGAATTATTAGCACTTTGGGAACTTCACAGAATGGATTGATAAAAGGTATAACTAGATTGTCCCCATTATTTAGAGGAATGTAATATGTACATTTTGTAATTTTAAGAATGACTTTCAATATCTGCAATTATTTTACTTGATAAAGGATAAAAATAAATGGTATTCACTGATAAAGGGGAGAATAGATCAATAGAAAATTAATCAATAGATGTAAGGGGAAGAAAAATTAACAGTTGTCTCAATTTTATCGATCATTGTTGGATATTTGGCTGACAACATCCACTTGTTACACGCCTGTCCCGTGTCTGGGATCTGCTCCTTCCCCCGGTCTGCTAAACTTTCTTGTGCTCCAGGTTGGGCTTTGTAAGTAGCCGGACACGCTCCATGTGCTGAGCTTAACTGGCTTATATAAGGCTACCAAGATGCACACCTGTGTCCTGGTATTAAGACTATTAGTTTGTGTGTGCACAGCGACCTGTCTGCAGTCTCCAGAACATCTCCAGACTATCTGTGGCCTCCAGCACCTCAGCTACCAATCTGCCTGTGGCTTCCAGTATATCTGCACCTGTCTGCAGTCTCCAGAACATCTCCAGACTATCTGTGGCCTCCAGCACCTCAGCTACCAATCTGCCTGTGGCTTCCAGTATCTGCACCTGTCTGAGGTCTCCAGGACATCTGCGACTTCCAATTCCTCAGTTTCCTGTCTGCCTGCGGCTTTCAGAACCTCTCTAGCCTCTCTGCAGTCTTCAGGACATCTGCTGTATGCCTGCGACAGCTTTTGCGTCTGCTGCTCGTCCCTGGTTTTCCAGGATATCTGCTACATGTCCATCAATGGCTTCCATGATGTCAGCTATCTACCTACAGCTTCCATTACCTCTGACAGGAGAATTACTTCAGGGAGAGCCGCCAATAGCTTTGTTACGTAACTTCTAGCCTGTAGGTAGTGAAACATGGGAATGTGACAGTAGGATATTTAGCCTGCAGCTCCTCTATTGAGTACATGCGATGTTCCTCTAGATATATCAAGTGTCTGACAGAAGTTATACCCTGAGAATGCCAACGATAGAAGACAGGGTGAGAGTGACCATGTTGGAAATGTGGATTACCAGTGAGTGGAATAAAGAGCGACATCTGAGGAGAGATCTGAAAATGCCGGTGTAGTTTCTGCCATGCCCTCCATGTAGAAATCAGAAGAGGGTTTGCTTTCACTTCCCTGACAGCTCGGTGTATGGGAGGTGTAAGAGCGCGGGGAGAGCCAGCCCTGGTGTAAGGCAGCACCCCAAGCCATGCTGGGTGTAGCAAGAAACCCCCCCAACCAATCCATCACCGCCCGGAGCAGAGATGCTGGATTATAGTGTTTAATATTGGGGAAATTTATCCCTCCCTTTCCCTTCAACTGCTGGAGTCATTTATAAGCTATACGGAGTTTTTCCCCTCCCAAATAAGTAAGTGATATAGGTAGCTGATTCGCTTCTCCTCCTTAGGAGCCAAATAGATTGGGAGAGCGTGAAAAAGATAGAGAAGATGTGGAAATTCTGTCGTGTTAATTAGGTTATCACTACCCAGATATGAGAAACTGAAGTTTCTCCATTTAACCAGAGTGGATTCTAAATTGTTGATGTACAGTTTGATATTAGTATTATATAAGCTGGCCGGGAGCCTCGTCACTTTCACTGCCAGATATTGTAAAGAGCAGGTAGTCCACTGGCAGGGAGATCTCGATGCCCACAACGGCCGGGGGGACCTCGTAGCACCATTACCTCTGTTTTATCCCAGTTAATAGTATAACCTGATAAGTCACCCATTGCTTCTACGTCTTATATAAAGTGAACCTAGGACTTGTTTAGGGTTGGTCACGATCAGTAAGAGATCATCTGCGAACGCAGCAATTTTTGTGTCCCCTAAAGGTAGGGGTCTGCAACAGATAACGTAGTAAAGGGTCAATAGAGAGGTTAAATAAGAGGCGACAATGTACATCCCTGTTTGACTCCTCGGAAGAGGTCTATTGGTGGTGTGGTATAACTATGTACTGTCACGCAGGTGGTTGCATTTGTGTGTAGGTAGGGAATATATTGTTGGAATTTTGAGCCAAATCCTCCCCTACCTACTAAAACCTCATATAAGAAGGGCCATGCTACTTTATCAAAGGCCTTTTCGTCATCCAGACTCATCAGCATTGCAGCCGGTTGCGAATGGATCTTGGGCAAGGACAGTAGCCGTGACCGCCAATCGTATGTTTGTCACACTGCTTCGCCCTTGGGTAAAACTCATCTGGGCCTCGCAGAGAAGACACGGCAGTAGGACCTGTAAGCGGCTTGCCACAATTTTCGCTAACAGTTTATAATCGTGGTTGAGAAGTGAGATAGGGCGGTAAGACTGTGGCAGTTGTGGGTTAGGGATTTGGTTTAGGGATAACTATGGTGAATGAATCAGTATACCAGTCTATGGGGATCCCTAGGAGGAAAGTTACATTGAAAAAGATTAGTAAGGATGGATATCAGGTCAGGGGGTAAAATCTTATAATATTAAGCAGTATAACCATCAGGGCCTGGAGAGTTACCATTATATGTGCCTGCTATGGCTTGTCTTACTTCATCCTCTGTTATCCTTGAGTCTGGCATCTCCTGTTGCTCACTAGTCAGGGATACATCTTCTTCAACATCTTTTTATAGTAATGTTTCAAAGAAACAGCTGCAAACAATGACATATCACCCTGGCTTTAACATATAAATCCCTTAATTCCCAGATCACCAGATAAGGAACTTGTAACCATTATCTATTCTAAATAACTTTTTTTATTTCAATAAATCTTTATCTTCTGCCCTATTGCCCAGGCAGGAGAAGCCTAGATAAATAAAGTCTGGACAATAGCTAACGCTTCCCCTCTTCATACATCAGCAGATATAGAATCATGAGTACAGAGAACTACAATTACTTATAATATCCAGCTATTAATATGAGATTAAAAATCCTATAACACGACTTATAATGAATACAGACTATTGAATATTAATATGAGATTAATATTTTCATAACAACCTCATGTGAGCCTTTGATAGAATCCAAGACCATGGCTCCCAATGGTGCAGTAATGAACTCTTTTGGGGGGAGTTCCTTTGAGGGGGTCCTGTCACACCCCTGTCCTGGGTCTGGGCTCTTCTCCCTTCCCCCGGTCTGCTGAACTTTCTTGTGCTCCACATTGGGCTGTGTAAGTATCCCAGCGTGCTCCATGTGTTGGGCTTCCTAGGCCTATATAAAGTCTATCAAAACATAAACCTGTGCCTTGTAGTAAGACTATTAGTTTTCTTTATGTGCACAGCGACCTGTCTGTGGTCTCCAGGACGTCTCCTCTCTGCAGTTTCCAGTGCCTCGGTTACCTGTCTGCATGCGGCTTTATATCCCTCTGACCCTATCTGCAGTCTCCAGGACGTCTCCTGCTGCGGCTTCTGTACTTCTGCTACTCGCCCCCGATCTTCCATGACCTCTGCTAATGTCTGTTTACAGCTTCCAGTGCCGCACTTTATGAGCCTCTGACATAAACTTCCCCTCATCCAGCACCATGACACCCAGCCCAGCAGAGCCCTGCATACACTGAGGAGCTGATCATGTGACCCCTGACTCCTCCCCTCCATGTGACATCACAGATCTTGTAAGCACAGAGCAGCCATATATCTAGTGTGCGGCTCTGCAGGTGGAGGTAGGTGCAGGGTATTATATATCTAGTGTGCGGCTCTGCAGGTGGAGGTAGGTGCAGGGTATTATATATCTAGTGTGCGGCTCTGCAGGTGGAGGTAGGTGCAGGGTATTATATATCTAGTGTGCGGCTCTGCAGGTGGAGGTAGGTGCAGGGTATTATATATCTAGTGTGCGGCTCTGCAGGTGGAGGTAGGTGCAGGGTATTATATATCTAGTGTGCGGCTCTGCAGGTGGAGGTAGGTGCAGGGTATTATATATCTAGTGTGCGGCTCTGCAGGTGGAGGTAGGTGCAGGGTATTATATATCTAGTGTGCGGCTCTGCAGGTGGAGGTAGGTGCAGGGTATTATATATCTAGTGTGCGGCTCTGCAGGTGGAGGTAGGTGCAGGGTATTATATATCTAGTGTGCGGCTCTGCAGGTGGAGGTAGGTGCAGGGTATTATATATCTAGTGTGCGGCTCTGCAGGTGGAGGTAGGTGCAGGGTATTATATATCTAGTGTGCGGCTCTGCAGGTGGAGGTAGGTGCAGGGTATTATATATCTAGCGTGCGGCTCTGCAGGTGGAGGTAGGTGCAGGGTATTATATATCTAGTGTGCGGCTCTGCAGGTGGAGGTAGGTGCAGGTTATTATATATCTAGTGTGCGGCTCTGCAGGTGGAGGTAGGTGCAGGGTATTATATATCTAGTGTGCGGCTCTGCAGGTGGAGGTAGGTGCAGGGTATTATATATCTAGTGTGCGGCTCTGCAGGTGGAGGTAGGTGCAGGGTATTATATATCTAGTGTGCGGCTCTGCAGGTGGAGGTAGGTGCAGGTTATTATATATCTAGTGTGCGGCTCTGCAGGTGGAGGTAGGTGCAGGGTATTATATATCTGTGTGCGGCTCTGCAGGTGGAGGTAGGTGCAGGGTATTATATATCTGTGTGCGGCTCTGCAGGTGGAGGTAGGTGCAGGGTATTATATATCTAGTGTGCGGCTCTGCAGGTGGAGGTAGGTGCAGGGTATTATATATCTAGTGTGCGGCTCTGCAGGTGGAGGTAGGTGCAGGGTATTATATATCTAGTGTGCGGCTCTGCAGGTGGAGGTAGGTGCAGGGTATTATATATCTAGTGTGCGGCTCTGCAGGTGGAGGTAGGTGCAGGGTATTATATATCTAGTGTGCGGCTCTGCAGGTGGAGGTAGGTGCAGGGTATTATATATCTAGTGTGCGGCTCTGCAGGTGGAGGTAGGTGCAGGTTATTATATATCTGTGTGCGGCTCTGCAGGTGGAGGTGTGTGGAGATTCCCCATTACTGGGCTCAGGCTCCATACACATTAGATGCTGGGAAGAACAATCGCTCTATAGAAGAGAATTCTCCTGATTGCCCCGTGAAGGATGGATATGGACAGGGACAAGATGGCGGAGAGGATCATACACCTCACCCTAGAGATCCTCTTCCGGCTTACTGGAGAGGTGAGAGATTCTGATGACGTCACATTACATCATTCTTATCTATGGGAATAACAGATGGACAGAACTGGAGAGGTGAGGACTCTGGAAATGTCTGGAGTGAGATTTATTACTGTGTCTCTCCATAACCAGGATTACACAGTAGTGAAGAAGACCTCTAGTGAGCGCTGTCAGGCCCCTGTGTCTGAGGGATGGGGAAGACCCCTGAGCCCAATCACGGGGCCTCCACCTCACCCCCCGATACATGATGACATCAATGACCAGAAGATCCTAGAACTCACCTACAAGATGATTGAGCTGCTGACTGGAGAGGTGACACTGCTGGGAATGCTGGGACATTATACAGTAACGCTATGAAGGGATCGGGGGTGACGGTATCATTGTATGTGTCAGGTTCCTATAAGGTGTCAGGACGTCACCGTCTATTTCTCCATGGAGGAGTGGGAGTATTTAGAAGGACACAAAGATCTGTACAAGGACGTCATGATGGAGGATCCCCAGCCCCTCACATCACCAGGTAATAGACAGGACTAAATACACACGGCCTATAATTATCTGTATGTAAGGAATGAATTCAGTCCCTGTATGTGTCTCCTCCAGGTCTATCCAGTAAGAGGACAACACCGGAGAGATGTCCCCGTCCTCTTCTCCCACAGGACTGTAAACAAGAAGACCCCGATGTTCCTCAGGATCATCAGGTAGATGGAGAGAAGGAGCCATGAAATCTCCTATGATGTGTAGACGGCTGTGAAGGTCTTGTGCTCAGTCTTGTTTTATCCTCCAGTATTATATGTGTTAGGCTCTGTGCGCACTGGGAAATGGAATTTTCTTGAGAAAATTCCGCATCCTCTCAAAGATTACCGCACCCGCGGTAAAAAACCGCGGGAAACCGCACCCGAAAACCGCATGCGGTTTGCCGCGGTTTGCCGCGGCTTTACCGCGGTATTGTTCGCGGTATTGCCGCGGTTTTGCCGCGTGCGGGTTGGGATGTGCTTTATTGCATTCAATGCAATAAAGCACATTGAAAAGAAAAAAAAAAAAAAAAAAAATACATTTAATTCTGATAGTAGATAGACAGAAGAATAGATAGATAGATAGACAGACAGAGGGATAGATAGATAGAGGGATAGACAGATCGCTGCATTTCCCACGGTCGGCAGTGAGTTCACATTACCGGCCGTGGGAAATGACCGGTAATTACCTCTGCTGTCTGCTGCATTCAGCCTGTGTCTGTGACAGTCGCGGCTCGATGTCAGCAGTGCAGGACGCAGGAGCCGGAGCTGTGGATGTCGGAGCGGTGGATTACGCCGGAGCTTTGTTACGGGAGGGGTTAATAAAATGGTGAACGAGGCTTGTTGGTTTTATTTAAAATAAAGGATTTTTCGGTGTCTGTGTTTTTTTCACTTTACTTACGGGTTGATCATGTCAGCTGTCACATAGACGCTGCCATGATCAAGCCTGGGGTTAATGGCGGTGGTCCCCCATCACCATTAACCCCTTGTATTACCTTGTCACCACTGCTACACGGTGGCAAGAAGAGCCGAGGACACGCCGGCGCTGCCGCATATTGCATGCGACTGTGCCGGGGCAGCTGCGGCTGATATTCTCGGCTGCCGGAGGGGGAGTGAGGCGGGGGACATTACCCCTGCCCCTGTCCCTCCCCAGCCTGAGAATACCGGGCCGCCGCTGTGTGCTTACCTCGGCTGGAAGGTAAATATGCAGCGGAGCCCACGCTCTTTTTTTTCTATATTTCCGTTTTCTTTCTATGTGTGTTCTATGTGATCTATGTCTGTGATGTGTTCTGTGTCTGATGTGTGTGTGTTTACTCTGCACGACTTCCTGTTCCTGTAATGACATCACTTCCCTGCAAAACCGCAAGCAAGTGATGCACATTACGGAGGTAAACCGCAAAATACCGCAGGGAATAACGCAGGAAAACGCAGTGAACCGCACAGAATTTGCTGCCTGCGTTATTCCCTGCGGGATTTCATGATTAACATTGAGTCAATGGAGTGAAATCCCGCAGCGATGTGCGGAAAAGAAGTGACATGCACTTGTTTTTGCTGCGGGATTCCCGCAGCAAAACATGCAGCTGTCAAATTCCGCCCAGTGCGCACAGGATTTTTTTTCTCCATAGGATTTGCTGGTGATTCACTGCAGAGATGTTATGAACATTTTCTGCAGCGAAACATGCAGCAAATCCGCTGCAAAATCCGCGAAAAATCCGGTAAGTGCGCACATAGCCTTATACTTGTGTAATGAGAGCGGTGGAGATGGCAGGATTAGAGCTGATCATAGATGGGACTTCTCCATCTGTCTGTGACTTTTACAATATTTGTTTCAGGGGGAAGATCTGCCCCATATTAATACTACAGAGACATATGTGAGGGGTGATGAGCGGAGTAAAGAGGAGATTCCTACAGGTGACAGTGCAGGTGAGTAGTGGTCTCTATAAACCGATGAGTAAAAGGATAACAATCTCTTGATCTTTTGACTTTCATTCTCCATATCTCACAATCACCTTGAACGGGAGACGACTTTCATTTTATAGACGATCATCTTAGCTATCTCATACATAAATTTACTTTTTATTATCGCACCATATATTCCTTGGAGTTTTACAAGTAAAAAGGTATCCATAAAAAACAAATACAACAATTATGAACATTACAAATCAGACTGGTACAGGAGGAGAGAGGACCCTGCCCGCGAGGGCTCACATTCTACAGGGAATGGGTGATGGTACATTAGGTGAGGACAGAGCTGGTTGCGCAGTGGTGTACTGGACTGAGGGTTATTGTAGGTTGTAGGCTTGTCAGAAGAGGTGGGTCTTCAGGTTCTTCTTGAAGCTTTCCACGGTAGGCAAGAGACTGATATGCTGGGGTAGAGCGTTCTAGAGTATGGGGGAGGCACGGGAGAAATCTTGTATGCGATTGTGGGAATAGGAGATCTTCTCCGGATCTGAGGTTGCGTGCAGGTAGGTACCGGGAGACTAGGTCACAGATGTAAAGCGAACACAGGTTGTAGAGGGCTTTGTATGTGATGGATAGTGTTTTGAACTGGAGTCTTTTAGCAATGGGAAGCCAGTGAAGGGATTGGCAGAGTGGCGAGGCTGGGGAATAGGAAGGGGAGAGTTATATTAATCGGGACGCAGAGTTGAGGATAGATCGGAGGGGTGCAAGAGTGTTGTAAGGGAGGCCAGAGAGCAGGAGGCTGCAGTAGTCGAGGTGGGAGATGATGAGGGCATGCACTAATGTTTTTGCTGATTCTTGAATAAGGAATGTACAAATCTGGGAGATATTTTTGAGTTGTAGTCGGCAGGAGGTGAAGAGGGCTTGGATGTGTGGCTTGAAGGATAGAGCAGAATCGAGGGTTACACTGAGGCAACGAGCTTGTGAGACTGGGGAGAGTGAGCCTCCATCAACTTTGATGAATAGGCTTGTTGAAGGGGTTGAGAGAGGAAGAGGAAAGACAATGAATTCTGTTTTGACTTTAGGAATCGAGCAGAGAAAAAGGATGACATCACAAACAGACATTGTGGGATTCTGGTTAGTAAAGTGGTGATGTCAGATCCAGAGAGGTGGATCTGTGTATCATCGGCATAGAGATGATACTGCAAGCCGTGGGACTCTATGAGCTGTCCCAGGCCGAAGGTGTAAATGGAGAACAGCAGTGGTCCAAGAACTGAACCTTGGGGGACACCGACAGATAGAGGGTGAGATGAGGAAGTGGTGTGAGAATGGGAGACGCTAAAAGTCCGGTCAGTTAGTTATGAAAAGATCCAAGATAGCGCCATGTCTGTGATGCCCAGAGATGAGAGAATCTGTAGTAGTAGGGAGTGGTCTACAGTATCAAAGGCACATGGCTCCGCTCCCTACACACCGATCGCGCGCGGCTCCGCTCCCTACACGCCGCCCGCGCGCAGCTCCGCTCCCTACACGCCGCCCGCGCGCAGCTCCGCTCCCTACACACCGCCCGCGCGCGGCTCCGCTCCCTACAACGCCGCCCGCGCGCCTCCGCTCCCTACAACGCCGCCCGCGCGCGCGCACCTCCCCTCCCTACAACGCCGCCCGCGCGCATCTCCACTCCCTACAATGCCGCCCACGCGCGCCTCCGCTCCCTACAACGCCGCCCGCGCGCGCCTTTGCTCCCTACAACGCCGCCCGCGCGCCTCTGCTACATCCACACTGTAAACCCCTCCTGACCCCTTGACATAAACTTCCCCTCATCTAGCACCATAAAAACCAGCACAGCAGAGTCCTGCATACACTGAGGAGCTGATCATGTGACCCCTGACTCCTCCCCTCCATGTGACATCATCACAGGTCCTGTAAGCACAGAGCAGCCATATATCTAGTGTGCGGCTCTGCAGGTGGAGGTAGGTGCAGGGTATTATATATCTGTGTGCGGCTCTGCAGGTGGAGGTAGGTGCAGGGTATTATATATCTAGTGTGCGGCTCTGCAGGTGGAGGTAGGTGCAGGGTATTATATATCTAGTGTGCGGCTCTGCAGGTGGAGGTAGGTGCAGGGTATTATATATCTAGTGTGCGGCTCTGCAGGTGGAGGTAGGTGCAGGGTATTATATATCTAGTGTGCGGCTCTGCAGGTGGAGGTAGGTGCAGGGTATTATATATCTAGTGTGCGGCTCTGCAGGTGGAGGTAGGTGCAGGGTATTATATATCTAGTGTGCGGCTCTGCAGGTGGAGGTAGGTGCAGGGTATTATATATCTAGTGTGCGGCTCTGCAGGTGGAGGTAGGTGCAGGGTATTATATATCTAGTGTGCGGCTCTGCAGGTGGAGGTAGGTGCAGGGTATTATATATCTAGTGTGCGGCTCTGCAGGAGGAGGTAGGTGCAGGGTATTATATATCTAGTGTGCGGCTCTGCAGGAGGAGGTAGGTGCAGGGTATTATATATCTAGTGTGCGGCTCTGCAGGTGGAGGTAGGTGCAGGGTATTATATATCTAGTGTGCGGCTCTGTAGGTGCAGGGTATTATATATCTGGTGTGCGGCTCTGCAGGTGGAGGCAGGTGCAGGTTATTATATATCTAGTGTGCGGCTCTGCAGGTGGAGGTAGGTGCAGGGTATTATATATCTAGTGTGCGGCTCTGCAGGAGGAGGTAGGTGCAGGGTATTATATATCTAGTGTGCGGCTCTGCAGGAGGAGGTAGGTGCAGGGTATTATATATCTAGTGTGCGGCTCTGCAGGTGGAGGTAGGTGCAGGGTATTATATATCTAGTGTGCGGCTCTGCAGGTGGAGGTAGGTGCAGGGTATTATATATCTGGTGTGCGGCTCTGCAGGTGGAGGTAGGTGCAGGGTATTATATATCTAGTGTGCGGCTCTGCAGGTGGAGGTAGGTGCAGGGTATTATATATCTGGTGTGCGGCTCTGCAGGTGGAGGTAGGTGCAGAGTTTTGTACATTCAGGTTAACTGCTTAATGCGGCGGCCATGTTTTGCAGTTTTGACCAGTGTCCTCTATGAGGTGATGTCTCTGGAGTTTCCTCGGATTTCGCTGATTCTGGTTTTTCCTCACATATTGGAGCTCAGGACAGTTATAAATTTAGGACGATATTTTTTGCTTTTATTTGTAAAAAAAAATCGTAAATTTAATGAAAATTTTGCTATTTTCTGCCGATAAACCAGAGATTCTGTCATACAAATAGATAATAAATCACATTCCCCACATGTCACTTTACATCAGTGCAAGTTTTGATACACTATTTTTTGGGGTTAGGAAGTTAGAAGGGGTCAAAGTTCACCATCAATTCTTTTTCTTCAAAATTTACAAAACCATTTTTTTAGGGCCCACGTCACATTGGAAGTGACTTTGAGAGGCCGAGGTGACCGAAAATGCCCAAACGTGACCCCTTTCTAAAAACTGCACCCCTCAAAGTGCTCACAACCACATCCAAGAAGTTTATTAACAGGTGCTTCACAGGACCCAAAGCGATGTGGAATGAAAAACAAAAATGATCATTGTGCCTAAAAATGTTGCTCTAGTTTAATTTATTCACTTTTAGAAGAAATAACACAACAAAATGGACCCCAAAATGTGTTCCCCACTTCCTTATGAGCGCGCTGATACCCCACATGTGGCCAGAAACCTCTGTTTTGACAAATGGGAGGAGCCGGAACAAAAGGAGCAATATTTGAATTTTAGAACACAAATTTGGCTGAAATAGATTGCGGGCCCCTAAGGTACCTAAACATCAGAAACCTCCACAAGTTACCCCATTTTGGAAAATAGACCCCTCAAGCATTTTATCTAGGGGTATAGTGAGCATTTTGAACCCACAGGTACTTCACAGAATTTATAATATTTGGCTGTGATATTGAAAATGTTTTTTTTTTTTTCTTTACACAAATGATGATTTAGCACCAAATTTCTCATCTTTTTCAAGTGGTAATGTGTCACCCAGGGTTATGGTGTACTTGGTCCCGGGCGCTGTATAACTGGGAATGTCACTTTGGTGGCCGTTGTCCGGTTCCGTGCACTGGGTGCTTTTTTAAAGGGGAGTATTTTTAAAGGGGAGATTAAAGTTATTTATGTGACGCCACCTGCGGGTAGCGGTTAGGATGGTGAAACCGGCGCTGCTGAGGTTTTTTATCCCCCAGGGCTGGTGGTAATGGCAGCTGTGGTGGAAGGCCCTTCGCAGGTAGGGATGAGCCTATGAGATGTATGATGGAGTAATAAGGGAGGCCACACCGTGGGTTGTAGTTAACAGTCTCTACTCACTCTTGACCCTTGGATGGCTGGTTCAGGTCCCTGTATTTCCAGTGCCAGTTGATGACTCGGTTGCTCTGTCCCCGGCACTCTCAGTGTGGTTGCGTCCCCATAGTGTGAAGCGGTTTGGGGCCCGACTGTCCCTTTTGTAGTGGTGGCAGTATCCTTGTCCCTACGGTGGCCAGTGTGGACCCTGTAGGGCTGGTCTGTCTCGAAACCTGAACCTTGCTTTACTGCTGATGCCCCCGGATTTGTAGGTCAGTGCGGTCCGTGAAGGTCCCATCACTGTGCAGGTATTTGCCAGGCCGTCTGAAACTGTCGCCTGACCTAGGGCCCTGTGTCCCGTGCGTGCTCTGGTTCTAGCAGTACTCGGGAGTACCTGCCCTGGCGACCACTCTCCTGTGCCCCCAGGACACCGTTACACGACCCAGCTCGAGGCACGTCTTTCCTCTTTCACTACTACTCAGGTCTTGTGCAGTCCCCTCCCACCAGGTGGTCTATTCCTTCTGGTTTAGCTCCGCCCTCTAGTTGGCCATCCCCTTGTCTCTGACTAACCAATGACCCCTGGTTTGGAGTGGTAACTAGGATTTTGTTGTGTATTGCTGTGGCTGGCACTGGTGTTCCAGGTCCCAGGAGGTAGGTCCTGCATCCCCGTGAGGATGCAGTTCCCAGTAGGGCCCTGAGTAGCTCAGGGGCGCTACAGTAATACCAAAAAGTGGACCCCCACAGTTTATCACCCGCTTTCGTATGAGCATGGTGATACCCCACTGTTTGGACAAATGGGAGGGCTCGGAACGGAAGGAGCAATAAATATTTACATATTAGAAAACAAATTTGACTGAAAAAGATCGCGGGTACCATGTAGCATTTGTAGGGCCCCTAAGGAAACTAGACCCCTCAAGGAATTTCTCTAGATGCTTCGTGAGCACTTTGATCCCCTGGGTGTTTCTCAGAATTTTATAACGTTGAGCCGTAAAAATAAAAAAAAAAAAAATTACCACAAAATTGTTACTTCAACCAGGTAGCTTTTTTTCACAAGGGTATCAAGAAAAAATGCACCATAAAATGTACTGTGCAATGTCTCCTGAGTACACAGATACCTCATATGTGGTCGAAATCAACTGTTTGCGCGCACGGTAAGGCTCGGAAGGGAAGGAGCGCCATTTGACTGTAAAATTGGCTGGAATCATTAGCGGATGCCATGTCGTGTTTGGAGAGCCCCTGAGGTCCCTAAACAGTAGAGCTCTCCTACATGTGACCCCATTTTGGAAACTAGACCCCTCAAGGTATTATCTAGATGATTGGTGAGCACCTGGAACCTCCGGGGGCTTCACAGAATTTTATAACGTTAAGTTGTGAAAATAAAAAATACATTTTTACCACAAAATTGTTACTTTTTACGGAAACTTTCTGGGTATAAAACGCTTCTAACCCTGATCATGAGCACATAGCCTAAAAAGCTAGGATGGATGGTTGGATAGATAATGTCAGACACCTATATAATGTCCCATATTGTAGCATATTCTCAGCTGGTACCCTTTAGTGACTTTCATGTGGTACTAAAGGGTGTTTAGCCTTGTTTTAGTCCAAACAAAAAAAATAATTTAAAAATGAAAGAAAACGGCTAGGGTAAAGCAGACGACTGCAGACCACAGACGGCAGCTTCACCTTGGCTGGTAATCCAAAATGGAGGTCTCCCCACGTTGTTTTTTTTTAATTTATAAATACTTTTTTTAAAAAAAACATGGGGTCCCCCCAAATTAAATTACCAGCCAAGGTAAAGCAGACAGCTGTGGTCTGGTATTCTCAGGGTGGGAAGGTCCATGGTTATTTGGCCCTTCCCAGCCTAAAAATAGCAGGCTGCAGCCGCTCCACAAGTGGTGCACCCATTGGATGCACCAATCCTGACGCTTTGTCCTGGCTCTTCCTGGTGTGGTGGCAAGCAGGGTAATAAATGGGGTTGTTGGGGTTAATGATGTCATGGTGTCTGTCAGATACTTGCCATCACTAACCTAGTCAGTAATAAAAAAAAAAATAAAGACAAAAAACACTCCCCAACACATTCCCTCTTTCACCAATTTATTGAAAAGAAAAAATAAATCCGGTCTGCCATAATTCATTTTGGAGGTTCCACGATGACTCTGGACCATCCACAATATGGGAGGGACGCTCAGAGAATGTATGCCCCTTTTTCTGGAAGAGCAGACTCTCCATGTGAGGAGTGTGGGTGCAGTGATACTGCACTCACACTCCCTGGGTCAACAGCATGGCAGTGTGAGCTGCAGTAAGCTCAGTGTCGCTGCTAGCAGGGAGACGGTAGAGAGCCGCTCTGCACATGTTGCCAGCATCTTTTGAGAAGGCGGAGGAGGGATCGTCGATGCAGGAGGTAACAGGAGACCGGGGACTGACTGGGTGACCTGGCCGGACCAGGGGGGCAATTTGTCCACATCGGGGGACCGAGGGAGGAGATTTATCTCCCAACTGACATATTTGATCCTGACAGGTGGGAGATAAATCATTTTTTAAGGACTCGAATCGTTATCTCCAGGGTCTCGGCTACCCCCAGACGTTGACTGAAAGCTGGACGTTGTTATAATACAAGTGGCGTTGTCTATAGGTGATGAGTGGCTTGACACAAGGAATGCGACACTTGTTGTAGTCCATGTTCTGGATACGTCTGTGTGTGGTGGCTCTTAAAGCACTGACTCCAGCAGCGTCCACTCATTGTGAATCTCCACCAAATTTTTAAATGGTCTTTTCTTAACAATCCTCTCAAGGCTGCGATTATCCTTTTGTGTGTAATGACTATATAATATATGCGTATCCTTTTTTTCTATTGAACTACTGAAATTAACTTTTTAATGATATTCTAATTTATTGAGATGCACCTGTATATGTTTATGACCACCTGTAAATATTTCTTAGCTATTGTGTAACAATTGTTATTTTGTGCGTATGGCTGTTTTTTACCTAGTAACAGAGATTTGGATTGACAGTGGTATTTTCCTATATTTCACACATTTGGAAAGTGGGGAGTGTCAGTTCAGTATTTAAGAATTTCTTTTATTTTCATCTTACGTCTAGAGATGTACGAGTGTAATTGTTACTATTCGCTACTCGCACGAATAGTACGGTATTCGGGATACTTGTCATATTTCGCGATTTTGTGTATTCGCCTCTCTATATTTGTATGTCCCAACCAGTCAGTTTGGCACCTGATTTGCAGTTACTAAACATGCTGGGCTTCTTAACCCATTACAGTAATGCCGCAGCCATCTTGGTTGTGGCATAACTGTGATTGGCTGGCCGCGCAGCGTCATAGGGTCTATAAAAGCCCTTCCGTCACCATTTTACGCACGTTGCATCCGGAGCCAGCGTTGTATGAGTATAGGGATAGAGTAAGCAGCGGCTAGGGAAAGTGTAGGCCTATTAACACAAAAAGCCCTTTTCAGGGCTACCTGCCGTGTATAGGTCAGTGTAGCAAATGGAGGGACAGATTTTCGAGCAGGGACAGAGTTTAAAGGAGTGTGTCACTCCATAGTACCGTCCAGAATAAAATAGCTCTTTTAAGAGATGAAACCACTCAATAAGGTCACAACAGGGAGTAAGAGATTGTGGATTAGGTAGGAAATTGATATCTATTTCCACAATATTTAGGGGTTCACAGCCTGGCTTGTGGCGTCCACATCAGCCATGTTAATACATTGCTAGTGGTCTTTGCAAATACAAAGTATTACTTTAGCGTTTAGTGCTGCCTGATACACTAAACACACCGCTCCTGTTTCCACAATATTTACGGGTTCACAGCCTGACTCGTGCCGTCCGTCCACATCAGCCACAGTGGCCTTTGCCTTTGCTAGTGGCCTTTGCAAATACAAAGCAGTACTACTAGCATTTTGTGCTGCCTAATACACTAAATGCACTTCTCCTTATATGCCTTAAGGGTACTTTACACACTGCGACATCGCTAGCAATCTCGTTAGCGATGTGAAATTCTAGATCGCAAGTGCGATCTTTCGAGATCGCACATGCGTAAAATGACCTATGTGCGATCTCAAAAGATCGCACTTGCTATCTAGAATTTCACATCGCTAACGAGATCGCTAGCGATGTCGCAGTGTGTAAAGTACCCTTAGAGGTGCTGGCCTGCCCAGCTGCTAGTGTGATGTTAGAGCATGCTTCCAGCTGGGCCAGAGGTGACCCAGTAACATAGGTTTGAGAGTGACTGCTCTTACTTATACATTTGGGTGGTCCCTTCCTCATTGAGATTCAGAGTTTACAATGTGCCCATTGTAGCATTGGGCTTTACCCTCCTCCTCCATGTCAGTTTGCAGCCATCAATTCAAGTTTTCAGAGGGCCATCAGTTGTTCATCAATAATAATTGTAAATTGCTATCATATATGTATCCCCTATCTCAATCACAATGTGGGACAAGCCGTGACAAGGGTCTCCGATGACAAATATTAGTTTGGTAGGACTACTGTCCTGGTTTGTCCAGTGCACAATGTGCATTGTTCAAAAAAAAATTAGCCCTATGGCATGAGTCATGGTTGACGCAGGGAGTCGTCATCATCACAAGGGCCTCCAATGGCAAATAGTAGTTGGGCTGGAGTGTGAGTACTGTCCTGGTTTGTACACCACTGCACATATGCATAGTGTTTACAAAAATTAGCCCTATGGGCTGAGCCATGGTTGGTGCAGGAGGAAATGGCTTTCTGTGCGAAGGGGTGGACGTTAACAGCAGTAGTCAAAATCAACATTTTGGGGAATTTATTGAAAATGGTCTAGTTTGCCCACATTTTCCAGCTACATCTGTTGGAACTGGCTGTCGTGTCTCTCCCCATTAATACTTGGATGGTGTTGAAAAGACTTGGTAACTGCCGCCAGCATTGTCTGAGGGTGATGTTTTTAGCAACTGATCTACAATGACCCTTTTTGAAGGCTTCCATTGTGCAACCCTTCGGTGACTCCAAAAGGAGAGAAGGAAAATTCTCCTTGTACCTTGGGTGCAGAATGGTGGCCAACCAGTATAGGTTGTAGGATAAAGTGTGTATCACATGTGGGTCTTGTCACAGACACTTACACATGAACTGTGCCATGTGGGCCAAGCTGCAAACAGGCAAAGGTTCTGTGTCACAACCAGGAGGAACAACACCCATCCTCTCCTCACGTTGACTTACCTTCCCTCCACCTCCTCCTCCCCAGCCCATCCATGCTGGACAGACATAAAGCTAGAGTTGAGAGTTCCATGAGTAGCATTGGGAGTCACCTCGGTAGCACAGAAAAACAAGTCCTCTCCCTCCTCATTCTCCTCAGCATCACCCAATGTTGCCTCAGAATATTGGCAGGGCTGGGTAGTATCACCCATGGGGAAATCTGGCTCCATTTCCACATACTGGGCACTCAAAGCTTCCTATATGAGATTATGCAGTGATTGTTTCAACAGACACAGCATCGGAGCCTACATATGATCACTGGTTATTAATTAACCCAGAAATGACAATCCAAATGGACACGTCTTTTTTTTGAAAAATTATATACAAATCTTTATTAACAATATTAGTATTTATAAGGGCACACAATATAGACAAACAGTGTTATTAAAAACATGTGCAAGTCACCATATTAAAAACCAACAGGGCAGTGTGGTAAGTCAAATAACATCATCCACATGAAATATAATGCAGCGGTCATGATTAAATATCATAAGCTCAGTTATGTCAAAGAGGATAATAATTTTTAAATTACAACACTAATATAGCAGCTTAGAGTAGTCATACCTATATTAAATACAATAAATATGAAGACTTCATTCCATAATTCATAAGTATCACATATAAATTAGTCCTGACAGCCAGCAAAATAGTGCAATTTATTGGCATAAAGTTTTGTAAAGTGAACATGAAAGGGGTCAGTATTTTGCCTCCCGGTTGTAATTAATTTAAACAAAATAATCAGCCAAAATTGCAAACAGAGTTGCAGGTAGTCATGAATTAGACATGATTGTAGGTGTTACATCTAAAAAAGCACATCTTTACAGCCAGCAAGGGTACAGCTGATTGATATAACCAGATATAAACAATTCAACCAAATGCATGAATCTATATACATAACCAAAGCTGTAACCACATTAGCAGGCAGTCAGGTATACATGATTACAAGTCAGAGTTGTAGATAGCAGCATAAGCCATAGATTTACCATAGACACTGAGCAAAAGAGTAGTACAGGGACAATGCCCTGAATTAGATAGGGGTTAAAGTGATTGTCTGATAATACAGACCCGCTGTAGCCATAGTTCCGATCCCGACCACACTGCCCTGCACCTCGACGCGTTTCGCAAGAAAGCTTCGTCCAGGAGGTGCAGAGACAGTGGGGAAGGCACTTTTTAAAGGACACCAAATATGACGCACCTGTGTGCATCGGCGCGCGCCATCCGGTCGCACCACCATCACCGCAGCTCCCGGCGTCCCGGAAACCAACCTGCGCATGCGCGCGCAGAGTGGATCCGATAGGACGCCAGGAGTCACGGGGAGGGAGGGAGAGACCCGGACAGCGCGCGCACCACAGTGCTGCTGGTACGGCCATGTCAAGAAAGGGCAACATAAGGTCAAAACCTGCTCCAATGAATAAACATTATCAATGCAATGCATTAGTCCACACAGGAGCGCCAAGGGCGCAAGACTCTGCAATAACGGTCACCATATAGTTCGTATAAATATATATGATGTTAGACATGATTATTATGTCAATTTAGATTAAAGAACTATATTTAACACTTTTTATACATAATGCAGAGTTTTCACACCCCGACTACCCCTGCGCAGACCAATGCAGATGCATATACATCATAATGGCAAGTAACACATTTATAAATCGTCTTTGCTTGATCTCAGATGTCCTTCATTATATTAGCTTGTAAATTGATATTTGTGCCAATCCACACAGCCCTGTAGAGTAACAAATATAAAACACATTAAAAAGCAGTAATAGGGACAAATCAATGCAGTCATTGTTATATACAGCGGAGAGCTACAGGAAAGGTCCAAAACTAATTGCATCATTTAACCCTTTAGGTTTAATTGTATCCAAGAGGGTGATCCACTTGGCCTCTTTTTGAGCAAGTATGTTTTTGAAGTTACCTCCTCTCATTCCTGGATACACCCTATCAATTCCCCTAAATTTCAGGAGTCTCCAATTATTTGCATGGAATTCCCTGAAATGCTTGGGGATATTTTTAAGGGCTTCCACATCTTCCCTATTAATGGCTTTGCTGGCATTTTTAATATCCCTAATGTGTTCCATAATCCTTACCCTAAGTTCTCTAGATGTCAGCCCCACGTATATGAGCCCACATGGGCACATAGCCCAATAAATGACCCCTGTCGTACGACAGTTTATGTAATGTAGGATCCTATACGTGGTACTGCCATCATTATTAGAGAAATCGCTGACTCTCATAAGCTGTGAACAAGCGCCACAATCACCACAGGGGTAGGACCCCCATCTTGGGCCCCTTGTGCTTCCCAGAAAATTACTGGGAGGGGGGACATAATGACTGCGGACAACTAGATCCTTGATGGTTTTGGATTTCTTAGGGGTTATAGCTGGTCTGGGTGTTAGAACACATGCTAAGTCATTATCTGACAAAAGAATAGGCCAGTACTTGTTAATAATAGTCGTCATCTCACGCCATTGGGCGTGATATGGGGTAATATATCTTACCTTATGATCTTGTTCTCTTGTAGCCGTTTTAAGGAGCTGGGATCGTGGAGTTTCTTTTGCCCGTATATAGCCCTTATATATGGAATCATCCCTGTAATGACGGGAACGAAAACGCCTTTTTAGGTCATTAGCTTGATTTTCAAATAACGTATTAGTTGAACAAATACGTTTAGCACGTAGAAACTGACCTATTGGAACAGCTTTGATAGTTTGTGCCGGATGTGAAGACCTCGCACTTAACAAGGAATTGACAGCAGTTCCCTTCCGATAGACATCTGTTGTTAGCATCCCATCACTTCCTTTTGATACTTTAACGTCCAGGTATTCAATACTTTCTCTGCTGAAATTGAAAGTAAGTCCGATGTTTAACTTGTTTTTATTAAGTCCATCCATGAACTGTTTTAGCTGTTGGATCTCCCCCTCCCAAACCATAAACACATCGTCTATATAGCGCAGCCACATATGGACTGCGCCAGTTGGACCAGACGGAAATTCAATAGACCGCTCCCACCATCCAAGAAAGAGGTTAGCATATGAGGGCGCACAAGACGCCCCCATTGCAGTCCCCCTCTCTTGGAGGTAGTAGCGGTCCCTGAATAAAAAATAATTATGAGTTAACACAAATTTTAAAAGTAAGAGGAGGAGATCCACCAGCTGTTGGTCCATGTCTGTCATTCTCAAATAGAAATCAACTGCACGAAGCCCATCTTGATGCGCTATAGATGTATGTAGCGATTGTACATCCGCGGTGACCATGACCATGTCAGCTTCCATGGTCAGATCTTCCAGCCTGTTTAAGAATTATGTAGAATCCCTTATATAGGAAGGCAGGGTCAACACACTATTCTTGAGATAATGATCTAAAAATCTGCATATTGGCTCACATAAGCTATTATTTCCCGATACTATGGGTCTTCCGGGGGGTTGTTCTATACTTTTGTGTATTTTAGGCAAGAAGTATATTGTCGGAGTTACCGGATGTTCTTGTATAAGACCCTCGAAGACCGATTTGGGGATAATCCCCTCATCATAAGCCTTCTGAAGTATGGCCATAAGCTCAGTACTGAACTTAGTTGTTGGATTCCCCTCAAGTTTAGTATAGCAGGCTTTATCATGCAGTTGTTTGTATGCCTCCTGCTCATAGGCTTTTGTGGACCAAATAACCACGTTGCCACCCTTATCGGCCTGCTTGATCACTATATCCTTCATTGATTGCAGTTCTTTTAAAGCTCGTCTCTGATGACTGCTTAAATTGTCATGAGTTCTCTTTGATGGTAAAGATCTAAATTCTTGAACTACCATTTTGACAAATAATTCTATAGTGGGGCAGGCCGATAAGGGTGGGAAGGTGGTTGATTTCTTTTTTGTATAGGAGGGAAATTTTGTAAGATCAGTTGAGCTTTGTTCTGCCAATAGGGATTCTAGTATCTTAATTGCCTCCTGTTCTTCCCTGGAAAATCCAGTACAATTTCCCATATCCTTTCTAGCAAAATATTTTTTAAGCAAGAGCTTACGACATTAATAGGGAAGATGTGGAAGCCCTTAAAAATATCCCCAAGCATTTCAGGGAATTCCATGCAAATAATTGGAGACTCCTGAAATTTAGGGGAATTGATAGGGTGTATCCAGGAATGAGAGGAGGTAACTTCAAAAACATACTTGCTCAAAAAGAGGCCAAGTGGATCACCCTCTTGGATACAATTAAACCTAAAGGGTTAAATGATGCAATTAGTTTTGGACCTTTCCTGTAGCTCTCCGCTGTATATAACAATGACTGCATTGATTTGTCCCTATTACTGCTTTTTAATGTGTTTTATATTTGTTACTCTACAGGGCTGTGTGGATTGGCACAAATATCAATTTACAAGCTAATATAATGAAGGACATCTGAGATCAAGCAAAGACGATTTATAAATGTGTTACTTGCCATTATGATGTATATGCATCTGCATTGGTCTGCGCAGGGGTAGTCGGGGTGTGAAAACTCTGCATTATGTATAAAAAGTGTTAAATATAGTTCTTTAATCTAAATTGACATAATAATCATGTCTAACATCATATATATTTATACGAACTATATGGTGACCGTTATTGCAGAGTCTTGCGCCCTTGGCGCTCCTGTGTGGACTAATGCATTGCATTGATAATGTTTATTCATTGGAGCAGGTTTTGACCTTATGTTGCCCTTTCTTGACATGGCCGTACCAGCAGCACTGTGGTGCGCGCGCTGTCCGGGTCTCTCCCTCCCTCCCCGTGACTCCTGGCGTCCTATCGGATCCACTCTGCGCGCGCATGCGCAGGTTGGTTTCCGGGACGCCGGGAGCTGCGGTGATGGTGGTGCGACCGGATGGCGCGCGCCGATGCACACAGGTGCGTCATATTTGGTGTCCTTTAAAAAGTGCCTTCCCCACTGTCTCTGCACCTCCTGGACGAAGCTTTCTTGCGAAACGCGTCGAGGTGCAGGGCAGTGTGGTCGGGATCGGAACTATGGCTACAGCGGGTCTGTATTATCAGACAATCACTTTAACCCCTATCTAATTCAGGGCATTGTCCCTGTACTACTCTTTTGCTCAGTGTCTATGGTAAATCTATGGCTTATGCTGCTATCTACAACTCTGACTTGTAATCATGTATACCTGACTGCCTGCTAATGTGGTTACAGCTTTGGTTATGTATATAGATTCATGCATTTGGTTGAATTGTTTATATCTGGTTATATCAATCAGCTGTACCCTTGCTGGCTGTAAAGATGTGCTTTTTTAGATGTAACACCTACAATCATGTCTAATTCATGACTACCTGCAACTCTGTTTGCAATTTTGGCTGATTATTTTGTTTAAATTAATTACAACCGGGAGGCAAAATACTGACCCCTTTCATGTTCACTTTACAAAACTTTATGCCAATAAATTGCACTATTTTGCTGGCTGTCAGGACTAATTTATATGTGATACTTATGAATTATGGAATGAAGTCTTCATATTTATTGTATTTAATATAGGTATGACTACTCTAAGCTGCTATATTAGTGTTGTAATTTAAAAATTATTATCCTCTTTGACATAACTGAGCTTATGATATTTAATCATGACCGCTGCATTATATTTCATGTGGATGATGTTATTTGACTTACCACACTGCCCTGTTGGTTTTTAATATGGTGACTTGCACATGTTTTTAATAACACTGTTTGTCTATATTGTGTGCCCTTATAAATACTAATATTGTTAATAAAGATTTGTATATAATTTTTCAAAAAAAAGACGTGTCCATTTGGATTGTCATTTCTGGGTTAATTAATAACCAGTGATCATATGTAGGCTTCAATGTAAATTTTGGGATCATGGTTTAAAGATATTGGAATTTATGATATTGTGGATCTTATTCAATTAATGGTAGACACAGCATCGGGATGGTTAAGCTGATAATAGCCTGATCACCGCTTACGAGCTTGGTGCAGTACTCAAACGTCTCAAGAACTTCACAAATATCAGCGATCCACACCCACTCAATAGTTGTGTGGTGGCTGACTCTCAGTCTGACGGGCATGTTGAAGCTGGTATTAAGCTCAACTTCCCTCTGCTTCTCACCAATCCTCGCCAACATATGATACGTAGAGTTCCACCACGTGGGCAGTTGGCACATTTAATTTATTTAATCGTATGAATGTATACCTTACCATCATATAAAAAATAAACACCAGACAATAGACAATGATTGAAAAATATCTAAAGTATAAAAATCAAAGTTGAATATCAAGATTTTCTATATATGCAACAGTGTTATCATTTACAGTATAGAAACCATTCTTGTCACCATGGTAGGATCTCAGGGGGCTCCTCAGCAATGTGACGGATAGTGTGACCATCTGCTCCACAGTCACAGGTCGGAGAGTCATATTTTCTCCACTTATACATAAAATCTGCACAGACGACAAAGTTTGTTTTGATACGATTTAGAGTAACCCATGTTTTCCTTGGTGGATTGAAGTCTATGGAGTCACCAAAGGTTTGCACAATGGAAGCCTTCAAAAGGGTCATTGTAGTTCGCACATGAGTTTGTGACTTGGCAAATTCAAGCACTTTTGCAGCGCTGTTAGACCAGCAAAAGTGGTGGAGTAATGAGGGAAATGGGCGCTGATACAGTGGATCTTCTCAAGTGAATATGGAATATACACCATGTTGGCATGTACACCAACTCATACTCCGGCTCACTTTTTTTTTTTTTTTACCTTCTCAAGTAGGTACGGCAAGTCAGGGTATGTTTTGAGAAATTTCTGAAAAACTAGGTTCAGCACGTGAGCCATACATGGCACGTGTACCAGCTTGCCTCCCTTTAAAGTCACCACCAGATTACGAGCATTATCACAGATGACCAGACCGGGTTGGAGGTACAGCAGGAAGAGCTACTGATCGGTCTGCTCTTTTACACCTTGTCAAAGCTCTGCTGTAATGTGTGGTTTCTGACCTAAACAGATACGCTCTGCTGAAGCTGGATGGCGCTTAGATGATGCGTTGCTGCACAGCTCCCTGCTTGGCAGTGATGGGGAGGGTAGTTCAGCAGAGGAGGAGGAGGGGAGACAAAAAGTGGCATATGATGAGGCGGAAATCCAGATAGAAGTTGGGCCCTGCTATTCTTGGCGTGGGTAGGATGTGTGATGTTTCAGTTTGCGACTTTGTCCCAGCCTCCACCAGGTTCACCCAGTGTCCCGTGACAGATATGTATCGTCCTTGTCCACGTGTCTGTTGTTAGGTTGACCTTCCCGGTTACGGTGTTGGTCAGAGCACGGTTGAGATTGTTAAACACATGCTTGTGTAACACGGGGACGGCACATTGGGCAAAATAGTGGCGGATGGGAACACTGTATCGTGGGGCAGCCACAGCCAAGAGATCACGGAAACACTGTGTTCCCACAAACCTAAACGGCAACATCTCCATGGCTAGCAATTTGGCAATGTTAGAGTTTAGATTTTGTGCCTGTGCGTGCGTGGCTGGGTATTTATGCTTCTTTTCCAAACTCTCAGGGATGGACAACTGGGCACTTTGCTGGGACATGGAAGTGGATGTGGTTGATGTTTGCTGTGTTTCATTAATCACAGCTTGTGAGCAGGATGTATGAGCGCCTGCTTCCTGGACAGCAGATTGCAAAAGACGTAGCACAGGTGACATGGCAGTGGTCATGACACAAATTTTGTACCCTGACCCTGGTGTTCTGCCCACCTACTGTCTGTCTGTAGTTTCCAACATCATGTCTGCTCTGTGTTTGAAACTTAACCTTTACTAAACTGAACAACTTCTTTTCCCTACATCTTCTAACCTCCCTAATCTTGATATCTCCGTGTGTGTGTGTGTGTGTGTGTGTGTGTGTGTGTGTGGTACCATGATAACTCCTTATCAGCAGGTTCGCTGTCCGGGGCTTATGCTTGACATCAATCTCTCCTTTACCTCCTATATACAATCTCTTGCACGCTCCTGTCACTTGCACCTCAAGAATATCTCCAAAATCCGCCGCTTTCTTACCATGGAAATTACAAAAACCCTCACCGTGGCCCTGATCCACTCCTGCCTTGACTACTGCAATTTTCTATTAATTGGTCTCCCCCTAACTAGACTCTCTGCTCTACAGTCCATCCTTCATGCGGCAGCCAGGGTCACTTATCTGGCTATCCGTTACGCTGATGCTTATGGTCTGTGATGGTCATTGCACTGGCTGCCCATATATCACAGGATCCAATTCAAATTGCTTGTTCTCACCCACAAAGCTCTCCACAGTGCGGCACCCCCCTACATCTCCACCATCATCTCTTGTCTATCACCCTACCTGTTCTCTACGCTACACAAATGACTTTCGACTAACCTCCACACTAATCCAAACCTCCCACTCCTGGATCCAAGACTTCTCCCGAGCTGCACCAATCCTGTGGAATGCTCTGACCCAAGAAACCAGGCGAGCCACAACTTATTCCGCTTCAGACATTCTGTAAAACAGCTTTTTAGGGTGGCCTATCACACTCCCTAATCAAATTAAATTCACATAGTCCCTCCACAACTTCTCACAACATAACTCTCCATCAAACTCCACCGCACCCAAAAGCATCTCAAAGATTGGCTGACTGGTTCAGGCAGCCTTAATCTGTACCCCATTTCTTTGAGATGGCTGGATTGTTATTGGAAATGAGCACCTATACCCAATCAGCTCATTGTAGATGTAAGCTTTCATGAGTAGGGTTGTCTTTTTTGCTATAATTATTGTATTTTCCATAACTGTTACTTGCTTTTATATGAACCACTGAATTTTAAACCGCTGCAGAAATAGAGATTATTATTATTATTATTATTATTATTATTATTATTATTACTGGGGTGCTTGGCTGCCATGTGGTTCCACATACTGGTGGTGGTCAGGATGCCTTTGACCTGAACTCTGCTCAACTTGGTATGGCAGATGCTACAGATTACAATGATTTTCACTGAAGGACTTTCAGAAAAAACTTTCAGACCGTGTCCGAACATCCCCTTGCCCTGACTTGGGTCAAAGTGGGGGTGCTCTTCGGAACATTTGACCCAGTTCTCACTCTGGGAAACCACTACCCCTTGCTGCCTGTGTTGATGCTACATATCCACCTTCCTTTGTGTTGCTGTGCTGGCTATGCATGTCAACGGTCCAGGTCGGATCAGTGGACTCATCAGTGACCACCTCGTCTTCCATCTCATCCTCCTTCCCAGTTGAGATTGTAGGCTGGTCTAATGGCAACTATGTCTCATCATCATCAACCTCCACCTCTGGAGACAGTAAATCAGGTTCCTCAAAGTGGCTTTCTTCTGGCCGTAGGTTCCCAAATACTTGTGCATCAACTCACACCACCTCCTCACGTCCCTCTTCAATGCTGCACTGTGAGAGGCCGGAGCCAACCAAAGGATACGTATAAAACCGATCCTCAGAGTGGCTAAGATTGGGGTCATATGTCTCCTCTGACTAATAATGGGGGAGGAAGGAGGACCAGGGTGAGGACTGAATAGACCAGCCTTCTGTGTATCCACAGTAGACTGTGTGGTCGTGGAAGATTTGTTGCTGCTTGAAAAATGCGAAGAGGCCTTGTCTGCCATCCAAGACAGAATCTTCTCTCGCTCTTCTGGCTTACACATACGTTTAAAAATCGGTTGGTGTCTCCATTTTCCAACATTGGAGTTGAGTGTAGACTTGTTTTTTGCTTGATGAGCTGATGTTTTCATTGATACCATTTTGGGTGCAACACTTTTATGGGTCAGTTTTGCTATTTCATTTTATGTTGAAATTTTTGTTTTGTTACCAAAATGATATCTTCCTTCCATTATTATTTCCATTAATTTTACATATCTCCTTCCCATTCAGGTCCTTATAATATTAGATCCTTTCAGTGGATTTATTCTTTTTCACAAAATTTCCTGTCCAGAATGGATAGGGACATGGAGAAGATGGTGGAGAGGATATTACACCTCACCCTAGAGATCCTCTTCCGGCTTACTGGAGAGGTGAGAGATTCTGATGACGTCACATTACATCATTATTATCTATGGGAATAACAGATGGACAGAACTGGAGAGGTGAGGACTCTGGAAATGTCTGGAGTGAGATTTATTACTGTGTCTCTCCATAACCAGGATTACACAGTAGTGAAGAAGACCTCTAGTGAGCGCTGTCAGGCCCCTGTGTCTGAGGGATGGGGAAGACCCCTGAGCCCAATCACGGGGCCTCCACCTCACCCCCCGATACAGGAGGACATCAATGACCAGAAGATCCTAGAACTCACCTACAAGATGATTGAGCTGCTGACTGGAGAGGTGACACTGCTGGGAATGCTGGGACATTATACAGTAACGCTATGAAGGGATCGGGGGTGACGGTATCATTGTATGTGTCAGGTTCCTATAAGGTGTCAGGACGTCACCGTCTATTTCTCCATGGAGGAGTGGGAGTATTTAGAAGGACACAAAGATCTGTACAAAGACGTCATGATGGAGGATCCCCAGCCCCTCACATCACCAGGTAATAGACAGGACTAAATACACACGGCCTATAATTATCTGTATGTAAGGAATGAATTCAGTCCCTGTATGTGTCTCCTCCAGGTCTATCCAGTAAGAGGACAACACCAGAGAGATGTCCCTGTCCTCTTCTCCCACAGGACTGTAAACAAGAAGATCCCGATGTTCCTCAGGATGTGTTTCCTCCAGCCCTATCCAGTAAGAGGACAACACCAGAGAGATGTCCCCGTCCTCTTCTCCCACAGGACTGTAAACAAGAAGATCTCGATGTTCCTCAGGATGTGTTTCCTCGAGCTCCATCCTGTAAGAGATATCTGCTCATGTACTTTCTGCACTAATTTTGTGTTACATTTTTAAGCTTTCTGCTCTGTTTTTTTTTCAGCTATATTTTCTTTGCTTCTGCTTCTTCTGCTGTTTGTTTCTAGTGCCTTCTTTATGTTGTGATGAAGGCAACTCAAAGACCTGCAGAGGGTTCATGAATACCCTGTTTCCCAGAAAGTACGAAAATAAGACCTAGCACAATTTTAAGGGATTTTTGGAGAATACTTGAAATATAAGCCCTACTCCAAAAATAAGCCCTAGTTACAATCAGGGCCAGCGTTGGGAAGAGTCAAACTGTGCAATTTCTCAGGAACTCCACTTTCTTAGGGATCCCATCAGTTGTATTCTAAGGTCGATGGTTTAACACTAGAACTACTGAGGTAGTCATTTTGACTACTTCGTACTATGTATGTCTCCTCTGTGACTACGAGTCCAGTAGTTCTAGTGTTAAGGACCTTTGATTACTTCAAAGTCATGTGAAATGATGTAAGCAAAGGTCTGTTAATTGCAGGAGCTGTAAAGAAGTGAACAGAGGACAGGCTGGCATGCAGGACTGACATTGGGGAAAAGGGAGAGCAAACTGGGCAATTTCACAGGGCCACCATTCTCGTAGGGGCCCCAGTGTTTATATGCCGATTATAGGACTGCTTAAGGATTTTTTTGACATCACGTCATGTGACCAAAGGTCTCTTAATTACAGTAGAGAGGAGTCAACCTGACTCACTAACTATGATAGGGATATGCTCAGAAGTAAAAAATTGAGTCAAGTAAAGTAGACTAACTAAGTCCCACTCGTAAAAATGAAAATGTGGTACAGTAAGTATCTGTAGGTGATTTTACTGCAAGGCAAAATCTTACACAAAAAATAAACCAACGTTTCAGCTCGGGGTTGTGTATCTGTGTATAATACATAAAATAGAAATAATAAAATAAAACCTGCAGGTGTGTGTGTGTGTGTGTGTGTGTGTGTGTGTGTGTGTGTGTGTGTGTGTGTGTGTGTGTGTGTGTGTGTGTGTGTGCATATGAAATTTCATAGACTTTGCTGGTACTATAAAAAGACGCTTTTTATTAGCATGGATTTGCATAAAATCAAGCAGCTAAAAAATGCAGCAAAAACGTACCAAAAAAACCCTGTGTGAACATGCCCATTTTTCTGTCCCTTCCTTCCCCGGGGAGATAAGAGATTAGATTTGGTCAGGAAAATAGTAAGGCACGGGACTCCGGCATCTCCACCTTCAGAGATAATCCAGAGGTTAGGAATAGTTTAGGGTCCCCTAGCGTGAGGGACAGTATAGGAGCCCCCCCCGTCCCTTGTTATCCTGCAGTCACATTATGACAATCAAACAGATTTACTCCAACACATTCCAGCGAACGGGTGCCAGAAATGGGAAATCCGAATTAACGAAGATGTAACTCTTAGATGTCGAAATTGGAAAACAGATTCAGAATACATTTTTTTCCTCATTTAATTTCTGATGTTAAGGTTTAAAAAAATAAATGTACTTTCAAGATATCATTAAAAAATAATAACCTTGTGTTTTTTTAGCAGATGACTGTATCGGGAGTTCAGATGGAAATCTATTATCTTCAGAATTTATAACAGATGATGAAAGTCTCACATATGATACATATGAAGAGCATGCTGTTGTCCCAGATATACCTCCAGTCCTTCCTCGGAAAGCTCTATCATCTGATCTTTTCAAACAAGACCAAAATTCCAATCATCAAAAAACTCACACTGAGGAGAAGCCATTTTCATGTTCAGAGTGTGGGAAATGTCTTATTCATAAATCAGACCTTGTTAGACATCAGAAAATTCACACAGGGGAAAAGCCATATTTATGTTCAGAGTGCGGGACATGTTTTAGAGAGAAATCAAAACTTATTAGGCATCAGAAAATTCACACAGGGGAGAAGCCATATTTATGTTCAGAGTGTTGGACATGTTTTAGAGAGAAATCAAAACTTATTAGGCATCAGAAAATTCACACAGGGGAGAAGCCATATTCATGTTCAGAGTGTGGGAAATGTTTTATTCAGAAATCAGAAGTTGTTAGGCATCAGAAAATTCACACAGGGGAGAAGCAATATTCATGCTCTGAATGTGGAAAATGTTTTGTTGAGAAAAGAACCCTTGTTAACCATCAAAAACATCACACTGGGGAGAAGCCATTTTCATGTTCAGAATGTGGGAAATGTTTTATTCAGAAATCATATCTTGTTAGGCATCAAAGATCTCACACAGGGGATAAACCATTTTCATGCTTGGAATGTGGTAAATGTTTTATTCAGAAATCAGCTCTTGTTGTCCATGGAAAACTTCACACAGGGGAGAAGCCATATTTATGTTCAGAGTGTGGGAAATGTTTTATTTGGAAATCGGATCTTGTTAGGCATCAAAGATCTCACACAGGGGAGAAGCTATTTTCATGTTCAGAGTGTGGGAAATGTGTTATTCGTAAATTGGATCTTGTTGTGCATCAAAGATCTCACAGAGGGGAGAACATTTTTATCCTGAGAATGTGAGAAATGTTTTACTAATAAATTAAGTCTTTTTTAAAATCAATAAAAACCACACAAAATAAACCATTTTTATTTTCTGAATGTGGAACATGTAATTCTCAAAAATCAGATCTTGTTCAACATGTGAAGAAGCCACACAGGGAAGAAGGAACCTTTTTCATGTGAGTATTTGAAATGTTTAAATGGTAAATCAAGTCTTGTCGACCATGAGAATACCCACACAGAAGAGGAACCATTCTTGCATTCAGAATATGGCAAATGTTTTTATCATTAATCGGGTCTTGTTGTCAGATGAGTCACATGGGAGAAGGCATCATGATATACCATAATTCAAATCAATTGCTCAAGTAAGAAGTGGTCAGGGAAAGCATAATTTTCTTTCTTTTTGACCATGAAACACACCTTGGTTTTAGAGGAGGAAAATAGGAAAAAAAATTTGCAGCAAAAAATGTAGTCATGACGCACTGTTATGGGGGAATCTGCTGCCGACACTGTTATGGGGTGTGAGGTAGCGTGGTCGGCTGCGCGGCAGAAGACACGGGATCCAGGCACCAATGGTCACAGCACACAGTTTATTGCACAAACAAAGTCCAAAACAGCACACAACACGTTCCGGAATGTCCTCCTCCTGGACTAACAAGCCAGATTCCAGAAATGGCTCACATGTGTTTCTTTGGCAGAAACTCAGGGAGTTGTGTTCACTCCCTCACACTAGGGGCCCACGCCCATGTTCCTGTTTCCTTTTAACCCTCCTTTCAGCCTGCAGGGAAACAGCATTAACCGTGGAGTGGAGTTGCTTTCTATACATGGAGGGAGCACAACCGGGGCAAGACGTACCGGCCGTCATAGACAACCCCGGTCACAGTCTCACATACCCCCCCCCTCAGTTCAAGCGTGCGGGGTTGAACTCCCACCATCAAACACGGGCCGCGGGACAAGGCATCGGCGTTGCCCTGCAACCTACCGGCCCGGTGTTCAACCGTAAACCAGAAGTTCTGTAGAGAAAGGAACCACCGGGTAACCTGGGCATTCCGTTCCTTGGCGGACCTCATCCAGACCAGCGGAGAGTGATCAGTCACCCGGCGAAACTGCCGTCCCAGCAGGTAATAGCGTAGGGACTCCAAGGCCCACTTGATCGCCAGGCACTCCTTCTCCACTACGCTATAATTCCCCGGGGTGAGCTTCCTACTTAAGAAGGTGACGGGGTGTTCCTCCCCCTGAACGACCTGAGACAGCACTGCCCCCAGGCCGACCTCAGAGGCGTCAGTCTGTACTACGAACTCCTTCCGGAAATCAGGGTTGACAAGAACGGGCTGTCCGCACAGGACCCCCTTCAGGGCCCGGAAGGAGTCCTCGGCCTGCGGAGTCCAGCGCACCATGACGGACTTCTTGCCTTTGAGAAGGTCCGTCAAGGGGGCTGATAGTCCCGCAACATTTTTTACAAACCGCCTGTAGTACCCCACGATACCCAGGAAGGCCCTAACCTGCTTCGTGGTCAGGGGTCTAGGCCACTTCTGGATCGCCTCAACTTTGTTAATTTGGGGCTTAATCACTCCTTGGCCTATTACGTAGCCCAAGTAGCGGGGTTCCATGAGCCCCAACGCACATTTCTTGGGATTGGCTGTCAATCCGGCTGTTCGGAGCGCGTTCACCACCGCTTGTACCTGTTCCAAGTGGGTCTGCCACTCGGAGCTGTAAATAATGATGTCATCAAGGTATGCTGATGCATACGCCTGGTGGGGTTCGAGCACCAAGTCCATCAACCTCTGGAACGTGGCCGGAGCGCCATGTAACTCAAAAGGCAAGACAACATAGTGGAAGAGACCCTCCGGCGTAACAAAAGCGGTTTTCTCCTTGGTGGACTCCGTCAGTGGCACCTGCCAGTACCCCTTGGTCAGGTCGAGCGTGGTGAAATATCGCGCCTGTCCCAGCCTATCAATCAGCTCATCCACCCGGGTCATGGGGTAGAGATCGAACTTGGATATTTCGTTCAATCTCCTAAAGTCATTGCAGAACCTTAAGGAGCCATCGGGTTTTGGTATTAGGACAATGGGACTAGCCCATTCACTCCGGGATTTTTTGATGACCCCCAGGCGTAGCATGGTCTTCACTTCCTCTGATATGGCTTGTCTTCGAGCCTCCGGCACCCGGTATGGCTTCAGGCGTACCTTCAGGTGAGGCTCGGTGACAATGTCATGTCGTATCAGACTGGTCCTACCAGGCAGCTCGGAGAAGACATCGGTGTTCTGCTGAACCAGCCATCTGGCCTCTCGCCTCTGTTGCTTGGTGAGGGCTTCTCCAATCCTTACTTCCGGTTCGTCCTCTCCGGAGGTCGCTGGAGCCGGGTTTGAACGACCCGAAGAGGAGGGAGATGGGGAAAAATCAACCATCAGGCTTTCCCGTTCCTGCCAAGGTTTTAACAGGTTGACATGGTATATTTGTTCAGGTTTCCGCCTACCGGGCTGCAATACCTTATAGTTGACCACCCCAATTCTTTCCTTTATCTCGTAGGGGCCTTGCCACTGAGCCAGGAATTTACTCTCTGCCGTGGGGACCAATACCAACACCCGATCCCCGGGGTTAAAGGTCCGCACGGTGGCTTGTCTATTGTAGCGGCCGCTTTGCGCGGCCTGAGCCTCCTGTAAATGCTCCTTCACAATTGGCATGACCATGCTTATGCGGTTCTGCATTCCTAAAATGTGTTCAATCACACTTTTATGGGGGGTGGGCTCCTGCGCCCATGTTTCCTTTGCCAGGTCCAACAATCCCCGGGGATGTCGCCCGTATAACAACTCAAAAGGCGAAAACCCCGTGGATGCCTGTGGCACCTCTCGGATGGCAAACATCGAATAGGGAAGCATCATATCCCAGTCCTTTCCCATCTTTGGAAATCACCCTTTTGAGCATGGTTTTCAGGGTTTTATTGAATCGCTCCACTAAACCGTCCGTTTGAGGATGATACACAGACGTACGCAACTGCTTGATCTGGAGTAGCCGGCATAGCTCTTTGGTCACTTTAGACATGAATGGGGTCCCCTGATCCGTAAGGATCTCCTTGAGCAACCCCACCCGGCAGAACACAGCAAACAACTCCCGAGCTATAAGCTTCGCTGCAGTATGTCTGAGAGGTATCGCCTCTGGATACCGGGTGGCATAGTCAACGATCACTAGGATGTGTTGGTGCCCTCGAGCGGACTTTACCAGGGGCCCCACCAGATCCATCCCTATCCGTTCAAAAGGGACTTCTATAATGGGTAACGGTACCAACGGACTGCGAAAGTGGGCCAGGGGTGCGGTAAGCTGACACTCCGGGCAGGTTTCGCAGAACCGTTTTACCTCCCCAAAGACCCCAGGCCAATAGAACCTTTGCAATATTCGCTCCTGCGTTTTCTTGACCCCTAGGTGGCCACTCATCAGGTGTTTATGAGCCAAGTCGAGGACCCGCCGGCGATACGGCTCGAGCACCACCAACTGCTCTACCCCCACGCCCCGTATTTCATCTACCCGGTAGAGTAAATCCTGCTTAAGAGCGAAATGAGGGTACCTTACCTGGGCACCGGGCAGCTGTGCCACCCCGTCAACCACTGTCACCCGACTCCAGGCATGTATTAATGTAGGGTCCTGGAGTTGGGCTGTCCCAAACATATCCGGGGACGCCTCCAACTCCGGGATGGGCTCGACCATCTCAGCCTCTCCTGCCAATACCTCTAGGGGTGACCTATCGGGTTCACATTCTGTCCCTATCATGGGGACCCCTACGTCAGGCGTCCCGGATTCGGAATTGTCGGGCTCAGGTCCCGGACTGTCCAATACCTGAGGGGACTTAGGAGGCCCCTTCCATAGAGTCCAAAAATACGGCAGATCCCTTCCTAGGATCACGTCATAGGGAAGAGTGTTCATAAGTCCCACCTCATGTTGCACCTGACCGCAGGGTGCTGTGATGGTGACAACCCCCGTGGGATAGTCTCGGCGGTCCCCATGTATGCAAACCACCCCCACTGTACGTCCTGTGGCCTTTACTTCAGATATTAGGGTTGATCGCACAAGGGTCACTAAGCTTCCGGAATCCAACAAGCCTGTAACCGGACATCCATTCACCTGTATTTGGCACAAGTGGGGCTCAGTCTCCGGGGAGACAAGGTCCGCGGTACACACCGCCTGAGCATACATTGAACCCCGCCGGGTAACCCCACAATCCATGGGCTCCGTGGTGAGTGGACACTGGGCTTCCATATGTCCCACCCGCTGGCACGGCAAACATCTAATAGGGAAGGAAACACCCTTGACGAGTTGTCGTTTAGGGTACATAGCCTTCCGGACCTCAGGGACGGCGGGCGCGGCCTCAGACGGGACGGTAGCGGACTCCCGCACCGGTGTCAGCGGTGGGTCCTTGGCCCGAGGCTTGGAGGGGCCGGACCGACAGGCGGCACGCAAAGTCTCAGTGTCCCATATCAAGTCCTGCGTAGCCACATGCCGCTCCACCAGGCACACTAATTGGTCCAGGGTACTTGGGTCGCCCTGTCCTACCCACCGTTGAATGGTGACAGGTAAAGTGCGCACAAAGCGATCAACCACTACCCTCTCCACCATTTGCGCAGGGCTCAGAGTGTCAGGCTGCAACCACTTCTTTACCAGATGCAACAAGTCATAGGCCTGGGAGCGTACGGGTTTGACTTCCTCATAGAACCACTGATTTACCCGCTGAGCCTGTACATAGGTATTCACCCCCAACCGAGCAAGTATTTCGGCTTTCAGGGTCTCATATACTATGGCGTCCTCGGTACAGAGGTCCAGGTACGCTTTTTGGGGCTCCCCCGTCAGATAGGGCGACAATACCTCAGCCCACTGGGGGGTCGGCAGCTTCTCCCGCTCGGCCACCCGCTCAAACACCGCCATTAACGCTCCCACATTAACCCCTCGGGGTCATCTTTTGCAACGCTTGTCTCACCGATTTCCGGACGCTGCCGTCGTCACCCGGTCCCGGGGTTGTTGCTGCCGGTCCGGCACGGATCGACTTGGCCAGGAGAACCATCTGTTCTTGGTGCCTTTGTTCCTGCAATTGCAAGGAATGCTGGTGCTGTTGCTGCTGACGATCCAACGACCGGAGCAGGTGTGCATTGGTCTGTTGTTGTTGTGCATTAGCCTGAGCCAGCTGCTTTAGTATGTCCTCCATGGCGTCGCCGGGTTTGGGCTGTAGTATAGCCGCTCGAATCCAGAACATGTGCTACTGGGTCAGCAGGGATGGATGCTACACCTCACCGGGCTGGCATGCCCGCATTCTCCACCATCTGTGAGGTAGCGTGATCGGCTGCGCAGCAGAAGACACAGGATCCAGGCACCAATGGTCACAGCACACGGTTTATTGCACAAAGTCCAAAACAGCACACAACACGTTCCGGAATGTCCTCCTCCTGGACCAACAAGCCAGATTCCAGAAATGGCTCACATGTGTTTCTTTGGCAGAAACTCAGGGAGTTGTGTTCACTCCCTCACACTAGGGGCCCACGCCCATGTTCCTGTTTCCTTTTAACCCTCCTTTCAGCCTGCAGGGAAACAGCATTAACCCTGGAGTGGAGTTTCTTTCTATACATGGAGGGAGCACAACCGGGGCGAGACGTACCGGCCGTCATAGACAACCCCGGTCACAGTCTCACAGGGGGTAATATTCCCCAATTCTGTACTAATGTCCCCCATCCTGGGCCCCTTTCAGTTATATGTGTTTCTTATCCTGATATTTATCGCCCTCATCCTGAGCTGATCCTGGTATACGTGATCCTCATCCTGGTATGGAGGGCTCTCCTCCTGTTATTTATAGCAATCATCCTGGTATATATGGCCCTCATCCTGAGTTCATCCTGATATATATGATCCCCATCCTGGGCCCATTCAGGAATATATGTCCCTTATCCTGGTATATATGATTCCTATCTTGGTATTTACAGGTGAAAATGGCCCCCCTTAGCTCTTGGGCTGCAGGTTGCATCAATTTTATGTTTGCCCCTGTCATCCTGGTATATATGCCCCTTATCACACTGCAGACATAAAAAAAAGATTATACTCATCATCCCTATGCTCCTCCAGAGTGCGGTGTTGTCTTTGATGCTGGCATATGAGTTCAGTGTGTAAGCGGCACACCGCATGACGTCACTGCCATGCACCTGCAGTTACACGCAGACATCAAATGCCAGAATATTCACCGCTCCCCACACCCGGGATTATGAGCTTGGGGAGCAGTGAATATTCATTCTCTGATAGCAGCCGCACGTGATCACCCAGCCGCAGCATTAAGTTGGTGGCTGGTTGATCATGTGTGCCCTCTATTAAAGAGAATGAATAGTCACTGCTCCCCACACCCATAATTCTGCCAACCCCTCGATGGCGGTTTCAGTGCCTAGAGGTAGACAGGATTATGAGAGTATTAAGAACAACTCTCAACCAATCCATGTTAGCGATATTAAATCCATCATATGATAAGAAAAATCAATAAGTATAGGTATGGAAAGGACTAGGGCAAGTGGTGGTGAATATGAGCCAAGGAAAGAGGAAAAACGACCAGGAAGCCCAATTGCAAAAGTGAAAAAGCTTTATTGAGGTAAATGGTGAGCGGCACAATCACAAGAGACACCGGTATCAAAACCTCCCGGTAGATGGAAAATAATCACTTAGGAACCATATACTAGTTCGCCATATACACGGTATAGATGAAAGTAATTTTATACATGGTATAAAGGGCAAACTTGCCACAAAACACAGGTATACATGTATACAAGAGCAGGTAGTAAGACACGTGTAACAATAATCACCACGTGGACTTTATAATATATTCAGTATAGAGACCATATCGGCCACGAAAAAACTCAAAAAGGAACAGTGTCCAAGAGAATGGATATACCTGTTGATAGACCGGGAGGCCTGGACCGGCGTTCACCCGACGGCCGTTTCGGCGGGAAATGCCTTCGTCAGGGGAAGGGCCATGCACCTGCAGTTACACGCAGACATCAAATGCCGGAATATTCACCGCTCCCCACACCCGGGATTATGAGCTTGGGGAGCAGTGAATATTCATTCTCTGATAGCAGTTGCACGTGATCACCCAGCCGCAGCATTAAGTTGGCGGCTGGGTGATCATGTGTGCCCTCTATTAAAGAGAATGAATAGTCACTGCTCCCCACACCCATAATTCTGCCCACCCCTCGATGGCGGTTTCAGTGCCTAGAGGTAGACAGGATTATGAGAGTGATCAGCAGTGAATATTCACTTCCGTTATTAGCGGCACACTGGTAGCCCCGTCTCTGGTTCCTGCCTCCTGTGACCCACTCCTCATCTGCCACCCCTCCAGCTACAGTCAGGAGCATTCAGACTATGAGATAACCCCCGCCCTATACATTTTTTTGGGGGGGGGAATGTGTCAAAGTCCGAAAAATACGGTATTTGGTTAATAAATAGGAGAAGTAAAAAAATTAGAACAGTCGAAATCACATATCATAAAAGAGTACAAATTATTGGGAATCTGTCTGACCGTTTCAGCCACCTCCCTCTTTCACTAAACTTCTCTGATAATTTTTTAGAAGTGTCCCTAATGTCCCCCAAAAGGAACTTCCCACAACCCTCAGTGATCGGTCTCACAGTGATGTGAGCTCTACGACCTCAGCGCTGCGGCATCCATCTTAAGCAACACAGTAAAATCTTATAAAAGTGACCGCGCTGGATTAGGTGAGAGATCAGTGTCTTGTGGCTTAGAGCAGCCGCAGAGATCTGTGGGATCCCGCTCTACACACTGAGATCCCACAAAATGAAAATTCGGGCTCCACTTTGCTAGTAAATTGGGCATTTCGAGAGCCTTTAGGAACATTTGTGAAAGGTTTTGATACTGGATTATATTTAGATAATTCACTAATCTCAGATTTCCCACTGCTTTATTTACTAAAAAGCGCACCCCCATATTGGAGATAGGAACTCTGAAGTATATCACATTGTATATAATTGCATTTCATACCTTGTTGTTTTGTTAATAAATGCGTGTAAATATATATTCTTCATGCCTGGCTTTCTATATTGTTAAGATGTGATGATTTTGCCTCAGAACCTCTGGAGTTGAGGCAGAAGTGTAGACATTTCACACCAAAATAGTGAGGGGAGAATTGAATCACACTGCATCCTAGTGTCACGCTAGGTACGGGGGAAGCACCAAGTGCACGGCGAAAGGGAAGAGAAACCCTGCATCTTAGAAGGTGGTGACCCCTGACAGAACCTACTGCTGGTCCCTGGGGTCCCTCACCACCCTAAATAGGTTCTGCACTTATGCGCCGAGCCGGATACCTGACCCTAAGTATCCCTAATGCTGGGCCCTAAATAGAAAACAGATGGGATGAGCTCTTTGTCAACCCCACTAAACAACTATAGAAGACATAAGGGGGACACGGGGAAAAGCATGAACTACTTATCATTAGATGACTCAGGAAGGAGTTCAGCAGAGCTTTCAGCAACAATACCACAGAGGAGTACAAGCCACCTGCTTGCAACCTCAGCTTCAAGGAACTGAAAATATCACCAGCACAATCCAAAGGAAGGAAGGGGTTTTTAAACACTAAGAGAATACTGATAATCAACAGCTGGGGGGAAGTCGAGCTCCTGCTGGGTCCAAAAGGGAGAGATGAATCCAGCAGGAAAGCTACCTATACCAATGAATACCGACACCAGGAATAATAGAAAGTCAGGGAGCATTCTGCGCAGCCAGACGCTGTGACCATTGATGGGAAGAAACCACACGACTGTCTGTCACCCGTGACACCTAGATATGTGGAAGTTGTTAAGACACTCTGGTCCCAATTCATCAAAGCCAAAATATTGTCACACAAGCTTTGAAAAGTCTCACAAATTTGGCTTAACGCAGAGATGGTGAAGAGAAAGTAACATTTATGATACCTATGCTGGGGTTTTCTGAATTAATGGGGTTCTGTCACTAAATGTTTACCTTATAATTAAACATCAGAATAATATAAGGACAGTGACTCTGATTCCAATGATGTGTCACTTACTGGGCTGCTTGCTGTAATCTTGATAAAATCACTGTATTACCACTAGGGGATTATCACTACAGAACTAGTAAACCTGCTGCCATGTATCCTCCATCTCCATAAGCTTTGTATATCCCCACCCCACCCCTGATTGGCAACTTTCTGTCAATGCCCATTGTACACAGCTGCCAATCAGTGGTGTGGGTGAGGCTATACACAACAGAATTTCGAGCACTGGTAGATCTTAAGCAGATAAAACTATTTTTTGTTCAAATCAAAGTTTATTAGAATAGTAGAAGAAAATCAAACAATTTCACAGCGCGCAGGCTGAGGGTATATATCCCAAGCTAGCTGCTAAAGAATCACAGTTCCGTGTCTACACCTGCGCCACTGGCGACCAAAAATAACAAGTACAATTCGTATTTACTTAGGATAGGAAGAACCAGTTGAAAAATAAAAAGATAAAGAAAAAGGTGGGAGAAGGAATAGCGACAGTAAAGACAACAGAAACGTGGGAAAGGGGAAAGGTACAAAGGATTCCCCCCTGACTGTACACGCCCTCCTACAACAGAACCACATTTTCAAGGTTAGCCTTCCAGGTAGAGAGATAAGAGAATTAATGGAAGATCACCCGCATACTTGCCTCCTGTGAATCCATAGACCCATATCCGGTGAGTCCCTGAACATAATCATTGGGGCCCACGTGACATCACCTTTGTCCTTGTTACCGAGTGTCTGACTTATCTAGGACTCCATCCTGAGAATCTCGTTACACTCTGCAATAAATTCCTCCCATGACGGGATTCTAGTTTTCTTCCAATATCTTAGAATTAGGTTTCTGGCAACTGTTAAAATAACACTGATTTTTATCAAAACGTCAGCAAGCAGCCAAGTAAGTGACACATTGCTGGAATCAGGGTCTTTGCTTATACAGCTCGATTGGACACATGTTACAAGTAGCTTTCTTCCTCTTAATCTATAAGTCACATCCTGAAGGCATACACTATTAATTTTAGATATTTAATCTGAATAGCAGGCAGTGTTTATAAAAATATAAAAAAATATATTACAAAGGGGAAAAAAACAATACAGTATATACAATTACATAAAACAAAAGGGAATAACAAAAGAAAATGACTGAACCTGGGTCACAGAAATTACTTCAGTTTTATGTAGGAAAGGACTCCAATGAAACAATCCTATATGGCAATGTTTCTTTCATTAAATGAGGATCATAATTGGCATTAGTTTTTATTAACACAAGTTAATATACTTCTCTCTGGTGACTCATAACAGGGCTGGACTTCAAATAACTATAGAATGTGTCTAAGTCTTAGAAAATGTTGAGATTCACAAATTTTACAATATCTTCACCCCTGGATGTCCCAGGCGGGAGATATTACTGTCATCTTTCCTATCCTGATTTTATCTGTTCATAGATAGGAGACATTGCATAGATATTTTCAGGCCAATATCTATTTGGCGGGACCTTGGCCTTCACCTAATGATGTGGAACGATGCTTTGCGTTCTCCACTTTATCACAAATTTGAAAATATGACTTTTCTATCTATTATATTGATTAAAATTTTCTATAAGGGCAAACAAATTATTTTAATTTCTGCTGTTTTTCTGTTCAACTGCTGCTCTTATCTCTACCGGTGTTACGGAGGGCTGTCTGATAATAAAACCTAAAGGAATGTCAGACAGTCGGGGTCCACCGTGCAAAGACTCTGCTGCAGACTATGGCAGAGGATAAGGGGTATATAAGTATGCCACTGTAAATAATAATAGCACAAGTGCAGAGTGCAATACCTCTGTTAAACTCAGAGGAATATAATTAGAAAATAAAGCAATTCCTCCCTTACTTGGAGGGTGTGTGGAATGGTCTCTGTTGAAGATCACAGAGACAAAAGCAGTGAGTGTGAAATGGCACCTACCTAGGTCCGTTCCTCTAGTGGTGCCAGGAGACGGACAGCAGCGTAAGCCGCACAAAGCTCCTACCTGCGTTCGCTCCACTAGTGTGCGAGGACACGAACCACTAGATATGGCACCTGCCTAGGTCCGCTCTTCTAGTGGTGCAAAAGAGACGGACAGCAGCATAAGCCACACAAAGCTCCTACCTCTGTTCGCTCCCCTAGTGTGCGAGGATACGAACAACTGCCAGACGCAGTATAAGGAACGTTACCCTAGCGGCAACGTCCACCTACGAGTAGATTCACAAGGCCCAGCCGGACCATGTGCCTCAGGCACCTGCCTATGTCCGCTCCACTAAGAGGTAAGGATACGGACTGCAATCGAAGCTGTAAGGTATAAGAACGCTACCCTGCCGGTAGCGCTCACCTAGCATAGACAGAGAGATGCCTAGAGGGACGTGCACAGGGCGTCTACCCTCATGCATGAACCAAGAGGACTGAGCACCGGGCGGCGTGAATCAGGGTCTTATATAGACTCTGTGCCTCATCCAAGATGGAGAACACCAGAGCCAATCCGCTGCCAGAATGACAGCAATGACATCACGCTGGCCTATCACCGAGCAAAGTGTCACAAGCACATGACCAGCGACCAATCGGCATAGAAGGTGTCAGAGACATGTGACCACGTGTCACAAGCACATGACCAGTGGCCAATCAGCTTAGAAGGTGTCAGAGACATGTGACCTCGTGTCAGCGATGATGTCACCCGCACATGTGCAATAGCTCCAAGATAGGACTTAGTCTCCAGCGCTTGCACATGTGCAGTAGCAAGAAATCCGGACATAGTCTCCAGAGCCACAGCAACCGGTCTGTCCTTTTCTGCATTCTTGTGCATTCAAGTTGAGATTAGTCTCACATCCGCTAGAAGATACTCTTTAGTTACCTGTTTCCAAAGGAGGGGGTCAGCTGTATAGGCGTCTTGTTGAATCTTTATGGATTTTATCATTTCTATATGACACAGGACTACACATTGATATTTTTCCAAAATCAAGCTTTTAACCCCTTGAAAGCCAAGGCCATTTTTGGACACTTTCCTCGACTTGGTGCTTGAAGCTTTCATTAAAATCAGAAATATTACACTCCCAACTACCCAAAATAACCTAAATAAAAAAGAAAAGGTTGCCCTAAAATCATTATGCAATGATTCAGATATAATAACTATCAGCCGACAAGGGGGATGGAATAGTCATCCAAAACAGGGATGGCTACATAAGGAAGATCAGAATATTATACCAACCCCATACACTAAGGGATTACAACTGTGGATCCTTTTTCTACATTTAAAACAAAATAAGCTTTCCACATAACAAAAGAGAAAGGAATCTTAAAGATAATCAACCACCATCCAACACATTGTATAACGGTTTAGAACAGACATCAGCTGGATTGATTGCAATCTACGGTAAGTAGTATTATTTTCCAAAATGTCAGATTCTAATTTTTTATATAAAGAGGCCTCTAATAGCACTATACACCCCACCTTGTCTGACTTACCTATAACCAAATAGTTATTTTTAGTTCACAATCGGCATTAAATTGATTTTTTGTTAAATTATATACAGTGGAACCTTGGTTAACGAGAACAATCCATTCTGGGAGTTGCTTGTTAACCAAGTTACTCGTTCAGCAAAGCAAGATTTCCCATAGGAAATCATTGCTTTGTAGACAATTCGTTCCACAACTTGTTAAATGTCCCATCCTGGTCCCCTATTGTGCCATTCCACACATGTACAAACACACACAAACACGCACCCACACACACAAACACGCACGTGCACCACACACAAACACACATGCACGCACACACACATATTATGCTCACATTACCTTCCGTTCCATCGCCGGCCTCCTGGAACTTGCAGTTCGCCGGTACAGGATGTGTATCGGGTAACCATCGCGACGAGGGAGGAACTTCCGCTGCTAGAGCGCTGACGTCAAAGACAGGAGCCGCTTGCCTCTGATTGGCCAGCGCGCTGCCTTTAAGTAGCGGCTGACAGCAAGTTCCTCCCTCGTCATGATGGTTGCCGATACACATCCTGTACTGGCGAACTACAAGAAATACGAGGCCGGCGATGGGACGGAATGTACACATATGCTCACCTTTCCCTCCGTTCCATCGCTGGCCTCATGGTTCTTGTAGTTCGCCGGTACAGGATGTGTATTTGGTAACCATCGCGATGAGGGAGGAACATCCGCTGCCAGAGCAAGTTCCTCTCTCATCGCGATGGTTGCCGATACACATCCTGTACTGGCGAACTACAAGAACCATGAGGCCAATGATGGAGCGGAAGGTAAGGTAAGCATTATATGCGTGTGTGCGTGCGTGTTTGTTTGTGTGTTTGTGTGGACTGCGTAAAGGCTGCTTTACACGTTTCGATTAAACGTGCGATTGCATTTGCGATCGCACCCGCCCCCATCGTTTGTGCGACACGTGCAATTTGTTGCCCAAGTCGCACAATGCTGTAACCCCCGTCACATGTACTTAGCTTCCATACGACCTCGGTGTGGGTGGCGAACATCCACTTCCTGAAGGGGGAGAGACATTCGGTGTCACAGCAATGTCACACAGTGGCCGGCCAATAGAAGCGGAGGGGCGGAGATGAGCGGGACGTAAACATCCCGCCCACCTCCTTCCTTCAGCATTGCCGGCGGGACACAGGTAAGCGGTGTTCATCGTTCCCGGGGTGTCACACGGAGTGATGTGCGCTGCCTTAGGAACATTGAACAACCTCACGTTCAATTTTTTAAAAATGAACGACGTGTATGCGATCAACGTTTTGGCGTACAATCGCAATCGCACGTAGCTGTCACACTCTACAATATCACTAACGATGCCGGATGTGCGTCTTCTCATCAACCTTTGCCTAACCAAGGGACTGTCTAAACAGTCGCCTACTACCTGGAAATCCCTCCGGGTAGCAGGTGTAAGTGTGTGTGTGTGTGTATGTGTATGTGTATGTGTATGTGTGTGTGTGTGTGTGTGTGTGTGTGTGTATGTGTGTGTGTGTGTGTATGTGTGTGTGTGTGTGTGAACACGCCCTACCAGTGGTGCAGCACAAGAGCTTACAACTTATCTACCTAAACATAGCCAAAACCCTCTAACCCCCCTGAATACCCTTGTTAGCTGAAGCCTCACAGATAAAGCAGATGGTAACAGTGGTAAGGCAAACCACACAGCTCAGCAACACAGTCCTGGAAACCTTCTAAAGCAACAGTCAATGCAAACATATGGCGCTGTCCCTTTAAGGTTTTAAATGTAACTGACAAGCTGACACAGCAGAGCCAGAAAGTCTTACTATCTATATAGTCGGCCTAAGCAGAACAGATATGTGTTTTGGTAGCAAAACAAAGTGTTGCGTACACGCAGTCCTGGGCCCAGCCTACTGTACCCGGGTACTGTGGTGTCCAATTGCTATAAATGGAGATCTGACGATCCTCTCATGGTAATCAGTGTAGCCAGCAACTGAAGAATGGTGATCTCCGGCACAGGATGCTACTCACACGCGTTACGGTCCTCCTCACTAAACTCTAACATGAGTCTTCTCACAATTTACTTAAGAGTTTCCGCGGCGGCTTCTTTCTGTTACGCACACCTCTCGCTTTCCCTTCAGCTCACATCCAGCACCTCCTCCGGTCTCCAAGTCCACAGCCGAAGTCAGTTGAGCTGTTGCAAAACAGCGGCCACTTGTGGCTGGTCAGTAACAATGCATACTCTAGACAGTAAATGAGCATTTTGCATTCACAGTGGATAAAGGTCATCAATACATTCTCACCCTATCACAACTGCAAGAGCGGGTTAGAGTGCGGTGGATGTATGGAACCGGAAGTGTGTGCGGTGAGTATTTTGCTCGTTCAGCAAAGCTTGCTCGTAAACTGAGTTACAAATTTACAGCAAGCTTTGCTCGTTAAGCAAAATACTCGCTAACTGGGTTACTCGTTAAGCGAGGTTCCACTGTACTTTTTTTGTTTTTGGAGGAGACATAACGGTGCAGAGCCAATTGGTCCTTTTCTATCATATTCTGGAACATGTGTAATGATGGTTCGCGAGATGTTACTGGATAATAATGATGGTTTGAGACCTTTGGTTTTACGTCATGATCCCCCACCAATTCTTCCAAATTACGATCCTCATCCATTTAGTTTAGCATTACAATGGCTTCTGTTCAGAGAAGGAGAATGCTTCAAATTCATTAAATGCTGTAAAGTAATTCTGACCTGAAACATTTCTATCCTCAGCAAAAAAATGCCAGGGACAAAATTTAATCCCCTGTCCAGGACTTCATTCTGCTTAACCAATAAAACTGTGGGTGTCAAAACCAAAACATTGTCACGCCAGAGCGTACAGACACTCAGTGTGCAGCGTAACACAAGGGTAACAACAGAAATAGTAAAAAAGGAAGGCCCTGCTGATAGGGAGAGGAGACCTCCTGCAACTCCCCTAAATCTGTACCCTACACTCCCTAACATCTCTATACAGGTCCTTCCCCCGGACGTCATCACGTGCCTAGGCCCTCGCGCGTTCTGAACTCACCCTATCTAGTGAGAAGGATGGCGAGAGCAGTAGTCTCACCACTGCAATAAAACAACACAAGGTAAAGGATGCAGAGGGAAAATGGACAAAAAAATAAAAAACACTTCAAGCTGCAATTGTCACAACTCCTCAGCTTCTTTCAGAGGCAGGCTGATTCCAAAGAGGTCGGCATAGAATTAGACTCTATAACCGGCATCAGATGTAAAGACACATGACTTTTTATTGCGAAGGGGAGTGGTCACAAAAGAGATGCACCTGAGATTAAGGCTACAAAGGCTGAGCCAGATAAGAAAGGGTCCTTAACCCCTACAACACCAAAAGAATGTAGATTCACTCAAATCAAGTTGTAGACCTGTGAACAATAAGACGCTGTGACCTTCTGATCCCAGACTCACCAGAGGTCTTCTCAGAGCGGGACACACTCATGACACATCTATAAATTCATTCATATTCAAGTTAATTTTTTCTTGTTCCGTATTAGATATCTTTTCATATCCTTCTTCTTGGTTCTCCTTCCTCCTCTTCATTTTCTGAATTCTGAAATTCTCTGAATGTCATATTAGAATGAACATTTTCTGTTTGATAATCACTTAAATTATCAGGATGTAACGTTCAGTCCAGAGGTGAATCCACGGGACTCCCCCAGAGAGACAACGAGGAGCAAACCCCTATACAGGGACTGTCTGGTGGCCCCCCCCAGAGGGCCTAGATGCAGAGCAGCCGGGACACAAGTGAGTTCGGGTTTCGTGTCCTTCAGACGTCCGTATGGCATATGGCTACTAGTCCAATGGTATCCGTGGGCAGGACGTATGACTTGAACCGGGTACGGGTGCCGAGTGGTAACAACAGACGGAGTCCGGGTCCAGCGAGGAGTGCAGGCTGATGTGACCAGATGGAATCCAGAACCAGTGCAGGCTGGCGGAAGATGACGGGATCCACGGCTGATAGTCACCGGGGCAACTCCTAGGAAACCGGCAGGCTGGGCACACTCAAGATGGCAGTCGGACACTGTGGGCAGAGACATGGTTAACCTGGTAACGAAGCACAGAGGGACCTGAACACCTAGTGCAAGAGGCAAGCTACAAGAACACGTTGAACAGGCACCGCCCACAAGAAAAAAGAAGTCTTATATACCCTATACCTGTAATCAGCCATATCCTGTTTCAGCGACGCTGGCCCTTTAAGAAGAGGTGAGTGAGCGTGCCTGCGCCCTAGTGCGCACGCACGAGGCCCGAGTGCCGGAGACCAGTACAGGACGCAGAGGAGGAGGTGGAGGAGATGCAAGGGAGCCAGAAGCAGAGTCCCAGACCGCAGTGGGACGCCGGGACCGACGGGCAGGGAGCACGGAGGACACACAGGAGGGAGAGCGGGATCAGCAGCCACGGCCAGAGCGCCTGGGGACCGGATCGGTGAGTGACGGGCGGCGCCGGGATCCCGGGAGCATGACATAGGATTATAGTCTGAAGATTCCAGATCTGTAGATTTTTGCAGTTTCCTTGAAATAGTTATTGTGATTGTTTTCAAGACTTACTTCTTTGAAATGGTAGAGATTTTTTTTCTGTTTCCATTAACACAGTTGAAAACAGAAGTGTACATACACTATCTAAAAAGACACATCTGCATGTTTTTCTCACTATCTGACATGAAGTCAGAATAAACCTTTCCATTTTAGGTCAATTAGCAAGTACAAACAAGATGGGAATGTCCAGCCATCATACAGCTCAGGATGGAGATGGGTTCTGTGCACCAGAGATGAACGTGCTTGGGTCAGGCATGAGCATATCAACAAGAAAAGCAAAAGACCTTGTGAAGAAGCTGGCGGAAGCTGGTAACATTGTGTCATTATCCACAGTGAAATGAGTACTATATCAACATGGGCTGAAAGGCCACTCTGCCGGGAAGAAGCCATTACTCCAAAAAAAATATATAAAAAAAGCCAGATTAAAGTTTGCAACTATGCACTGGAACAAAGCGCTTAATGTTTGGAGACGTGTCCTGTGGTCTGATGAAACTAAAATTGAACTGCTCGACAATAATGGTCATCATTACATTTGGAGGAAAAAGGAAGAAGCTTTGAGGCCTAGGAATACCATCCCAATTGTGACACACGGGGGCGTAGAATCATGTTGTGGGGTTGTTTTGCTGCAGGAGGGACTGCTGCACTTCACAAAATAGATAGCATCATGAGGAAAGAAGGTTATGTGCCAATACTGAAGTAACATCTCAGGACATCAACCAGGAACTTAAAGCTTGTGCGGAAATGGGTCTTCTAAATGGACAATGACTTGAAGCTACTGCCAAACTGGTTAGAAAGTGGCTTAAGGATAACCAAGACAATGTTTTGGAGTGGCCATCACAAAGCCCTGGTCTCAAACCTAGTAAAAATGTATGGGCAAAGCTGAAAAGGCCAGTGCGAGCAAGGCGATCTACAAACATGGCTATGTGATTTCATGGCACATGGTGAGAAAGAATTACTTTCAATATCTGCAATTATTATTGTACTTGATGAGGAATAAAAATAATGGAAATCACTTTGTTTCTCTGTGCACAGCTACCTTCCTGCAGTCTCCAGGACGACTCCTGTCTGCCTGTGGCTTCTGGTACCTCAGCTACCTTCCTGCAGTTTCCAGGATGTCGCCTGTCTGCCTGTGGCTTCTGGTACCTCAGCTACCTTCCTGCAGTCTCCAGGATGTCTCCTGTCTGCTTGCGGCTTCTGGTACCTCAGCTACCTTCCTGCAGTCTCCAGAATGTCGCCTGTCTGCCTGCGGCTTCTGGTACCTCAGCTACCGTCCTGCAGTCTCCAGGATGTCTCCTGCCTGCCTGTAGCTTCTGGTACCTTAGCTGCCTTCCTGCAGTCTCCAGGATGTCTCCTGCCTGCCTGCGGCTTCTGGTACCTCAGCTACCTTCCTGCAGTCTCCAGGATGTCGCCTGTCTGCCTGTGGCTTCTGGTACCTCAGCTACCTTCCTGCAGTCTCCAGGATGTCGCCTGTCTGCCTGCAGCTTCTGGTACCTCAGCTACCTTCCTGCAGTCTCCAGAATGTCGCCTGTCTGCCTGCGGCTTCTGGTACCTCAGCTACCATCCTGCAGTCTCCAGGATGTCTCCTGCCTGCCTGTAGCTTCTGGTACCTTAGCTGCCTTCCTGCAGTCTCCATGATGTCTCCTGTCTGCCTGCGGCTTCTGGTACCTCAGCTACCGTCCTGCAGTCTCCAGGATGTCTCCTGTCTGCCTGTAGTTTCTGGTACCTTAGCTGCCTTCCTGCAGTCTCCAGGATGTCTCCTGTCTGCCTGCGGCTTCTGGTACCTCAGCTACCGTCCTGCAGTCTCCAGGATGTCGCCTGTCTGCCTGTAGCTTCTGGTACCTTAGCTGCCTTCCTGCAGTCTCCAGGATGTCTCCTGTCTGCCTGCGGCTTCTGGTACCTCAGCTACCTTCCTGCAGTCTCCAGGATGTCGCCTGTCTGCCTGTGGCTTCTGGTACCTCAGCTACCTTCCTGCAGTCTCCAGAATGTCGCCTGTCTGCCTGTGGCTTCTGGTACCTCAGCCACCTTCCTGCAGTCTCCAGAATGTTGCCTGTCTGCCTGCGGATTCTGGTACCTCAGCTACCGTCCTGCAGTCTCCAGGATGTCTCCTGCCTGCCTGTGGCTTCTGGTACCTTAGCTACCTTCCTGCAGTCTCCAGGATGTCGCCTGTCTACCTGCAGCTTCTAGTACCTCAGCTACCTTCCTGCAGTCTCCAGGACGTCTCCTGTCTACCTGCGGCTTATAGGACCACAGCTACCTTCCTGCAGTCTCCAGGATGTCTCCTGTCTGCCTGCAGCTTCTGGTACCTCAGCTATCTTACTGCAGTCTCCACGATGTCTCCTGTCTGCCTGCAGCTTCCAGTACCGCACCTACCTTCCTGCAGACTACAGAATGTCTCTGGGTTGCCTGTGGCTTCTAGTACTTCAGCTACCTCCCTGCAGTCTCCACGATGTCTCCTGTCTGCCTGCGGCTTCTGGTACCTCTGCTACCTTTCTATGGTCTAAATGACGTTTCCTGGGTCTCTGCGGCTTCCAGTACCTCAGTTACCTGTCTGCATGTGGCTTTATATGTCTTTGTAACCTGTCTGTAGTCTTCAGGACGTCTCATGTCTGTCTGCGGCTTCTAGTACCTCTGCTACTCGTCCCCGATGTTATAAGAATTTTAGTCTCATATTAGTTTTAATAGCTGAATATTCTAAATATTTCTAATTGTCTGTATTTATTATATCTACAGATTTATGTATGTTTACCTTCTCCGAACAAATAGTAGAAGTCTAAAGTGATTTATCCGAAGCTAAGCCATGTACGTTTTGAAAATAGATTGAGGAAAAAACAAATTCCTTATCTGGTGGCCTTGGAAAGTATCAGACATATGAAATGTGTGACTTTTTTTGTAGCTTTTTCCTTTCTTTGAGTGTATTATTATAAAAGTAGATGAAATTCACCTTCTCGCCTATTGATCTCTGAATGGGATTTTGAGCTGTCTCCTCACATATGAGAACCAAGTATTCAATGAGAGCAGATGTCTCCGGCTTCCTTGATTGATAAACAAGTCTTCCAAGACCTCTGCTACGTGTCTGTTTGTGACTTCCAGTGCAGCACATTGTGAGACCCTGACAACACTTATATATAGAACTATAAATGGGAACACATCGTAAACACACGGCTCCGCTCCGTACACCTCGTACACACGGCTCCACTCCGTACACCTCGTACACACATGGCTCCGCTCCGTACACCTCGTACACACACGGCTCTGCTCCATACACACATTTCTCTGCTCTGTACACATTGTACACACACAACTCCGCTCCGTACACCTCCTACACACACGGCTCCGCTCCGCACACCTCTTACACACACGGCTCCAATCCGCACACCTCATACACACACGGCTCCGCTCCGTACACCTCGTACACACACAGCTCTGCTCCGTACACCTCGTACACACACGGCTCCGCTCCGTACACCTCGTACACACACGGCTCCGCTCCATACACCTCATACACACACGGCTCCGCTCCGTACACCTCGTACACACACGGCTCCGCTCCGCAAACCTTGTACACACACGGCTCCGCTCCGTACACCTCGTACACACACGGCTCCGCTCCGTACACCTCGTACACACACGGCTCCGCTCCATACACCTCATACACACACGGCTCCGCTCCGTACACCTCGTACACACACGGCTCCGCTCCATACACCTCATACACACACGGCTCCGCTCCATACACCTCATACACACACGGCTCCGCTCCGTACACCTCATACACACACGGCTCCGCTCCGTACACCTCGTACACACGCGGCTCCGCTCCGTACACATCGCACACTCGCGGCTCCGCTCCGTACACATCGTACACACACGGCTCCTCACCGTACACCTCGTATACACACGGCTCCGCTCCATACACCTCATACACACACGGCTCCGCTCCGTACACCTCATACACACGCGGCTCCGCTTCGTACACACACGGCTCCGCTCCGTACACCTCGTACACACACGGCTCCGCTCCGTACACACACGGCTCTGCTCCGTACACCTCGTACACACACGGCTCTGCTCTGTACACCTCGTACACACGCGGCTCCGCTCCGCACACCTCGTACACACGCGGCTCTGCTCCGTACACCTCGTACACACGCGGCTCTGCTCCGTACACCTCGTACACACGCGGCTCTGCTCCGTACACCTCGTACACACGCGGCTCTGCTCCGTACACCTCGTACACAGACGGCTCCGCTCCGTACACCTCGTACACACACAGCTCTGCTCCGTACACCTCGTACACACACGGCTCCGCTCCGTACACCTCGTACACACACGGCTCTGCTCCGTACACCTCGTACACACGCGGCTCTGCTCCGTACACCTCGTACACACGCGGCTCTGCTCCGTACACCTCGTACACACGCGGCTCTGCTCCGTACACCTCGTACACAGACGGCTCCGCTCCGTACACCTCGTACACACACAGCTCTGCTCCGTACACCTCGTACACACGCGGCTCTGCTCCGTACACCTCGTACACAGACGGCTCCGCTCCGTACACCTCGTACACACACAGCTCTGCTCCATACACCTCGTACACACACGGCTCCGCTCCGTACACCTCGTACACACATGGCTCTGCTCCGTACACCTCGTACACACACGGCTCCGCTCCGTACACCTCGTACACACACGGCTCCGCTCCGTACACCTCGTACACACACGGCTCCGCTCCGTACACCTCGTACACACACGGCTCCGCTCCGTACACCTCGTACACACACGGCTCCGCTCCGTACACCTCGTACACACACGGCTCCGCTCCGTACACCTCGTAAACACACTGCTCCGCTCCGTACACCTCGTACACACACGGCTCCGCTCCGCACACCTCGTACACACACGGCTCTGCTACATCCACACTGTAAACCCCTCCTGACCCCACACATAAACCTCCCCTCATCCAGCACCATGACAACCAGCACAGCAGAGCCCTGCATACACTGAGGAGCTGATCATGTGACCCCTGACTCCTCCCCTCCATGTGACATCATCACAGGTCCTGTAAGCACAGAGCAGCCATATATCTAGTGTGCGGCTCTGCAGGTGGAGGTAGGTGCAGGGTATTATATATCTAGTGTGCGGCTCTGCAGGTGGAGGTAGGTGCAGGGTATTATATATCTAGTGTGCGGCTCTGCAGGTGGAGGTAGGTGCAGGGTATTATATATCTAGTGTGCGGCTCTGCAGGAGGAGGTAGGTGCAGGGTATTATATATCTAGTGTGCGGCTCTGCAGGTGGAGGTAGGTGCAGGGTATTATATATCTAGTGTGCGGCTCTGCAGGAGGAGGTAGGTGCAGGGTATTATATATCTAGTGTGCGGCTCTGCAGGTGGAGGTAGGTGCAGGGTATTATATATCTAGTGTGCGGCTCTGCAGGTGGAGGTAGGTGCAGGGTATTATATATCTAGTGTGCGGCTCTGCAGGTGGAGGTAGGTGCAGGGTATTATATATCTAGTGTGCGGCTCTGCAGGTGGAGGTAGGTGCAGGGTATTATATATCTAGTGTGCGGCTCTGCAGGTGGAGGTAGGTGCAGGGTATTATATATCTAGTGTGCGGCTCTGCAGGTGGAGGTAGGTGCAGGGTATTATATATCTAGTGTGCGGCTCTGCAGGTGGAGGTAGGTGCAGGTTATTATATATCTAGTGTGCGGCTCTGCAGGTGGAGGTAGGTGCAGGGTATTATATATCTAGTGTGCGGCTCTGCAGGTGGAGGTAGGTGCAGGGTATTATATATCTAGTGTGCGGCTCTGCAGGTGGAGGTAGGTGCAGGGTATTATATATCTAGTGTGCGGCTCTGCAGGTGGAGGTAGGTGCAGGGTATTATATATCTGTGTGCGGCTCTGCAGGTGGAGGTAGGTGCAGGTTATTATATATCTGTGTGCGGCTCTGCAGGAGGAGGTAGGTGCAGGGTATTATATATCTAGTGTGCGGCTCTGCAGGTGGAGGTAGGTGCAGGGTATTATATATCTAGTGTGCGGCTCTGCAGGTGGAGGTAGGTGCAGGGTATTATATATCTGTGTGCGGCTCTGCAGGTGGAGGTAGGTGCAGGGTATTATATATCTAGTGTGCGGCTCTGCAGGTGGAGGTAGGTGCAGGGTATTATATATCTAGTGTGCGGCTCTGCAGGTGGAGGTAGGTGCAGGGTATTATATATCTAGTGTGCGGCTCTGCAGGTGGAGGTAGGTGCAGGGTATTATATATCTAGTGTGCGGCTCTGCAGGTGGAGGTAGGTGCAGGGTATTATATATCTAGTGTGTGGCTCTGCAGGTGGAGGTAGGTGCAGGGTATTATATATCTAGTGTGCGGCTCTGCAGGTGGAGGTAGGTGCAGGGTATTATATATCTAGTGTGCGGCTCTGCAGGTGGAGGTAGGTGCAGGGTATTATATATCTAGTGTGCGGCTCTGCAGGTGGAGGTAGGTGCAGGGTATTATATATCTAGTGTGCGGCTCTGCAGGTGGAGGTAGGTGCAGGTTATTATATATCTAGTGTGCGGCTCTGCAGGTGGAGGTAGGTGCAGGGTATTATATATCTGTGTGCGGCTCTGCAGGTGGAGGTAGGTGCAGGTTATTATATATCTGTGTGCGGCTCTGCAGGTGGAGGTAGGTGCAGGGTATTATATATCTAGTGTGCGGCTCTGCAGGTGGAGGTAGGTGCAGGGTATTATATATCTAGTGTGCGGCTCTGCAGGTGGAGGTAGGTGCAGGTTATTATATATCTGTGTGCGGCTCTGCAGGTGGAGGTAGGTGCAGGGTATTATATATCTAGTGTGCGGCTCTGCAGGTGGAGGTAGGTGCAGGGTATTATATATCTAGTGTGCGGCTCTGCAGGTGGAGGTAGGTGCAGGGTATTATATATCTAGTGTGCGGCTCTGCAGGTGGAGGTAGGTGCAGGGTATTATATATCTAGTGTGCGGCTCTGCAGGTGGAGGTAGGTGCAGGGTATTATATATCTAGTGTGCGGCTCTGCAGGTGGAGGTAGGTGCAGGGTATTATATATCTAGTGTGCGGCTCTGCAGGTGGAGGTAGGTGCAGGGTATTATATATCTAGTGTGCGGCTCTGCAGGTGGAGGTAGGGGCAGGGTATTATATATCTAGTGTGCGGCTCTGCAGGTGGAGGTAGGTGCAGGGTATTATATATCTGTGTGCGGCTCTGCAGGTGGAGGTAGGTGCAGGTTATTATATATCTGTGTGCGGCTCTGCAGGTGGAGGTAGGTGCAGGGTATTATATATCTAGTGTGCGGCTCTGCAGGTGGAGGTAGGTGCAGGGTATTATATATCTAGTGTGCGGCTCTGCAGGTGGAGGTAGGTGCAGGTTATTATATATCTGTGTGCGGCTCTGCAGGTGGAGGTAGGTGCAGGGTATTATATATCTAGTGTGCGGCTCTGCAGGTGGAGGTAGGTGCAGGGTATTATATATCTGTGTGCGGCTCTGCAGGTGGAGGTAGGTGCAGGTTATTATATATCTAGTGTGCGGCTCTGCAGGTGGAGGTAGGTGCAGGGTATTATATATCTAGTGTGCGGCTCTGCAGGTGGAGGTAGGTGCAGGGTATTATATATCTAGTGTGCGGCTCTGCAGGTGGAGGTAGGTGCAGGGTATTATATATCTAGTGTGCGGCTCTGCAGGTGGAGGTAGGTGCAGGGTATTATATATCTAGTGTGCGGCTCTGCAGGTGGAGGTAGGTGCAGGTTATTATATATCTAGTGTGCGGCTCTGCAGGTGGAGGTAGGTGCAGGGTATTATATATCTAGTGTGCGGCTCTGCAGGTGGAGGTAGGTGCAGGGTATTATATATCTGTGTGCGGCTCTGCAGGTGGAGGTAGGTGCAGGGTATTATATATCTAGTGTGCGGCTCTGCAGGTGGAGGTAGGTGCAGGGTATTATATATCTAGTGTGCGGCTCTGCAGGTGGAGGTAGGTGCAGGGTATTATATATCTAGTGTGCGGCTCTGCAGGTGGAGGTAGGTGCAGGGTATTATATATCTAGTGTGCGGCTCTGCAGGTGGAGGTAGGTGCAGGGTATTATATATCTAGTGTGCGGCTCTGCAGGAGGAGGTAGGTGCAGGGTATTATATATCTAGTGTGCGGCTCTGCAGGTGGAGGTAGGTGCGGGGTATTATATATCTAGTGTGCGGCTCTGCAGGTGGAGGTAGGTGCGGGGTATTATATATCTAGTGTGCGGCTCTGCAGGTGGAGGTAGGTGCGGGGTATTATATATCTAGTGTGCGGCTCTGCAGGTGGAGGTAGGTGCAGGGTATTATATATCTAGTGTGCGGCTCTGCAGGTGGAGGTAGGTGCGGGGTATTATATATCTAGTGTGCGGCTCTGCAGGTGGAGGTAGGTGCAGGGTATTATATATCTGGTGTGCGGCTCTGCAGGTGGAGG